>NC_134013.1:49506666-50200833 GCF_040712315.1 Castanea sativa | reverse complement strand
AATATGGAACCACTGAAAAATATCAAGGAAGTCCAGTCTCTTACCGGACGAGTTGCCGCCCTTAACAAGTTTGTGTTGAAAGCTCCTGACAAGTGTTTGCCATTCTTTAAAGTCCTCAGGAAGACATTTGAGTGGACAGACGAGTGTCAAAAGGCCTTCCAAGACTTGAAGACATATCTCATGAAAGCACCGTTGCTGAGTCCGTCTGTACCTAGAGAAGAGCTGTATTTGTACTTGGCGGTGTCCCCACACACAGTAAGCTCAGCATTGGTCAAAGAAGAAGGGAGAATCCAGAAACCAGTTTATTACACAAGCCATGCGATGAGAGAAGAAGAAGGACGATACCCGATGATGGAGAAGCTAGCTTTTGCCTTGATTACGGCTTCCAAGAAGTTGAGGCATTATTTCCAAGCTCATATTATCAACGTCCTAACAGATCATCCCATAAAGAAGGCAATGAACAAGTTGGAAGCCGCTGGACAATTAATACAGTGGGCTGTGGAACTTAGCGAGTTTGACATCAGATACCTTCCAAGGAATGTGATAAAGGAGCAGACATTAGCAAATTTCATTACAAAGTTCACCTCTAGCCAAGATGAGCTGGACAAAGACAAAGGAGTTGAAAGGTGGGTTATTAATGTAGACGGATCGTCCACACTATTTGCAGGAGGGATTGGAGTCATACTAAAGTCCCTAGAGGGTGACAAGCTGGAGTACGCGGCCCGTCTATAGTATCAAACCACCAATAATGAGGTTGAGTACGAAGCTCTACTCAAAGGATTGGAATTGGCTAAGTCCTTAGGGGCGGAGTCGATAATAGTCAAAGGAGATTCTCAGCTAGTCATCAACCAAGTAAACAGAATGTGTGATGCCAAGGAAGATTGGATGAAGAAATACCTCAACAAAGTGAAACGACTTGCACGAAAGTTTTCAGCAGTAAGTTTTGTTCAACTCCCCAGGGAGGAAAATATGGAAGCAGATGCCTTGGCGAAAGCAGCTTCGACAGGAGGAGTTACGGATGAGTAGGACAACATCCAATATATGCCAAGCATAGACTTTCCGGACATACAGCAGATAGGAGGGGGAGAAAATTGGATGAGTCTAATAGTAATCTATCTTAAAGATGGAAGGCTTCCAGAAGACAATGATGAAGCTAGGAAGTTGAGGGTTAGGGCAGCCAAATACGTCCTCATAAACGAAGTGCTGTACAAGTGAGGTTTTTCCCAACCTTACCTAAGGTGCTTGGCTCTGGACGAGTCAAACTATGTTTTGAAGGAAGTTCATGAAGGAGCATGTGGAAATCATTCAGGAGCGAAGTCACTAGTCCATAAGGTCGTCCATGCAGGCTACTATTGGCCTACAATGCAGGCAGATGCCAAGGCCTATATCAAGGTATGTGACCAGTGTCAGCGCTATAGTAATGTCCCTAGACAGCCGTCAGAGTACTAGACCCCAATGATGGCCCTATGGCCCTTTGCACAGTAGGGACTGGATATCCTAGGTCCCTTCCCCATGGGAACCAGACAAATGAAGTTTTTGGTAGTAGGGATCAATTACTTTACCAAGTGAGTAGAGGCTGAACCTCTTGCAACAATCACTCAGCAAAATGTTAAAAATTTTGTTTGGAAGAATATTCTATGTAGGTTCGGAGTACCCAGCGTACTAGTATCAAATAACGGACGTCAGTTTGACAACACACCCTTCAGGGACTTTTGCAAACATTTTGGAATCAAGAATCATTATTCCTCACCCTCCCATCCACAGGCGAATGGACAAGCAGAAGTAGCGAACTAATCCCTGCTGAAAATCATCAAGACTCGGCTAGAAGGGGCAAAAGGGATATGGCCAGACAAGTTACCAGGTGTTCTTTGGGCCTACAGGATGACTGTATGAACTCCGACAGGAGAGACCCCCTTTAAGCTAGCCTATGGAAGTGAAGCCGTCATACCGACAGAAGTTCATATAGCTAATCATCGAGTGATGAAGTATCAAGAGAGAGAGAATGGGGAACAACTTCGTCTTGACCTTGATCTTATTGACGAGGTACGAATGGATGCGGAGCAAAGGACAGCAAGATACAAGAATCTTATGGCTAGGCAGCATGATGCCATGGTGAAACCCAGATGATTCAGTGTTGGGGACCTTGTTCTCAAAAGAGTCTCCTTAGCAACTAGGAATCCAAGTCATGGAAAATTGGGACCCAATTGGGAAGGACCTTACAGGGTAATCAACTGCAAGAGGCAGGGGTCATACTACTTGGAGGCCCTAGACGGACGAAAGTTAGAGCACCCCTGGAACATGGAACACCTGAGGAGGTACTATCAGTGACGAACTTGGACGAAGTAATCCAGGGACGAGGTTGATACTATGGACAGCTACAGCCACGATCTATGTGTTTACTTATACCTACTATTGTGTTCTTATTACTACTATAGTGTGTATTAAGAATAAAAAGTGCACTAGTTCTTAAACTTTTGCACCGTCTACAGACTAGTTTGTAAAAGACGAGATTATGTATTTTCTTAAGTATTTTAATAAGGCACTAGCTTCTAAGCGTGCCATATTTGTGGACAATGTTCATGCAATAATATGGTTTGGATTTCTAATATATTTAATCTAGTTTCCATAATGATACCCACAAGGGGGGCAAAAGCCTAAGACGAATGAAAATCTCTGGACGCAGGGATGTAACATTCATAAGCTTTCCTCAAAATGAGGATAAAAAAAGCTAAGGCATACTCATCTAAGCTTTCCTCGAAATGAGGATAAAGCAAAAAGGAAAAGCTAAAGCATACTCGTCTAAGAAGTAGATAGACAAGAAAAAGGCATACGTTAAAGCATAAAGTTCCAAAGACGAGCATCTAGCCAAGACACCTCAATGTCTTAGGATGAGTAAAACATTATAAGCGTCTTGCAAGGAGACGAGTGATAATTGCCCAAAGGACGAGGTAAAAGACTGGCAAAGTCATCATTATCGTCCTAAGATGAGTTACACTTGTAAAGATTTGATTGGCTAACAAAGACGTCCATGCCTAGGTGGGTCATCCATAAGAAAATCACATGGGCGACCATTCAACACTCAGAACACAGACCGTTTAAAAGCCAATGACATTAATGGTGAAAATAGTGGATAAACTCATCCATACAATAAATAATGGATAAAAGTAAATATTCATTAGTCTAAAGAGGGTAGACAACCACCGTCCAAAAACCCTTATAAAATAAGCTTTAAAAGGAAATTGCTAATAAACTTGTCTAGAACACTCTGGACGAGATAATTGTACTTAAATACATCTTAATAAGGGTCCAAAAAACAATGGACCAAACTAAAAGAAAAACAGAACAACAATAGCACTCTAAGTTAAAAATTCCGTCTTCAAGAAGGGGGGGCATCAACATTGGGGTCGTCCTGAGATGGCTTTGTGGTGGAATCATCCTCAATATTAACATCGTCTGAGGCTGTTTGGAGAAGAGAACTTGTAGCAGCACCAAGGTTGAGTTTAATAGTTCTAAAGTCAACTCTAAGAAAGTTTTCTATAGCATCCATTCTAAAATCTTCAAACCCTGCTGCATAGTTCGTGTCCAGCAGGTCGATAAACTCCTTGGACGCTTTGAACTCCTCTACTGCATTGTCTTTAGCCTTCTTGAGAGGGAAACTCAGCTCATCGTTCTTCTTTTGAAGAAAGTCAAGACGATCGTCCTTCTTAGCAGCATCAAATTTCAACTCCCCCACTAAAGCATTCAACCCCTTGACCTCGTCCTTGGCCTTATTCACCACCTCTGCCCAAGTTCTGCAATCGTCTTTAATCTCCTCTATTCTTTTTTCAAGAAGGATCCTCGTCTTGTCCATCTTCGTGGCCTGCCTGGACGCAGCTATGAACTTCGACATTGCCTACATAGAAGACAAGAAGGTTCAAGAGATAAAAATGACAATAGATAACATTGCTAAAGCAAGACGAGACAAAGGTGCTCACCTTAAAAAGATCGTGGACATCGGAATGCTCAAACTCCTTCAAAGACATATCGTAGCACGCAGCCACGTCCTCACCTGTTACAGCCTCTTGAAATCATTTCCAGGCTAAATCCTCATTCTCCAGTAAGTTCATAGAAATCCTTTGAGGAGGCTTGAACGAAGCGGGAGCAAGGGTTTTGGACAGAGTGATGCCAATGGGCATAAACGAGTCAACATCAATGACTGTGATGGACGGCAAGGAGGAAGGAGGGTTAGACTTAGCAGTTTCAGGCCTGGACGACCCATGCTTGGTCTTCTTCCCCCGACGACTGGGTAAGCTTCCCAAGTCCAAGTTTTTGGACAAGCTTTTCCTTTTGTCTCCAGCAGCAGGACGAGGCTGAGATTGAACTTCAAGTCTGGTTGTCTCGTCGATCACTTCCTTCCCTTTGTTTTCTTTCATGGTTGCCATTCTTGAAAAATACATGTACATATGTATGTATATAAAAAAATTCAAAAAATTCAAAATTTCAAGTAAGAAAAGCACTCACGTCTACGGACAGTTTGCTCGTGCGCAAGGGCTTCAACAGATGGATTAGGGCCAAGTCCCCACTTGTGCAAGCGTCGAAAAGTCACCAACGAGTGAAAATTCCTCTCGGGGTGTAGACAAGCTCTGTGGACGCGGTCACGGTGAAACTTACTTAGAGAAGGACGTCTAACAGCTGAGAAAAGAGAGGAAAATTAAGGTTAGACAACTGTCTAAAGATAACAAAACAAATATAAAAAAAAAGAATGAAGGAAAAACATAACATACCTTCTTGACGAAGGTTCCCTAATTCTCCAGTATAAGGGGCAAATGCATCTCTACCAACCTTGATAGGATGCCCCGCCCAGAAACCAAAGACAAAGAAAAATTTTGTCTTCCAGTTTCTGTCAGACAAAGGCAAAGACTTAATCAACCTACAGTCATTGCCCCTAGTTGTGAATTGATAAAAAATCTAAAGATTGACTTATCTCAGAGGTTTTATAATAGTACAGAAACTCGTCCACAGTGATAGGACGGTTCCCATTAAATACCTCCCTCCATAAGACTTGCATAGAGACAATAAGTCTCCACGCGTTGGGGTTAAACTGACAAACTCCCAAGCCCAGCCTAGTGAGTAATTCTCTAGCAAAGGCATTTAAAGGTAATCTAAGCCCCCCTAGCAAATAATCTTCGTAAATACCTATTCCTAAACGGGGTTCGCAACACCATTCCCCTTGGACGGCTAACCTAGGATTCAGATTGTCTGGGATTTGGAACCAACTCCTAAGAGCGTCTAACCTCTTCTCGTCTGTCTTAGAAGGGATTTCTATAGCACAACTATACACAGTTCCTTCTTTGTCCAAAGGGGGGGGGGGACGGCGGGACGCTCGTCGAGGTACCAGCTCCAGAGGCTGCCCTCGTCCTAAGATTTTCTTGTAAAGTTTCAGCAAGAATTCCAGGAACATCAGAGGTATATTCCTCCGTTGTGAGGCCACTACTACTACTACTATCATTACTGGAAGTGCTATAGCTAGAAGAATCATGATACTCGTCTATGGCCTTGTCTACACTGTCGCTATACGAACCGGTAGCCATTTCAGACGTCCTAAAGCTTAAAAAGGAAAGCCTGAGAGTGAGAGTAAGGGGAATACCTAGCTCTAGAAGAAAGATACTAAGGACGCTGAGAACACTCCTAGACAAGGCGATGGACGAGGAGTGTCAAAATAGAAAATCTGAAAAAATGAGAGGGGCACGAGAGGGAAACCACTATTTATAGGTAGAGAAGTCTCGGTATTCACAACGACGAGACCAATAAGAAAGCGACACGTGGCATCTGCCTCGAGGAGGTAAGTCGACGTGACCAATCACCTATGAAAGCATGACACATGGTACGTTGTCTGAAAAACAAATAAAATAAAAAATAATAATAATAAATGTTGTAAAACTCGTCCTAAAGTTTGGTGATGTGCTGCATGACCCCTGGACAAAGGGGCAACTAATGAGGAATGAAGAAATATAAAAGTACTCCAGACCGTCCATGGTCATCCACACCAGCAGTCGTCCAAATGAAAGCACCAGGACGAGGCTAACGTCCATGGTCGTCCATACACGAAAACACACCCGCAGCACTCGTCTTAGGAAAGCTATCAACCTCGTCCTGAAGGGGTTCGTCCACAAGAGGACCCTTGGACGAGCCCTTTACACTTCGAAATTCCTAAGTACATGTCACCACTCCGTAACATACGCATAACTTCCGGTGACCGTTATATGAGAAAATATAACTCCTAAATGGTTGTGGAAGTTATCCTTGAACCCTCGCACCTCCTCAAATTCAGGGGAGGTTACAAGCCCAATAATTGTTCCTAGGACACTATATAAACACCCATTTAGACCAGAAAAAGGTACGCTTTATATTTCCCAAAAAGTTGGAACTCCGAAAATATAGAGAGAAGACTAACTTTGCCATCAAAGGGTTCTTGGCCGGCAACCCCAGTCACCTTTGATCGCTTTTCTTTCTTCGCATCATCACAATATATAATATATGATTATTATATTATATTATATATATATATAACTATCAGATTGTTGAAATCCTTTATATACGGATTCAACTTTCTAAGGCACATGTCAATTATATATATATATATATATATATATATATATATATATATATATATATATATGCATGCAAGTTGGCAACCAAAGACTTCCATTCCAAGCCAAAAAGTGCTAAAGGATGAAGTCAACTGTGGGCCATCAAGACCGTTGAATGCTTGAATAGCCAATTGGCTAGCCAAGCCGTGCAACACATTCAAGGAATGCAATCCATGCATTAAGTCCAAGCCATAAAAATATATGCCAAGCCATGCAATCCATGCATGAAGTCCAATCTGTGAAAATATAGGCCAAGCGGTGCATTAAAATCAAGCGCATTTTGACAGTTATTGAATAAAACTGTAACCTCTAGGCCATAACCATACACGGCTTTCCTTCAATAAGAATATATCCTTGTACAGACACGGAAATATATATAAAAGTGATGCAATTCTTTACATTATATTCAAATGATGCAATAACCATAAAGACACGGCACCATTATTTTATGATGCAGAAAATTGAAACACAAAGATAACGATTTTTGAAAATTCTAAAATCCAATCACACGCTATACAATCATGATATGAAAACCTGACTCTGATACCAATTGAAGGAAAAAAAAGGTTTTGTATCTCATACAAACCATATAGCGGAAGCAACAAATAAGAATCTATTTCATTCATGATTGATAACGTGCACTATGTTAATTTCAAAATTTAAAAACAATATAGCGTACCTTAGTGTAGAGAAATTCAAAACAAAGATTAGAAGCACTTGGGAACACTTTTAATCTTCACTCCAATTCCACTTTACCCCCAAGATGTGTGGTCTCTAAATCAGTTTTCAAAGGGAGAATGAAAGTGTGTCTCACACTCATATACACACCGTTTTTTATATCTCTAATAAAAATTATGTATGTTTCTCCCTTTATAACTAACTGATTATCTAATTGGGCTGGCCTATTGGGCCTTTCCAATTGGGTTTTAGTGTGTGGCTTGGAGTGGTACCAAAAGGGACCAATAAGACACTAGCTCCAATGGGCCTTGGGCTTTTTCCGTTAACTCTTGACAAGTCCAAAGTTACCATTAATTATATTTAATACCACTATATAAATATAATTGCACTCTAGGCCTTATTAATAAATTATATCACAAGACTTTGTTATACACGCAACCCCTTCATAAAATATTCGTAGTAATACAAAGTCATAAATATAGACTGCCACTTTGAAAATTACTACATCTTATCCTTGAGTACCCGGTTTTATCCTTTAAAATTATTCATCATATATTTATGAAATCCAATTTCATAAATATATACTTTAGTAATTTCTTACCAACGTGGTTAGGCCTAACACTCTGAATAACCAAACCCATTAAGCTTATCTCAAAGGAATATTTTATATCTCTGTCAAGAGACTATGAATTCCATCTTGAGAATATATGTTCCATCAACACTAAATGTGGCTGCCCAACATACTGAGGTTTTGACCGTTACTTTAGATCTCACTCCTGATATATCAAAGCAACCTACACGTCATAATTAGGTCCATTATTCTCTCAGGATTAAGAGTTCATGCAAATAGAAGTCGTGAGACTTATTATTCATTTGGCAGTCGTTAAGAGAATAATAAATCTCACAGCGGTCCAGTTCAATAGTCTTATCTCTTAAAACATATCAATATATCAACTAGAAGTCTCCACTTCTATGATCGAGACAAATTATCTTAGTTGATACGTTATAGTCTTCGCAGATAAAATGCCCAATTTCATCACTGACTACGAACTATAAATTCTGAGTTTACAAAGAACTTGTAGTTTATATCTTCTGTGACTTTTCACATAAATCACATACTATGCATCTCATGGATTACATGATAATGTCCTGATATTCATGTTACCATTATTTTAGATAATAATAAAACAACTTTATTAAACACAACATTAAGTCATACATAATATCATACATAGCATCGTACAATAGTATTTAAGAGCACAAATCCTAACAGCTAACTCTCCCCCTAAGTATATGACTACTCTTATACTCAAAACACCACTCCCCCTCTTTGTCACGAATGAGAAAGGGCAAGTCACTGAGAAGCAGTCATCGCCTCATCACTAGAAGAGCTAGCATCCTCATCCTCATCCTCATCATCATCACTGAAGCCGTCATCATCATCCTCGTCCTCTGAAGCCTATGGAGATGGAGAAGGAGAAGCAACGAAGCCACCAAGGCGAGCCTGACGTCGTGCAATACGACCGACACGGGTGGTCACCTGACTCATCTCATCAGTGAGAGTGTCAAGGCGAGCATCCATCCGCTGAGGCTACACCATAATCGCCTCAAGAGTCACACCACCTGCTGAAGAAGAAGGAGCAAAGGTGGATAGAGAAAAGGAGGCTGGAGGAATTTCCATCTCGGTCCATAGCCGCTTCAGTTGAAGCTGGGCCTCGCTCCGTCTAATGGATGCCGTGCTCAAGGCACCCATAAAGGTGAAGTAAGTAGACTCGAGATAAGAGACAGAGGAATGGAGAACGATCCTCGTGATAGTAGAAGGAAAGATAAGCTTATCATAGGCTACCGTATCCTTATAGACATCTGTAAAGTTGTGATTTACAACTATGTTTTATGATGGCTTTATTCCATGACAAAAGTGTTGTATTTGCTTTAATTTGTTCCTTGTACTTTGTGGGATTTTATTGTATTGGGTTTAGTAATAAGTTAGTGAAGAATCGCGCATAAAATTAAGAATCAGTGGATTTCGTGAGTGTCTTGCTAGAAGCTAACCCACGAAAGAGCCATGTGAGAAGCACATGTTGGAAGCTGAATAGTCGTGCCAACCTAGAGGATTTCGCAAGTGTCTCATGGGTAAGGCCTTCTCACGAGATACCCGTGAAACTTTCTGACTGGAGGATTTTTAAGTGTAACTTTCTTACCCTTCACCCATACTATATATACCCTCATTACCCACAAATGTAAAAGAGGCCATTCAGAAAGAAAAACCCTAGATAGGTTTTCTACAATAAACACACCCATCTTTTAAAGAAAGAGCTACTCATCCTTAGTGAGAAATCATTCTAACCTCTTTTCATTCCCTCTCCCATTGTCATACCTTGAGAGGAGATTTGTACCCAAACACAACCCACACCTTTTCAGAGTGTAGAGAGTGTTTTGGAGCTTAGGAAGCTTTGGGGATTTGCCAAAAGAAGTTGGTAAAGCTTGGCGGATGCAATCGGGCTTATTGTGAGATCTGGAAAGCTAGACAAGACATGGTTCTGAGAAGCCTTGTTGGAGTAGGAGCTTGGAGGGTCTCTTGCTACTCGTGTATCCCAACTTATTGTCTAGTGGATTGATTTACCACTTGGAGGGCGGCGAAGAGGTTTTTCACTGAGTTCTTCAATTTCTTCTTTAATAACACATCAGTGTGTTATCTTGTGTTTGCATTTCCCTTCCCTACTCTTTTAGCTTTCAGTTTACTACTGTGTTGTGATGAATATGGCTTAGAGTAGTTGTATTATTTGTTCGCTCACATTTACTCTTTTCCGCACTTAGTTTAGATTAGAGTAAAATCAACCGAGCCGTAATTTATTAATTTGGGTCTAAACAGCTCTTCTATTTTTAACACAAATCCGAGTTTTCAATTGGTATTAGAGCAGGTACACTTATTTTGGTTTCATTACCTAAGTGTGATCCTTGACCCCTTGTGTGTTTTGCCATGGATAGTATTTTGTATGCTTCTATGGATGTTGTTGATTTTAACATCCCATGTGTTTCTAAAAATGCCTCTATGAGTGTTTATCCACATGATTATGATGCCATGTTACATGAATCTTTGAGTGTTGTTGATATTCCAAAGGTCAAACTCATAAAGGAAGAGGCTAAGAAGTTTCATAAGAATTTGAGCAAGTTTCGTTGGGAAAAGAATGATTTAATTGCTAAGCTCAATGAATCCAATAAATTGGTTGAAAAGTATAAGAAGCTTGCTGAAAATTCTCTTGAAAAACTAAAAGAATTTGAATGTCTGAATATGGACTTGGAGGCTAAACTTGTTTTGTCTAACAAACTAGTTGATGATCTTAAATGTGAAAATGAATCTCTTAAGATGCATGCCAAGTGTTTGATTGCTAAACCTATTGCTAAAAATGAAGAAAATCTTTGCTGCAATTATGTTATGGTACCCGATTTTGTGCCTATTGTGAGCTGTACCTCTAAGGACAAATTGGTGTACATTCCTCCACACAAAAGAAACCAAAAAGTGGAGAGAAAGGCTCTTAAGCCTAAACCTTCATTTGGGTCCCATCCTAGGGAGTTGAGTGGATCTAAGTTTACTCCTACTTGCCACTATTGCGGTGTGATTGGTCACATAAGACCTTAATATTCCATGTTGAAGAGAGAGCAAAACCATATTGCTAGATCCCTCCTTAAAAAGCCTAGTGGACCTAAACCCATTGTTTGTCACCATTGTGGTGCCTTTGGTCATCTTAGACCTCTTTGCTCTAAGTTTCAAGCTCTTAAAAGAATAAAAAAAATTTAAAAAAAAAAAAAAAAAAACTTGAGCTTCTTGGAAGTTGTGCTACGAAAGCAAAACCGAATTTGGGGGAAAATGGTCAGTTATTGAAGAAAGTTTTTGATGTTCTTACCTCCTAGAAGGGTTCTTATGGTTGAGCTTATGCTCTTTCGGTCCTTAATCTAATTCTTTTGATCTTTGTAGGATTCATGGATTAAATGCTTCATTGTCATGCATTTGTGCATCATGCATCTCTTTATATGCATTGCTTTTGTTGTTTTTGCATTTGATCTTACTATTATGCTTTTATTTCTGTGTGTAAAAAAAAAAATCCAAAACACATAAAAAGTGGAAAATTCAAAAAGTTTGATCGTATATGTTTGAGTACATATCACATGTAAGTTTGGCATAGTACCTTCATACTAATGGCATAGTGCATTTACGAGCTTAAATTGTTTTGTATGCACATTCATCTTTGTGGGAAAAATCTTGAAATTTATGTGTGATTGTTGTAAATAGATCTTCAAGCTTGTCATGAATGATTAGTCAATAGTCTTGTTGGTCTTGATACATGCATAAACTTGTGCCTATATCTTTTTCCACATTTTTATGTTTTTGTTTATAGCTCATCAAATGTCAAAAATCAAAAAGAGATAATGAGTTGCAAAAGCCATCGCACATACTAGTATTTGACTAGGAAAAAGGGAAAGTGGCTTGTCTTGAAATGTATGGTGCCTCAAAAAGCCAACGACTTACTCACAAAATTATAATATCAAAATTTTTAGGCATCGATCTCAAAATGAGATTTATTGTTAAAAAATGATCAAATGTTATGATTTGTAAAGAAGCCAAATGAAAAGCTTCAAAGATATGTAATCATTTTCTTGTGGGAGATCATATATGTTCACTTCTATAATTGAGATAGTCCACTTGACTTAGTACTAGTTGTGTATGACTTGATTAAATTGATCATTGAAGCTTCACTCTAGACTAAGGACTATTCCACTTTTGTTGCTCACACACAACACACAAGACTTTGTTCAATGAATGCCTATTTCATTTGTGTATTCGTATATGTTCAAATGTGACGTGTGCGTGCTCAACCATATATGGATCAAACCAAAAAGATTTTTGTTCTTTTTGTTTGCTTTTGAAAGTGATTTGTATCACCCATGTTTTTCAAATTTTTACAAGTTGATTTTGTTTGAAAAACATATTTTTTGGGTGTTTTCGTGACCTATTTCATGTGTAAGCTCAGTCGCAAGTTAAATGGTCCAATTCTTAAGTTTTTAGCTTTGGACAGAGAGTTTCACGACTGTTTCACAAGTAAGGCTTACCCGCGAAATTACTAGCAAAATTTTGCTAGTTAGGTACCAGCGAAAATTCCCAACTTCCCATGAAAATCTCCAGATCAACTCTTTAAAGGGCATTATGTGGGTCTTTTGTTTTAAACTTCTCCCACCTTCTCCCAAACCTCTATTTTAATGTTTCTACATCAAAACCCAACTAAATTCAATTGTTTTTCATTCCATTAATATCTCTAAGGTAATCTTTAACTCTTTTCATTGATTTTGATCCTTAGATTATGTTTTTGGGGGGTTTTATGTTCATAGTTGGGATTTTCTCAAATGGGAGTTGGAAAACTTATTTTTGTCAATCTTTTTTATTGGGTTTTGTTTTAAATGTTGATTTACTTTGGATGTTGGCCCCTTGTGGCAAAAATAACATGTATTTAGGTAAGATTTCCATATGTTCATACATTGTTTAACATACATGTGTAGTGTGTGCACTCTAAGTGTTTGATAAAATGTCCAAATGACATTTTCTCGCTATTTTGGACTCCGATGAGTACCAATTTTTGGGGATCACCATAATTATTCATGTTTATCATGTTTTGATCATTGGTAGTGTGTTTTATATACTTTTCCATGTGAGTGCTTATTCATGCATTGATCATGCATCTCATATGCACACTAGATGCACACTAGATGCACCTTTGCTGCACACACTCTAACACTTGACATGCTTTGCATTCACTCATGCTATTTAAGTCCTTTTAGACCCTTTTAGCACATATAACATGTTCTTGTGTCTATGTCATGCCTTGGTCTATATCTTGTTTCCATATCCTTAGCATGTCATGTTTACTTTATGCTTTGTAGCATTTTTTTAAAGATGTTTTATTATTTGTTTGAGCTTCATTTTCTCATTCATCTTGCACCCCTTATGCATCATCTTTTGCCCTTGTCCATATCTTCTTTTCTTTCCCTCCTTCCTCTTAATTCATTTGTCTATTCGTGACAAAAAGGGGGAGAGTATACTAAAGAGTATACCAGAGTGTTTCCTCATTCTATATGACTCATATGCACATTCTTAGGAAGATAAATTCTACCTCGTGCACATTCGTAAGGAGAGAAAGCCATAGGAGATATGCATATACTAAAGGGGAAAAGACAACTTTTTTTGAAAACCTTGTTTTGCTTTGTTTTATATTATACCTATTTTCTCGTTGCTTTATGGTGCTTTGAGTAACATTTAATATCCATACTTTGTTGCTCTCATTGCATCATATTTATGTGTTGGAACACACTTGTGCCCTTGTTGGATCTTGTATCCTTAATGCAAATGCCTTTTGTGTTTTGCATTGGTTGTGTTCTTATGCCCTTGTTGGATCTTGTATCCTTGATGCAATTCCTTTTTTGTTTTGCATTGGTTGTGTGTTAGATATGCATACATCCTTATGTTATTGTGCTTTATTGGTTGCATGTTCGAATGATCATTTACTTTGCCATAAGATCATTGTGGTCATTCCCATATGACTGTTTTGGTATATGATCAAATTTCTCATATGTTTCACATCATGTTTACTTGATTACATTTTATTTGTTCCATTATACTTGTCCTTTTACCACTTGATTTACCTTGAGGGTCTAATGCATTTTGTGCAAATGTTTCAAGTTACAAGTATATATGTTCCAAGTTCATCACAACTTCTAGATTTAGGTGTGAGTTAGTTTTTTCATTGTTCCCAAACTCATGTTTAAGTCTAGAGTCTGTTATAGAGTGTTTTGTCACAGAATAGCCAAAGGGGGAGATTGTAAAGTTGTGATTTACAACTATGTTTTATGTTGGCTTTATTCCATGACAAAAAGTGTTGTATTTGCTTTAATTTGTTCCTTATACTTTATGGGATTTTATTGTATTGGGTTTAGTATTAAGTTGGTGAAGAATCGAGCATAAAATGAAGAATCGAGCATAAAATGAAGAATCAGTGGATTTCACGAGTGTCTTGCTAAAAGCTAACCCATGAAAGAGCCACGTGAGAAGCATATGCTAGAAGCTGAAGAGTCATGCCAGCCTGGAGGATTTCGCAAGTGTCTCGCGGGTAAGGCCTTCTCGCGAGATACCCGCGAAACTCTCTGCCTGGAGGATTTTTAAGTGTGACTTTATTACCCTTCACCCATACTATATATACCCTTATTACCCACAAATGTAAAAGAGGTCATTCAGGGAGAAAAACCCTAGATAGGTTTTCTACAACACACACACCCATATTTTAGAGAGAGAGCTACTCATCCTTAGTGAGAAATCATTCTAGCCTCTTCTTATTCCCTCTCCCATTGTCATACCTTGAGAGGAGATTTGTACCCAAACACAACCCACACCTTTTCAGAATGTAGAGTGTTTTGGAGCTTGGGAAGCTTTGGGGATTTGCCAAAAGAAGTCGGTAAGGCTTGGTGGATGCAATAGGGTGTATTGTGGGATCTGGAAAGCTAGAAAAGACACGGTTCCGAGAAGCCTTGTTGGAGTAGGAGCTTGGAGGGCTTAGGTGCACGAGGTAGATTAGGCTTGGAGGGTCTCTTGCTATTCGTGTGTCCCAACTTATTGTCTAGTGGATCGATTTACAGCTTGAAGGGTGGCGGAGAGGTTTTTCGTCGAGTTCTTCGGTTTCCTCTTTGATAACACATCGGCGTGTTATCTTTTGTTTGCATTTCTCTTCCATACTCTTTTAGCTTTCATTTTACTGTTGTGTTGTGATGAATATGGCTTAAAGTAGTTCTATTATTTGCTCGCTCGCATTTACTCTTTTCCGCACTTAGTTTAAGTTAGAGTAAAATCAACCGAGCCGTAACTTATTAATTTGGGGTCTAAACTGCTCGTGTTTTTAACACAAATCCGAGCTTTCAACATCTATAAGGGAGAGAATGAAATTTGAGGGAAAGTCTATAGTAAGGTCCTCAATATGGGATAACAAAAGGCAAGCAGGAGGCTCAGTAATAAAATTTTAGTGGGACGAAGGATAGAAAACAAATGTCAATGCCATACTCAGGAAAATCTCAGACCTTTTGTAAAGTCCGAGCATGAGGTGTTTTGACGCTCACCCCATGAAGAAGGTATCTCACAAAAAAGAGGCAGATGTTTATCTTTGGACACAGTCCTCAAACGTGGATATCTGGGGTAATCAAGATGCGATTCCCTTGGCGATGAAAAATAACATGTTTGTATCGCATACAAAACATATGCAACGCAAAAATAATGGATCTACTTCATTTATAAATGTTAACATGTACTATGTAGGTTTCAAAATATGAGAACAAGAGAGTGTACCTTGGAGCGGTGAATTTCAAAACCGAAGATCAAAAGCACTGGGGAACACTTTCAATCTTCACTCCAATTCCACTAACTCCCAAGATGTGTGGTCTCTCAATCAGTTTTCAAATAGAGAATGTCAAAGTGCCTAACACTTTCATACACACCATTTCACAATAATGTTATTATTATTATTTTTACACCAGAAAATTTTGTATGTTTCTCCCTTTGTATCTAACTGATTATCTAATTGGGCTAGCCTTTTGGGCCTTTCCAATTGGGCTTAAGTGTGTGGCTTGCAATGGGACCAAAAGGGACCAATAAGACACTAGCTTCAATGGGCCTTGGGCTTTTCTGTCAACTCTTGACAAGTCTAAAGTTACCATTAACTATATTTAATACTATTATATAAATATAGTTGCACTCTAGGCCTTATTTATAAATTATATCCCAAGACTTTATTGTACATGCAACCCCTTCATAAAATATTCGAAGTAATACAAAGTCATGAAAGAAGACTGCCACTTTGTAGATTACTACATCTTCATTCCATGAGTACCCGGTTTAATCCTTTAAGTTATTCATCAAATATTTATGAAATCCAATTCCATAAATATATACTTTAGTAACTTCTTACCAAAGTAGTTAGGCCTAATTCTCCGAATAACAAACCCATTAAACTTATCTCAAGGGAATATTTTGTATCTTCGTTAAGAGACTATGAATTCCATCTTGAGAATATATGTTCCATCAACACTAAATGTGGTTGCCCAACATACTGAGATTTTGACCGTAACTTTAGATCTCACTCCTGATATATCAAAGCAACCTACACTTCGTGATTAGGTCCATTATCCTCTTAGGATTTATAGTTCATGTAAATATAAGTCGTGAGTTTATTATTCATTTGACAGTCATTAGAAGAATGATAAATCTCACAGCAGTCCAGTTCAATTTGTTTTAACTCTTAAAACTTATCAACATACCAACTAGACATCTCCATTTCCATGATCAAGACAAATCATCTTAGTTGATATGTTATAGTCTTTACAGATGAAATGCCCAATTTCATCACCGACTACGAACTACAATTCTGAGTTTACAAAGAACTTGTGATTTATATCTTCTGTAACTTTTCACATAAATCACATACTATGCATCTCATGGACTATATGATAATGTCTCAATATTCATATTACCATTGTTTTAGATAATAATAAAACAACTTTATTAATCACATTTGGAGAAGTTCTCCGAGAAGTCCTTACAGGCCTTCTCATCAAGGAACCTAACATGTAGAGGTGTAGGATCAGAAGATGATGCCCCGAAATGAAGGGGGTTCTAGGATAGAGTAGTTTTGCACTTGGGTGCCATGCGCAAACTATCCAAGAGAGAGAGAGACAAGCAAAAAAGCACCATCAACAAAGAGTACCAGAAAAAGGAAAAGAAAAGGTATGTATGCATGAACGATGCATGAGCATGTGAAGTGCAACAAAAATGCATCATGGGCTCAACCCAATCCAATCCTAACAGCACACAAGGTTCCAACATAGAACCACACATCTATAATGCATGAAACATTTTGAAAATGCAAATGTAATGCAATGCATGAGCATATAACATCATATAAGCAAAACCCAACCAATAAATTTCACAAAAAAACAACAATTTTCAAAAACCCCAAAAATTTCACAAAAACCCAAAACCTAGGTCTTAATGCTTGAAATGCATGAACAATGAAAGATTAGAAGAGAATCTTACTTGAGGGAAAATGCAAGGATTAGGCCAAAATCCAAGTGGGTTTCAGGTTTAGAGTGAAAAGAGAGAGTTTGGGAGGTGAAGAGACAGTTTCTATTAAGAGAAGTCGAAGAAAAACTGAATCTGATTTCGCGTTGGATCTATTTAAAGAAAATGGATCTCGATGGATCAAGGATCTATCGAGATTCTATCGAGCACTAATTCTCAATAGATAAATCTGTCAAGGTGCAATCAACGGCAAAAATACCTCGATGGATCGAGCAGCTGTCGAGAAACTATCGGCCAGATAGAAACTTTCTCGATGGATCGAGAATCTGTCATGAAGCTATCAAGACAAATTCCAGAGAGCTTCGATGGATCGAAGATGCATTAAGATCTCTCGAGAAAAAGAAGTCCAAGGGTATCGATAGATAGCTATCTGTCGAGAGCTTTTGAGAAGCTGTCGTTTTTCAAGGAAGAGAAAAACATAGAAATAAATGCAATCAAGCATGCTACTCAACCAAAAATCCAAACAACATTTTAAGCTTTCAAAAACATCTCTTAACAAGAAAACTATAAAGCATTCAAGACCCAAACACACACACACACACACTAAACAAGTCTAACTAATTTTATATTTCAAAAACAAGTCAAGACAGTTTAGTGAGCATACATTAACACATGTATCCCTTGTAATGGCCAAATTACATTGTACCTACACATGTATCAAGAGTAGCAAAGAATTTTGCGTGTTGTGTGTGAAAACATCGCAAGATTACATAAGTGTCTCATATTATGACAATTTGAGATATGAGAAAATCAATTTAACTCACACACAATCATAACTACTTGATGGGGATTATCACCTTCGAGGTACATCCTAAACTCCCACATCTCCTAAAAACAAGCTAGCAACCATATTTAAAAGCATTTTGATTCTTGTTGCTTTCTATTTTCTTTGCATATTTTTTCTATTTAAGCATATCATGCATGGGCGTATAAAAGAGAGAAGAAATACCCAATTATGTTAAGTCAACAACATCACAATTTTTCTATGCCGAAACATACCGATGTTATCCATGATTGGCAAGCTTTAGTGGTAAAATGGTTATTTATGCCTTTCTCTTAGGATTTTTTAGTCCTTCTTGTCAAAAAGAGTGATATGAGTGTTAAGTACAAGAGATTACTTAATCTTACTCATCACAAACATAAGCCACAAAGCTCACTTGCTTAGTTGTGCATTGAGATGCTCATCTAAACTACAAAAGATACAAAATTTAGAAAACTTTGTTTCAAAGGCCATCCAAGGTACACAAGTACCAAGTACACGAAACACATTGTTTTTGTATTTTTTTTTATTTTTCAATTTTTTTTATTTTTATATAAAACAAAATAAGGCAAAAATAGAAAACAAATGAACAAAAACATGTTAAAACAAAGCATAGCATAAAACTAGACTAACTTAAAAAAAAAAAAAAAAAAAAAAAAAAAAAAACAAAACGCACAAGTAATGCATAAACAAAAAGAAAGGGAGAGAGAAAAAGTGACTAAATCACTTTGAGCCTTTTTCCTTCCACACTTTGGAAGAACCTTTCCATTTGGCGAGCCCTTGATCTGGAGATGAGGGAGAAGAATTGAAACTGTTCAAGTTTGAAAGGAATATGAGGGCCTTGAGAAGATCTCCAAGAGGAGCAAAAAAGAATGGAAACTGATTCTGGTTTCCAGATGAGATCATATTGTTGCTTTTTTGAGTGGCTAACCACTTGTAGCAATTAGGTCGAGTATGTCTTTGTAGCTCCACAATGATAACAGAGATGCTGCATCTTTTGTTTAGACTTTTAATTATTACCCTTCTTAGTCCTAGGGTTTTTAGCCTCTTTCTTTTCAAGCTTAGGAGGTGCTCCTAAGATAGATTGACCCTTGTTTATGTTCTCACTAGCTAAAATAGTTTTAACATTATTGTTCTCAAAATCAACATTATTAGCAGGTGGAAGAAACACAGTAGTAATAGAAGAAGCAGTATTAGGAGAAGAGAAATCATTGCCCAAATCAGTTCTACCAGAAGTAGATTTCTGAAAGCTAAGCATCTCATCAAGCGTTGCACTAGAAGTCCTCTGCAATCGAGCTCTAACCTGGAACAACTCCTCTTCAAGCTTTTTGGTCCTTTCAGCCAAGAAGTTGTTCTTAAACCGCAATGCTCCAATGGTTTGATTTGCTTCATCAACCTTTGTAGAGAGCTCTTCTTGGTCTAGTTCCACATTATTGAGCTTCTTGGTGGCTAACCTATACAATTTCTCATGCTTCTCTAAAACTTTGTTCAACTTAGCATAGGCTACATGGATGTCATCTTGTTCATCCATTTTCTCAAAGTTAGATTCCACCAAGTCCTCTTCTTCTTCCACCTCTTCAACAATCCCCTCAGTAGGATTTACTATGGCAATGAAGGCATTGAAGATTCCCTCGTCATCATTATCTGAATCATCCTCAGGGTTGGTGTCACTTAAGGTTGTAGCAAGGGCTTTGCTTCTCCCAATGGTCTTGAGATAAGTTGGACATTCTTGTTTCATGTGTCCTAAGCCTTGACATCCGAAGCACTTTGGTCCGGAGGGAATAGTGTACAGACCACCATCTTTAGCATCCTTCTTTCCTCTATCTTGACTCTTGAATTAAGAGAAACTAGATTGCCTATGGTCCTTGTCAAAACCTTTCACATTGGCATTCTTCATGAACTTCTTAAATTTCCTTGTGAGGTAGGACTTCATCATGGAATCTTAATCATCAGAAGACTCATCGGTGTCACTTCTTTTGGCCTTCAGTGCCATGTGTTAGGACATATGTGGAAATTGATATGAACATATGCCATTTATAATTGGCTAATACTTTGACTAATGCACTTTACTTTTAATTGGGTAGATCTAGAATGGTTTAAGTCTTCAAGCAACATAATTTTCAAGTCAAGAGTTAAAGCCACACAAATTTGTTCAAGAAACAAATGAAGAAGTACAGTATTTTAAAGCTCGACAATTAGCTCGACAGATTGTATCTATCGAGGTTTATAAGGGTGTTTTAGCTTGATGCTCGACAATAGCTCAGCAGATAACCTATCTATCGAGATTTATGAAATTCAGATTTCCAGATCTATTTTTCACGCATATCCAAGTTATTTGTGTAGGGCTTCTTTTCTCACAACCTAGATATATATAAGGATTAATTTAAGGGCCGTCAAAGGCGATGCAAAGTGATTATTCACCCAAATTGTGGCCAGAGACAATTTTCCCTAGTTCATCTTTCTCTTGAAGAAGCTGCTGCATTTGTATGTCGTAGACAATGCACGGCTCCCAGTACGTGACTAACCAATTGATGCGCGGATCCTAGTACATGACTAACACACCAACTTGAGAAAGATTTGGCTGCAAAGTTCTTCAGTTCATCCACACGATGAAGATTAAGAAGTTCCTTGGTTACAAAACCCTACGGCGTACAAACGCAGCAGCTTCTTCAAGAGAAGG
The DNA here is from genome assembly GCF_040712315.1 of Castanea sativa. NCBI lineage: Eukaryota > Viridiplantae > Streptophyta > Magnoliopsida > Fagales > Fagaceae > Castanea > Castanea sativa. The sequence goes on along the minus strand of NC_134013.1, from coordinate 50,179,918 downwards.
ATGAACTAGGGCAAATTGTCTCCGGTCATAATTTGAGTGAATAATCACTTTGCATCAAATTGCATCATCTTTGACGGCCCTCAAAATAATCCTTATATATGTCAAGGGTTTTGAGAAAAGATACCCTACACAAATAGCTTGGATATGCATGAAAAATAGATCTGGAAATTTAATTTTCGTAAATCGATAGATAGGTTATCTGTCAAGCTGCTGTCGAGCATCGAGCTAAATTCCCTTTTAAACCTCGATAGATACAGTCTATCGAGCTATCTGTCGAGCTTTAAAATACAACTCTTCTTCACGTGTTTCTTGAACAGATTGCATGGTTTTAACTCTTGACTTGAACACTATGTTGCTTGAAGACTTAAACCATCCTAGATCTACCCAATCACAAGTAAAGTGTGTTTTGTCAAAGGATTAGCCAATTCTAAATGACATATGTTCATAACAAATTCCACGTATGTCCTAACAGTGGAAGTGCCCACCTCCTCTACTGTGGTCTCCAGGATCAAATCACATCTTCCTTGTTGGGTTGTGGAGGGCAACTTTCTACAAGGGAGATAGACTCTTCAGGCAATTCAAATATGAGCAAGGAATGCCTGGTGGCAATAGAAGAAGACCTTTCACTCCTATGGACACAAATCTTACTTCTATAAAGAACATTTTATTGGGTTTAGAGATGGCTGACCGAGTGGACCAATCTTTTGTCAAGGTTCACTTTCACAAGATGACTACAGAATACTCTAACTGGTTGATAGGGAAGATTGTTAACAAGGAAGCTGAGAGGGTTATTATCAGAGAACAGTTTCTCAGATACAACCAGGAAAGACTCGATGAAGACAACTATGAATTCAAAAGAAGGGACAAGGAGGATGAAGCACTTAACACAGAAGAAATCAATGATCAACAAAAAAAAGAAAAGATTGAAGACAAAGTGACCTTCTTATTTTTTGGCTTTGAGCATATTTATTTAGAAGTTGATGTAAAAACTCTTATTTTTAGGAATTATTTAGGATTTAATGGTTAAGAGTTCTATTTATGGTGTGGGCTTTTTTTTTTTTTTTGGGTTTAGGGTTTCTTATGATTTAGCTTAGGGTTTGGGTTCTTGTGGTTTAGTTTGGTTTTTTTTTTATATGTTTAAGGTGTGGGTTTTTCGATTTTGTGTAATGACATGGTTTAATGGAATGGTTGAATTTTTGGTAATTTTGGTTAACGGACGAATGGTGGGTACCCCCTTTGTAGAAGGATCAAGTCATTTTGGTAATTTTGGTTATAACTGGACCAATGCATGGTTGCCTACGTACCCCCTTTGTAGAAGGATCAAGTCATCACATAGTTCATTGATTTTTTTTATTTGCCTTAATTTTTTCCTAGGCTGCTCTTTTGAGTTTTCAACCTAGCAGGCTTTCTCACTTTCTTTCTTTTTTTCACTCTACTTTTATGGAGGTCGCCCTCTCGAGTTTTCAACCTACCCTTGTTTGGTTTTTTTTTTTTTTTTTTTGGCTCTAATTTTTGCCTAAACCGCCCTTTCAGGTTTTCAGTCTAGCGAGCTTTTTTTTTTTTTTTTTAAGCCTAGGAAGGGAAATAACATAGTTTACACCCACTTCAAATGTGGTACTTTCAGTCTACTACAACAGAGGTGGTATTTCTTCAATCGATCCATGTTGGTTGACTCAGTGAAAGGGTTTGTATCTAAGTCCATCAACCTTACTACTCCTCCAAAGTATATCTACTTGATAATGTATGGGCCTACCCAATTTTACTTGAACTTCCTGTTTGCATCTTGAACTGGGGCTCGGATTTCTTTCAACACTAAATCTCCCAACTTCAAAACTCTGGTTCTTACTTTCTTATCAAAAGTTTTCCTAAGTCTCCTTTGGTATCCCTGAATGTGATATAGGGCTTTGAGTCTTTTCTCATCCAGCATGCATAACTGGTTGTATCTGCTTTGCAACCAATTTGCTTCAGGGATTTCACTTTCCAATACTGTCCTTAATGAACGAACACACATTTCGATGGGAAGAACTGCTTCCATCTCATATAACAATGAATAAGGAGTGGCTCTTATGGAAGATTGGATTGATGTTCTATACCCTCAGAGTGCATAGGGTAATTGCAAGTAACAGTCCTTGTAATTTTTTACGTTTTTCTTCAAGATTCGGCCTATATTTATATTAGCAGCCTCAACTGTCCCATTGGTTTGAGGATGGTAAGGTGAAGACTTGTGGTGCTAAATGTTGAACTGTTGTAGTAGCTTCTTTGTTTCTCCCTTGAAGTGCAACCCATTGTCTGAGATGATTTCCTATGGTACCCCATATCTACAGATGATATTGGTCTGGATGAACAAAGCTTCTTTCTTTGAATTCAGGACTTTGTATGAGGCAGTTTCTACCCATTTAATGAAGTAATCTATGGCTACGAGTATAAATTCATGACCATTGGATGCTGTTGGGTGGATCTTCCCAATGATGTCTATTCCCCATGTAGAGAATGGCCAGGGTGATGTCATTGTATGTGGTGGCATGGGTGGCATATGTTTCAGATCTCCATGGACTTGGCATTGATGGCATTTTCAAACATGAGGCGCACAGTCGGCTTCCATAGTAGTCCAGTAATAGCCTTGTCTCATTATCTTCCTTGACAACATGTGTCCATTCATATGTGGCCCATAATTTGACTTATGAACCTTTTCAATTATTTGTTGTGCTTCATTGGCAGTTACACAAAGGAGATGTATTCCATCATATGATCTTCTGTAAAGACTTTCACCATAAATAATGTAACTAGTAGACAACCTCTGGATGGTAAACTGATCATTCTTGTATACAGACTTTGAGTATGTTCCATCCTTGAGGTACTATAGGATGTCTAAATACCATTCACCTTCCCCATTCTTTCCCTCATCTTCTTCTATTATCCTGTAGTAGGTTGGTTCTTCTTTCTGTTCCAACACTATCAGCCTGACTTCATCTTCTTTCGGCCCATCCATTAGTTGGAAAAACACATGGAAAATACATGTTTGTATCTCATACAAAACATGTGTAGCGGAAAATAAATGCATCCATTTCATTCGCAATTGATAACATGTACTATGTAAGTTTCAAATTTTAAGAACAAGAAAGCATACCTTGGTGCGGTGAAATTCAAAAAACAAAGATTATAAGTACTTGGGAATACTTTTAATCTTCACTCCAATTCCACTTAATGCCCAAGAAGTGTGGTCTCTCAATCAATTTCCAAGGATAGAATAGGAGAGTGTCCAACACTCACATACAAACCATTTCATTCATTGTTGTTCTTAATGAAAACACTTATGAAAAGAGACTTATAAAATTCTGTATGTTTCTCTCCTTATATATAACTAATTATCTAATTGGGCTAACCTTTTGGGCCAATCCAATTGGGCTCTTATGTGTGGCTTGGAGTGGGACCAAAAGGAACCAATAAGACATTGGCTCCAATGGGCCTTGGGCTTTTTTGTCAACTCTTGACAAGTACAAAGTTACCATTAACTATATTTAATACCACCTTATAAATATAGTTGCACTTTAGGCCTTCTCTATAAACTATATCCCAAGACTTTATTATACATGCAACCCCTTCATTAAAATATTCGTAGTAATACAAAGTCATGAATATAGACTGCCACTTTGAAGATTACTACATCTTAATCGTTCAGTACCCGATTTAATCCTTTATGTTATTCATCATATATTTATGAAATCCAATTTCATAAATATATACTTTAGTAACTCCTTACTAAAGTGGCTGGGCCCAACTCTCTGAATAACCAAACCTATTAAACTTATCTCAAGGGAATATTTTGTATCTCCATTAAGAGACTATGAATTCCATCTTGAGAATATATGTTCCATCAACACTATATGTGGCTGCCCAACATATTGAGGTTTTGACCATGACTAATAGATCTCACTCCTGATATATCAAAGTAACTTACATCTCATGATTAGGTCCATTATTCTCTCAGGATTTAGAGTTGATGTAAATAGAAGTCGTGAGTTTATTATTCATTTAACAGTAGTTAGGAGAATAATAAATCTCACAACGGTCCAGTTCAATATGTTTTAACTCTTAAAACATATCAACATACCAACTAGAAATCTCAATTTCCATGATTAAGACAAATCATCTTAGTTTATATGTTATAATCTTCGCAAATGAAACGTCCAATTTCATCACCGATTACGAACTACATTTTGACTTTACAAGGAACTTGTCATTTACATCTTCTGTGACTTAATCACATACAATGCATCTCATGGACTAAGATAATGTTCCATTAGTTCATTTATAAATAGTCTCATATAATTAAACAATTTAATTATTTATGACATGCCAATAAATTGGATTTTAAGGCATAAACCCCAACACCATCATGGATGCCATGGTTGCTAAAGCATCTGCAATTTGATTCCGCATCCTTGGCACATACTGATATTGGATCTTGCTGAATTTTGATGCCCACTTCTGAAGACTTTTATGATAAGGCATAAGCCTTTCTTCTTTAATCTTCATTTGTTCTAAATCTAAGAGATTATTAGAGTTGAGTCTCCATATAACTCCAACTCCTTCACTCCTAGGCCTAAGGCTTCTTATAGACCCACAATGCAAGTTTCATATTCTGTGGCATTGTTGGTGGCAGGAAAGTTAAGTTTGCCAGAAAATGGAATGTGTGTCCCTTTTGGTGAAATTAAGAGAACTCCAATTCCACTTCCGTTTTGATTTTTTGCTCCATTAAAATACATCTTCCATGATTCTACCTCAATCCCCATAATATCTTCATCCAGAAAGTCCCCTTGGATCTCTTCAGCTTCTTCTAGTGAACAATAGGCTAAGTGATCGGCAATTGCTCTCGCTTTCACAGAATTCTGAGTCACATATTTAATATCAAATTCTAACAAAAGCAAGACTCATTTAGCAATCTTCCCATATTGTACGGGTTTTTCCATTAAGTACTTCAAAGGATCCATTCTTGCAATCAACAAAACCTTGTAAGCAAGCATATAATGTCTTAGTTTGCAAGTTGCCCAAACAAGTGTTACACATGTCTTCTCTAAGGGTGAATACTTTTATTCACAAGGCAACATCTTCTTTCTAGTGTAGTAAATTGCATTCTCCTTCCTAGTCTTTTCTAGGTATTGAGCAAGTAGAGCCCCCGTTGTTGTATCTGTAGAGGTGAAATACAACAACAATGGCTTTTCGGGTACTGGTGGGACAAGTATTGGCGATTTCTGATTACGCCTTAAAATGTATACTTGTTATATATTTATGTGGGCGTTATCTCCTAATTACTATGCTTAATTTTTAGAATTAAGCCATGATTTGCATTAGTCCCTATTATTTATTTTTACATAATTTCTTGAATAAGATATCATTCATTGCGTGTAATTTTCTACTTTTAGGAAATCATATGAAAAAGATGAATTTACAGGAGTTTGTGAGAGAATGGAGGCCAAACTAGAATTAAAGTGGAGCTAAAGGACCATGCTTAAATGTCTAAGGAGGTGCAGTTGGAGTGCTTGGGTCATCTACAATATTTAGCAGCTTCAAATAAGGAAAGAAATCAAAGAGGTAGATCTGAAAAGGAAAAATCAGATTTGAGCACTGATCAATATTTTAGGTGTATCTCTCTACTCAAAAATCCAATTGACACAAAGATAGATGGGTTGGAACCGTGACTTAAATATCTACAACTTTCCAGTATTGAGTTTTTCGAAATTCACAAATTTTGAAGGCCGAAATTAACTCACAATTTGCTGTTGTAAATCTGGACGAGAATTAAAAATGGTAAAAGTTTTATTTTCTTTGGATACTTGGACGTTAGGTTTTTGAAGAGAGACCATGTAGAATAAATTTTGGAGAGAAAACCTTGTATTTTTTTTTCTCTAATGGCAGCCTAAACTCTTTGCTAGGGTTAGGGGTTATGTTTCTTCTATACAGTATGAATATTCAATGTGATTCTTTCTAGGATTTTATCAACAACATATTTGATTGCTCAATTAGATTTCTTTTGTCGTATTAGTTCTTCCATGCTTTCAATAAGTTCAATCATGTTTTTCTTATTTTTAGATGAATTTCTAATAGTTTCAAATAGAAATTAGGTTTTAAAGTGAATGGGTTTTTCTAAAAACTTTTCTAACTGTATTATCAATCTAGGCTATCATGCGTTCTTGAATTGTCTCAGTTCAACCAAATCATAAGTATTTAATTGTATAAGAACAATCAATTATGAAAGATATATTTTCTTAGATCACAAAGAATTTTATATCAATATAGGGAAACACCCCGATGCCCTAGTATTTACATTATTAATTTAAATAAGTTATTATTATTATTCTTGTTAACAATCACCAAGCAAAAGTACTTTTCTTCTTCACCCAAATAGTTGTTTAATTATATTGTCTTTGAATTTATCCTGCTCCTTGTGGTTCGACCTTGGTACTCCGAGAATTATATTGCTACGATCTTCTGCACTTGGGAGTGAGAAAGCAGTTTCATCAAATAATTCTTGATCTTCTCAAAGGCTTCTTGACATTGTTCATTCCACACTGTAGGGACTTCCTTCTTAAGCTAACTGAAGATTGGTTCACATGTCATGGTGAGTTAAGCTATGAACCTACTGATGTACTGTATTCTCCCCAAAAATCCCTAGATCTGCTTTTCAGTTCTTAGAGGCTTCATCTCCACTATTGCCTTGATTTTGTCAGGATCAAATTTTATTCCCCTCTAGCATACTATAAACCCTAACAGTTTTCTGGATGTGACTCCAAAGGTACATTTCTTTGGATTCAACCATAACTTGTAGATCTAGATTCTTTCAAAGAACTTCCTCAAAGCCGGTATGTGCCCTTCACGGTCTTTGGACTTCACTATCATGTCATCAACATAAACTTCTACTTCTTTGTGGATCAAATCATGCAACAAAGTGGTAGTTGGGCATTGCTAAGTAGCACCAGCTTTTTTAAGACCAAATGGCATGACCTTGTAGCAATATCTCCCCCATGGTGTAATAAAGGAGGTTTTCTGCATATCTTCTAGAGCCATCTTGATTTGATTGTACCCTAAAAATCCATCCATAAATGATAGCAAGGCATGACCTGCTGTATTGTCAACTAGGACGTCAATGTGAGGCAATGGAAAGTCATCTTTTGGACTGGCTTTGTTCAGGTCTCGAAAATCTACACACATTCTGACCTTTTCATCCTTCTTTGGTATCGGAACCATGTTAGCTAACCACTCTGGATAGTTGACCACTCTTAGGAATCCAGCATTGTACTGTTTCTCCACTTCCTCCTTGATCTTGAGAGTCCACTATGGCTTCATTCTTCTCAACTTTTGCTTGACTGGCTTTATGGTTGAATCTGTTGGAATGCAATGTTGTACTATATTTGTATCAATCCCAGGCATGTCTTTATATGATTACGCAAAGAATTCTTTGAATTCTATCAATAGTGCCACTAATGCATCTCTCTGAGAAGTGGTTAGGGTATTGCCCACCTGGATTATTTTGGGCTCATCCTCAGTTCCCAGGTTAATGGGTTGGGTTTCTTTTTTTATAGGTTCTAGGTATCCATGTTTTAATTCCTTATTATTAAGAGTTTCTTTACCAATTTCAGAAATAAAAACATTCAAAGCAGCAAATAAGTAGAATCAGAAATCATATTAAAAGGAGAAAGAGTTTTCAACAGACTCAACAAACTCAACTGGAAAACTATCATAAACAGACTTAACAGGAACAAAAATATTAGTAGAACTAGACTCAATAGGAACTGAAACAATGTTCTTGGCAGGGGTGGCTGGCTCGACGGTCTTGATCCTCCTCATAAAGTCCTCCATAGGGCGGGTAGCTCCCTCCCATGCCCAGTTCTTCAACTCAGTCGTGGCTTCCACAATGGCAGGTGGCTCCCAATAAGCTCCTTCTTCCCTCAGCATTAATACTGTGGAATCTATATCCATATAATCTGTAACTTCTTCTTCAATCTCCATGTCTGTAGGCTTGTCAGTCACAAAAGCATCTAGGCGCTCTATGCTATCAATCCATTCATCAAACTGGTCGTGCTTACCCAAGTCGGTGGGTTAAGGGAGATGCTCCGACTCGCCTCCTTCTTTCCTCTCATCACTACGTTCAGCATTCTTAAGTGTCATAATTTTGAGACTATGGACCATTAGCTTTTGGTCTAGAGCGGCCAACCTAGCATCTATGTCATCCTTCTCTTCAGTATGTGGGGTTGGTGAACTTGGTTTTGAATCATAATACGACCCCAATTCTAGAACCTCTTTTCCATGCTTATCATACCAAAGGCAAATCCTGGAGCTAACATTAGCGTTATCACTCGAATCTAAAAGGTGCCCATAGGGGAATCCATCATGATACATTTAATTGGCTTGTGCATTCTCATCCCTTGCATTCTCTAACACATTTATCAGCATGTATTGATCAATATCAGTATCTCTCCACTTGTTAGCTTCAACATCGTCTTCAATGTCTTCATCATAATAATCCACATCACTATCATATTCCCCATAGAATAGGTCTGCATCTTCAGCTTCTCTATCACTTGGGGGTTCACCCCAATCTTCACCACTGTACGGGCTATCATAACTTCTACTGTTGTTGTCATCACTATCGGTGCTGCTGTCATCATCATCATGTCCACTATCATTGCTATTGCTATCACTACTACTATCACTTTTGTCATTGCTTTCATCCTCATCATCACTAGGGGCTGCTCCCCACTTCCTCATCTTCGTCATTGGCTCTTAGTTCATATAGGCTCTTTAATGCATGTTGGCAAGCCTCCTAATATTCCTCTTCTTCTACGTTGCAAATAGGATCTCCAAGAAGTGTAGTCACGACATCAGGATCCATGTAATCAGTCCAATCAACAGGAACCCAAGTTACGTCTTCTTTTTTCAATTCTGGAGCCTTGTTGTGGAAATCAAGTAGTATCTCGAATCCAGGTACCATTGTCTTTATCATAGGATCAAATCTCAATTCAGGGAATTCCCAATAACGTTGACTCCCTCCAACTTTTACAAACTTCCCATTCAATGTAGGAGTGTAGGGTTTCAGAGGTTCTAGAGGACAAAGAAGTTATTTTGCTTTGGCTTTGGCTTGAGCCATTTTTCTCACTTCCATCGCTAGCAAATCATCACCAGTGGGCTTATAGCCTAGCCCAACAGGTAGTGTGGTAATAGGGATCATTAGGTCCTGAACAGTTGGCTTCTTTACAATTCTCCCCAAATTCATCCCCGAAAGGTAGTTCATTCTCCTCATCATTGCTACCAAATGGTTGTTACCATAATGAGCAAAGTCCATTGGGATCTTCTCAACTTCTTCTTCTCTCTTTTCAAAACTAGGCCTTTCAATCTCAAAGCCATCCAAGTTCAATGGCTCTTTCTCAAAATCAATACCGTAAATAGGCTTAGGCACAGTCAGAGTATCCCCATAGATGGTCACAATAGCTCCTTCATGTGGAAACCAAACCTTTTGATATAGATAAGAAGATACGGCCTCTGTGTCATGGATCCAAGGTCGCCTAAAAAGCATATTGAGGTCCTATGGTAAGCTCCAATGTTATGGTCCCCAAGACCTCTCTTCTACTGTTGCTATATGCTCTCACATATTGATTAGTAGGCACAAAGTCTTCAATGTTGAGGCCCAGGAAGCTTGCAGTCTTCAAAGGATACACATTCAAAGCGCCTCCATCATCTATCAAAACCATCGGTTTCCTCTTCCCCATGGAATCTACAATGATATGCAAAAGGTCATTGTGGTACTTCCCTTTCTAGGTCAGATCCTTGTCAAAATAGGAAATGGTGAGTTCCCTATTGATGGACCTAATCATAGCATTCAGATCCTAGGAGGTTGTAATTGTAGGGACTTAGATTTGGTTGAGAAGGTCTACTAGGTTTTGTCAGTGTTTGTATGAGGCCATGAGTAAACCCCATAAGGATATTGTTAGGACATATGTGAATGATGTTAGGAACATATGTCATTTAGAATTGGCTAATCCTTTGACAAAATGCACTTTACTTGTAATCGGGTAGATCTAGGATGTGTTTAATACTTCAAGGAACAAGAGTTCAAGTCCAAGTATTGAAACCATGAAAATCTATCCAAGAAACAAGTGAAGAAGTGCTGGATTTTAAAGCCTAACATCTAGCTCGACAAATAACTTCTATCGAGGTTTAAGAAGCTACTTTAGCCCGATGCTCGACAGCTGCTCGATAGATACCCTATCTATCGAGATTTATGAAAATTAGTTTTTCAGATTTGATTTTATTCCAATCCATGTGTACATGTTTAGGCTTTCTTTTCTTACAATCCTAAATATATATAAGGATTATTTTAAGGGCCGTCAAAGGTGGTGAGTGTGAAGCAAAGTTTTATTCATGCAAATTGTGACCAAAGACAGAATTTGTGCTAGTTCATCTTTCTCTTAACGAAGCTACTGTGTTTGTACGCCGTTAGGTTTTGTAACCAAGAAGCTTCGTGATCTTCATCGTATCAATGAACTGAAGAACTTTGCAGCCAACATCTTTCTCAAGTTGGTCGTTAGTCACGTACTTGGATTCATGCAAAAGAGTAAGCCGCGTACTGGGATCCACGCATCGATTGGATAGTCACGTACTAGGAGCCGTGCATTAAAAAGGAGAGATTTTCACTACAGAACAAGTCCAATTGTGTATTGAGGTAAGGGTTCAACTGTAGGTTGGTATAAGCTACTGGGATTCCTTTACTTGTAACTGCTTATTATGATAATAGTAGATTCTCAGGAGTTATGACCTTAAAATCACCCGGTAGGGTTTTGCCTTGGAAGTTTTCCCCATTTGTAAACAAATCACTGTGTCAACTTTTTTTTCTGCTGCATATAAACTTAGTTGGTGATTTTTTTGTGCTACCACGTTTATTGCATGTAATTGAATCTAATTAATTTCACTCGGCTAATTAATTTGATTAAGTTACCAAAGGGGTCAATACATTCTTGCCTATCAAGTGGTATCAAAGCAGGCACACTCTGACTAGGGTTAATCTTTGCTGTGTGATCCATTGACCCATGTTGTCATGGATAGAGGACAATCATTAATTATACCTCCTTTATTTGATGAAACTAACTATGCATACTGGAAAGTATTCATGAGAGCTTTCTTGCATTCATTAGATGAAAAGGTGTGGCAAACTATAGAGATAGGCTGGTCCAAGCCAAAGGAAGCGCTGGCTGATTGGGATAATGCTAAGATCAATGCGGCTAAATTTTAACAGTAGGGCATTAAATGCGTTATTCAGTGCGGTCACGAATGAAGAGTTTAAAAGATATCCTATACCGAAACTGCCAAGGAAGCATGGACCATCCTCTAGACAACCTATGAGGGAACCAAGGTTGTCAAGGATTGGAAGCTTCAAAGGCTCATACAAGCTTCAAAGAGATCAAGATGGAGGAGGATGAGCCGTTTGATGAGTTCTATGCCAAGCTTAAGGACATAATGAACTCAACCTTTAATCTTGGGGAAACATTCCCGAACCCAAGATTATTAGAAAGGTGCTCAGATCTATACCCAAGAGATTTCATGTCAAAATCACTGCAATTGAGGAATCAAAGGACATCGACAAAATTCCTTTGATAGAGCTAATTGGCAATACGCAAACCTATGATTTAGGTTTGACAAGAATCGGGAAATCGAGTAAGGGTAAGAGCATGGCACTGAAAGCCAAGAGCAGTGACACGGATGAGTCTTCAAACAATGAAGATTCTAAAATGAAGTCCTACATCACAATGCAATTCAAGAAGTTCATGAAGAATGCCAATGGGAAAGGATTCGACAAGGATCGTAAGTAATCTAGTTCCTCTCAGTTTAAGCGTCAAGACTAAAGGAAGAAGGATTCTAGGGATAGCGGTCAGTACACTATTCCCTCAGGACCTAAGTTTTTCGAATGTCAAGGCTTTGGACACATGAAACAAGAGTGCCCTACATATCTCAAGACCATTGGGAAAAGCAAGGCACTTGTTGATACATTGAGCGACACCGAACTTGAGGATGATTTGAAAAATAAGGATGACGGAGTCTTGAATGCCTTCACTACCACTGTCGAACCTACTAAGGGGATTGTTGAAGATGTGGATGAAGAAGAGGACTTGATGGAGTCTAAGTTTGAAAAGATGGATGAGCAAGATGACATCCATACAGTCTATGCAAAATTATACAAAATCTCGGAAAAGTATAAGAAGTTGTATACGTTGGCCACCAAGAAGCTCAGTGATGTGGAGCTTAAACAAGAAGAAATCTCCATAAAGTTTGATGAAGCTAAACAAACTATTGGAGCACTGAGATTTGAGAACAATTTCTGGGCTGAGAAGACCAAAAAGCTTGAGGCAGAGCTATTTCAAGTCAAAGCTTAGTTGGAGAGGACTTCAAGTGCAAAACTTGATGAGATGCTTAGAGCCCAGAAATTAGCTTTTGATCGAACCATTTTAGGGTATGATTTCTCTTCTCCTAATATTACTTGCTTTAGTACTACTGTTTTTGTTTCTCCTGCTAACAATGCCGAATCTAAGAACACTGATGTCAAAATTGTTTTAGTTAGTGAGAACATAGACAAAGGTAAATCTATCATAGGAGCACCCCCTAAACTTGTTAAGAAAGAGACTAAAAACCCTAGGGATAAGAAGGGTAATACCCAAAAGTCTAAATAGAAGAACCAACATCTCTGTCATCACTGTGGAGCAACTGGACATACTTGACCTAATTGCTATAAGTGGTTAGCCACTCAACAAAGCAACAGTATGAGCTCATCTAGAAACCAGAATAGTTTCCATCCTCTCTTGCTCCTCTTGTAGATCTACTCAAATCCCTCATGTTCCTTTCAAACTTGAACGATTACAATTCATCCCCCTCACCGCCAGTTCAAGGTTCGCTAAACGGAAAGGTTCTTCCAAGGTGTGGAAGGAAAAAGGCTCGAAGTGATTTCATCACTTTTCTCTCTCTTCCTCTACTTTTTTTCGATTGCATTACTTGTGTGTTTTGCTTTCTTGTTTTGAGTCAGTCTAGTTTTATGTTTTGCTTTGTTTAACATGTTTTTCTATGTTTGTTTTCAGTTTTGCTTTATTTTGTTTTTAAAAAAAATTGAAAAATAAAAAAAAATACAAAAACAGTGTGTGTTTTGTGTACATTGGTACTTGTGTACCTTGAATGGCCATTAAAACAAAGTTTTCTAAACTTTGTATCTTTTGTAACTTAGATGAGCATCTCTATGCATAACTAAGCAAGTGAGCTTTGTGGCTCGTGTTTTGTGGTGAGTAAGATTAAGTAATCTCTTATACTTAACACTCATATCGCTCTTTTTGACGAGAAGGACTAGAAAATCCTAAGAGAAAGGCATAAATAACCATCTCATCATTGTTACCTGCCAATCATGAAATGACATCTATATGCTTTGGCATAGCAAAAGTGCAATGTCAAAAGCTTAACATCATTGGGTATTTCTTTTCTCTCCTTTCTATATCCACGCATGGTATGCTTAAAAGAGAATATGCAAAGAAAATTTAAGCAAAAAGAATCAAAATGCTTTATATATGATTGCAAGCATGTCTTCTAGGAGATGTGGGAGTTATAGGATATACCACAAAGGTGATAGTCTCGATCAAGCAGTTATGATCATGTGTGAGTTAAATTGATTTGCTCATATCGCAAATCGTCATAACATATAGACACTTATAAAATCTTGCGATGTTTTTACACACAATACGCAACATTCTTTGCTACTCTTGATACATGTGCAGGTACAATGTGATTTGGCCATCACAAGGAATACATGTGTTAATGCATGCTCACTAAACTGTCTTGACTTGTTTTTTTTAAAATATAAAATTGGTTAGACCTATTTAGTGTGTGTGTGGGTTTTGGATCTATATGCTTGAAATTTTTTTGTTAAGAGATGTTTTTGAAAGCTTAAAATGTTGTTTGGATCCATTTCTCTCTCTCTCTCTCTCTCTCTCTCTCTCTCTCTCTCTCAATTAGCCTACATCATGGCACCTAAACGTAAGTCCACTCCATCTCGAAACCCTCTTCATTCTGGGGCATCTACTTCTGATTCTACCCCTTCTCACATTCAGCTTCGTGATAAGAAAGCCCGTAAGGACTTCTTGGAGAACTTTTCTCGACGAGGCATTCATTCAAAACACCAAGTCATCCTATTGGATTTTTTCGATAATGACCTTCCCACTGTCATCTACAATAGTGGTTGGGAGTCACTTTGTGACATCACAATCACTTGTCCTTTCATGATCATACAAGAGTTCTACTCCAATATGTACGAATTTGATTATTTTGTACCTCATTTTATCACTCGCATTAGAGGTACTCGCATTGTAGTCACTCCGAATCTTGTATCTGAGGTGCTACACGTACCGAGAGTAGCGCTACCTGACTACCCCGACTGTGATCGTCTTAAGACTGTTTCTAAAGACAAACTCATGTCTCTATTTTGTGAGACACCTTCTTCTTGGGGTGGTCATCAAAACACCCATTGCTTGGCCTTTGCAAAAGGTCTGAGGTTCCTTAACATGGTGATGACATTCGTTCTCCATCCATTGTCTCACTATAACTCTATCACAAAGCCTCGTGCTCGATTTTTGTTATCCCTCTTAGAGGATCTTTCTATTGATTTTCCCTCTCACTTCATTCTCTCTCTTATAGATGCATATAGGGATACGACGACCCGTGATAATCTTATCTTTCCTTCTGCTACCACGAGGATCCTTCGCCACTTCTCTGTCTCCTTTCCCGTGTCGAATCCTTTCTTTGTCATGTGTGCCATTGATAAGGCGACCATTAGATAGAGTGAGGCCCAGCTTCGATCGAAGCGGCCACGGACTAAGACAGTGACTCCTTTGGCTTCTTCAGCTCCATCCACATCTGCTCCTTCTTCCTCCACGGACGGTGTGACCCTCGAGGAGATCATGGTGTAGCTTCAGTGCATGGATGCTCGCCTTGACACTCTCAGTGATAAGTTGTGTCATGTGAACACCCGTGTCGGTCATATTGAACGACAACAGGGTCGGCTTGGTGGCTTCGTAGAGTCTCCCTCTCCTTCTCCAGAGAACTCTAAGGACAAGGACGATGGTGGTAACTCCGATGGTGATGAGGATGATGGTGCTAGCTATTCTGGTGACGAGGAGATAACTACTTCTCAGTGATTTACCCTTTGTCATTCATGACAAAAAGGGGAAGTAGTTTTGGATATGAGAGTAGCATGTACTTAGGGGGAGAGTTAGTATAAGAGATATTTTTGTTAGGAGGAGTTTTTTTATTTATTGAGGGATGTAGTGAGGACTTATGTATTTTTTTCTTTTCTATCTTTATAGATACATTGTTCTTACATTGTGATAGCAAACCTTGTATTTATTTTGATATATATATATTGAGGTTGTTATTACTTTCTTTCACCTATCTCTTCATGTGTTGTTTCTTTTCTCTCCTTATGCACATGCTTCTTATAATTGTATGCAATCTTTTATATTTCTGTTTTACACTAAGATGCCATGATGAGATTTGTTTAAAGTGTTTCAAAAATACAGGTTGTCAAAGTCTTTCTTGCCATGAACTCTCTTCTTGCAAAGTTTTTCAAGAGTTTGTGTTAGGATAGATATTATTGTATTCAACAAGTGAGTATGAGTTAACTGATTTATGACTTCTCTCATATGTTCATTTGTTTGTTGTGGTTTTGTCACAGATTGCCAAAGGGGGAGATTGTTAGGACATATGTGAATGATGTTAAGAACATATGTCATATAGAATTGGCTAATCTTTTGACAAATGTGTTTAATACTTCAAAGAACAAGAGTTCAAATCCAAGTATTGAAACCATGCAAATCTGTCCAAGAAACAAGTGAAGAAGTGCTGGATTTTAAAGCTCAATAGCTAGCTTGATAGATAGCTTCTATCGAGGTTTAAAAAGGTGCTTTAGCCTGATGCTCGATAGCTACTCAATAGATACCCTATCTATCGAGATATATGAAAATCAGTTTTTCAAATTTGATTTCACTTCAATCCGTGTGTACATATTTAGGGTTGGTTTATTGTTTCATTGTTTCCCATAACTAGGATGTTAAACCTCCCAACTTATAATATAATGAACATTGTGTTGATCCGAACGACATGGTTTGTTCTTTACAATCAGCAGGAAATGATTCAGTGACTTTAGGCTATAAGTTGGTGAGCTCACTACTGAGTTCCCGAATCTAATTTTAGACCTGTGATCCATGGTTACTAACACCACAAAATTGTTGAAAAGGGGTGCATACATTGTTGTTTGGATGGCACACACTATGACAGTTAGGGAAAGATTTTAACAAGCTATACAAACAACAAATACCATACACCAAAATATCATACAACATTCCATCAAACATAAATAAACAAACATAAATAAACAAACAAACAACAATGTCATGGAAGACCATGCAAAACAAGGGTACACATTTGGTCACTTAAGTCTAATACGAAGCTTAGCCCTCAACATCCCCAGTGGAGTCACCACTGTGAGAGACTGTCGAAATTGGGGGTGCCTCTCAAAACAGAGATTTTGGTTCTTTTTAGGGCACCTTTCTTTTTGGGTAAATGGTGTGAAGTCGCCACTTAATTTTTATACAAAAACGTTAGAAAAAAATATATATATATATATATATATATGTATATATAATACATGACTAGATAGTATCCTTCTTATTGATTGAATAAAAAAATGCATGTTTGAAAAATTGAAAATTACATGGCTTTAGGTCCTAGTTACATTCTACCAAATAACTACATGGTTTTTTGTCCTAGTTACATTCTATCCAAAAATAAATAAATAAATAAAGACAAGGCTTAGATCCACTTATCCAAAGACCTAAATTCGGAGACTATATTATGGAATAGGAAGATGTTAGGCACCCATTCTGCCCAAACAGAGTCTAGTTTCTAGACTCTTGTGACCAATGTACCCTTTATGCATACTATGAATGACATGTTATAGATAAAAACAAAACTAACTCACACAAATTTATTTATGAATGAATCCTCTTCTTTGTTTAAAAAAAATTCAAATTTTTTTTAGTGATAAAAAAAATGATTTTGGTTTGTCAAAAATGCCAGATCTATTTTGTAATAAAAAAATGGTTTTTTTGGAGAGAGAAAAACTCAGATCTATTTTGGTGATTAAAAAAACTTTGATTTTAATTTGTAAAAAAAATCAGATCTATTTTAACATGTAGAAAAAATGATTTTCAGTTTGTAAAAGATCATATTTGTTTTGTGATGATAAAAAAATGGTTTTTGATGATAAAAAAAAATCGGATATGTTTTTATATGTTTTTTTAAAAAAAAAATATATGATTTTTATGAAGATAATTTCATTCATAACATAAATTTATGCTATATGAACCAAACAAAACAAAACAACCATAAACACAATCATGCTTAATCTTTTTCTTTGTTTCAAAATCTACATATGTTAAAGAAAAATCAAATCTGTATCTAAGAAAGACACAAATCAGTTTTTTATTTGAGAAAAATTCAGATCTACATCTAATAAAGATGCAAATCTGTTTTTTATTAAGAAAAAATTCAGATCTAAATCTAAGAAAGATGCAGATCTGTTTTTGTTTTAAGAAAAATTTAGATCTACATCTAAGAAAGATGGGGATTTGTTTTTATTTTAAGAAAAAGTATTCATTATATGCAAATTATTGGAATTAAGAAAGAGATCACAACAATTATATAAACAAAATCAAGATCATGCTTTAACAAAACAATGATTAACAATTCATGTTATGGATAAAGGAAAACATGCATCATCATAAACAAGAATCATAAAAGAGGAAAAAAAATAGGGTGATGGAAAACAACCTCTTGCATGGAGGACTTCTTGTTCTTGAGAGGATGTTTTAGGGTTCAAAGAAATTTATTCAATTATCTTTGAAACCAAAAAACCCTAGTTTTAGCAGCAGATATCAAAGAGGATCAACAAATATGAGTAATCTGAGAGCCTAAAAATGTATGCCTCTCAAAGCACCAAAAAAAAAGTCCCTGAATTATGAGATCCAGTATATATTAATAGAGGCCAAAAGACTCTAAAAAAACAGCTCTGACGTGTAGAATGCAAATCGGGACTCATCCTTGTGCAAAAAGATAGAAAAAGTGTGTGCCTTATCGTCACTCGAAGAGAGTTAGGCCAAAGCCCAAAAGGAGTCAATTCGACACTCCAAAAGTGCCGAATGGTGCTCTTGGATGCTGAACACACTTTCGCGTTCAGGTGCGTTTTGGACTCTCTTTTTAGGGTTTTTTTATCCGGTCTATGTACCTAGACATGTTTTCATCCTTAGTCTATGATTTTTTTTATCTCTTTTTTGGATAATTTAGAATTTTTAGGAACAATTATCTTGTAGATAAATTTTTTAAAATAAATTTTGATAAAATTCAGATTATCCACAATTTTATTGTTATCCAATCATTCATTTTATTCCTATGCATGCAATCCTATTTTAGACACTAATTATCAACCAATCACAAAATTATTTAATTAATTTTAATTGTTTAACAAATCAAAATTAATTTAAATTAATTGTGCGTGTAATTGTGCGTGTTCGACTCTTCCTAGACACAATGCATGTTGACCATGCAAACTTGATCATGTGATATCTTTCGATCCAATGGTTCGATTTAGAAACCGGACACATCATTGCGACCGTTAAAATCTCAAAACGTTTTTATGATATGCAATGAATAACTTGATGCATGTAGTTCAAGAACAAGTTGATGCATGTCATGCAAGAACAAATTCATGCATGTAATGCAATCATGATTTTTGGGGTAAATGGATGGTCATTCTAATCATCTTCCTTGATTAAATCATGGGTGCAAAATCGAGTGTTTACAGTAGGACATTTGTTTATTAAAAAATTGTGTAGTATGGATTGTACTTGCAAAATTTAAAAAAAAAAAAAAAAAAAAGTTGAAGAACTTGAAAATTTTTTATTAAAAAAAAAAACCAGCTAATCATTGAGAAAGAAAAGGGATAAGCATGTAAGAAAAGAAAAGATAATAAAAAATACCGAAGAAAGATAAGCATAAAAGAAAAAAATAAAATAAAACAAAAACAAAAACAAAGAAAAGATCATCACAAAAGGGGGGAAAAAAAAAAAGCCAAATAAATTTAGAAACAGAATAAAGACAAAAGAAGCAAAGAGGAAATGACAGAAAAGTTCAATACATATGAACGTTATGCTAGAGCAGTTTGGCCCAAGCATGAGCAGGTGTTTTCATTCCAGTTTTCTTCCCAAATTGGGAGGATTGTATTTTTGTGAGCCCAAAGAGAAAACTTTCATGCCTTACCAATTATCTCTTATTTTTTCTCCCCCATTTTCTATCTACCCGGTTTTCACCCCAAACAAACACACCCTAAAAATTCAATAAAGGGATGAGAACCTAAACATGAAAGGGGGCAGACCTAGGGAGATTTGGAGTGATACAAAAAATTACATTTTTGTTAGGATTTGATTTTGTAGTGTTGGCAAACTATGACAAATAGTAAGATTTGTTGAGTTAGAATGTGTACTTTGAAGTCCAAGACAAAGACACAAGTCCAAGATAAAGAAAGATGTGAATCTGGTTTTTTCCATTAGTAACCGATTCCTATTTGACCTATTGAAGCCATTCGATTGCTACTTGATTCCTGTTCAACCTGTTGAAAATCGAAGAATCACCAAAAATTAGCAAACGTGAAAAACCTCATAACTTGTCCGTTTAAAATCCAATTCATGATCTGTTTGTTGTGGTATTTAAAGGACATTATAAGCTAACCCTATAGATATTTTAGAGAGAGAGAGAGAGAGAAAGAGAAAGAGAGGGGCCTCTTGTGCCTCCTATTCTGTATCTAGGATTACAACTTATCATGAAACAGTTACGTTAGGATTGATTAGTTCAAGTCCCCCGTGGTATTTCTTGTGAAACTAGTTTGGTTTCATTTGCTTTCTAGGTCATCATATCTTGTGTCATATCTAATTTTCTATTGTGCATGATATTGATGCTTGTTTATTTAACCAAAGACTTACATAATAAATCCAAATAACAACTTGGCCATAAAACTAGTTAAACACTGTTTGTCTCAAGGGTCTAAAACTAACGATATCTATTTTGTTACCCCTTTTACACTATCATTAACATCCTTACACTCTCCAGTTTTCCAACAAGTTCAGCTGGTGGTTTAAAGCACTTTCATGAGTTTCTAAGTGCACATAACAGAAGTGATTCTTTTCTCATTCATCCCACCAATCCTCATTATTCTTATTTCAAAGCTAACCCCAAGATTCATCTAAGTTTTGTGAGCTAACTATACTATTCTCCCTTATTTCACTTAGTATCTCACAAGAACAATTTTGGTGTATTCGTTGTCTTTTATCTTATGTACATCACTTACGTGATAGGGGGCTAAGATCCATTTAGGGTTACTTCCATCTAACATTTTCTAGTGCAAATCTTTGAGCTCAACCTCCTTGTTTTTATGGATTTCGGGTGTAGTTTGGTCATTTTAGAGATTTCAGAAGTATTTTAGTCATTTTAGAGGTTTTTGGCTATTTTGGCTCATTTTAAAGATTTTTTGAATATTTTAGTCATTTTAAAGGTTTTAGAATTTTTTTTGTCGTTTTAAAGTTTTTGGGGGTAATTTTTGTCATTTAAGAGGTTTCAAGAGTATTTTGGTCATTTTTTAGAAGTTTCTAGACACTTTGTCTTATTTTAGAGATTTTGGGAGTATTATGGTCATTTTTCAAGTTTTTGGGTATTTTCTATCATTTTAAAGATATTTTTGGGGGGTATTTTAGTCATTTTAGAAGTTTCGGAGTATTTATGGTCATTTGGAGTTTTTTTTATTCACTTGAGTGGATTTTGTCACCCCTAACTCTACCCTTGATGATGTGTATCATATTGTGTTTTTAGAGCCTATTTGGTATGTGATTCCAAACAACCATTTTTAGTGTTTAAACACTGAAAACTGTGGTTCTAAAAAAAACGTGTTTAGTAAGGGTGTTTTTTTTAAAAGCGTTTGAGCTACGTTGCTTATTTTAGGATGTTTAAACATTGAATTTAGAAAACTCCTCTTACCAGTTTTCAGTTTTCAAATAACGTTGCTCAATGATACTTTTTTAAATAAGTTGAAAACTATGGGGCTCACTTAATTAGATAACACATAAAGCTTCCTTCTTCAATTCCATCTAAGAGGCCCACTTGTCAACTTTTTAAAAGAAAACACACACACACATACCAAATTCATAACTATGTTTTTTCACACACTAAAATATGTTATTTGAAATATGGTACCAAACACATGTTTTCATAACATTTACTAAAGTACAATTTTTATATTGCTTTCAACAACAATACTAAAAATCTTCAACCAAACGTTAGATAGTTGTTGCCCATTTCTATTATTGCTGGTTGTGCAAAGTTTGAGTTTCCGATGTGAAAAGGTAAGATGCATCTTTAACACTGACAAAATGTATGAGACAAATGAAGAATAAAGTAAAGAAAGTAAAAAGAGAAAGAACATAGATAACGCTCCAAGTAGGATTATATGCAATGAATTTGAACTACATACTTGGATCTCGATAAGATTGAATCTTGCTATCTTTAACGATTATTTTCTAAATTAAGTGCAGTACTGTAGGACGGACTAATGACTAATGTAGGGCGAGACCATACGGGGCAAGACGAGATATGTGACTCTATTGTGGGACAGAGGTCTTATCAACCACCATATACAGTGGTTTCCATCATCCACATTCTTAAATTTTTTAAACTTACACGTCTCTTTTCAACTAATATGCGTGGTCTCCATTTTCTTACCGACTTAAGTTTAGATGTCTTCTTTCAAGCTATATGCGCTGTCTCCATTTCTTAAATTGTGTAATTTTTTTGTCTCTTTCAAACTTTATGCATGTTTGATTTATTTCTTGGTTTTTGTTAGACTCCAACCGCCCTTCCCTTTCCTTGCTTTTTCAACTTTTTCCACATTTTCCCTCTCAAGTGGAAATTAAAAACTACTTTAGTTTGTCTTAATTTTGACTTGTTAATTTTCATTTCGAGCATCAAAAATATGTTATATGTTATTTTTTGTCTTATATGAGCAGCCACCTAGGGACCGAGGGATAAATTTTTCCTTAGAGTCGACTTTTAGGACTAAAATGAAATTGGATAAAACTCAAATATAATTAAACTAAAATTGCATGGGAATTTTTAATTCAATTTTTTTTTTAGATTTTTGAATATCATAAGTTTTTTTTAGATACTTTCTTTCATATAAAATTGAATAAGTAATATATTATTGAGAAATTAAAATATTTATAAGTTTTATATAAAAAATTGAATTTAACTAAGTATTTATATTGTATCTATAATAAAGTTATAGCTCGTTATGAGATTAATTTTTCTTTATTGAAATTTATCTTCTTGAAATTATGAAATTTTTTTTTTTAAATAACTTTATTTACCACTTACAATACTAATAAACTTGTATAATACACTAAATGGTTTACATACATAATAATTATTTGACCAAAAAATAAAAACAAAATACACCAATGAAGAATCATTTAAAAAATATCATTCTACTCAATCTCTAAAATCATTCAATTTTCTTTTCAACTGATATCTCATGTGACTTTGTACTTTTTAGTCTTTCCTATCTAAAAAATGAACAAAATACTACAAAATAACAAAAATAACAAAAATTTGAAGGTTTTTTATATATAATGAAGAAAAAAACTCAAGGAAATTATAAAGCTAAATGTATTGTTGGAACTAGGTTGATAAAATCTAAAACTCCTTGGACAATATTTATTACTCTTACCAATTAAGTATATTATTTTGGATTTAACAATAAATTTTCTTCAGGTAGATGACTTAAATATAATTGTATTAGAACCACTTAAGAATTTTTCATGTATTATTTTCACAAAAGTAGTGGATTTGAGAGGGGCTTTTATAAAACTTGTATAATCTATTTGTAATCCTGGTATTATTAATTTTTAATTGTATTAGTACTGTAAGTGCACAATTGCGCCTGGATCCAAAAACACACGTGGGCTCAGGCCCAATGAGCCTTAAACAATGAAATTTGTAAAGTGTGGGCTCACAATCTAGTTTAGTGATATTCGAAGTTCGATGAACAGGCTAAGACGTTACAGTATTTGCAAACAATAGACAAACAGAGCAAAAAGAACCTCCTCGGATGTAAGCCGAAGACAACTTATATATTACTTCTCTTTCTTCTTTCAAAGGTTACAGTCTTTAATATTTGTCTAGCCCCCCTTTTCCTTACTCTCTTCCCTTCTTAAATACTTCTTTTTCTTCCCTCTTTATCCACGTGTAACGCAAATCACCCTATTAGACACCTATCCCATCCACCATCCTCTAGAAGTCTTCAAACGATAGTAAGAAGGCTGACTTCTACTATTCAGGGGTCACTTTCCCATTAATGCGGCCAGGGAGGTAGGTGCAGGGTCTTTAATGTGGAGGTAGCAGCCTTTTACTGAGATATTTTCTCACACCGTTGCGTCCGGAATGTGCTTAAATCCCCCTCTTAACCAACAGTTTTTTCAGAACTCTGCCTTGATCTTTTTGACGAATCCCAGAGTCATCGTGGGTCTGTCCGAGGAGAGATTCGTCCTCGGACGAATCCTCGGACTCTCAACTCATGGGCCGACCTGCAGTTCTAGGGGGCTTTTAGTCCAAAACAAACTAGCGCCCATTAATAAGGCCCAAAGCCCAAATATTTACTTAGGTCATTTTAGTCCCCACAAGTACCACTTAAGATTTTTCATGTATTATTTTCACAAAAATAATGAATTTGTGTGGATTTTATAAAAAAGTTATATTTTATTTGTAATCTTGTTAATTTTTATGAGATACTACAATTTTTTTTTTTTAATTTCCTTAACATACTAGTTTTTCTTTAAGGGGGCAATTCATATTTTTTGGGAATGTTAGACTCTTAAAAATTTTAACTTTGTGAAATAACATATATAATATATAACTTAATAAAGTTTGAAGGGCCCTCTTGTTGAAATAACATATAACTTAATAAAAGTTTGAAGGTCCCTTGGTTAAAACACAATTAGTAGGTACGAATCACCTATATATAATCACTTTTTTAATAGATAGATAGTGAAAGAAGGGAGATGTGAGTTTTGAACCATAGATATTTTTTTATTTTTAGAGATAACTACAATATGATGCTAACCCTGCAACTCGAATCATTTACCTCCTAAACCCCCAAATACTTTGAACATAAGGAAGTGTCAATTCAGTTACAAAACTCTTAACAACCACAAACATAAGGTACCACAAAAAATATCATTGTCATTGAACTATCACTTGAACTCTTATCACCTATTAACACTTGGTCTTGCATGTCAATGAGGATTTTGATTTTGAATAATACTATACTCAAAGCTCAAGGTCATGACTGACAGTAGAAACCCCACGGGCGTTCATTTATGATGTTGAGACATTTCTCTTCCTATAACAGGTCATGCATATTTGCATATTACCAGAAAGAAGAACGGTTAGATAATGTCTTTACCATTTTTATATATATTTCTAGAATATAAGAAAACTCTGTCTACTCGATTTTATGTAATTTAATAGGGACAAAATTTGGCTGCAACTCTACTCAATATATTTTTATTAGTGGATTTCAATTAGTTCAACTGGTAAAGTTTCTTGTCGTCAAATAAGAAATCGGGATTTCGATCTCTGCCTATATAAAAAAACCAATTGGTATCTTAGTCTGATTATATGAAGGAAAATCATTAGGAACCAGACGTCGTATGCTGAAAATGTCTCAAGAAATTATATTTTTATTAGATGTAAATTTTGGCAAATTCACCATTGAATAACATTTTCTTCTTATACTCTTCATGTTTGCAAAATATATAAGATAAAAGATCAAGAGCTATGTCACTTATTAAATGTTTAAATTTCAAGTTTTTATAGTCAAAAATTATGCACAAAAAATAATTTTATGAGTTGAATAGTAAATAATATTCAATTAGTACTGAATTTGATATGCGCATTAGAACGTAAAGAATATGCAATTTAACAAATAGATTTTCAAAGTATGTAGTTATGTTAAATTTTTTAGTGGGAGTTGTAGCTAAATTTTGTTCATTTAATATTGTCTTATAGTAATTTTGTCATATGTAATTATCCTTTAAATCATATTAATCAAAATTAATATTTTTTAAATATTTCAAAAGAAGGTTCATCTTGGTAAATAAAATTAAATATTACTCATTAGAGTATAATAGTAGTTTTAAAAATATATATAAAGTATGTAAATCAATTAATTTCAGGTAAATTAAATAATAAATGTCACTCTTGTATTGCATATACAATATAATACAAGAGAAATATATTAATAACAAAAACTAAATGAAAAAGCAAATTATTTTGTTTTTATACAACATAGTAGAACATGTTCCAAAATTTTAACTATAAAAATCATATCTTTTCTTAGAATGAAAAAAAAAAAAAAAAATTAACGGCTTCCTACATCCGTAATTCTCTAAATGCAATATAGTTTTTGAAAAAAATAAAAATAAAAAGATCTTTTACTAAAAATAAGGAATATATGCTTTAAACACTCTTAATATTAATCTATATATATATATATATATATATATATATATATATATATATAACCGAAACCTATGAAACTCTCACAATTTTCTACGTCGTCAGCACAATATTTAAATAAAATTATTTTTATTTAGTCCAAACTTAATAAGGAGTGAAACTCTATCTCTTTAATAAGTTCATCTTAAACTCAAACTCATCATTTTTTTTAAACAAAATTATTTCTGTTTAATCCAAACTTATCAAGGAATAAAACTCTATCTCTCTAATAAGTCCAACTTAAACTCAAACTCAAACTCAAATGTTGATATTATTATTATTATTATTATTATTATTATTATTATTATTATTATTATTATTATTATTATTATTATTATTATTATCTCTCTACTTCACTAAAGTGATATTTTATGATAGAGTGCAAACTTATAGTCATGGATTATTCTTTTAAATATAACCCAATCTTTTTCTTATATTTTTATATTTTTTAGTCATATTTTGTTTTCAATAATTTCTAAGTAGTGAATCATTTGATTCTTTAATATTTTTTTGTCTTTCAAAAATTTTAATATCTGAATTTTTGAATTATTTTTTGCAGTATCTGAAATTGTCTGACAAATTTTTTGTAAGCCATGGCTTCTTCATTAAATTGTAACACAAATTGAAGTCATACAACAACAAATCATGTAATGATGTAGTTTCTTAATCAATTTAAGATTTTATAAAATTATTTTAGTCTACCTCACAAATAGGTAAGTTCCCGTGCATAGCACGATTAGCGACTAGTAAGTTATATATACCAATACAAGGGAATACTAAAAAAAATGAGGTAATAAGGGCTTTGTTCTAGATTATAACTTTTTTTAATAGTGGATTATCTAATTTAGGTTTAGCCAGGCTAGGTTGGGCTCGAGGCATGTGTGGATTGGTCCCTTCCATCTAATACTAACTTTTTACTATTTTATTTTTTTGCCAAATAGTTTGGGCACAACAATTTTACTTTTTCCATAACAATATATAAATTCAATAAGTTTGTCTATATAAATTCAACCATCATTATTTCCTTTTTTTTTTTGGCAATCATATTTACGTTCATAGTCAAAGAGAAAGAAAGAGGAAGACATTGAGAAGGTCCTTATGGAGGAACCATGGTCTTTTGATAGACACCTGGTGGTGTTCCAACACTATCAAACATCTTTGTCTATCGTGGATCTCAGTTTTCATAGGGTTTCGTTTTGGGTTCAATTACATAACTTACCCTACTCATACTTAACTACTGAGGTGGCACAGAATATAGGTGAATCTTTAGGGACGGTCTTGGTGTTAGGATTAGTGCCCTTAAATCCTATTGTATGATGCTATGTATGACATTATGTATGATTTAATGTTGTGATTAATAAAGTTGTTTTATTATTATCTAAAATAATGGTGACATGAATATTTGGATATTATCATATAGTCCATGAAATGCATAGTATGTGATTTAGTTACAAAAGATATAGATCACAAGTTCTTTGTAAACTCAGAATTTTAGTTCGTAGTCGGTGATGAAATTGGGCATTTCATCTGCAAAGAATATAACATATTAACTAAAATGATTTGTCTTGATCATACGGAGACTTCTAGTTGAAGAGTTAAGACATATTGAACTGGACCGCTGTGAGATTTATTATTCTCCTAATGACTATCAAATGAATAATAAATCTCACAACTTCTATTTGCATGAACTCTTAATCCTGAGAGAATAATGGACCTGATCATAAGGTATAAGTTGCTTTGATATATCAGGAATGAGATCTAAAGTAATGATCAAAATCTCAGTATGTTAGGCAGCCGCATTTAATGTTGATGGAACATATATTCTCAAGATGGAATTCATAATCTCTTAACGGAGATATAAAATATTCCCTTGAGATAAATTTAATGGGTTTGGTTATTCAGAGTATTAGGCCTAACCACTTTAGTAAGGAGATACTAAAGTATATATTTATGAAATTGGATTTCATAAATATATGATGAATAACTCAAAGGATTAAATCGGGTACTCAAGAATTAAGATGTAGTAATTTTCAAAGTGGCATTCTACATTCATGACTTTATATTACTATGAATATTTTATGAAGGGGTTGCATGTATAATAAAGTCTTAGGATATAATTTATTAATAAGGCCTAGAGTGCAATTATATTTATATAGTGGTATTAAATATAATTAATGGTAACTTTGGACTTGTCAAGAGTTAATAGAAAAGCCCAAGGCCAATTGGAGTTAGAGTCTTATTTGTTCCCTTTTGGTCCCACTCCAAGCCACATACTAAAGCCCACTTGGAATGGCCCAAAAGGCTGGCCCAATTAGATAATCAATTGGATATAAGGAGAGAAACATTCAGAATTTTGTTAAGAGATGAAATGGCGTGTATGTGAGTGTAAGCCACTCTCTTATTCTCCCTTGGAAACTGATTGAGAGACCACACTTCTTGGGCATAAAGTGGAATTGGAGTGAAGATGTAAAAGTGTTCCCAAGTACTTCTAATCTTAGGTTTTGAATGTCACCACACCAAGGTACGCTCTCTCATTCGTTGTTTCCAAAACTCGGATATTACATGCTACCTCACATGAATGAAGTAGATCCGTTCATATTCCGCTGCATGTATTTGTATGAGATACAAATCTGTCATTCCATGTGTTTTTCCAACACTTGGTACCAAAGGACATCATGGAACTGTGAGGGGGGAATTTTATGCATATACAGGTTTCAATGGATGTGTCCAAGCTACTTTGTCACGGAAGAAGAATCACCTTTGATAAGGACAATAAAGGTTGGGTATCATTTATGTATAAGCGATTGCCTAATCTATGTTATTAGTGTGGTCTTATGACTCACGATGATAAGGAGTGTGAGATATGGCTCCAGAGCAAAGGCACATTGTCCAATCATGAACAACAGTAAGGTTCATGACTTAGCATGAGTCAGTTTAACTCGGCTGTAGGCACAATAGAAGTGGAGTCACCACCAAGTTATATGGTCTAGGAACCATGAATATAGTGTCCTTTCAAGGAAGGACCTTTGATCTTACTACTAGAGTTTAGGTTCGGAGTTTATGTATGCTCTTGGGAAGGTGTGGCCTCCCATCATTGTGTCATATACCTTATCCCTATTAAAAACTATCTAAATACTTGTATTCTAGACTCACACACACACTAACATGCATCTAACAAACAACATGGCATCTTTAACCCTAAACAAACATACTTATCCATCTACCCAAGCAAAAGAGAAAGCCAAACAAAAGAAACCCTAATCATACATCTAACATATGGAAAACCCTATCTAAAACAAAACAAGGTAGCAAAACATATCAAACATAAAATGTTAACATGTTAGAAACCCTAATCGTACATCTAAGAAAACCTAACACAAATGCATGAACATTGCTAATACATGACTTACCCTTGCCTCTCAGCATCATTGCACCTATGGCATCAATGCATGAACATGCAAATGAATGACATTAAAACGAAGAAACAATTGACTAAACCCTAATCTAGACGTGTGATAACAAACATGTATTTTAAAAAGGGGAGCAAACATTTTATAAGGCTTAAAACACGAAAAAGAGGCTATGCAGACAAACATGTGAAGGCAAAAAAAAAACAAACAAACAAAAAATGCGTAAATGCACTTTTGGTCCCTACATTTTGTATCTTTTCCATTTTGGTCCCTACATTTTCATTTCACCGCTTTTAGTCCCTAAATCAATTAACTCGTTCCCTTTTGGTCCTTACCGTTACTCACTTAACATAAATTGCTGATGTGGCAAACGGATTGCACTGTTGACACAATAAATGCTGACGTGTCCATTAAAATAATATTAAAAAATTATTTAGTATTTAAAATGTGTCACTTCAGCATTTTAATTTAAAACTTTAGAACAAAAAAATTCTAATGTTCTAATTTTCTTTTCATTATTTTTTCGGAAGAATGTGTAGATTTTTCTCATTTTCTTCCCCAGAAAATGATTGATTGTTCTTCATGTTCTTCCCCCAGAAACATGGTTGCCCAAAAAATTAAAAACTGAAGATTTTCTTTCCTTTTCTTGCATTTTCTTAGCATCAAAACAGGGAAAAACATATAAAAAAAACCCATGATCAAACTCAGCAACTCCAACCCAATCAACTAACAAAATTCAAACCACAATCAAATCAAAATCAAAATACCAAAAATACCAAACCCAAAGCCAATTCTCATCAATAAAATACACCAAAACACAAGCCAATCCTCATCAGTTTTAGATCTAGTCAGATCAAACCACGGTTAGAATTGAAACCCAAAATAAACATGAATTAAGATCTAATTTCATCTTAAACATGAACACAACCAAGAAAATTTAATCTTAAGAACACAAACTCTGAACACAACTAGCATTCAAGATCACAAATACAATAACCTCATAACACAAGAACACACACAAACCCAAAACCTCCAGCAAATCAAACATCAAAACCCATTAAGACCAAAACATCTCAAATCCAAAACACCACAAACCCATTGAAACCAAAACCCAGCAATCACGATCTGATTGAAAAAGACCCAGTGATTTGAGAGAGAGACACCGATTTCAGAGAGAAACTAAGTTGAGTCGTGCTGCCTTGCTCGTCCTCCAAACCTTGATTTGATACTTTTAGTTATCCAAATATAAAAAATAGAGAGAGAGAGAGAGAGAGAGAGAGAGAGAGAGAATGTTGTCGGTGAAGACAGCGCTGCATAGAGGATCTTCGGTGAAGATGGCGCGGAAAAGAGGATAGTCAGCGACAGTGTCAAAGGAGAATGGTGTGAAGGTTGAAGAGCGAAGGGGATGGGTTCACCACCAATCTGCTTCAAATCACCGTCGATCTTAGCCCCTCTCTTTTTAAACCCAAATCCAAACCACCGCTGACCTCAGCCCTTCTCTCTCTACCCAAATCCAAACCACCACATCTCAGCCTCTCTTTCTCTAAACCCAGATCAAAGCCATATCCCAAAAACTACAACCTAGACTTAAAGAGAAAAAGAAATGAGAGAATGCAAAGAGGGAGAGAGCGGAGTTTGAGTGTTTGACCAGAGAGAGAGAGATAGGAAAATGAAAATGAGTTTGAGTTTTGTCTTTATTGATGATGTTGTGTTTGGTTGACAAGAAAATTTTAGAAAAATTGAGAGAGTTACTACAAGTTTTTTTTTCTTAATCTTTAAAACTGAACAGAAAAAAAGGTTCTTTGTTCTTTTTAAATTTAAATTAGAATTGCAAAATTAAAATTTATTTGTTTTTAAAATTTTAAATTAAAATGCTGAAGTGGCATATTTTAAATACTAAATAATTTTTTAATATTATTTTATTGGCCATGTCAGCATTTATTGTGCCAAAAGTGAACTCCATTTGCCACATTAGCAATTTTTGTTAAGTGAGTAACGGTAAGGACCAAAATGGAACGCGTTAATTGATTTAGGGACTAAAAGTGGTGAAATGAAAATGTAGGGACCAAAATGGAAAAGATGCAAAATGTAGGGACTAAAAGTGCATTTACGCCAACAAAAAAATAGGGTTTTCTGGATAACGGCATTACGCACACTAGAATAGGTCTGTGTACGCATGAGTTTTGCTTGCGTGCGCAGGCTAGATTATGTGTACGCAGATCCTTACCTAGAAACCCAAATCAACATAGAAACAAAGCAGCAACCAAAATGTAAAGTCTAGCAACCTAGCATGCTTAAGGACATAAAGAAAACCTAAAACTAACCTAGACAAACATATATAAACATAGACTAAACACAAGAAGCATGATAGGCTAAAAATGTATTCACCCCTTGTGATGAATTAATTAGTTAATTAGCCAAGTTTATTAATTAATCAAATTAATATGCAATGTACTTGGCAGCACAAACAAATCACCAACTAAAATAAAATGCAGCGGAAAATAAATTTGACAAGGTGATTTATTTTCAAATGGGGAAAACCTCCAACAAAAACCCCACCGAGTGATTTTAAGATCACCACTCTCAAGAATTCACTATTATCATAATAAGTGGTTACAAGTAAAGGAATCCCAATACCTTATACCAATCTACAGTTGAACCCTTACCCCAATACCCAATTGGACTTGTTCTGTAGTGACAATCTCTCCTTTTAATGCACAGCTCCCAGTACGTGACTAACCAATAAATGCGCGGATCCCAGTACGCGACTTGATCACCAACTTGAGAAGGATGTTGGCTGCAAAGTTCTTCAGTTCATCACACGATGAAGATCACAAAGTCTCTTGGTCACAAAACCCTACGGTGTACAAACACAGCAGCTTCGTCAAGAGAAGGAAGAACTAGGGCAAACTAGGTTTCCGGTCACAATTTGCATAAACAACACTTTGCATTGATTTGAATCTGCTGTAACAGCCCTTAAAACAATCCTTATATATGTTTAGGGTTGTAAGAAAAGAAAGCCCAAACATATACTCACGGATTTGAATAAAATCAGAACTGAAAATTTGATTTTCATAATTCTCAATAGATACCCTATCTATCGAGCAGCTGTCAAGCTTCAAGCTTAGACAAATTTTTAAATCTCAATAGATACTAGCTGTCAAGCTAGCTTTCGAGCTGTAAAAACCAGCACTTCATTACTTGATTCTTGGACAAACTTGCATGGCTTTAACACTTGAACTTGAAACCTTATTCCTTGAAGTATTAAACATATCCTAGGTCTACCCAATTACAAGTAAAGTGTATTTTGTCAAAGGATTAGCCAATACATGATGACATATGTTCCTAACATGAATCACATATGTCCTAACAATCTTCGCCTTTGGCAATCCATGACAAAATCACAACAAAAAAATAAACATATGAGAGAAGTCATAAACTACTCAACTCATACTCACTTATTGAATACAATAAAATCTATCCTAACACAAACTCTTGAAAAACTTTGCAGGAAGAAAGTTCATGGCAAGGAAGACTTTGACAACCTGTATTTCTGAAACACTTTAAACAAAACTCATCATGGCATCTTAGTGTGAAACAAAAAAAAAATATTGCATACAAACATATAAGAAGCATATGCATAAAGAGAGAAAAGAAACAACACATGAAGAGATAGGTGAAAAAATTGTAATAACAACTTCATCATATATATATCATCAAAAATGAATACAAGGTTTGCTATCACAAAGTGGTCACAAGACCAAAGGTACATGAACAAAGAATCTAAATTAGAAAGAAAAGAAAAGATACATCCCTCAATGCATGGCTGCTCACTACATCCCTCAAAATATAGACACTCCCCCTAACAAAAATCACCTATGTACTAACTCTCCCCCTAAATACATGACTGCTCTAATACCCAAAACTACTCCCCCTTTTTTTCATGAATGACAAAGGGCAAGTACCTCAAGCAGACATCTTGTCATCGCTGGAGGAGCTAGCACCATCATCCTCATCATCACCACCAGAGGCACCATCATTGTCCTCATCCTCAGAAGTCTTTGGAGAAAGGAGTAGGAGACTCAATGAAGCCACCAAAGCGAGCCTGTCGTCGTGTAATATGACCGACACGGGTGTTCACCTGACACAACTCATCGCTAAGAGTGTCAAGGTGAGCATCCATGCGCTGAAGCTGCACCATGATCGCATCAAGAGTAACACCACCCGCTAAAGAAGAAGGAGCGGAGGTGGATGGAGCTGTAGAAGCTAGAGGTATCGCCGTCTCAGTCCATGGCCGCTTTAATCGAAGTTGGGCCTCACTCCGTTTGACAATCACCGCATCAATGGCACCCATGGCAAAGTAGGAAAGGAGATAGAAAAATGGCGTAGAATCCTCATGATAGCTGAAGGAAAGATGAGCTTATCACAGGTTGCCGTTTCCCAATAGACATCTATGAGGGAGAGGATGAAGTGAGAAGGGAAGTCTATAGTAAGATGCTCCAAGAGGGACAACAAAAATTGAGCATGAGGCTCTGTGATAGAGTTATAGTGTGACAGAGGATGTAGAACAAAAGTCATCACCATATTAAGGAATCTCAAACCTTTAGTAAAGGCCGAGCAACAAGTGTTCTGACTATCACCCCAAGAAGAAGGAGTCTCACAGAAGAAAGACATAAGCTCGTCTTTAGACACAGCCTTAAAACGCTCAAAACTAGGGTAGTCAAGATGCAACACCCTCGAGACATGAAGCACCTTGGATACAATATCCGGAGTGACTGTAAAGCGTGTACCTCGAACGCAAGTAGAAAAATGAGGTACTAAATAATCAAATCTGTGCATATTAGAGTAAAATTCATGTATGATCACGGAAGGACAAGTGATCGAGATACCACACAGTGACTCCCAACCCCTACTGTGAATGACAATGGGTAGTTCAGTATTGGAGAAGTCCGATATAATGACTTGGCGTTCCGAATGAATGCCTCATCGAGAAAAGTTCTCCGAGAAGTCCTTACGGGCTTTCTCATCATGGAACAGAAGATAAGAAGGGGTATGATCAAAGGAAGATGCCCTAAAATGAAGAGGGTTCCGAGACGGAGTGGATTTAAGCTGCCATGATGCAGATTGAGAGAGGGAGGGAGAGAAAGACAAATAGAAGAGCACCAAAACAATTCAATATAAGGATATAAAGAAATGAAGGTACATATGCATGAAAAATGCATAAACATGTGACATGCAAACTTAAAAGCATCATGGTTTCAGCCAAATCCAAACCTACCAGCACACAAGTTTGCAACAAAGTAAACACACATCTAAGATGCATGAAACATTATTATAATGTAAATGTGATGCAATGCATGATCATATAGAATCGATTATACGAAACCCATCCCAAAATTTTGCAAAAACTTCATCAATTTTGAAAAACCCCAAAAAAATTTCAAAAACCCAAAAACCTAGTTCTAATGCATGAAGAATGAACGATTTAGGACCTTTACCAGTGAAGAAACACTTGATCTAGGCCGAAAATCAACTGGGAATGAAGTTTAGAGTAAGAGAGAGGTGTTTAGGAAGGTGAGAGGTCAGAAAGGATCGAGAGAGATCAAGAAAAGTGAAGCTGAAATTCGCGTTAACCCTTTATATAGAAGTTCATAATTCTCGATGGATAGAGAGGTGTCGAGAGGTGTCAAGAATTAAAAAGCCAGAAATAGCTACCGAGCTAGCTATCGAGGATCTGTCCAGAGGTTTCCACAGCAAAGAGGCTCAATGGATCGAGAAGCTATCGAACATCTATCGAGGAGACATAAACTTTCTCGATGGATCGAGGAGCTACTGAGATTGCGATAAAAAGAAGCTGAAGAGCTAAATAGATAGCCTAGCTGTCGAGAGGTATCGAGAAGCTGTCAAGATCCAAATAACAATTTTAGCTCTCAAAGCATCTCTCAATCAAGAAAAATGTCATGCATTTAGATCCAAAACACACACACACACACACACACACACACACTAAACAAGTCTAACCAATTTTATATTTCAAAAACAAGTCAAGACAGTTTAGTGGGTATACATTAACACATGTATTCCTTGTGATAGCCAAATCAAATTGTACCTGTACATGTATCAAAAGTAGCAAAGAATATTGCATATCAAAAGTAGCAAAGAATATTGCATATTGTGTGTGAAAAATATCGCAAGATTGCATAAATGTCTACATATTATGACGATTTGAGATATGAGCAAATCAATTTAACTCACATAAGATCATAACTGCTTGATAAGGACTATCACCTTTGAGGTACATCCTATAACTCCCACATCACCTAGAATACAAGCTTGCAATCATATTTTAAAGCATTTTTGTTAAGGACATATTTTATGTAGTTGGCTAATCCTTTGACAAAACGCACTTTACTTGTATTTGGATTGATCTAGGATGTGTTTAATACTTCAAAGAACATGTTGTTCAAGTCTAGTATTAAAGCCATGAAGATTGGACCAAGAAACAAGTGAAGAAAAGGTGTTTACTAAAGCTGGACACTTGCGGATAGCTGCTGGACAGCTGCTCGACAGATAGCTATCTATCGAGGTTTAATGAGGCTCGACAGATGCTATCTATCGAGACTATCTATCGAGGTTACGAAAATCAGAATTTTCAGATCTGATTTTTGGGCCAAGCATTTGTATTTGTCTAGGGTTTCTTTTCTCACAACCCTAGACATATATAAGGCATATTTTAGAGGCTGTCACAGAAGAGAATACAAGGATAACATATGCAAAAGGTGATCGAAGCCTTATTCTTTCTAAAAGAAGCTACTGTGTTTTTGCGCCTTCGGGTTTTGTAACCAAGTGCTTCTTGATCTTCATTGTTGATGAAGTGAAGAACTTTGCAACCAACATCTTCTTCTCTAGTTGGTGATTGAAGTCACGTACTGGGATTCGCGCAATTGGTTAGTCACATACTGGGATTCGTGCATCTTTGGCGTTCATATATTGAAGAGTTCAGAGGTTCTGAAGCGGTAGAAGGTTTCTGCTGTGAGTTCATTTACAAAGATTGTAGAGCCTAGGGACAAAGGTTTTGTACTAGATCTGAAACTTCTCTTTACTATAGTGGATTGCTTTTCAGGAAGGTTTCCCCCCAGGTTTTTTACTGTGAAACTGGTTGGTTTCATTGGTTTTCCTAGGTCATCATATCTTGTCTTATTTATTTTTCCGCTGCACTTAGTTTTGACATGATATTGATGTTTGTTTGTTTTAACAAGTTTTATGCATAATAAATCTAATTAACAACTTGGGTTTAAAACTTTTTAATTGTATCAACCGGGGTTTAAATTTCCTAACAAGTGGTATCAGAGCAGGTACACTCTGATTGGATTAATTTCCTGAGTGTGATCCTTGACCCCCATTGTCATGGAACGTGGACAATCTCTTTTGATTCCTCCTTTATTTGATGGCACTAATTATGCGTACTGGAAAGTCCGTATGAAAGTGTTTTTGCAGGCTCTATGTGAACAGGTATGGCAAGCTGTTGAAGTTGGCTAGATTAAGCCAAAGGAATCGCCAGTGAATTGGGATGATGCAACAATCATAGCGGCAAATTTCAACAGTAGGGCCTTGAATGCCTTGTTTTGTGGGGTGACCAATGAGGAATTCAAGAAAATATCATCCACAGAAGTTGCCAAGGATGCATGGACCATTCTTGAGACCACCTATGAAGGTACCCAGGCAGTGAAGACTGCGAAGCTTCAAAGGCTCACTAGTAGCTTTGAAGAAATAAGGATGGAAGAGGATGAGACCTTTGATGAGTTTTATGCTAAACTCAAGGATATTGTGAATTCTGCCTTCAACCTTGGAGAGTCTATAGAAGAATCCAAAATTGTTAGGAAAATCCTTAGGTCTTTACCCAAAAGATTCCATGCCAAGATCACTGCCATTGGAGAAGCAAAGGACATTGATCAAATTCCTTTGACTGCGCTTGTAGGGAACCTTCAAACCTATGAGATGGGATTAGGCTCAATGGGAAAAGGTGAAAAGAGCAAAAATTTGGCTCTTAAGGGTATAGAGGAATATATAGAGGACTCTGAAGATGAAGATGATGATGAGGATGAGGATCTAACCTTCATAACTGATGAGATTATCAAGCTTTTTCAGTTTAAGAAAAAGGATAAGGGCAAACCTCCTAGGAAATCTAAATCCTCTAGGAATGGTAAGAATGAGAAGCCCATCATCCAATGCCATGAGTGCAAAGGTTTTGGTCATATGAGGATAGAATGCCCAAACTAACTAATGAGGGAAAATGCCAAGAAGTCAGAAGATAAAGGGTTGGTTGCTACTTGGAGTGACACTGAGAATGACTCTTCTGATGAGTATGTGGATAAATGTAGTCATATTTTGGCCTTTGCTACTTCAACCGATAAGATGATTATGGAGAGTGCTAGTGACAGTGATGATTCTTCTGATGAAGAAGTACCCAAGAAGTTGACCATTCAGGAAGCCTATGATAAGCTATGCACTAAATTCATAAAATCTGAAAAGACTGCTCATCTTTGTAAAAAAGAGCTTAATGAGGTAAAAACTGAAAAGGCTAATATGTTAGTCAAACTAGATGAGACTACAAGGTTAGTTGAGATTCTCATTGTGGAGAACACCTCATTAGAAGAGAAGGTCAAGAATCTTGAGGTTGAGCTTAGTCAAGCTAGAACTCAAATAGAGAGGATGTCTAGTGAAAAGCTTGAAGAGGTCTTGAGTGCTCAAAAGCCTAGTTTCGATAACACTGGCTTAGGATATGCTTTTTCCTCCGGCCCCTCCTCTTCCACGGCTTCTGGATCAAGGACTGTCATTGTGCCTCAATCCGAGAAAGGTAATAAAGGTATAAAATCCAAAACTATTTTGGCTAATTCTAAATCCTTTGTTAGACCTCATGTTTGTCACCATTGTGGTGTTTCTGGACACATTCGTCCTAATTACTTTAAGTTGTATCCTCAAAAGCAAGTGTCCAAACGGTCACAGGTTTCTTCTCAAGGACCTACACATTTGTTTGGAGAGTTATTAAAAGTTTTGAGCTTTTTAACTTAATTTCAAGAGAATCTTAATTCTTCTATGTCCTTTAGTAATCATACTAGGACACGTTCCTTTTCATATTCACGGCCAAAGACTCATGCTGTGTGGGTGAGAAATGAGCCTAAGACTTAATTGTCTTTTCTGTTTGTCCTCTGCTTTAATTCTTTCTATATAAAGTAGGACTCTCTTAGCTTAATTTCTTATCTACTTTTGGAATCATGCTTTCATGCATTTGCACCCTTCTATCATGCTTTCATGCATCTGCATCTTTCTATCATGCTTTCATGCATTTGCACCCTTCTATCATGCTTTCATGCATATGCATCTTTCTTCATGCTTTCATGTTGTTTGTCTGTTTTTGTCTAGTTGTTTAGTTTTTATTTTGTTTTGTTTTCAGTTTTTTTTTTTTTTAAAATGAAAAATCAGAAAAATACAAAAACAGTATGTGTTTTGTGTACATCGGTTCTTGTGAACCTTAAAATGGCCATTGCAACAAAGTTTTCTAAACTTTGTATCTCTTGTAACTTAGATGAGCATCTCTATGCACAACTAAGCAAGTGAGCTTTATAGCTCTTTGTTTGTGATGTGTAAGGTTAGGTGATCTCTTAAACTTAACACTCGTATCACTCTTTTTGACCAGTAGGACTAGAAAACCCTAAGAGAAAGGCATAAATAACCATCTCACCACTGTTACCCGCCAATCATGATATGACATCTGTATGCTTCGGCATAGCAAAAGTGCAATGTCAAAAGTTTAACATAATTGGATATTTTTTCTCTTTCCTTTATATATCCATACATGGTTTGCTTAATAAAAAGAAAATATGCAAAGAAAATAAAAGCAAAAAGAACAAAAATGCTTTAAATATGATTGCAAGTGTGTTTTCTAGGAGATGTGGGAGTTATAGGATGTACCTTGAAGGTGATAGTTCCCATCAAACAGTTATGATTGTGTGTGAGTCAAAGTGATTTTCTCATATCTCAAATCATCATAACTTTGAGACACTTATGCAATCTTGCGATGTTTTTCATACACAACACGCAAAATTCTTTGCTACTCTTGATACATGTGCAGGTACAATGTGATTTGGACATCACAAGGTTTACATGTGTTGATGTATGCTCACTAAACTGTCTTAACTTGTTTTTGAAATATAAAATTGGTTAGACTTGTTTAGTGTGTGTGTGTGTGTTTTTGGGAGCTAAATGCTTAACTTTTTGTTTATTGAGAGATGTTTTGAGAGGTTAATATGTTGATTGGATTATTGGCTGAGTTGCATGTTTGATTGCATTCATATCTATGTTTTTTCTCTTCTTGAAAAACTGTTTTTAAGCCGTCTCGACACCTTCTCGATACCTCTCGATACCTGCCTTATCTGTCGAGTTCTTCTGTTGCATCTTATCGCAATCTCGACACCTCTCGATAGCTAGGTGGATCGATCAAGAAAGTTTTTTTCCTCTCAATAGCTTCTCGATAGCTGTTCGATCCATCAAGGTCTGCTCGATAGCTCCTCAATACCTTTCGATCTATCGAGATTTTCTTGCATGCATTATATTTCACATGTTTTGCGTGTTTCTTTTATCGTGTCATCCATAGTATTGTGTTTCATTACTTTCATGCATTTATATGGATTCCTTGTACCCCCTTAATCATTTTTGATCATCTTTATGTTTCTCTAGTAAAGCTTTATAGCTTCCTGTACCCTCTGTCAATCGTGACAAAATGGGGGAGAAATTGGAGAATTTGTGGTTTCTTTCTTTAAGATTCTACAAGTTAGGGGGAGAAATACATGCCTCTGTAAGGGGGAGATGTGTTTCATCTTGTTAGGGGGAGTGTTTACCTCCTTGTTGTTGTAGGAACTACTTTTAGCTTCTTGTTCTTGTACCTTAGGTCTTGTGACCATGTTTACATACATTGTGCTTATCTTTGATATATATGTGATGATATATGTTTTCTTCACCTACCTCTATATGTGTTGTTTCTTTTCTCTCTTTATACACATGTTTCTTTATTTGTATGCAATCTATTATTTCTGTCTCACACTAAGATGCCTTGATGAGTTTTGTTTAAAGTGTTTCAGAAATACAGGTTGTCAAAGTCTTTCATGCCATGAACTCTCTTCTTGTAAATTTTTTCAAGAGTTTGTGTTAGGGTAGATTTTATTGTATTCAACAAGTGAGTATGAGTTAAGTGATTTATGACTTCTCTTATATGTTCATTTGTTTGTTGTGGTTTTGTCACGGATTTCCAAATGGGGAGATTGTTAAGGACATATTTTATGTAGTTGGCTAATCCTTTGACAAAACGCACTTTACTTGTATTTGGATTGATCTAGGATGTGTTTAATACTTCAAAGAACATGTTGTTCAAGTCTAGTATTAAAGCCATGAAGATTGGACCAAGAAACAAGTGAAGAAAAGGTGTTTACTAAAGCTGGACACCTACTGGACACCTGCGGATAGCTACTGGACACCTGCTGGACAACTGCTCGACAGATAGCTATCTATTGAGGTTTAATGAGGCTCGACATATGCTATCTATCGAGGTTACGGAAATCAGAATTTTCAGATCTGATTTTTGGGCCAGGCTTTTGATATATATGTGATGATGTATGTTTTCTTCACCTACTTCTACATGTGTTGTTTCTTTTATCTTTTTATACACATGTTTCTTTATTTGTATGCAATCTATTATTTCTGTCTCACACTAAGATGCCTTGATGAGTTTTGTTTAAAGTGTTTCAGAAATACAGGTTGTCAAAGTCTTTCATGCCATGAACTCTTTTCTTGTAAAATTTTTCAAGAGTTTGTGTTAGGGTAGATTTTATTGTATTCAACAAGTGAGTATGAGTTGAGTGATTTATGACTTCTCTTATATGTTCATTTGTTTGTTGTGGTTTTGTCACGGATTGCCAAATGGGGAGATTGTTAAGGACATATTTTATATAGTTGGCTAATCCTTTGACAAAACGCACTTTACTTGTATTTGGATTGATCTAGGATGTGTTTAATACTTCAAAGAACATGTTGTTCAAGTCTAGTATTAAAGCCATGAAGATTGGACCAAGAAACAAGTGAAGAAAAGACGTTTACTAAAACTGGACACTTACTGGACACCTGCGGATAGCTGCTAGACACCTGCTGGACAGCTGCTCGACAGCTACTCGACAAATAGCTATCTATCGAGGTTTAATGAGGCTCGACAGATGCTATCTATCAAGGCTATCTATCGAGGTTACAGAAATCAGAATTTTCAGATCTGATTTTTGGGCCAGGCTTTTGTATTTGTGTAAGGTTTCTTTTCTCACAATCCTAGACATATAAAAGGCATATTTTAGAGGCCGTCACAGAAGAGAATACAAGGAGAACGTATGCAAAAGGTGATCGAAGCCTTATTCTTTCTAAAAGAAGCTATTGCGTCTTTGTGCCT
Organism: Castanea sativa; assembly: GCF_040712315.1. Classification (NCBI taxonomy): domain Eukaryota; kingdom Viridiplantae; phylum Streptophyta; class Magnoliopsida; order Fagales; family Fagaceae; genus Castanea; species Castanea sativa. The sequence goes on along the minus strand of NC_134013.1, from coordinate 50,138,287 downwards.
TAGGGTTTTGTAACCAAGTGCTTCTTGATCTTCATTGTTGATGAAGTAAAGAACTTTGCAACCAACATCTTCTTCTCTAGTTGGTGATTGAAGTCGCATACTGGGATCCGCGCAATTGGTTAGTCACGTACTGGGATTCTTGCATCAAAGGGTGGCATTCATATATTGAAGAGTTCAGAGGTTTTGAAGCGATAGAAGGTTTCTGCTGTGAGTTCATCTACGGAGATTGTAAAGTCTAGGGACAAAGGTTTTGTACTAGATTTGAAACTTCTCTTTACTATAGTAGATTGCTTTTCGAGAAGGTTTCCCCCCAGGTTTTTTACTGTGAAACTGGTTGGTTTCATTGGTTTTCCTAGGTCATCATATCTTGTCTTATTTATTTTTCCACTGCACTTAGTTTTGACATAATATTGATGTTTGTTTGTTTTAACAAGTTTTATGCATAATAAATCTAATTAACAACTTGGGTTTAAAACTTGTTAATTGTATCAACCGGGGTCTAAATTTCCCAACAATTTTGACTCTTTTTGCTTTAATTTTTCTTTGCATATTTTCTTTTAAGCATATCATGCATGGGTATATAAAATAGAGAAAAGAAATATCCAATTATGTTAAGCTTTTAACATTACACTTTTGTTATACCAAAGCATACAGATGTCATTTCATGATTGGCGGGCAACAGCGGTGAGATAATTATTTATGCCTTTCTCTTAAGATTTTTTTTTCCTTCCCATCAAAAAGAGTGATACATGTATTAAGTACAAGAGATTACTTAATCTTACTCATCACAAACATGAGCCACAAAGCTCACTTGCTTAGTTGTGCATAGAGATGCTCATCTAAGCTACAAGAGATACAAAGTTTAGAAAATTTTCTTTCAATGGCCATTCAAGGTACACAAGTACCAATGTACACAAACACACACTATTTTTGTATTTTTCAGATTTTTCAATTTTTTTATTTAAAATAAAAACAAAATAAAGCAAAACTGAAAACACACAAACAAAAACATGTTAAACAAAGCAATACATAAAAACTATACTGACTCAAAATAATAAAGCAAAACATACAAGCAATGCAAACACAGAGAGAGAGAGAGAGAGAGAGAGAGAGAGAGAGAAAAGCGACTAAATCACTTGGAGCCTTTTTCCTTCCACACCTTGGAAGAACCTTTCCTTTTTGCAAATCCTTGAACCTGCGGAAAGGGGGAAGCACTGCACCCGTTCAAGTTTGAAAGGAACATGAGAGCTTTATGGAGATCTCCAAGAGGAGCAAGAGAGGATGGAAATTGACTCAGGTTTCGATGAGACCATGCTATTGCTCTGTTGAGTGGCTAGCCACTCAACAGCAATTAGGGCGAGTATGTCCAACAGCTCCACAATGATGACAGAGATGCTGCTTCTTCTCTTTAGACTTTTGAGCATTACTCTTCTTAGCCCTATAGTTTTTACTCTCTTTCTTAGAAAGCATAGGGGGTGCTCCTAAGATAGATTTACCCTTTTCTACGTTCTCACTAACTAACAAAGTTTTGACATCATTATTCTCAGATTCACTATTATTAGTAGGAGAAACAAAAACAGTAGTACTGGAAGAAGCAATATTAGGAAAAGAGAAATTGTACCCTAAACCAGTTCGATCGGAGGAGATTTCTGTGTACTAAGTATCTCATCAAGCTTTGCACTTGAATTCCTCTCCAACTAAGCTCTGACTTGAAATAGCTCCGCTTCAAGCTTCTTGGTCTTCTCAGCCAAGAAATTGTTTTTAAACCTCAATTCTCCTATAGTCTGATTGGCTTCATCAAACTTTGTAGAGATTTCTTCTCGTTCAAGTTTCACATCACTAAGCTTCTTGGTGGCCAGCCTATACAACTTCCCATGCTTTTTGAAGACCTTGTATAACTTTGCATAGGCAGTGTGGATGTCATCTTATTCATCCATCTTCTCAAACTTTGACTCCACCAAGTCTTCTTCTTCATCCACATCTTCTACAATCCCCTCAATAGGATTGACAGTGGTGGTGAAGGCATTTAGGATTCCATCATCCTCATTTTTGAAATCATCCTCAAGTTCGGTGTCGCTCAAAGTAGCAGCAAGTGCCTTGCTCTTCCCGATGGATTTAAGATAAGTAAGCCACTCTTGTTTCATATTACCAAATCCTTGACACCGAAAACACGTGGGTTCTGAGGGAACAGTGTACTGACCGCCATCCCTAGCATCCTTATTCCCTTTGTCTTGGCTTTTAGACTGAGAAGAACTAGATTGCCTACAATCCTTGTCAAAGCCCTTCGCATTGACATTCTTCATGAACTTCTTGAATTGTTTGGTGATGTAAGACTTCATTTTTGAATCTTCATCATCTGAAGACTCATCTGTGTCACTGCTCTTGGCCTTTAGTGCCATGCTCTTTCCCTTACTAGATTTCCCTATCCTTGTTAAACCCAACTCATAGGTCTACAGATTGCCAACCGACTCTGTCAAAGGAATTTTGTCAATGTCCTTTGATTCCTCAATAGCGGTGATCTTGGCATGAAATCTCTCAGGTAGAGATCTGAGCACATTTCTCACAATCTTAGGTTCGGGGAATGGTTTCCCCAAGATTAAAGGCTGAGTTTACTATGTCTTTGAGCTTGGCATAGAAATTATCAAATGACTTATCCTCCTCCATCTTAATCTCTTCGAAGCTAGTAGTGAGCCTCTGAAGTTTCGAATCCTTGATAACCTTGGTTCCTTCATAGGTTGTTTAGAGAGTGGTCCATGCTTCCATTTTAGTTTTAGTGGAGGATATCTTCTTAAACTCCTCATTTGTGACCGCACTAAATAAAGCATTCAATGCTCTACTGTTGAAATTTTTCGCCTTGATCTTAGCATTATCCCAATCGACAGGCGCTTCCTTCGGCTTCGTCCAGCCTATCTCCACAGCTTGCCACTCTTCTCATCTAATGATTGCAAGAAAGCTCTCATGCGTACTTTTCAGTATGCATAGTTAGTACCATCAAATAAATGAGGTATAATAAGAGACTATCCTCTATCCATGACAATAGGGGTCAATGGATCACACAGCAAAGATTAAAACTTAATCAAAGTGTGCCTGCTTTGATACCACTTGATAGGCTAAAAATGTATTGACCCGTTATGATGAATTAATTGATTAATTAGTCAAGTTTATTAATTAATCAAATTAACATGCAATGCACATGGCAGTACAAACAAATCACTAACTAAAATAAAATGCAGCGGAAAATAAATTTGACAAGGTGATTTGTTTTCGAATAAGGAAAACCTCCAAGGCAAAAACTCCACTGGGTGATTTTAAGGCCACCACTTCCGAGAATTCACTATTATCACAACAAGCGGTTATAAGTAAATGAATCTCAGTACCTTATACCAACTTACAGTTGCACCCTTACCCCAATACCCAATTGGACTTGTTCTGTAGTGACAATCTCTCCTTTTAATGCACGACTCCCAGTATGTAACTAACCAATAGATGTGCAGATCCTAGTATGCGACTCGATCACCACTTGAGAAGGATGTTAGCTGCAAAGTTCTTCAGTTCATCACACAATGAAGATCATGAAGTTGCTTGGTCACAAATCCCAACGGTGTACAAACACAGTAGCTTCGTCAAGAGAAGGAACAACTAGGGCAAACTAGGTTTCCGGTCACAATTTGCATGAACAACACTTTGCATTAATGTGCATCTACTATGACGGCCCTTAAAACAATCCATATATATCTTTAGGGTTGTGAGAAAAGAAAGCCTAAAAATATACTCACGGATTGGAATGAAATCAAAACTGAAAATCTGATTTTCATAATTCTCGATAAATACCCTATCTGTCGAGAAACTGTTGAGCTTCAGGCTTAGACAGCTTTTTAAATCTCTATAGACACTAGCTATCAAGCTTTAAAAACTAGAACTTCATTACTTGATTCTTGGACAAACTTGCATGGCTTAAACACTTGAACTTGAAACCTTGTTCCTTGAAGCATTAAACACATCCTAGATCTACCCAATTACAAGGAAAGTGCATTTTGTCAAAGGATTATCCAATAGATGATGACATATGTTCCTAACATAAATCACATATGTCCTAACAAAGCAGATTAAAACAAAGATTAAGGCTAAAAAGAAAAAGGAAGGTTTCAAAGCATACTTTAAAGCAAAAGCTCCTATGCTTGATTTTTTACCGTTCCCCTCAAACAAATCTATCACAATTCAATGAAAGAATGATTAGTAAACTTAAACTCAAGAAATTGGGGCCAGAAAATGTCTCAATCAAATAAAAATTGACTTGAGGGTGTTATGTGAAAAACTCCATTTTGATTCACTATTTTCTAGTGAATCTTAGGTTTTTCCTATGGGATTTCTATGTGTTTTGAAAATGTATAATGTAAGGCTTTTTATAGTTGAAAAAATGGGGTTTGGTACGGCTCCCAAACGATGTGGGATTCGTTCCAAACCTCAACTATTATTGCTGGAAACTTGTCTTTCTTATACTTTTGAAACCCTAGCTGCGTGCGCAGGATCGTGCTTGCGTACGCATGCAATGGCTCGCATACATAGGCCGAGGGTTACTTTGGTCAATTTATTTCTAAAAATAGATTTTTGCTCATTAAAAAGGTTATATTTTTCATTTTAACACTCCTCAAGTCAATTTAATATCTGATTGAGATCTAAACTGGCCTTGGGCCTTAGAGTTTGAGCATCATTGGGGAACGGGGGCCCGAGTTGTAAGGGGTACAAAATGTAGTGTCTACACCGAAAAAGAAGGTAATTGTTGAAGTTCAAGGGTATAAGAAACCACAAGTTCAGTCCAAGCATTGGGAAATGCCAATTGCAAGTAAGAATTCTCTAGGGCAAACCATACCACCGGGGACCACGGTGGGTGATGAGATTGGTGCAGGGTTAGGTAGCAGTGGGTGTTTGGCTGTTCTAGAAAAGAAAGGGCATATTAACTTTTGGGCTGATTTTCAAGAAGCGCTTAAGGATATTGATGAGGCGATAAATGGGCACGGGGTTTTTCAAAATCCATACGTTATTGATATGGATGTGATGTAGCATGGTGTGACACCAAATATTGAGGGATTGGATACATTGGCTACAAACACGGAAGATCAACTCTTGGGGCAAGTGGTGACTCCTATCCATCCTCTGGTTGTCTCACACGTGAGCTTCTCAAATAGCAGTTTCAAACCGAGGTGGGCTAACAAAGCTACGGGTAAAAAAACTAGAAAAGTTATGGGCCTAAGGACAAAAGTTAAGGTCCAACAAAGTGGCTCATCTCGTGTGGCAAAATGGAGTGGGGTTCAAACAATAGGCACTTGGGCCAGAATAGTGAAGAGGCCCACTGCAACACCTTTCGAAGTCAACCTCAATGAAAAAGAAGGGCCTAAAAGAAAGTCACGTTCCCAGGAAAGGACAAAAGGTTTTTTGGAGAATTATAAGACACTTAAGGTTGACGAGGAAACGAGGAAATTAAGCTTGTTGTTGGCATCAAAGTTTACATCGGCAGAGGTTGCTGGGCAACTTCGCCGCTGTTAAGACCAATGAGTCTCTTAAGCTGGAACTACCGAGAGCTTGGGAACCCTTGAAAAGTTAATGCCTTGAAAGAGGTTGTTAGAAAAGAAGATCCTAATATAGGCTTCTTAATGGATACAAAGTCGAATGAGGATTGGATGGTTATGGTGTGTGCTAAATGTAATTTTAAACATAAAGTGTTTGTGTCGGGCAATGGTTCAGGTTCATTTTCAAGTTCAAACTTCCTCTTCACCTCATATTGATGTATGGAGTGGATGGTGGAACCGAGTATGGATGGTGGAGGTTAACTGGTTTCTATGGCAATCCTGCAACATCATGGAGGCCAAAATCTTGGGCAAAGCTTAAACAATTACATACCTTGGCTGATCTTTGGCAACTTTAATGAGCTTATGAGCATGTCAGAAAAGGAAGGAGGATGTAGTAGGCCTTGGCAACAATTGGCCAATTTTGTTGAAGCAATTAACTGGTGTGGCCTCCGAGATATTGGCATCATTGGTCCTAAATTTACTTGGATACATAAACGAAGAGATGATTTTTAGATCAGAGAAAGACTAGATAAAGCTCTAGCTTCCATAGAGTGGGTAAATTTATTTTCCATAGCAAGGTTGCATCACCCTACCTTCGTGGCTTCAGACCACTCACCATTGTCACTTCGATTGGTGAGGAAAGCTAGTGGTAAACGAAGGAGAAAGCTGTTCAAATTTAAGCCAATGTGGTTCAAAGACTCAGGGTGTAAGGAGGTGGTTTTGGATGCTTGTTGTGAAGGATTGGCTACTCCATCAAATTTTCCTTTGAATGTTTGTCTGGAAAAATGCAGGTTTTGTCTAGATTCTTGGAATAAGTTAGAATTTGGCCATGTGGGATAGAAGATTGCTAAACTTTAGAAGCGTCTTGAATGGCTATAATTAAAACCAGCCACTCCAAACAATGTTCAGGATATGAGGACGACGAGGGTTGAACGAAGTTGCTGGCATGATAAGGAAGATGCCATGTGGTACCAAAGATCTAGAAAAAAATTGGTTCCAATCTGGTGATATGAACAAGAGGTTTTTTCATGCAAAGACATCAACAAGATTTAAGAAGAATCAGATGTGTGGGTTGATGGATGCACATGGGTTTCGACAAGAAGATGAAGAACGTATGGGTGATGTGGTAATTAATTACTAGACGGATCTCTTTAACTCCAATAATCCAACTGAATTCTCAGAGTTGCTCCAAGCTGTCCAGCCCAAAGTAACTCATGCCATGAACCTAAAGCTCACAATGTACTTTACTATAGTGGAAGTAAGAATAGCATTAAAGCAAATGCATCCACTATAGACACCTCATTTTGTACCCCTTACGACTTAGGCCCCCGTTCCCCATTGATGCTCGAACTTGAAGGCCAAGGGCCAGTTTAGAGCACAATCAAATATTAAATAGACTTAAGGAGTGTTAAAATGGAAAATATAACCTTTTAATTGAGCAAAAATCTATTTTTGGAAATAAAATTACCAAAGTGACCCTCAGCCTGTGTACGTGGGCCACGGGCTGCGTACATAGGCCAAAGCATACGTACGCAACTAGGGTTTCAGAAGCATAAGAAAGGCAAGTTTTTTGCAATAATGGCTGAGATTTAGAGTGAATCCCACATTGTTTGGGAACCATTCCAAACCCCATTTTTTCAACTATAAAAAGCCTTACATAGTACATTTTCAAAACAGTGAAATCTCACAAGAAAAAACCTAAGATTCACTAGAAAATAGTGAATCAAAATGGAGTTTTTCACAAAACACCCTTAAGTCAATTTTATTTGATTGGGACCTTTTCTGGCCCTAATCCTTTTAGTTTACTGTTGCTAATCACTTTCTTATTGGTTTGTGAATAGACTTGACTTAGGGGAACAGTCAAAATCAAGCTTGGAAAGCTTTTGTGTAAGGTGTCTAGTCTAAACTTTTCTTTTTCCCATTCTTTTATTTTCTGCCTTTAAATCCTCCTGCTTGCTTTATTTGTTTGTTAGAATATGTGTTAACATGTCTTTCTAGGTTAGATTTAGGTTTTTGTATGCTTAAAATGCATGTTAGGTTGTTAGAATTGTCATTTTAAAGTTTTGCTCTATTTCTACGTTTTTAGGTTTTCTGGGCAAGGATTTGCATACACATAATCTTGCCTGTGTATGCAAGCTTGATTATGCGCACGCAGACCTGTTCTAGCATGCGTGATGCCGTTGCCCAGAAACCCTAATTTTTTGTCTGTTTGTTGTCTATGCCTTCACATGTTTGGTCTATCTAGCCTCCTTTTTTATATGTTTTAGGCTCTATAGGTTTTGGTTTACCTCTTTCACATGCTCATTTACTATCACATGCTTAGATTAGGGTTCTTTATGTTGTTTCTTGCTTTGATACCATGTCATTCATTCACATGCCCATGCATTGATGCCATAGATACTATGTTGCTGCCAGGTAAGTAAAAGGTAAGTCATGCATTGGAAATATTCATTCATTTGTGATATGATCTTGTTTTGGTGTTAGAGATGAATGTGAATGTTTCGATGAATCACATATTACTTGGATCTTTCCTTATGCTTATGTTTCTGCCTTGATTTGATTATATATGTTGCTGCCTTGAATATGCTTTGATGCCATGATAGATGTATGCTAAGATTTGTAATGAGATGCCATGATTAGATGTATGGTTAGGGTTTGGGATGAATGATGCCATGTTGTGTGCTTAGATGTATGCTAGTGTGTGTGTGAGTTAGAATAGAAGTATTGAACATGCTTTTAATAAGGTTAAGATATAAGACACAATGATGGGAGGCCAACCTTAAGGTTAGGCGATCTTGGGTGCCTAAAACCTTCCCAAGAGAGTACTTAAACTCCGAACCCATATCTCTAGTAGTAAGATTAAAAGGTCCTTCCTCAAGAGAACACTATATATATGGTTCCTAGACCATTACAAAAACTAGGTGGCAACTCCCCCCTTGTGCCCACACCCCCTCAAAGCTCCTAGTCCTAATGGTATGCTCCCCTTATTTTTCCAACATTTTTGGCCGAATATAGGTGATGTGGTTACTCAAACTATTTTAGATTTCCTTAATCATGGTATATCTCCTCCTAATTTTAATGAGACTCATATTGTGCTTATTCCTGAGATCAAAGAACCTAAAAGGGTAACTGATTACAGGCCTATTTGTTTTTGCAATGTGGTGTTCAAAATTGAATCCAAAGCTATTGTCAATCGGCTTAAGAAAACTCTACCAAGCATTATTAGTGATACCCAAAGTGCCTTTATGCATGGTAGGCTAATTATTAATATCATTTTGGTAGAATTTGAGGTCATGCACCATATAACTCAAAAGAAAAGGGGTAAGCTGGGTGAAATGGCTCTAAAATTGGATATGAGTAAAGTTTATGATAGAGTAGAATGGGTTTGGCTAGAAAAAAATCATGACTAAATTGGGTTTTGTTGAGAAATGGAGGAAACTTATCATGCAATGTGTTACTTCAGTCACTTATTTTGTCAGCGTGACCCTTTATCACCTTACCTTTTTCTCTTATATGTAGAGGGGCTTTCATCTTTGATTAAAAAGGCTGTGGAGGATGGTGTAATGGTGGGTTTAGACGTATGTCATGGTGGCCCTAAGCTTTCACACATCTCTTTTTTATTTATGATACTCTCATTTTTTTTAAGGCATCTCTTAAGGAGTGCAATTCCCTACAAAGAATCCTTGAAGTGTATGAAAAATCATCTGGTCAGCAGTTGTACAAAGCAAAAACTTCCCTCTTTTTTAGCAGCAATACACTAGGTGATATTAAGTAGAAAATCAAAAACAAATTTGGTACACAAGTTATCAGACAGCATGAGAAGTACTTAGACCTTCCTTCTTTGGTGGGTAGAAACAAGAGGAACGCTTTTAATGACATCAAGGAGAAGCTTAGCAAAGGTAGGTAAAGAGGTGGTAATTAAGGCAGTAGCTCAGGCTATACCTACTTACAAGATGAGTTGTTTTAAATTACCTGATTCTTAATGTGATGATATGACTAGCATGGTCCAAAATTTCTAGTGGGCTCAGAAAAGGGATGGGAGAAAGATGGCGTGACTTAGTTGGGAAAAAATATGTGAACCTAGGGCATCAAGAGGTATGGGTTTCGGTCAATTGAAATAGTTTAATCTTGCTTTGCTCGCCAAACAAGGCTAGCATCTCCAAACACAGCAGGAGTCTACAGTTTATTGTGTATACAAGGCAAGATATTTCACTCATACATACTTTGTTCATGCTTCAATTAGTAACAACCCCTTGTATGCTTGGCAAAGCATTATGGCTACCCAACATCTAGTGCAACATGGTCTTCAATGCAATGTGGGGAATGAAGCTACAATCCAAATTTGGGTGACAGATTGCTCCCCTCCTCTTCAACCATTAAAGTTGTATCTCCTAGACTTTTTCTAGATGCTGAAACTCAGGTGAGTGAGTTAATATCATAGGATTAGGCTTGCTAAAATTCACAGGTAATCGATGATAGGCTAAAAACGTATTGACCCCTTGTGATGAATTAAGTTGATTAATTAGCCAAATTATTAATTAATCAAGTTAACATGCAAAGCGCGTGGTAGCACAAACAAATCACCAATTAAACTAAGTATGCAGCGGAAAATAAATGACACGGTAATTTGTTTACGAATGGGAAAAACCTACACGGCAAAAACCCCACCGGATGAATTTAAGGTCACCACTGCCGAAATTCCACTATTATCACAACAAGCGGTTACAAGTAAAGGAATCCCAAGTACCTTACCAACCTACAGTTGAACCCTTACCCCAATACCCAATTGGGCTTGTTCTATAGTGACAATCTCTCATTTTCAATGCACGGCTCCCAAGTACGTGACTAACCAATTTGATGCGCAGATCCCAGTACACAGCTTACTCCTTTGCACGAATCTCAGTACATGACTAACTCCACAGCAACCCTTTGATTGTTGTAGTTGATTTGTAGCAGCTTCACATAGAAATACCAATAAGATCTTCAATGTTGGTGCAAGAAACTTTGCTTGGTTACAAAACCCAAAGGCGTACAAGAAACGCAACAAGAACCATTTCTTCTGTAGGAAGAGGCTATGGTCTCAAAAAGAAAACCTTATGAAGCTCTCTAGGGTTGGGTTTTTCTTTTTCCACCTCCTTTAAATAGGAGTTTTAATGGGCTCTCCTATTTCAAATAGATTTACACAAACCTTGGGCTTTCCTAGTCCAATAAGAATTATACAAACCCATAAACAAATAGCCTTTTAGAGTAAAAACGTTGCCGGCTATAAACTGAATCCCATAAGCTCGATCGATCAAGACATCTGTCGAGCTTTAATGAATCTCAACAGATTGAGCTTCTATTGAGCAGGTATTGAGACCTGCTGTTTGCACTTTTCTTGAGCAGTTCTTGAGTAATCTTCATGTCTTCAATTTAACCACTTGTAATGATCATCTTGAACCTACTTAGATTTACCCAAATACAAGTAAAGTGTGTTTTGTCAAAGGATATGCCAATTACATAAAAATATGTCCCCAACAGTTGATGCTATTTTTCTTTCTCAGAAGGCGGAGTTAATCAAAGGCATCCCTATAAGCATGCATCTTCGTGAGGACAAGCTGGTCTGGGTACCAACTTCTAACGGTTTGTTTAGTGTTAGTAGTGCCTACAAGTTAGCTATAGAGCATTCACGGCCTGCCAATCAAGGAACCAACTCAGATGGTAGCAGTTCTCATAGGTTCTGGAGGTTGTTGACTTGTTATGGCTCTTGCTGATGTTCGATACACACAGTGAAGATGATGCTACTCTGGCGGTCACAATTGCATGGTCAATTTGGTCTAAAAGAAATGAATTTCGTCATGAGGGAAGGAAGAAGTGTGGTTCAGCTTTGGCTCTCTGGGCAACGTAGTACCTTCTAGAGTATCGGGGAGCTAATTGTGTACTTGCTAAATCTTCACAAGCCAGACTAGTTGGCTAAGACCCTCCACCAGTGCTGAGATACAAGATCAATGTGGATGGTGCGGTCTTCTCAACTCAAAAGGCAGCAGGTGTAGGGAGTTTTGATTCGGGACTCACATGGTCAAGTTGTTACAACTTTGAGTAAGAAGATCAACTATCCATTAGGAGCACTAGAAGCGGAGGTGAAAGCATTTAAAGAGGGTTTTCAGTTTGCAAAAGATGTTGGTGTCCATGACTTCATTATTGAAGGTGACTCTTTGTTGATGTTTAATGCTCTCTGTGGTGTCTCTCCTCCTCTATCCCCGGTGGCATCTCTCATAAGCGGAATGCTAATGATGTGTGCAAACTTTAACCAAGTTGATTTTTCTCATATTATGAGGCAAGGTAATAAACCTACCCATTTACTAGCTAAATATGCCTTAGATATTATTGACTATTTGGATTGAAGAGAACCCTTACTTTCTAGTGCAAGCTCTTGCCCATGATGTATCTTTCAATATTGATTAATAAATACAGTTACCGTCCTCCCATAAAAGAGAGAGAGAGAGAGAGAGAGAAAGAGACATCTAAGAGACTCAAAGTACCTATTGTGAGGAATGAAATCTATATTAAAGAGATAATGTCAAATACCATCCTTGATCAAAATTGCATTATTCATTCTTTACACATCTATGAGTAATTCTATTTATTTTACAAATTTATATTTGTTATATTGTGAACATAATCTATTATTTTCCTTGTTTATAACATCTACTTGTTTTCTTATTTATTAAATTTGTATGTTGTTCTATTTATACAATCACAAAGTAAATTAATTTTTGCAATATATCCAGCTACATAAATGTAAAATGTTGGGCTTGAGGGGAGAGAGAGAGAGTTTGTAACTACGACTATACTCTTGCATGTTATGCTATGTTGAACTAAAGAATAAGCATGGCATTTATGAATCTAGGTTTTGGGTTCACTAGGGACCATGGTCTGTTGATGTGGTGAGACTCTCCATGAACCTTTGTTTCTATGTAGCATCTATACTTTATGGTGACAAATAATTTTGCTGGTCTATGAAGTTTACCGCATTTTTGCTCTACGTACACTCCCCCCCCCCCCTTTTGTTATGTTACTTAATACTCTCACAAACAAGAATATGCTCTTCATAAGCATATGTCAAGTGTCAACTAATGTATTTACTTTTTAATGGTTGTCATTCACCTAACATTGATTTTCCTACAACTGTCTAAACATGAGGTGTACGTTTGAGAATCAAAGCTGTGACCTGAGCTTTATTAACAATTACAATAAACTTTAATTATGACTTAATTATTCTTCTTAAGATATGGCGTAGATGTGATTAGCATTTTTTTCTTAGATCGTTATATAACCTCTCTAATCTAGATTCTTGTCATAGACTCGCAGTCATGACCAACAAGTATTCAATGTTGTGAGTTTCAAAACTACATATATATGCACCAGCCATTACTCAGTAGGCATGTTCAAACACTTTTGTAAGGGTCATGTTTTTATGTAATTGGCATATCCTTCAATAAAATGCATTTTACATGCAATTAAGTCTTAGTTTCTAGTGTGTTGAAGAAGACCTTGAAGTTGTCAAATAAATGGTATTATTGAAGACACAAGATTACTCAAGAAACTTCTCAAGAAAAATTGAAACTATAGGTCCCAATACCTGTCAATCTATCAACATTTAATGAATCTCGATACTTAACTAGACACCTCTCGACTTATCAAGCTTCAGGAAAACTGAATGTGAAGTTCTGTTTTTGGCCCGTGATGACTTGGTTTTCTAGGGGTTAGGGTTTCAGAACATATAAAAGACATTTTATAGCTGTCATCATTGAGACAAAGAGACACACATAACAAGAGTTTTTACCATGTTTGTGCGCCTAGCTACTTCCGGTTCATCCAAGCATGGTTTGAAGAATTCTACAAAACTACAACAATCAAAAAGGTTGTTGTGGAATTAGTAACGGATAGGGAGATTAATGCAAATGAGAAGTCTTTTACAAGATCATAAGTCCAATTGGGGATTGGAGCGAAAACTAGTATAGCTAAATAGGTTCTACTATAGGTCCATACTTCGAGATAGGTTTATAGGGTAAGATTTCTTGTATTTATAACCACTTATTCTTGATTAGTGAATTTTTTAGGAGCAGGCCTAAAATTTACTTGTTAGAGTTTTGTTTATGAGGGTTTTCTCCATCATGATCAAATCGTTGTGTGAAACTTAATTTTCTGCTACACTCTATATAGTTTGGTTATTTGATTGTGCCTTAATCTAATTTGTATGCAATTTGATTAATTAACCCAACAACTTTCTTCTGAATTTAACTTCCTTTAGTCATATGAGAAGTAATCCTGCATAGTTATAAACAAATGTTATCAATTGGTTGATAATTACAAATTTCTCTTTTCTCAGGCCAGGATTATACATTGCTAATAATTACTAATTTGTCTTTTTCTTAAAGATATAAAGGATCCAACTAGTTTTGTTCCACATATACCTAGTGTGATGGTTTTAAATATTTTGAAAAATTGATGGTTCGTGTTAAGTTTTAGATCCCTGTAAACTAGATTGTTTAACCTAATTAATTAACCAAGTGAATATTTTGGTTTATTATTCAGATCTAAGTTAAAACAAAATAATCATATCATGCAAAGCAGCAGAAAGTAAAGAACACAAAGATCTGATGACCCAAGAAAACCAAACCGGTAAAAAACCTGGGGAGGATTTAACCTAGCTATCCTCAAGGTAAAAACCAAATCCACTATGAAAAAATTGAAGTTTGTACAATAAAACTTAGAACACTAACATTCTATTGCTACCTCAAGTAGAAAACTTACTACCACAACCCATGATAGCTCCGAGTCCACGGACTACTTCTTTCCTTGATCTGTAGCAGCCACAAGTTCACCTACTTGTGACTTTGAGACTCCACTCAAAGATTTCGGATCTTCTTTAATGTTTTTTATGCAGCAACTGAAACAACCATCAAGCTCTTGATGTGAATCTTGATCTTGATAGTTCAAAGTGTGTGTATGAAGGTAAACACCTCTAGATCTCACAAAAGATTCAACACACAACTTATCAAAAACTCTAGAGATCTACAAAAGAGGCACACTTTTCTCTCTCTTAAAAGCCTCTTAAAAACGTGCTTAGTGTTTCCTTTATATACTAGAAGAAGTAGATCTGAAGCCCTAATCCTTAATGGGTTTGAACTGCTGTTTGGGCCTTAATTAAAATTCTGCAAATACGACTCTCAATCGATCGAGCGTATCTTTCGATCCATCGAACCAGGCAGATTCTGAATTCTTCTTTCTGCGGCTTGTATATTATTGAATCTTGACTTGTATCATCTTGAGCATTGTCCAATAATACCTATAGACTCTAGGATCTATATCTAGACAAGTTTGTGTTCACAATTTGCCAATTGTTCTAAACTTTTAGAACCTAACAATCTCCCCCTTTGGCAATTTTTGACAAAACTTACATACAATATGAAATGCTCAAATACAAGAATAACCCAATACAATATAATGCCCAATTACACATTGTTGCCCAAAATAAAATTCAAACTAACCACTACTTATCAGTTGCAAGAGTAGACAACAGCTTCGAATGAATTAACCTGTAAATTCTTGAAACATTAAACAAACCATAAACGCATGTGTGGAAAATAGAAGTAAACCAATATGAAACTCAATATAAAAAGAAAAGTAAACTAACTCTCCCCCTAAGTTAGATACATCAAAAAGTTTTATTGTCTCCTCCTTTCAAAAACAATTTCATCTCCCCCTAAACAAAACATTTTAAAAGACTTTTCCAAATTTCATCTATGTCTCCCCCTTTTTGTCATGTATTGACAAAGACAACCCAATCAAAGAGTAAACTGAAAACATACGCAACAAAATATAAGAGAAAATAGAGAATTAAGGGAACACATAACAATTCAACTCTATAAAAAATAGAGACAACTCCCCCTATGAACAACAAAGTTTAAAAACAAGCTTCTCCCCCAATAAAAATAGGAAAAAAAAACAAAACAAAACAAGTTTTTGGAAAAACAGTTTTGGGGAAAATATAGAAGGTGAGGATAAATAAAAACACAAACCAAACAAAAAAAAATTTGAGGTTACACATGAACACAAATATTCTCTCTTTCAATAAATGTAAACTTGATACTATGGGACGCATTATTATCCATCATAACTCTTTAGAAAAATAATTTCTACAATTCACACATATAAATAGCATATACTAAAAAATACATAACTCAAAAATTAATCAATAAATTTTTAAATCAAGTTGAGTACCCAATTTAGCAAAGTGTATACATGTCATGTGTGAAAACAATGAGAGATATCACTACAAAACTGCAAGATGGATACTGGAAAAAAAAATGCTATGCATGTGAATCCCAAACATAAATGATGCATGAAAAAATTTGGTCAAAAACTTAGAAACTGAAAATTTTTCAGTTTCAATTGATTGAGAATCAATTGAATACCAATCGAGTTAGGCAGAGAGCAATGATTAAAAATCAAGGGATTTTCAATCGGTCGAAAAACACATTCGATCGATCAAAATTCTGGAAAACTGAATTTTTTGAAAAACAGCAGAAGATTATGCAGAAACTACTCAAACCAAGGAATTTCATGAATGAAATGCATGAGAATGAGTTTAAATATTTTTTAAAAAACATGAGTTTTTAACCCAGAACTTCAAAACAAAGTTTTTAATCATAAAAAACATAAATATTGCCAACTTTTAAACATGTTTTGCATCAAACACCATAGAAAACATAATCATGGATGGCCAAACCAAATTCACACACAATTTCATTTACTAAGTTTAGCAAAGAATAACTTGTGAAGTGTGTGCAACTAGTAATAACATGAGATACATGTGAGGTGATATGTAGATAGTAATCAATCACAATTTCTACAAAATTCATCACATAAATTTGAAAGAGACTATCACCTAAAAAGTTACATCATATAACTCTCACATCTCCTAAAAAACAAGCTTGCAATCATGGAAGTTTCTTGTTTTACCTCATAATGTACATACCAATTTTATTTCATTGTTAAGTTGATATTTAAGCCAGATAATGTACACAACAATTTCATTTTATTTGAATTTATTATATCCGAGGCTACACCTTATGTTCTTTTTGTGCATGTGCTACACTTTCTTGAGCACAAAATCTTATGATATGCATTAAGGTGTTCATGATTGGTTAGTAAACAGTGGTAAGATGGTTATTTATGTCTTTCTCTTAGGATTTTTTAGTCCTTACAATCAAAATCATATGACTTCAAAATCAAGATCATGTGATAAAGAAACTATAAACAATTCCCACATAACATGCACTACATAGCTAAACCTAACAAAGTGCAGTAAAATAAGCTCATCTAAGCTAAACAAAGTACATAGTCATAAAGTGCAAATTTCATAGGCCAACCTCAACTACACATTTATGATATGTAATACAAAAAAAAACAAAAACAAAAAAACAAACAAACAAACAAAGTTTTTGGTTTTTCAAAATTTTAATTACCAAAAACAAAAAGTACACATTATGCTAAATGAACACTGCAAAGCTATGCATGATAGTGCTTAACTAAGCTATAGAGGGTACACAAACAAGCAATATCAAGTTCTTAATTAACCCTTGAGTATATGTACAAACTAGTACATACTTACACAAAATCAGAAATAGCTTAGCACTTATATAACACATACTCTTCAAGTTTCTCCACGATATCAATGATGTTCTAAATCAAGAGAGAGAAATATCATAATTCATGTAATCCTTAAGAAAAAATAAAACTAGACACAAAATAAAATATTTTTGTCTTTTTGAAATTTTTCAATGTTTTTGGATTTTTTTTAAAATAAAAAAAAATCGAAAAAACAAAACAACCAAAAACAGACACAAAACATGTCCACAAATAATTGAAAGAATTTAAATCAGGGACAAGTAAACAACACTCACCTTAAAGAATCTATTCTCACCTATATAGCACAAGTCTTCGGCTTTGTAGCTGAAAATCCATGAGAAGCAAATGTATTTGAGGGATTACACCAATCTTTTGAGAAAGACTGAAATCCAACAAATTCCTTTCACAAGCCAACAAGCTTAAATTTTTCAAAAGAATATGAAACAATTTATTTGGACTTATGGTAGGAGAAATATCATCACATATCCTAGACGGAAGTACAGAATGTTTAAATTTCAATTTATGACAATTAGGATGAATGTGACTGGAGACACCACAAAAGTGACAAACAGGAACAAATTTAGGAACATCAATATTCCTAACAGGAAATCTAATCTCAGATTTTAGTTTTTTTCTCAACAAAGAACAATTTGGTTTAATATGACCAACAACGCCACAAAGGTAACAAAGACAGATTTATTATGCTCTCTAATAGTAGATTTAGACATCGGTTTAGAAACTTCAGCGTCTACATCAGAACTTTTACATTTGTTTAACTTAGCAAAATAAGTCTTTTCTTTATTATTCCTCTTGAAATGAGGGATATAAACTTTCTCAATTTTAAGCTTAAGAGAAACAGAAACACTTTTGTTATCAACAGCAGGCTTGGTACTAGTCAAATTTTCAATTTTAGCTTTAGATTCAACTAACTTTTGTTCCAAACTTTTCATCTTCTCATCTTGAGAGGAAATTTGATTTCTCAAAAATTCATTCTTTTTATTAGATTCATCTAATCTAACAACCAATTCCTCTTTTTCAAGATTAGCCAATTTTAACTCTTCCTTGAATTTCTTAGCAATTTTCAAAGATTTAAATAATTCCTTACGAAGAGTTTTACAAGCATCAAAAAGACCAACAGAAACAATAGTGTCCTTTTTATTCAAATTATCACACTCAAGAGCAGAAAGACACTTTAAATTATCTATGATAACAGGGATCAAGGATCAACTCTAGGTCAAGAGACCTAAAAACAAGAGCTAACCCGCTATGATACCACTTGTTAAGTTTTAGATACCTGTAAACTAAATTGTTTAACCTAATTAATTAACCAAGTGAATACTTAGGTTTATTATTCAGATCTAGGTTAAAATAAAACAATCATATCATGCAAAGCAGTAGAAAGTAAAGAACACAAAGATCTGATGACCCAAGAAAACCAAACCAGTAAAAAACCTAAGAAGGATTTAACCTAGATATCCTTAAGGTAAAAACCAAATCTACTATGAAAGAATTGAAGTTTGTACAATAGAACTTAGACCACTAACATTCTATTGCTACCTCGAGTAAAAAACTTACTACCACGATCCCATGACAGCTCCGAGTCCACAGACTGCTTCTTTCCTTGATCTGTAGCAACCACAAGTTCACCTACTTTTGACTTTGAAACTCCACTCAAAGATTTCAGATCTTCTTTAATGTTCTTTATGCAGCAACTGAAACAACCATCAAGTTCTTGATGTGAATCTTGATCTTGATAATTCAAAGTGTGTGTATGAAGGTAAACACTTCTAAATCTCACAAAAGATTCAACACACAACTTATCAAAAACTCTAGAGAGCTTTTGGGTACAAAACCCTAGACCTACAAAAGAAGCACACTCTTCTCTCTCTTAAAAGCCTTTTAAAAACGTGCTTAGGGTTTTCTTTGTATACTAGAAGAAGTAGATCTGAAACCCTAATCCTTAATGGGCTTGAACTATTATTTGGGCCTTAATTAAAATTTTGCAGATACGACTCTCGATCGATCGAGCCTATCTTTCGATCGATCGAACCAGGCAGATTATGAATTCTTCTTTCTGCAGCTTGTATATTCTTGAATCTTGACTTGTATCACCTTGAGCATTGCCTAATAATACTTATAGACTCTAGGATCTATATCTAGACAAGTTTGTGTTTACGATTTACCAATTGTTCTAAACTTTTAGAACCTAACAGTTCGTATGATCATAGAAAGAAAGAGTTAATAAATATATTATAAATAAATAAAAATTAAAAAAAAATGACCGATTGAATCTTGTGAAGAGGCATATGAAGAACGTACTTCCTGACTAGAATTTTTATCTTATTGAATCTAATACAAAGACTCTTTTATAACTGATTGAATCTAATTGTTACATTATTCTTGAAAAAGAAAGGCACAATCAAGCATATCGCAATGACTCATTATTATCTAGTTTTTTTTTTTTTTTTTGAGAATGCATTATTATCTAGTTGATGATTGAATCCAAAATGTTATTGTAAATAAATATGAGTGTTGCTTGAAATATTATAAATTTTATTATGCATGTCTCATAAGTTAAGGTGTCATAAATTATAAAAAGTAATACAAAGACTCATTTAATATCTTGTTGAAATGACACTAATTTTTTTTTATATAAAAACCAATCTCATTTGTTGACACATCAATTTGTAAATTTATATAGTAAAATTTGTACTAATTATATATATTCTTTCAATAAATATTTCATTAGTTTACCACATACTTTTTATAAAAGAAATTTGTTATATATAAATGTACCAAGTTACAAATCAGCTAACAATATGTCCTATCAATATTTCTTAAAAAGCACTAAATAGATGAGGATAATATCAAGGGTTTTACTAACATTTGCCTTTAGGGCATATGTTAGTAAACAATTTGAAAAAAAAATTTATCGAGAATTGAAAAGGTTGTCAAACTTTTTAACAGCTTTTTCAATTCCTAATAAAAATTTTCCTAAAATCAATTGTTAATGTTTGCCCTAAGAGAATGCATCAACCGGACCCTATTATCAATGACAACAAACGCAAATGGTGGCCTAGTGGTTGGGGCCAACTAGACTCTCATGTGCAGAGAGTTTTAGGTTTGATTCACTCTAGACCCAAACCCACTAGTTACTTGCCTTATTCTTCGTATATCAAAATGAGGTCTTAACTCAAGAGATGTTAAGGACTACTATAGTACTATGGTTACTCTCAGGTCGCGAAGCCATACTGGCTGCCCCATCCTAACCTTTTCTTTCTTTTTCTACCCAAAAAATATATATATATATATATAATAGTTCACTAGATTAGGATCCGATATTATCATACCATGTTTTCATTGATATATATATATATATATATATATATATATAATATATATATATATATCAATGAAAACATGGTATGATAATATCGGATCCTAATCTAGTGAACTATTGCATCGTGCAATTGTTTGGAGTACGAACCAATTTTTAGGCCGCTTGCAATGATTTTGCACA
Source organism: Castanea sativa (assembly GCF_040712315.1). Classification (NCBI taxonomy): domain Eukaryota; kingdom Viridiplantae; phylum Streptophyta; class Magnoliopsida; order Fagales; family Fagaceae; genus Castanea; species Castanea sativa. Next base: position 50,117,524 of record NC_134013.1, on the reverse strand, counting down.
ATAAAAGATAAGACTTCCCTGAAAGAGTGTTGAGTTCGATAATTTCCTAACTTAATAGGACTTAAACATACACAAATTACCGATGAGAGGGAGAGAATTTAATCAAATCAAGTGCGTAATGATCAAGCAATAAATATTAAATATACAACTCACTTGATAATATAATAGCAAAAGTTCGATTTCACTTGATTACAACAGAACAGAACAACAAAGCAACAAACTGAAATTGACAAAGTTTAATAACAAACTGAAATTGACAAAGTTTAATAATAAGAGGACAAGAAGCCTACAAATTACTTGTCTACTCCTACTCCTCAATAGTCATGCAAGTGGTACAGACATTCCTACGAACATGCATGCAATGCGAGGGGAATTCCATCCCTACAGACATGGATTGGTCACTCTTGATTGAAAATTTTTGGATGACGTGTTGGAGATTTCTTGCTTGTATACTTCAATATTTCATTTGTAGGTAATAGGTGCTAGTTATTTTCGGCCAGTAACTACCCCACAAATCAAGGAGGGGTGGTTTATTGATAGGACTACCACTTACAAGTGTCATCTTTTTGCTAAGTTTGTCTCATACATGGCTCAAGTTAGTATTATTTTATTTATTTATTTTATTTTCACAAAAATTGCAATAGTGAATTAATCGATGAGATTGAAGGTTAAAAATTGACTTTTTAATATATCGTAGTCATTGGATTAAAACATATTTTGAATTTTAAACTTCTTACTTTTTCACTTTATTTCCTATCTTACTTTTACATCTCATACATTAACGGTAACTGCATAGTGCATGATGTCCAAATATGACAATATCAATGACAAACAATTTAAAATAATACTAGCATCTGAGCACGCGTGTGAGACTCTTCTATTTTTTGAGAAAAAATTAATAATTTGCATCTATTATAATTTGGAATTATTACATTTTTTAATCACAAAAAAACCTAAGGATGTGATGAAAAATTATTTCACCTGCAAACACATAATACTCATCACACCCCTAGTTTTTTTTTTTTGTGATTGAAAAATGTAATAATCCAAAATTATAATGGATGCAAATTATTAACTTTTTCCCAAAAAAATAGAAAAGCCTCTAAGCACGTGCGTGAGCGCGTGCTCAGAGGCTAGTATTTTTTTTAACAAAATATCACAAATAACTTAACATGAATTTATGAAATTGGTCAAAATTAATGCTACTAAAACTCCTAACAGCCAACCACTTTATTTGAAAACTCCTATGGGTGACCATAATGAAAGGAAAATACAAATTCAATGGAAAAATATTGTGTGATTCAAAAAGAGCCTATTCTTATGTGTGTACAATGAGGCCCTTTTTTTTTTTTTTTGGGTTTAGTGTCATAATTTTTTATTCATCCCAATTTTAGGTTTATGCATTTGTCCAATAATATTACACATTGCAAACTACTGATACAACCATAAGTGTCATCAGGCAAGCTCCAAAAAACGAACACAAAATTTGTTAATTGATTAATTTTTGAAACATTATTATAATTAGAGTTAGAATTAAAATTTGTAGGGCATAAGTCAAATTGAATGGTTCTGCATTATGGGTGTGGTCAATCTTCTATTTTTATTGGTTAAATTTCTAGTTGCTTTTTTTTAGTCACATTTGAAACTTATATTTTTTTCAATGTCCTGACCACAATATATAAGGATATCATAAAGTAAACAATGTCTGGATAATAAAAATGTTTTCTAAAAACTTCATCCATAGACCATATATATATGATAGTGTATGACAAAGAAGATTATGATTCAACTCTTTTATTAAGCCTTCCAAATGTTTTAAAACAACATTTACAGTTATCCTGTTATGTTTAAAGACTTTTCTATTTTTTGTTAATTATTTATTTATTTTTTGCGAATAAATTTTGTAAGGTTATATGTAATGAATAAATAAGAAAAGAGGAAAATTATCTTATGAGAGATTCTCATAAAACCTCTCTCCTACAATATGTGTGGGTTTCCTATATTGTCGTTACATATCTCCCACAAACCCATCTAAAATGTCTTTCCTTTTGATATGTTTGTAGTCATTTTGTTTGGAATCTTTTTTTTTTTTTTTAAACTTCATAAAATTTATTTGTTACTAAAATTTTGATCCGCCTTATATTTTTCTTTTTCACGATCTCCCTACTAAAATGTTTGGATAATCAAATTTAATGGTTACTAAAATATACTCAAAATTATCTATATCACTCCTAGCTAACTTGCACTATCAAATGAAAAAAAAAAATCAAGAATATAATGCAACATAAAAAATGAAAAGAATTCTAAAATGAAAGAAAGAAAATAATCAAACAAAACGGTATATGCCATTCAGTTAGAAAAATGTAAACAAAATGATTTCGAAAAAAATTTGTGCCCTCTACTAAGTCCACAATCAAAAGGTAGTTTCTCAATAAGGCGAATAAATGGTATAAAAAAAATTTTAAAAAAAGTCAACTACTTACAATACATAATATTTACTTGAAAAAAAAAAGTACATCTCTCATTAATTCAAAGCCAAGGCAGTCAATTGTTCTACCATCTTGCTAATATCCTCATGTTCTTTGCACATGTACATAACATGTGCAAGAATAAAAAATGGTAAGACCAATGGGCTCACACAAAGCACAAAATGGTGTTGTAGAGTGGAGGCTAAAGATGCAAATGTTCAATCTGAAATAAATCCAAATAAATGTGCAAGCAAAGGAATGATCGAGTGGCACAACCATCCATTAAGTTCCATTGATTTTCTTACGAAATCAAAGAATTAATGGGATTTTGAGGAATGCTCTACATATTGGGTTCCACGGTTTGCTAACAGCACCACACGTGGTCTTGCCTGGCTTGCAATTGAGATTAAATCCATTTAAATTTTTGTTCAAAAAAATTCTAAAATAAATTTATTACAGCATAAATAAAAAAGCAACCCTACTCACCTTAGATTCTATAAGACAATGGTTGCAACCCGGGACATTAAAAATTGGATAACAATGAATGGAAGTCAAAAGAAGACACATTAAGAGCAAAAACAAATACAATATTTTAAAGCAGCAATTGAATGTAAGAAATAGAAAACTAAAAAAAAGGATAAGTAAAAGAAGAATATTTGCTTATATACTTATCCAGATAATCTTGGTAGTCAAGTAATCAAGTCTTTTGTTATTCCAGTGCAGTAATATTGTATTCGGGTTTTTTTTTTATATTTCCAGAAGAAGAAGAAGATGAAAAGGAAGGAGGATATAACATGAAACTTAAATAAAATAAAAACTGGATAAGCAAAAGAAGTTAAAGAGGAGTTAAATTTTTTAAATTTGATAGTAAATTAGTTTCTTAGGAGTAGAACATGGGAGAGTGGAATTCAAGCAATTTGTTAGGAATAAAATGTGAGAGTGGAATTCAAACGTGTTAAGGTTTTTTTTTTTGAATTTGAAAAAAGAAGGGTCGGTGGGGGTATTTTTTTTACAAAATGTAGGACTTTTTTTTTCAAAATAGAAATGTGGTAGATAATTTTTTTGATACAACGTGGCTTTTTTCATTAGGTTTTTTGTTTTCAATTTTTATCAATTTAAGGTTTTAAACCATTTCTTATGATTTAGAGATAAAGATAAGTTTATTAAATTAAGGATATTTCATTCGTTTTCAAAAAAAAAATTTAAGGGTATTTCATTATTATTATTATTTTACTGAACGTGAGGTTTTTTCTAAGAGTAAAATATTAGAAATTTTACTATTTAGTTGTGTTTTTTTTTTTTTTACTCAACATGAAGTTTTTTTAAGAATATAATATTAGAAACGTGTGTTAGAATAAGTGGGTTAGTAGGAGTGTTCCTATTTTGTAGGTAATGTTTTTTCAAATTTATCTAAAATTTAGGACTTTTTAAATTGACAATTTTACATGTCTAACCCTACTATTTAAGCCTTACAAACTGGTAAATTTGAGGATATTTTGGGCATCAAAATTGAGGAATTCAAACAGGGGAAGCTCCTTAAATAATAGTATAGATAGATATTTAAAAACCCATCAAACCGTCCAAATAAAAGAAAAGAAAAATAAAATCCATCAACCTTGATTTCCTATAAAATCCACCAACGTTGGTTTCCTATTTTTTTGCAACTTCAAGCAAAAAAAAAAAACCATCAACGTTGGTTTCCTTTTCTTTTCTTTTCTTTTTTTTTTTTTTTTTTTGCAACTTCAAGCAAAAAAAAACCATCAACGTTGGTTTAATTTTTTTTGTTTACAACTTCAAGCCAAAAAAAAAAAGAAAAAAAAAAGAGAAGATAAGGTAAGATAATGATATAATAAAAGAAAAGAAAAACAAAAAAAATATAAGAAAAGATAAGATAATGATATGAAAATGATAATGATAATGTTAACAAAGTGGAGTCCTTTTAGTATCTAAATCACGATAAAATAATATATTTTTGTTGGAGATAAAACAACCCTTTTTTTTACAAATTAAACCATAATCCAAGACTTTCAAAAAAATAAAAATAAAAACGTTACTTACCTAAGGGAAACAACCTTCAACCCTGGGTGTTATGATGGCAAGGCATTAAGCTTGGTGGCAAAAAAAAAAACATGTACCAAAAAAAAAAAAAAATCAGACTTAAAAAATGAACATGAGGGAAACAAACTTCATGCATACAGAAATAAAACATGTTTTTAGTTCGTGTAGTCATCATTAAAGACAAAAAAGTGCGATCAGGGAGAGAGAGGGCTGAGATTTGATATAAGAAAAAGCTTACCTCAAATCTATGCTATTGTTGTTGTCGTTTGTATTGAAATCTGAAGCAAAGAGGTGGGTGAAAGGAGTTTGCAAACACAAAATTGAGAAAATTGCATAACTAAAGAAAAAGTAATTTGAGTTTGAAAACTAACATAAGTGTACTGGAAGTGTGCTCCTATTTTGTAGATAGTGTTTTACATGGAAGTTAAAGAACTATTTTTACCAAGTTTTGCCCCTACTTAAACATAGGTTGTAGGGGTATTTTAGACAAAAAAAAATATTTTACCAAACTATCATTTAGTTTTGTCTCTACTTAAACCTAAAGGTATAGAGGTATTTTGGAACAAAAAAAAAAATTCACTCCAAACAGATGCAGCCGCTTAAATAGTAGTATAGATAATTTAAAGTAAAAGTTTTTTATAAAAAAAAAAAAAAGGGTCATCTTTTTGCCAAGTTTGTATCATACATGGCATCAATGACTACTCTATCAAACCTTAGCTACCTCGACCTTCTTGAGTGGCTGCAAAGAAACTGTCAGTGCAGTAGCCAACTTCAAGTCAACGGCCTCCCTTGGAGCACTCAATTTCTTTTTGGAGTGTGGAGTCTGTGGAAGCATAGGAACAAAGTAGCGTTTGAAAACATTCCTCTAAATACTAATCTCTATAAATCTTGCACCCAGCTAGTGGCGGAATACTTCTTTTGTGTAGGGAAACCACTCTGAACCAAGCAATATTCAGCCATTCCTATGCGCTGACACAAACCAGCTGAAGGGTGGTTCAAACTAAATTCGGATGGTGCCTCCATAGGAAACCCATGGAGTGCAGGAGCAGGTGGATTGATATGTGACCATAGTGGAAATTGGGTTAAAGGCTACATGAGGAATATTGGGGTGGCCACGAGCATCATTGCTAAGTTTTGGGCTTTAAGAGATGGCCTACTGTTGGCTTCTCAACTGGGCATTAACCATTTAATTATAGAACTTGATGCAAAAGTTATTGTTGATCTCATGCTCTCCAACAATACCTGTAACAGAGCTTACACGCCACTCCTAAATGATTGCAGGTACCTGCTGCGCCACTTTCAACGTTACAAGATCAATCATGTCTACCGGGAGGCGAATAGATGCACGGATCTGCTTGCGAAAGAAGCCTACACATGTTCTATTGCTTTTGTTGTATTAGATAATCCTTCTTTTGTTAATCTATGTAGTATTTTGGACTCAGATGTTTTGGGTATGTACTATGTAAGGCTCGTAGCCAGTGACTTGCCTGTTTTGGGCTTTTAGTTTCAATGAATTCTCCATTTTAACCCAAAAAAAAAGACTACTATTTTATTTTTATTTTTTCACATAAACCACAATAGTAAATTAATGAGTGAGATTCAAAGTTAAAAATTCACCTTTTAATATATCTCAGTCCTTGCATTAATTTTTTTTTTTTTTTAATCTTTTAAACTTCTTACTTTTTCACTTTTTTTCCATATCTAAATTTTACATCCCACACAACCGTATGCTTTTAGCACGATAGTCACTCTACAAATATAAATGTTTGTGGAGTATGAGGAGTATGAGCCAAAGTTCAAGTCTCCAAGAGTGAGTTTTAGACATATATACACTTAGATTATATTAGAGTAGAACTTCTATCTTGTATAAATAAAATAAAATAAAAACTTTTACATCTCGATCATACATTCAATGCTAATTGCACTGTGCATGTCGTCCAAATCTGATAATATCAATGACAAAAAATTTAAAATAATATAGTGTAAAGTAAAAGTAAAAGTTTTAAAAAGGTAAAGTCATCTTTTTGCTAATTTTATCTCATACATGGCATAATAAGTGACTATTATTTTATTTTCATATAATTAGCAATAGTGAATAAATGAATGAGATTGAAGGTTAAAAGTTGAATTTTAAATATATCTTAGTCATTTGATTAAAAAATCTTTTAACCTTTAAACTTCTAACTTTTTTACTACTTTTTTTTATATCTAATTTTTACATCTCATAAACTCACGGTAATTGGACTTGATGTCCAAATTTGATAATATCAATGACAAACAATTTAAAATGATATCATGTAAAGTAAAAGTAAGAAAATAAATAAAAATAAAAATTGGGGCAATAAGATAATATATTGCATCTTCTCAAAAAATAAAGATAATATATTGCATAAATATATACAATGTGAAAAAATCTTTAGGCCCCTTAATTAGTTGTGTGAATTACTTAAGAGTTGATTAACTTAAGCCAATTAGATGATTACAGTTTAGATTGCTTAATTACAGCCACAATGAATTCCAAATCTGAAAATCTAGCACTAACACACAGATTTAATGATGAAGTGAAACGCCAATAAATAAATAATAAATAATAAATAATAAATAAAAACTCCAGAGAGAGAGAAAAACATTCTAACGATACTTCTTCCCCAATAAGGCAATTCACCGTCGGAAAAGAAGTTCTATGATCTAGTTCAACCCTCCACCCTACACACTACTTGAAAGTTTTAACTTGCTAATGTGACCTCACACTAGCTCCAAACTTTCAATTAATCACGCAACGATCGAAAGACTGTTGAAATCTTGCATAAAGGTATTCTTTGAGCTAACTCTTGGACCTTTCGAACTTGGACATTAATACACATTACAAACTAAATAAGAAATAACAATGTCATAATATATGCCAATCTAAAAATAAATAAGAAATAACAATGTCATAAAATTTGCCAATCTAAAACATAACAACATCCCCCTTAAGCAATTCTGAGACAGAACTCATGATACTGAATTAAGTCAGATTATGTAAATTGATCAATTTACATAATCTGACTTAATTCACTATAATGACTCTCAGATACAAACAATCCCAAGAATCCATAAACAGTGAACTAAGACTAACAGACTCACAAGACTTTAAGAAAAATATAGTTAACTTGTCCTTCTTGTAATCATGACCGAAAACATTAAACAAACCATCTGTACATTGTGCGTCTGCGGTGAAAACAAAAGTCCACTATGTTTACTAGGGAAACTTAAACCAACTTTTTCCACGTAAATATTAGAAGTTAAAGAATTAGGAGTAGGACATTTTTATGTTTACATTGTACTTGAAATGTAAAACAAGTTGCATAGCTCCTTTCACACTGGAACTTGATCGATAGAGGAATTATGACATCCAATCATTAGTTCACGATCACGTTTACCACGATTCACTTAATGGTCTGGAACTCTATAATTCAGTCTTTGCTTTTTTCTTCTTTTCTTTTTGTTTATTTTATTTTTTCTTTTGTTCTTGGTTTCAAAAATGAGGATTGGTATGTGTCGTCTATATACTATATTATAAATGAGCTGCATCTCTTCCAATGCACCGGCAAGTCTACCTTTAAATATAACAGCTTGAACCACATGTTTATCACCATTGAGCATTAAATATATGAGTCATTCCTTTCACACACACTATAGCCTATTTGATAGATACATGTATTAGGAAAGAATATCTAAGGTTTGTTTAATAAATTAAAGTTCAAATTGCTCAGTTTTTTTTTTTTTTTCAATTGCATGAAGAATGCTTAAACTGTATGTTTTGAGTTTATTAATGAGGACTGCATTATATTTCTCATTGGTCATGTAGCTACTTTAATTACTTTGCCTTGCATAGCTGTACAGACAAGCCTTTCTTTTCTCTGAATTGAGGTCCTTGCATTTGAAATAGTTAATGCTGTCATGCCATGTGATCAGTCTAATGATACATTCAATTATACATGCCCTATGTTTAACCCTTGAAATATTTTTGGTTTCTCGTTGCTTAAAATATCCATGAACCGTCACATTTTCATGTCCTAGAAACTACCTTTGTGTCATCCAACATTAATCAAAGAAAGTGTATGATCTTCTCATGTTTCATAGCCCCGGGAGTTTATGCATACTTCAGGATAAGATAATCTAATTACCTATCCAAAAACGAGGGACTGAAGAATCACTCAACTTATAGTAACTAGTGGAATCTGATCAAGAAGATAACAGCACACTTACTTCCTTCGATCATTAGGAAGTTGAGCTTAACAAGCTAGCCCAAAGGGTACATACGCTTGGCATAACAACCACTTCCTGCAGTATTATTGAAGCAAGAGCAAAACTTGACTGCATGATCACTTTCACGTATCTGTTATTAATTAAGGTAGCTGTTTGTAACTAAAGAAAACAGCACAAACATTATTACTTTGATATTTTACAATCAGTCACTCTAGCACAATTGTTATTGATAAAAATAACTAGTACAGCAGAAACTTGCATCAATTCTTCGGCAATTCCTGCATCACTTGGTCAAATAAATCTATGCCAATGCCGTCATCATAGTATGAAATATATTGGGATAGTGGAAACTCATCTGGGATATACATGTAGTCTGCTACAAATGGTTCAGTCCAAAAGTTTCCAAAGGCTTCTTCAAAAGTTTCAAATGAAGCAAGACTGTCTTCTTCAATCCAATTTATGCCAGGTTTAGGTGAATGATCAGTACTGCCTAAGGAGAAGAATTTAGCAGAAGATACTTCTGTAGACAATGGAGAGATTTCTAAGATATGGTGAAAGTGGCCACTAGCGTGAAGACTTTCAGTTTCGAATCTTTGCTTTGTATATTTCTTCGCGTGCATGTTTCCAAAGGCATTTTCAGATGTTTCCAATGAAGCAAGACTGTCTTCAGTGCAATTTATGCCATTTACAGGTGAATGATCACGGCTCAAAGAGAAGAGTTTAGTGGAAGATAAATCTTTGGACAATGGAGAGCTCTCTAAGCTTTGGTGAGAGGAATCACTGGCATGAAGACTTTCACTTTCTGATTCTCTATTTTCCTTGGCTTTGCATAATTGTGAAGTTTCACTTTTCTCCTTCACCTCAGATGTTTTTGGATTTTGCTTTACATACTTCTTTAGGTGCGTGTGCCAATGGTTCTTTATCTCATTGTCTGCTCGTCCAGGTAAATTCCTAGCAATCATAGACCATCTGAAAGGAAAACAGTTCACATTCACTGAAGAATCTTTATGAAGGAGAGCAAGAAAACTGAAAAACAATATGGTTTTGTTTTCGTTGTTTTCTTTTTCTTTCTGGTTTCTGAAAATATTTGATTTCTGATTGTTTTTCAAGTTAGAAACTTGACAAGACACGTATAATACTTACGGGAACTTGGAAGAAAACATATTATTGCTTTATGTTGATATTGGTTCATAAACTTAGGTCGATCTGAGGATCCTAAAAATTTATTCTTATCAAGTTGCAAAAAGTAAGATGTTTCTATACTTGTTTCCAGCTTCTTCATGCAACTTAATGATTAACTCCTCTTCTTCTTTGGTGAAGTTTCCTCGTTTTACACCTGGCTGGAGGTAATTCACCCATCGCAGCCTGCAACTCTTGCCACACCTTGATAAACCTGTCCAAAATATCATAGTATTGTTACATCATACTGCTTAATTAGTTTCATTTCTTATCTCTCTCGTGCATGTATATATGGTTGCCAGAAAATAACTAAATGTTTTTAAACAGAAGTAAGTAAGAAAGCAATAGATAATGAAGTTTCATCATGCATGAACAGAAATTTGTTCCATGGAAAGAGTGAGAAACAACATGCAGGAAAAGATGTTTTTCCTTAATAATGTTTGTCTTCTAGTTGAAAAATTATTGCTTTCTTAAACAGAATTTCAAATTCATATTCGCTGAAAAAATTAAAATTTCACCTAGACATATGATAGAACTCTAGGTAATTTTTTAAAATTATTTATCAAAAGCAAACTAAGACTGGATCCATGCTTCAAAATATATAATGTAGTTTTATACCCGCGAGCTTGGGAAGTTTGCACCAATTTGAGTGGCCATATCTCTGAACAAAACTTTTTAGCTTACAATCTTCTTCTGGAGTCCATGCACCTTTCTTCAATCCATTTTTGTCATAGAAGGGGCCTCTCACCATCTCTCTCTATCTATGGGGGGTCTTGTTGCACAAAAATAATTAACACCTTCACTAGCTATTCTCAGTTTTAACAATGGAACTACACAAGACATTTTATGGGGACAATAGGGCCTTAATGAATGATCCCATTAAGGATTAAATATTATAAAATTTTGGTAAAGGAGCTAGACGCCTAGACTACGTTAAAGTAGCCACAAGACTTGGAAAAACAAGTATAGGGTAACTGCTAGGTGAATTCCATCACATTTTTGGATCATTGGGGTTTTAACCATCATTATAGGTATGTGTAAAGGTTCAGCATTTTTTTTTTTTTTTTCGCTGAATGTGTAAAGGTTCAGCATTAAATCCATATATCTTTACACTAATTATAAATTTAAAGTTTATTTGTCTAAAATTTTTAGTTTTTAGCTTTTCACTTTTATTTTAGTTTTTTAACAAATATATAATAATAGCAAAAACTAATTTTTAACTTTTTGTTAAATATTTAACATAAAATTTATCAAAAATTTTAATAAATACTCTACAAATAAGTTATTAGAAACTACCAAATACCTAAACATATATAAGATCTATTGAGGGACCACAATTTGACTCCTTACAACCATTCTAAAAACAGACCCGCGTGGTGTGATGTTGAAGACCATAAAAGATTTGAGTTTGTCTTTCTCATCACTAATTGGTTTTGAGGTAGAATGGCATAGTTCACGGTCCAAAAAATGATATTAGAGCAATGGTCTTGGGTCCGAGTCATGGGATTGTCATTGTGAGAGAGGGATTGTTGAGGGAACCACAATTTGACTCCCTACAGCCACTTTAAAAACAGGTCCACGTGGTGTGATATCAAATGCCATGAAAGATTTGAATGTATCTTCCTCATCAGCAACTAGTTTTGAGGTGGAATAACACAGTACACGATTCACAAAATCGATTCAAGATGAAATTTCTGAGCATATATATATGCCATTTGCAGATTATATAATTATAGTATATGAAACTAGATAGAAAGTTAGTGTCAAGTTAGAAATTAAACAAGATACTTTAGAATCTCAAAGCTTTCAATTAAGTAGGACTAAAATACACTTCATGGAATGTAAATTTAGTAATATTAGAAACTGAGATGAGTGAGTTATAAGACTTCATAGTTAAAAGATTCCAATGAGCAAGGGCTTTCGATATCTTGGATAAATAGTTCATTAAGATGGAGAAATTCAAGAAAATGCGAATGGATAAGAGTAAGGTGGATAATGCAATATTTGAAATCCGGCGGTTCAACTGGGAATCGGCCCTGAGCCGATTTTATATGTCACGGTTCAATCATTTCAGTATTTTGGTAAAATTTAATGAAAATATGCAGCTAGCAAGACTAGAACCTACTCTTACTAGGTGAGATAACATCCAAGCATACAAACCACTAGGCCAAATAGAACTTGTTGGTCAGGAATGAAACATTATTAATTATAAAGACAAGTAAGTACCAAATATATTAAAAATTTAAATGATACATCACGATTTGACTTCAGTTGAACCTCAATCCAACCTTAAATACTTTGAATCTCTCTCTTTTTTGGTTCTTTAAATGGTCCGAGTTTCAAAATCATGGGATAATATGGAACAACATATCAGTAATATTGTGTGACCATAGAATACTTATAAAATTTTTATCATAGGATAAGAATAAGGTGGACAATGTGGAACAACATATCAATAGTATTATGGGATCATATAATACTTATAAAAAGTTTTAAAAAAATTTATATGATTATACGAACATCCATGCTTTATTGTTCTAAATGTTAGGCTGCTAAGAAAGAACATAGTTTAAAAAAAAACAAAACTGAAATGAGACTATTTTGATGAATAAGCGTGTATTTTTATATTATTTTTCCATATCCTAATGGCTCCTATGCTAAGCTAAGATTAAAAAATCATGTCTTGAACCAAAGATAATGAATTTAGAAACCCAGTTACATATGAGAAATGTATTAAGCACCGCACAATGTCTATATTTATTTAGTAATTTGTTTTGAATTACTCCTATAATTCACTATTTGAAAAACTATTTGAAAAGTAACTTTAACATTTGCCATTTGGATTTTTGAGATAACTTTTGAAAAATGATCTATGCATTCTTTTCTTTGAACTAAATAGGAAAGAGAAATAAATTGCATTTGAATTAAAAACATCTACCTTGATCTTATAGTATAGCATAGTAAACTTAAATTTTGCAATTTTTTCTTTTATGTAATTTTTCATGAAAAAGCAAAAAGTGATATCGTTCAAATTTTCTCATATATGAGATTTTGCAAAGCTAGTGAGTCAATGGAACATTGCGTAGTGGGTTTATCATGAAAAAAATATCAAAAAATGATTTAATCTTTTGCATGTGACCGATATTAATTTTGTAAATAAATTTGATAGTATTTAAATTTTGATAAAAATAAACTTAAATTCCTCCATATTTCAACAGAACCTCTCTCTCCAGCAGTATAGGAAGATCACCTAATCAATATATATATCTCTATAAAAATGGTTCGCTTACACATGAGTGACATGACCGACATGACCGACTTAAGCATTAAACGAATCAACGGAAATTCAAGATTAAAAGGTGCTTAGAGTGGCCCACAGATATCATTCATTATTTGTAGAATATATTATTAGAAAGATCTAGAGTATATCATTGATTATTTAACCATATCCAATCTTAAAAACATTTTTCACAAAACGATATGGAATATGGAATATCATAATTAATGGATTAATTTTGCAAATGTAATTGTGATATCATAAGTAGCATATAATCATTATTTTTAGAGTTTTTTTTTTTTTATGCCTTTTCTTGATGTTGCCTAAATACTTAGGTGATTCTCTTCCAACAATGACAAAAGTTTGTAGTACGTATAGTCTCTGTTCAGGTAATTCAGGTTGTACGTCAAAGATTTGATTGCATAGTGTAACTAGCTATGCATTTAATAATATTTTTACAATTGATTAATGTTTTGATTTATGCAATGTTTAGAATATAATTAGTTATTATAATTTTTGTAGTTATAATAACTAATTTTATTACCGCACACCCTTAGTACGGTAATCACTTTATAAGTATAAATGTGCTTGTAGGGTGTGGGAGATAAGGGCTGAGTTCAAATTTTCAAAAAGAAACTTCACCCACATATAAACTTAAATTATTCTAAACTAAAAATTATATCTAGTATAAAAAAAACTAATTGCTCTACCTATATATGGTCATTTTTGTAGTACTGACCAGGTAATTATTTTTATTATTTTTCCTCGTGATGTCATTGCTAATTACTATGACGTCCCCATGTACAGCTGATGTTACTAAATTATTTAATTATTAAGTGGTTGTTTATTTGCTAAATTTGAACTACTATTTATTGCAGATCATCCCCCTTTTATTCTTCCATATTGTTCACCCTTTTATGAGTTTCATTATAAAATGTGGAAAATCAGTTATAACTTTTCAATTTCTATGGTTGTGTATTTAATTATTGATGAATTATGATAATTAAGTGTATGTGATGACTAAAGATTTATTTTCTTGCACTTCAATTATTTGGCGGAGGAGGAGACTGAATTAAATGTTGAAGAAATGAGGGGAATCAGATGAATGTTCGTTTTTTAAATATGAGTGTTATAGATTACTCTTAAATGAGTAAATGTCATGGACCATTTAGCTAATGATATAATTTCTTTTTTTAAATTCAACATTCGTATTTCTTATATCTAGTGTAGACATTCATAATTTATTTTTAAAATTCGTACATGTTTTTTTGTATAGATAAATAATTTATGGAACATGAGTTCATCAACTTAGCTCAACTATAAAGTTATGGAAGATTTCGGAATTATTATTGGGAGGAAATTTAACAAGCTTGATGATGAAAACACTCAGTTCTATTCAGCCAAAAAAAAACACTCAGCCCTCAAGCGACCCATTTGTACTTCAACCCCCGTGTCAGCAGTCTGTGTGTGGCACCGCACAAACAAGTTCAATAGTAGAGAGCTTACGGTCCCGAGTCCAAATCTTCTGTCTCACTTTTTCTGCTCCATTCTATACTCCATCAATAAAAACTTGCCACGTATTCACCGCATTAATTAAATACTATCATTAATTGACTTATTAATGCTACCGTTATTAATTAATAGTATTATTTAATTAATGCGGTAAATACGTGGCAAATTTTTATTGGTGGAATATAGAGTGGAGCCTTATATTTTTTTTGGTTGTCTTTTGTGAAAGCTGGCCGCATGTGCACGTTTTAATAATGGAATCAATAAGTCATTGATATCAAGTTTTGACTAACTGCTTCCTCATAAATGCCCATGACCATTCCCGATGGCCACCGTTGCTATGTTTGGAACCACTAGAAACATTAAAAACCCCAAACTCATACTATAATTTACAACAACAACAACCTAGGAAGTTGGAACTAAACCCAGAAGAGTAAAAGGATCAAATGGCCACTAACTCTATTTTCTTTGGAAACCCAGTTCCTAGTTCACTTGCAACAAGAGGAAGAGGTAACTTTCTCCTACTCTATTTTTTTTTTTCCTTTTTGATACATAATTTGGTTTAGTTTTTAGCTGCTTTATTATGTGATTTGGTACAAACCCAGGTTAATAAGTAATAACTAGTTCAGTTTTGCTGATTGAAGTTTGTTTTTGTCATGAATGGCTGACGTTTTAGTTGCTACTGGAAATTTTGGTCAACTCAGATTGGTTTTATGCGCTTCTTGGTTCTGAAATGGCAGACATGATTATTTGAGCCTTTTTAACTGTATAACTCTAGGATGTGATTTCAATGCTTGTTTAGGCTCTGTTAGTTGCTAGCTAGCTTTGTTAATGATCATTGATGCAGTACTCTAACCTTCGCCTACTGCTGTGTGGGAATCACCTAAATTTGTTTAAGCATTTGTGTATGTAATTTTATTTCTTTTTAAGAAACTAATTGTACCCAAGTAGGAAATTGATGCCAAAGGGAAGGTAAAAATATGGGTGATGGATCTGCATTTAAGTGGAACTCTTGCATAGAATGGATTATAAGAATTATTCAAGATTGAAAAGAACACTTCAAGCAAATGGTCTTTCCATTTGCCCACATAGTCTTGATAATGCAACTGAAACAGAAAGGTACTGGCTTACAAGTTGTAAATTCAAGCTGAAGGAGTTTTCTAGGGGAAGAGTGCCAAAATTCTAAAATGTCCTTGTCAAAACATGATTCTTACAGTAGTTGCATTCAAGTAGGAAGCAGTGATAAATGCAACTTAAATTGAACAAAATTAAGGCCATAAACCAAACAGAAAATAAGTGTGTTATGTCGAATATGATCTCCATTAAAAACTGAAGTAAAAATTTTTGGATATAGGGACAACTGACATTTGTGTTGTTTACTGATTAGTGTTCACTTGATTACCTTCTGGCTGTTTTTCCTACCATATTTGTCTCATCATGCTGCAACAAAATCAGGGGAGGGTGTCTTGAGGTCATGGTAAAATCTCATGATATCAGCACATTTAATTCAGTGGCAAGTTGAGTCAGTATTTCTTTATAGGCTACTATATAAGTTAGAACTTAATCTTCTGTATAATAGAAGTGAAAACTACTTGGGGCAGCTCTGAGAGTTCCATGGAAATATATTCTCTAAATGCAAAATCCCATCATTCAAGATGTAAGTGTCACTACTGATGATAGTAAACACTGAAGCTATGTCAATGTGCTTGGAAAAACATGATGAAATAGCTCCAAATGGGGCATAGAAAACCATAACAACACTTTTTCTTTCACTTTATTTTTCTGGGTGAAAGGTTGGTTTGTATTTTACCTGCATTAATAGTCTGTCCCACAAAGTTCTAATGAGAAGGCCTTTCGCACTTTTGGTCTCAAAGCATTTGGCTATGAGATCTCTAGTGTTTAGTAGGTTTTTCCAACTAATGTTGCATAACACCTCACTGTTTTTTAGATTTCACTATATATAGAGTATGAAGCCCCTTCTGTTGGTGGTTTTCAATTGAAGAAGCAAACTGGAGAGCATGTACAATGAGAGCAAGACGTAGAGGGAAAATTTGACTAGATTGAAATCATATTTCTCCAACTAAATAAAATTTCTGTAGCATCTACCCTTTACAGGTGCTTTCTGATTGTAATACCACCAATATGTATACTTCCTATGTTGTATACTAGGAAAAATCCATTTCCATTATCAATCTAATTCCATAAAAATCTGAAATAACTCATTGAAAAGACATTTTGACATAATTTTCCCACAAGTCATCATGGCTTGCAAGTTATTTACTTCAAATATAAACCCACCAAAATGGTATCTGGTTAATCTTAAAGTTTTTGGTTGCACACTAGTGATGGGTGTATGTTTTCATCTTACTCTTTGTAACATCCTTCATCTACTTATGTCCCTTCAGTTGAGAAGCAATGGCTTCAGCATTTTTCAGTAAGGACAAAGCCTATGTATCTTAGGCTTTCAAATGGCTATAGAGCAAGAGCAGCTTTGGGTGCTGATTTAAAAGCAGTTGAAATTCCCCGTCAGTGGTACAATCTGATTGCAGATCTTCCAGTGAAACCTCCTCCTTATTTGCATCCTAAGACATTGGAACCAATCAAACCTGAAGATTTATCTGCTTTGTTTCCTGATGAGCTGATTAAGCAGGAGGCAAGCACTGAGAAGTTCATAGACATTCCAGATGAAGTTCTTGATGTTTACAGTCTATGGCGCCCAACCCCTCTGATCAGGTTTGTTTTACTATTATATATTGGTTTCATTTTCTTGTCCTTGGAAATTTTCTTCGTCAGCCATGGCAAGAAGTATCTTATATTCTTCAATTGAATTTAGAGCCAAGAGGTTGGAAAAGCTTCTCGACACACCAGCCAGAATTTACTACAAGTACGAAGGTAACAGCCCTGCTGGATCACACAAGCCCAACACTGCAATCCCACAAGTCTGGTATAATGCTCAGCAAGGTATTAAGAATGTTGTGACAGAAACTGGTGCTGGTCAATGGGGAAGTTCACTGGCCTTTGCATGTAGCTTATTTGGACTTGGATGTGAGGTAAGGAACACTTTTATTCAGAAAAGCTGACCCATTTCAATAAATTTTAAGAAGGGCTGAATTCAAATTGGGTTATTGATGTGATTAGCTTGCTCAACAGGGTTAAACTGTCATGAACGTATCATATAACTGTATAAATTGATAGGTTGAATATGTCGGGTCTAAAATTTTGTATTTTCTTCATCTGATGTGCAAAAGATATAGCTACTATCATGCTATTAAATAAGAGCCATCTGAGCCAATCTTTGTGATACCACTCACCATCCCCGCTTATTTCTTGTAGTTCTGCGTAGTGTAGTTTGGTCCAAATTGGACCATTCAAACCTTTGGTTGAAGTATCATTTGACTTTTTATTATTTTTCCTAGACATAGAGTACATGATTTATATTCCAATCTGCAAGTAGGTGTGGCAAGTCCGTGCTTCTTATGATCAGAAACCATATCGAAGACTAATGATGCAAACCTGGGGTGCAAAAGTACACCCATCTCCATCTAACATTACTGAGGCTGGTAGGAAAATTCTTCAAATGGATCCATCAAGCCCAGGAAGTCTAGGAATAGCTATTTCAGAAGCTGTTGAGATTGCAGCTACAAATGCTGATACCAAGTATTGTCTGGGGAGTGTTCTAAATCATGTTTTGCTCCACCAGACTGTTATTGGTGAGGAGTGTCTAAAACAAATGGAAGCTATAGGTGAAACCCCAGATTTAATCATAGGATGTACAGGTGGTGGGTCTAATTTTGCAGGGCTCAGTTTTCCATTTATCCGAGAGAAGCTTAATGGGAAAATCAACCCAATTATAAGAGCAGTCGAACCGACAGCGTGTCCTTCATTGACCAAAGGTGTGTATGCATATGACTATGGTGATACGGCAGGAATGACTCCATTGATGAAGATGCATACTCTTGGGCATGACTTCATTCCAGACCCTATTCATGCTGGTAATGGATTGGTGGTATTGCAAACTAAGAATTGTTACATTTTCTTGTCCATCAACAATTTACTTTTCATTCTACAGGGGGATTGCGTTACCATGGCATGGCACCATTGATTTCACATGTCTATGAATTGGGTTACATGGAAGCAATTGCAATTCCACAGACAGAATGCTTTCAAGGTGTTTCACAATTTGCTGGATTTAAACTAATAATGACCATCTTAGGCACTCTAGAAAATGGATCATACTTCTGGAAATTGGGTATATGCATGGAACAATTATTTGGGAACAAGAGAAGACAGGCTATGATTGTTCCTTTCCTTTGTTGCAGGTGCTATACAATTCGCTAGGTCAGAAGGGTTGATACCAGCCCCAGAGCCAACTCATGCAATAGCTGCCACCATTAGGGAAGCTCTTCGTTGTAGAGAGACTGGAGAATCAAAGGTTATTCTCACAGCAATGTGTGGACATGGCCATTTTGACCTGCCATCGTATGATAAGTATTTGCAAGGAAATATGGTTGACCTTTCATTTTCAGAGGAGAAGATACAAGCATCACTGGCCAATGTTCCTCAAGTGTTGACCTGAGGTTATGCCAATGAGCGCAATGCTGCGTTCTAAATACTTCAGCTAGCAAGGAATACATTTTATGCTGTTCGAAGTCAAATAATGATGACCAGTTAGGAATCTTGGAACTGGAGTTCTGGATGATGCAAGAAATAACATAAAAGTCAGCTGCTTGAACCGGAGACAGAGTTGTAAATGTCAAGAAAGACAACTTTGGCAGAAAGTTGAGGAAAATGGAATGGTTATTCAGAAACAGATAGATTCATCAAAGAGAGAGTTCTGATATATGATTCTGGTTTTTGACAGTCTATGGTTGTCTTTGGGTTTCTAAGATTTTTGTAAGCTTATTACATAAATTTTTTATATGATCAGAGCATTGTCCCCCTTCATGTAGTCCAAAAGAAAAGAAGAGTTTTTTTTTTTTTTTTGATACAAAAGAAAAGAAGAGTTAAGTACTCATGCTTTGGTTCTTTTTGAATTTAATTAGTGAACGACCTTAAATTTTGAAAATCTTAAGTAGTTTGAAGTTTGATACTAAAAATCAAATATAAACTTTCAAATTCTCGTGTGTAATGTTGCTATATGCTTTAAAAACTACTTTTATATTAGTAAAGAACATCACCTCAAAAGTAATATTGGGAAGTCCCTTCTTAGCCTTGTTATACCCATCCATACTAGCAGTGTAGGAATAACAACATGTCTTAGGACAAGGAGTAAAATTCAAATTTTTTTTACTTGCCCTTCAAGGGAGAGATCACTTCACTAAAACAATATTCAATTTCTAAAAACATTGATACAATAAAAAGAGAGAATAGCAAGGAAGGAAAAACAAATAAATACAAGGATTACAATATCAAGTAATTGAAAACAACTAGAAGATCATAATATACAGCAAAAAGTTGAAGAATTTAAATTTAAAATTGAAAATGAAGTTTGCTCGAACCTCCCAATGCCTTTTGGAACGGTAGAACACGATATTGAATCAACCTATGAAAAAGACTTCAATGAGAAATAAGATGTACCAGCCAGAGCAAGACCCATTCAAATGAATCAAGAATTGATGGAATATTGCAAGAAAGAAATTCAAGAGTTACTAGACAAAGGAAAAATTAGAAAAATGAAATCCCCTTGGATTTGGTTTTCCTTTTATGTTTAAAAAAATTTGTTTAATTAGAAAGGGAAATACTTCGATTACTAATTAATTACAAATCACTAAACAAAGCATTTAAATGGAATGATACCCAATTCCAATATAATTTTTTTTTTTTTAAAGACCTTTTAAGCCGATTACGTAATGCATCAGTATTCTCAAATTTTGACATAATTAGTGGTTCTTCTTGGCAAATACAAATTTTAGAAAAAAGACATAAAATTGCTTTCATAGTACCAAGTCAAGTTGTCATCCTTTCTTTACAATTGAGCCAAAATATGATCAATGATCAAATCTCACATCAATTGTCCATAAATATTTTCCATCCAAATGACATTTCATTCCAAATGATCCAGAGAGAGAAAACCCAAAAATTTATATATTCATCCTAGTAGACACAAGTTCCATAATTCTCACCCACATGCCTGTACCAAATGACCCTCAAAAATCTTTCATTCAAAGAGCACCATTAAACGATTCCTCACAATCAACCAATAGGGGAACAACCATAATGAAAAGATTGTTTCAACTACATGACCTATAATATTTTAGTTATTAGGATTATATGGATGCATGGACTAACACATTCTACATCCAAAATGATTGATTCAAACATTCATGGTCTATTCATTTTAAGAAAACCAATTGAGCAATTACCTAAGTAGTTTCTTGAATGGCAAACCTGTTAGGATTAGTGCCTTAAATCCTATTGTATGATGCTATGTATGACTTAATGTTGTGATTAATTACGTTGTTTTATTATTATCAAAGGTAATGGTAATATGAATATTTGAGCATTATCATATAGTCTAAGAGATGCATATTATGTGATTTATGTGATTTATTCACAGAAGATATAGATCACAAGTTCTTTGTAAATTCAGAATTATAATTCGTAGTCAGTGATGAAATTGGGCATTTCATCTGCGAAGACTATAACATATCAACTAAGATGATTTGTCTTGATCATGGAAGTGAAGACTTCTAGTTGATGTGCTAATATGTTTTAAGAATTAAGACATATTGAACTGGACCGCTGTGAGATTTATTATTCTCTTAACGACTGTCAACTGAATAATAAATCTCATGACTTCTATTTACATAAACTCTTAATTCTAAGAGAATAATAGACCTGATCATGAGGTGTATGTTACTTTGATATATCAAGAGTGAGATCTAAAGTCATGATCAAAATCTCAATACATTAGGCAGCCACATTTAGTGTTGATGGAATATATATTCTCAAGATGGAATTCATAATCTCTTAACAGAGATATAAAATATTCATTTAAGGTAAGTTTAATGGATTTGATTATTCAGAGTGTTAGGCATAACTACTTTAGTAAAGAGTTACTAAAATATATATTTATGAAATTGGATTTCATAAATATATGATGAATAACATAAAGGATTAAACTGGGTACTCAAGGATTAAGATATGGTAATCTTCAAAATGGCAGTCTATATTCATAACTTTGTATTACTACGAATATTTTATGAAATGACTACATAAATTCTTGGGATATAATTTGTTAATAAGGCCTAGAGTGCAATTATATTTATATAGTAGTATTAAATATAATTAATGGTAACTTTACTTGTCAAGAGTTGACAGAAAAGCCCAAAAGACTCATTAAAGCTAGAGTCTTATTTGTTTCCTTTTGGTCCCACTCCAAGCCACACACTAAAACTCAATTAGAATGACTTAAAAAGCTAGCCCAGTTAGATAATCAGTTAAATAAAAGAGGAGAAAATGCATATTTTAAAAAAGTGTGTGTTGAACAAGGAATGAAATGGTGTGTATGTGAGTGTAAGTCACTCTCATATTCTCCCTTGAAAAACTGATTAAAAGACCACACTTCTTGGGCATTAAGTGGAATTAGAGTGAAGATTAAAAGTGTTCCGAAGTACTTCTAATCTTTGGTTTTGAATTTCACTGCACCAAGGTACGCTCTCTTGTTCTTGAACTCTAAAATTTACATAATACATGTTATCAATAATGAATGGCGTAGATCCATCAATTTTTCACTGCGTATGTTTTGTATGCGATACAAACATGTATTTTTTCAAAAATTAGTATCAGAAAGGTCTTCAATTTCAAATTTGTATAACATGTTTTGTGAGTTTTGGAATCAAATATAGCAATTTCAAGATATTAGAAGATTATGTAATTAATTTTCTGCATGGTCATTGAAATTATTGTTTAATGAAAACTGATGTTGATGTTATGATGTTGTTTAAGTTTGATATTAAGTACGTTAATTTGAACTTTAAGGCTATAGCATCAATGGAATTCAGTTTTGATATCAAATTCTATCTATTATGTTTATATGATGGTTGTTTGTTCATGTAAAAACCGTTGAAAACTGCTTCAGAAAAATTTTGGAAAATTCGAGTTTCACGAGTTTCGATCGATTGAAAATTGCTTTCAATCGATCGAGTGCAACAATAACCATGCTATTTGATTCGATTTATTTTTTATTGCTATTCGATCGATCGAATGTTCTTTTTCAATCGATCGAGCAGCGATCGTGTACCAATCGAGCAGCGATCGTGTACCAATCGAGCTAGGCAAATTGTTAAGTACAATTTTTCAATTTTTTCGACCGATCAAGGGATGCATTCAATATATCGAAAGTTGTGATTTTGAATTTTTCTAAAGGTATTCAAACTTTTAAAAGTGCAAGGCTATGTGTGATGAGATTACACATGTTTCTAATTAAAAGCCTTTATTTTAAAAAATCTAGTGGGAAAGAGATTCAAGGGTTGACTTTCACAACCGTCATTGTCGTTTATAGTAGTGTGATTAAGCACCTCGCCTTAGTGTATATGTCTTGCTCTCTTCAAAGGATGTTTAATTCATGGTACTACAAATTAAACTTCTTAATGATGGATGATATGTGTTTTTCCATTAAGAACGACCACGCTACCGTGGAGTTACTTAATGACTCACATATATTTCAGACAATGGTGTACACTAGACTAAATTTAATGTTAACCTCCCTACGGAGCTATGTCATTATTACTTAGAGGCAAAAGGAAATACGGCATATTATTAGCGTTTGATAAGAGTTATCATGATAGCACTAATAATGAGAATGGTCCTTAATTAATCATAGTGTTTATAATTTACTTGCTACCAAGGAATTTTAAACATGAAATTGGGTTGTCATTGCATATTTTATTTTATGGTTTATTAAGGTTTCATACTATATATTTATATGCTAAATTGATAATGTCCGGTTTACTTATTATATTCATGTTTGTTATTTTCAGATTTAAATCATGGCATCTTTTAGCCCACTTGTTGCTATTCTTAATCAAAACAAATAGACTAGATCCAACTATGTTAACTAAAAAAGAAATTTGGACATTATTCTTACTGCTGAAGAGCACAAGTATGTACTTATTCAACTTTGTCCTAACTTTCCATTATTAGATGCTCCTCTTGAGGAAAAACAGCGATATAATCGTTGGCAGAAATCTAATGAGATGGCAAAGTGTTATATCCTAGCATCTATTTTAAATGTTCTATAGCATCAAATGCAGGATGTAGAACTAGTTTCTAACATAATGCTAAGTTTGAAGGAGATGTTTGGTGAGCAAGGCCGTACTGCAAAGTAAGAAACTATGAAGCAAATTTATAATACCAAAATGGCTAAAGATACTTCAATGAGGGATCATTGTCTTAGGATGATCTCTAATCCGAATACTCTAAAAGTTTTAGGTGCCGATATTGATGGAGAATCCCAAGTGGATATGATACTCTAGTCACTACCAAAATCATTCAAGGAATCCAAAATTAATTATAATATGAACAAAAAGGTTTATTCATTGTCTGAATTAATGAATGAGTTGGTGGCGGCGGAAGGCATTCTTGGTACATCCAATATTGATGCCAATATGGCTGAAGCTTCTACTTCTCAACCTAAGCCAAAAGGCAAAGGTAAAAAGAAGAAGAAGAAGAAGAAGGACTTCACCAAGCAAGATAGTAAACAAATTGCCTTAGGAGTTGCTAACAAGGGAAACAAAAAGGAGTATGCCAAAGGGAAGTGTTTCCATTGATTCAAGAAAGGTCATTGGAATATAAATTGTCATATATTTAGAGTTACCAAGAATAGGGGTATGAAAAGTTTATTTATTCTTGAAATATATTTGGTATAGAATCTCACGGATTCCTAGTGTGTGGATTCAGGTTGTACTAATCATATCTGCAATTCTTTACAGGGGTTCTAGGAAACCAAAAAGCTGAATGAGGGAGAACTATTTCTTACTTTGGCTGATGGGAGTAGAATTCCAGTTGTAGCTGTTGGAGTGTTTAATTTATGCTTTGATTCTAGAGTTTTAATATTAGAAGACTATTTGTATGTACTTAATGTTCATAAGAATTTAATTTTTGCAACTTATTTAGGTAAACATGGATATTGTGTTATCCTGAAAGACAATGTTGTAATAAAGAAGGGTAAAGTGTTTATCTGTTCTAATAAGCCAAGAATGTATTGACCCTTTTGTGATGAATTAATTGATTAATTAACCAAAGTTATTAATTAATCAAATTAACATGCAATTTATGTGGTAGCATAAACAAATCACCAACTAAAATAAAATGCAGCAAAAAATAAAGTTGACAAGATGATTTGTTTACAAATGGAGAAAATCTCCAACGCAAAAACTCCACCGAGTGATTTTAAGGTCACCACTCTCGAGAATTCACTATTATTACAACAAGCAGTTACAAGTAAAGGAATCTCAATACCTTACATCAACCTACAATTGAACCCTTACCCCAATACTCAATTGGACTTATTCTGTAATGACAATCTCTCCTTTTAATGCACGGCTCCCAATACATGACTAACCAATAAATGAGCGGATCTCAGTATGCGACTTAATTACTAACTAAAAAAGGATGTTGGCTACAACATTCTTCAGTTCATCACATGATGAAAACCACGAAATTCCTTGGTCACAAAACTCTACGGTGTACAAACACAGCAGCTTCTTTAAAAGAAAGAAGAATTAGAGCAAATTAGGTTTCTGGTTATAATTTGCATGAATAACACTTTGCTTCACACTCGTGCAACAGTGCAACCTGCGACAACCCTTAAAATAATCCTTATATATGTTTAGGGTTGTGACAAAAGAAAGTCTAAACACATACTCACGGATTGGAATGAAATCGGAACTGAAAATCTGATTTTCATAAATCTCGATAGATACCCGATCTATCGAGCAACTGTCAAGCATCGGGCTAAAACAACTTTTTAAATCTCAATAGATACTAGCTATCGAGCTAGCTGTCGTGATTTAAAATCCAGCACTTCATCACTTAATTCTTGGATTAACTTGCATGGTTTTAACACTTGAACTTGAAATCTTGTTTCTTGAAGTATTAAACACATCTTAGATTTACCCACTTACAAATAAAGTGCATTTTGTCAAAGGATTAGCCAATGCATGATGACATATGCTCCTAACATGAATCACATATGTCCTAACATGTTTAGCAATATTGTTAATGATCTTTATATTTTAACTACTGATAAGCATGAATTATACAATTCTGAATTAGATAATAACTCTTATGTAAAATCATTAAAGAGAAAGTTTCATTTTACTAATGATGCATATCTTTGGCACTTACATTTGGGTCATATTAATTCAAACAGAATTCAAAGATTGATTAAAGATGGACTCTTAGAGCCATTAGACTTTGATGGATTTTCAATTTGTGAATCTTGTTTGAAGGGTAAAATGACCAAATGACCTTTTAATGCAAAAGGTAGAAGAGCTCAAGAGTTGCTTGAATTAATTCATACGGATGTATGTGGTCCTATGTCAACCCAGGCAAAAGGAGGTTATGAGTACTTCATCACTTTTACAGATGATTACTTAAGGTATGGTTATGTGTACCTAATGAGATGGAAGTCTGAAACCTTTGAAAAGTTCAAAGAGTTTAGGGCTGAAGTTGAGAATCAATTAGGTAAATGCATAAAGGTCATTCGACTTGATCAAGGTGACGAATACCTTCTTGGGAATTTCAAGGACTACTTAATTCAAAATGGGATTGTATCCCAATTGACTGCACTTGAAACTCTCCAATAAAATGGTGTAGCGGAGAGAATGAATAGGACTCTTTTAAAAATGGTTAGATCCATGATGAGTTACTCAACTTTACCATTTTCCTTTTAGGGATGTGCACTAAAAACAGCAATGCATATTTTGAATTTAGTTCCATCAAAACCTCAGTATGTTGGGCAGTCACATTTAGTATTAATGAAACATATATTCTCAAGATGAAATTCATAATCTCTTAATAGAGATATAAAATATTCTTTTAAGGTAAGTTTAATGGGTTTGGTTATTCAGAATGTTAGGCCTAACCACTTTAGTGAAGAGTTACTAAAGTATATATTTATGAAATTTGATTTCATAAATATATGATGAATAACATAAAGATTAAACCGGGTACTCAAGGATTAAGATATAGTGATCTTCAAAGTGGCAATCTATATTCATGACTTTGTATTACTACGAATATTTTATGAAAGGGTTGCATGTATAATAAAGTCTTGGGATATAATTTGTTAATAAGGCCTAGAGTGCAATTATATTTAAATAGTGGTATTAAATATAACTAATGGTAACTTAGGACTTGTCAAGAGTTAACAGAAAAGTTTAAAGCCCATTAGAGCTAGAATCTTATTTGTTCCCTTTTGGTCCATCTCCAAGCCACACACTAAAACCCAACTGAAATGACCCAAAAGACTAGCCTAATTAGACAATCAGTTAAATAAAAGAGGAGAAACATACAAATTTTAAAAAAGTGTGTTGAACAAGGAATGAAATGGTGTGTATGTGAGAGTAAGTCACTCTTTTATTCTCCCTTGGATATCTGATTGAGAGGCCACACTTCTTGGGCATTAAGTGGAATTGGAGTGAAGATTAAAAGTGTTCCCAAGTACTTCTAATCTTTGGATTTGAATTTCACCGCACCAAAGTACGCTCTCTTGTTCTTAAACTCTAAAATATACATAATACATGTTTTCAATTGCGAATAAAGTAGATTCGTTAATTTTTCGCTACGTATGTTTTTTATACGATACAAACATGTATTTTTCCAACAAAGCCAATTTTGGCCCAATCTAAGAAATTTTACCATAACCTTTAAAAACGGCCTACAAAAAATTTGAAGAAATTCACCAACCCACAAAATTATAATAGACGGGTTCATTGTCCCATACTGATTTAATATTTATAAAATTTTAAATATCAAAATATAAACTTTTGAAGAAATTCACCAACCCAGAAAATACTAGCAGCTAGACCACAACTTAAACCCAGCACTTGGATTTATCAAGAGTAGAAGATAAGAGAGAAAACATTTTAGTTTGTTAATATTTTATCTTCCACTCTTATCTTCATCTAGACCACAATATTTTCTAGTTAAGTATAAAATATTAACTAGAAAATATTGTAATAGATGTGCCTAAAGTACTTCTTGAAATTCTGTTTTATAGCCAATTCTTGGGGGCATATGCATGTCCGAATGTGGTCTTGTAGCCACATATTACTTGCATGCAAATGGAGTGTAGAGTTTCAGGGCACTTGGAGTGTTGATTTGATGAGAATGACATTTCTTGTACGCTTGGAGAGTTGTCTTGTGTACAGGCATCGGGTATGGACCCAATCCATTAACCTCCATATGCTTAAGAATTTTGGGTCCAGTGTCAAATCGGGGCCCATACCAATTTAGGGATTAATACCAAGTCGGGGTCCATATCAATTCAGGGATTAATACCAGGTCGAGGTACATATCAATTCGGGGATCGATACTAGGTTGAGGCCTGCACAGAACGGTAATAGTAATGCCTTGGGGGAAATTGCCTGCCAAACACCATTTGGCAATAGGTGCAAGTTTCAAGATAGTCACATTTGTTGCAAGAAGTGGGTTCCATCTGGTCAAGAATATATCCTAGAAGGGCCCCACCAACATGAAAAACCACTCTATCATCATGACAACTCCATCGAGGAAAGTTTATAAATAGGGGCCAATGGAGTGAGAGAAGGGGTTAAAAATTTAGAGAAAAAGAGAGAGATACACAAGAGATAGAGAGAGAGAGAGAGAAAAAAATTAAGGAGGAGCTTAGTTCTAAGCTAGAGCCTCCTCAGGAAGTGCATACTGAGAATAGAAGAGTGCGTACTGAGTCCAAGACTCCATCACTTGGGCCATCAGGTTGGCCCAAAAAGGTTTTCCCCATTGTAGAAAACTCTTTTCCCACCCTAAACAAGTAAATTAGGAGCCAATCCTCGAAGTCTTTCAGGCATTTTTAGGTCCAGTTACCACATCCTAGATTTTTCTTGAACACTTGGAGGGTTGCTATCATGAAAGGGAAAAACTTCTTGCACATAGTATGTTACACACTGTTATTTTTAAAACTAAAACATAACTTAAAGTTGCATTTTCAGTTTATAAAAACCACTACAAAAAAATCTGGGTTTAGGCGACTTTTTTTTTTTTGGTGACATTTTCAAATCTGACGTTAAAAGAGGTATTTTGTGGCATTTTTCCCTAGTGCAATTAAAGAGTGGGTATATAGTGGCATTTTTTTTAAAAATGTCACAATAACCCAAAAAAATAACATCATTTTTTTAAAACACCGCAATTGTTATATTATTCAACAACGTGTTCCTGGACTGCAACAACATTTTTATAACTTGCCACAATAGTTATTAGACAGAACATTATAGCAATGTTTTTAAAACATCGCTATATAATAAAATAGTGACAATACCTTTAGTGAAGCATCTAAACTACTGCATTAGGTCAAATTTTCCCCAAATATTTTTATCCTTCTTGCACAAAATTTCCTAAATTTTTGTTTCCCACATTAAGTCTTTTCTTAGGAATTTTTCCCCAAATTTTCATTTGGCTCTCTTTCCCTCTCACCCTCAGATGCTCTCTCTCTCTCTCCCCCCCTCACTCCATTCTCTCTCTCTCTCGCTCTCTCTCTCTCTCTCCTCACGAAGTCCAGCCACCCAATGCCATTGTCACCCACTGCCTTCCTCACTCAATCACTCCCTTCGTCTCTCTCTCCCTCTCCACCTACCTCCATTGTCGGACTAAAGCCCAGCCACCACTGCCCTCCCCTTCCACCTTCGCCACCCTCTTCTCCCTCTGTCGTCACCGCCGCCCTCATAGACACTTGGACTTCTTTTGGGCACTTGGATTTGGAGACTTGGATGCTTCTTTTGAAATATGACATCTCTTGGACACTTGGATGCTTCTCTTGAACACTTGGACTATTGGTATCATTAAAATAACTTTTCTTGGACACTTGGCTTCTTTTGTAAACTTTACCTTTTCTTGGACACTTGGAAACATATCTTTGATATTTGAAAACTTGTTTTAGGATTTTAATGCTATTTTGGATGTAAGTGAGAAAAAAAAGGGTAGGACAGTAAATGGGTTCAACCTCATCAGGTGCATTGAATTAGTTAAAGAATAACAATCTTATTATTGGGCAAGGCCACTTAGGCCATTGCCTAGGCCATCCAATAAAAAAAGGCCCTAAAATTTTTTATATTAATATTAGTTTTTTAATATATATATATTATGATAGGGGAATAATATAGCCTATCTCCAAGTCGTCCATAAAGGTCGTCCATAGCCCACCTACTACCATAAACACCCTCAGAAACTTACCTACAAGTGCCTCGTCCAGGGAAGAAGAGCTCAAGACGAGGTACGCACCATCAGAGTGATGCACTCGTCCAGAGTGTCGACATCCTCGTCTTGAGCAAATTCACCCGTTAGACGAGGCAGCCCCCGCGTGCGAAACAAAGCACGCCCAACTGAGGAACTCAAGGACGAGGTTGTCATACTTAGGAAAATCTCCAAATGAGATATGATAATCCCTTATCCCACGCGTAACCGCCAGGTATCCGTTGTGAAACAAGAGCATAACTTCCAGACGGTTATGCAAGTTACGTTTGATTTCTATCTCTCCTTGAAGCCCGGAGAAGTTCCAATTTTGGTAACCGCCTATGATAACACTATATAAAGGTCGTTTCGGACAAACCCAAGGTATGTTCGAGTTTTGACTCCAAAAAAGTTGGAACTCAAATAACTTAGAGGAAAAAACTAACTTTGCCATCGGAGGACTTTTGGCCGGCAGGCCCCGGTCGCCTTTGATACGCTTTTCTTTCTTTTTCGTGCCGTAGAAAGATCCAAAGAGTCCTTTCTAGTCCGAAGCATCCGGCCTTACCGATTTTCTTGGCATCATCGATTGGCGCCGTTCCGTGGGAAAAACGGTAAACTTGTTATTCTATCCCGGACAAAAGGTTGAATGGTTCGAACAAGATCAAGGGCCACTAGCCCAGCCACCAGAGAGTAGGGATGCTTCCGCAATCCCCTTCGTGATCGCGGTCGACACGTAGTGCCACCGCCTTCTATGCGGCACATACAATCCATGGCTGCCGCTATGGCGTAACCGACGCGTCGAACCGGGGAATTGAATAAGGAGATCAACTTCGGAGGCAGCGTCAAGTACACATGGAGGGAAGGGCCCCAAGTCGGGAAGGAGGAGGGGAGAATGTAGAGTCTCGAAGATCAAACAAGGGGTACCGTTTCAAGAAGGGTGCCGCACTTGGAAAAAGAAATGGACCAGGATGAGAAAAGCCATGGATGAAATGAGGGAAAACATGAGGCGAACAAACCCGGTAGATGATATGGTCCACCGAACACTCCTTTCACAAACCTCCATCGCGGTCACCCTCTACCCCCGAAGTTCAAAATGCCTTCTCTAGACTCGTACGATGGAAATCGCGACCCCTGCGATCACATTGCAACTTTCAAGACGACCATGCATCCGCAGGGGGTCCCGAACGAGATCATGTGCGAGCTTTTCCCACCACACCTCGGGATCGGCGCGAGGTGTGGTTCAAAGAAGATTCCCCCAAACCTGCGGTGGGATCATTTGAAGAACTTAGTAAGCCGTTTTTGTCAACAACTTCATTGGAGGACGGCGTCACAAGCGTTCCTCCTCTAGCCCGTGACCATAGAGCAAGGGGACAATGAGAGTTTGCGATCTTTTATCACCCGTTTTAACAGAAGCCTTAACGGTGGACGAGATGGATGACAAGCTATTGCTAGCCGCTTTCCACAATGGGGGTCAATTCGACTTGTTTATTCATAAGCTCTATGAGCGGGAACCGCAGTACTATGGCCGAGCTTGTCCATTCAGCCCGAATTTTATGAATGCCGAAGACGCCATCATAGCCAAGAAAAGAAAAAGGGCGAGCGCTCGGAGGTGGGCCACCATCGCTACCGGGACCGGGGACCTCGTCCGAAGAAGGTTCGGAGTAGACGAGAGAAAAAGATAAGGATGGTAAGAAGGCCAGGTTCCTGCAAGGAATCAGCAATACACGCCCCCGACTATGCCGTTAGAGCAGGTCCTTATGCGTATCAAGGATGATCCGTCCTTGAAGTGGCCGGACAAAATGAAGGGAGACCCCAACAAGCGTAACGAGCAAGTACCGCCGTTTTCATAGGGACCATGGGCATGATACGGACGAGTGCTTTGACTTGAAGCAACGAGATAGAAAATCTCATTAGACGGGGAAATCGAGGAACTTCCTTGGACGAGACCAGAGAGATGAGAAAATGAAGGCCAAGGTGGAAGAATCATCACGCCCTCCACTTGGAGAAATAAGGGTAATTATAGGAGGAAGCTCGACGGTGCGGTCGTCCAAATCAAGAAAGACGTGCACCGAGGGTGGTGCGGAACATCCAACGAGTTTGAACGACCTACTAGGACGAGGGAGGTTGACCAACGAAAGGTGTTACTTTCACGGACGAGGAGGCAGGACGAATTCACCATCCACACGATGACGCGATAGTCATCACCCTACTCATCTCGACTACATGACCGGAGGGTATTGATAGACAATGGCAAACTCTGCAGACATTCTCTACTACCCCGCGTTCCAACAAATGAAGCTAGGACGAGATCGGCTTCGACCGGTGAACTCGTCGTTGGTAGGATTCGGAGGAATGAAGGTGCAACTCCGTGGGCACCATCATGTTGCCGGTAGTCGTCGGGACGTATCCGCAAAGCAGATAACCAAAGAGGTGAATTTCCTTGTTGTTGATTGTGCATCGTCATACAATGCAATAATTGGAAGGCCAACTTTGAACAGTGGAAAGCGGTAACCTCTACCTACCACTTGTCCATTAAATTCCCGACCGAGCACGGAGTAGGCCAGTACAAGGAGACCGGCTGGCCGCGGAGAATGCTACCTAGCCATGCTTGGCCATGGACGAGCATATGCGTACAATGAGCATAGACGGAAAAAGGGTTGTGGCCGAGCCCACCGAAGCATTAGAGGACGTCCCTTTGGACGATGACCAGCCCGAGAAGTCTACCGCAGTTGGGCGAGCATGGAAGAGGGGCGAAGCACGCTTTGGTCCGGTTTACGAGGAAAAACCTCGATGTCTTCGCATGGAGTCATGAGGACATGCCCTGGAATTGATCCAAACGTCATTACCCACGGCTGAATGTGTGTCCCTATTCGAAACCAAGGCGTCGAAGAGAAGAATTTTTGCTCCCGAGCGAGATAATGCCGTTAAGGAAGAGGTGCGTGTTGGTCGCCGCGAAGTTTATCCGAGAAGTTCACTACCCGTACGGTTGGCGAACGTAGTCATGGTCGAAAAGCCAATGGCAAGTGGCGGATGTGCGTCGACTTCAGATCTCAACAAAGCTTGCCCCAAGGATAGCTACCCATTGCCACGCATTGACCGATTAGTGGACTCGACGGCGGGTCACAAGATACTTAGCTTCATGGACGCTTTCTCGGGGTACAACCGGATTCGGATGAATGAAGCGGATCAAAGAGAAGACCTCATTCGTCACAAGCCAAGGGTTGTATTGCTACAAGGTTATGCCCTTCGGTTTGAAGAACGCAGGGGCGACCTACCAAAGGCTGGTTAACCATATGTTCCGTCCTCAAATCGGGCGAAATGTGGAGGTTTATGCGGATGACATCTTGGTGAAGAGCCGGGACGAGGATAAACATCTTGAAGACCTTCAAGAGACTTTTGACACATTGCGACGGTACCACATGAAGTTAAATCCGAGCAAGTGTGCTTTCGGAGTTTCGTCGGGTAAGTTCTTAGGGTTTATGGTGTCGCACAGGGGAATTGAGGCGAATCCGGATAAAATCCAGGCGATGCGAACATGGAGCCACCGAGAAATATCAAGGAAGTCCGGTCTCTTCGGACGAGTCGCCGCCCTCAACAGGGTTTGTATCGAAAGCTGCGACAAATGTTTACCTTTCTTTAAGGTCCTCGGGAAGGCTTTTGAATGGACGGACGAGTGTCAAAAGGCCTTCCAAGACCGAAGGCGTATCTAATGACGGCCCCATTGTTGAGTCCGTCTATACCGGGGAAGAGTTGTACTTGTACTTGGCGGTGTCCCCACACGCAAGAAGCTCGGCGTTGATCGGAGAAGAGGGAAGAGTCCGCAGGCCGGTCTATTACACAAGCCACGCGACGAGAGGCGAAGGACGATACCCGATGATGGAGAAACTAGCCTTCGCGTTAGTCACGGCTTCTAGGAAGCCGAGACATTATTTTCGAGCACACGTCATCAACGTCTGACGGACCATCCCATAAAAAAGGCGATGAGCGAGGTTGGAAGGCCGTTGGACGGCCGGTACAATGGGGGCCGTTGAGCTCGGCCGAGTTCGATGTCGGGTACCTCCCGAGGAGTACAATAAAAGCGCAAGCGTTGGTAGATTTCATTGCGAATTCACCCCCTCGGGACGACCCGAGCAAGGACGAAGGAAATGAGATGTGGGTAGTGAATGTAGACGGATCGTCCACATTGTATGCGAGTGGGGTTGGAATTGTACCGAAGTCCCCCGAGGGTGACAAGCCGGAGTATGCGGTCCGTCCGCGTATCCAACTACCAACAATGAAGCCGAGTACGAGGCTCTACTCAAGGGGTTGGAATTGGCCAAGTCCTTAGGGGCGGAGTCGTTAACAATCGGAGGAGACTCTCAACCGGTCATTAACCAAGTAAATGGGATGTGTGATGTCAAAGAAGATCGAATGAAGAAGTATCTTAATAAAGTGAAACGCCTTGCCCGGAAATTTTCAACCATAAGTTTTATTCAACTTCCCGGGGAGGAGAACGCTCGGCGTACGCCTTGGCAAAAGCCGCCTCGGCGAGTCATAGACGAGTTTGACGACGTTCGGTACATGCCGAGCATAGACATCCACGACATACAACAGATAGGGAGGAGGAGAAAATTGGATGAGTCCAATAATAATCTATCTCAAAGAGGGAGGCTTCCGTAAGACAAGGATGAAGCGAGAAAGTTAAGGGTCGGAGTCGGCCAAGTATGTCATCATAAATGAGTTGTTGTACAAGCGAGGCTTTTCTCGGCTCTACTTAAGATGCACGGCTCCCGACGAGTCAAACTATGTTCTAAGGGAGGTTCATGAAGGATCCCTGTGGAAATCATTCGGGGGCAAGGTCTCTCGTCCATAAGATCGTCCGTGCAGGGCTACTATTGGCCAACAATGCGGGCGAGACGCTAAAGCCTATGTCAAGGTATGTGACCAATGCCGGCCGTTATAGCAATGTACCTAGACGTAGCCGTCGAGTATCGGACCCCAATGACGGCCCCCATGGCCCTTCGCACGGTGGGGACCGGATATCCCGGGTCCTTTTCCAATAGGAGTCCAGAGCAAATGAAGTTTTTGGTGGTAGGGATAGATTACTTTACCAAATGGGTAGAAGCCGAGCCTCTTGCAAAGCAATCACTCGGCGAACGTGAAGAATTTTGTATGGAAGAATATCCTATGCAGGTTCGGAGTACCCGGGGTATTAGTATCGACAACGGACGTCAATTTGACAACGCACCCTTCGGGGATTTACGCAATCATTTTGGAATCAAGAATCACTATTCTTCACCCTCCCATCCACATGTGCAAATGGGCAAGCGGAAGTAGCAAACCGATCCACTCGCTGAAAATCATCAAGACTCGGCTTGAGGGGGCAAAAGGGATATGGCCACGAGCTACCCGGTGTTCCCCGTGGGCCTATAGGACGACCGCACGAACTCCGACAGAGAGACCCCTTTTAAGCTAGCCTATGGGAGTGAAGGCCGTTATACCGCAGAGGTCCATATGGCAAGCCATCGAGTGATGAAGTACCGTGAGAAAGACAACGGGGAACAATCTCGCCTTGACCTCGATCTTATTGATGAGGTAAGAATGGATGCGGAGCAAAGGACGAAGATACAAAAATCTCATGGCCGGAACGGCACGACGCCATGGTAAGGCCCAGACGGTTCAAGAGTGTCGGGGACCTTGTCCTCAAAAGGGTCTCCTTGGCGACCGGGAACCCACGCCATGGAAAGCGGGACCCAATTGGGAAGGACCCTACAAAGTAATCAATTGCAAAAGGCAGGGGTCCTACTACTGGAAGCCCCGGATGGACGGAAGTTAGAACATCCTTGGAACGTGGAACATCCGCGAAAGTACTATCGGTGATGAGGGGACGAAGGAAGTCAGTGGCAAAACTACAGTTGTCGTTTGCGTGTTTGCTTATATTTATTTGTGCTTTTACTATTATTATAGCGTGTTATGAATAAAAGTGCACTAGTTCTTAAACTCTTGCACTACTTGCAGACTAGTTTATGAAAGACGATGCTATGTACTTGATATCTTAATAAGGCACTAGCTTATAAGCGTGTGCCAAGTTCGTGAACAATGTTCATGTAATAATATGGTTTGGATTTCTTATGTACTTGAATTCCAGTTTCCCTGATAATATCCACGGACGAGGAAAAAGCCTTTGACAAATAAAAGCTCTGGACGAATACAAACCCGTCTAAGCTCTGAGGCATGCTCGTCCAAAAAAGAATGAGGATAAAGCAAAAATGCTAAGGCATGCTCGTCCAAGCTTTCCTTAAAAAAGAGCAAAAATGCTAAGGCATGCTCGTCCAAGCTTTCCTTAAAAAAGAGCAAAAATGCTAAGGCATGCTCGTCCAAGCTTTCCTTAAAAAAGAACGAGGGTAAAGCAAAAATGCTAAGGCATATTCGTCCAAGCTTTCCTTAAAAGAATGAGGATAAAGCAACAAAGTTAAGACATGCTCGTCCAAGTTTTCCTTAGCCAGGGCATACTCGTCTAAGAAGGGAAGTAGGCCTTAACACCTGCGTTCTAACGGCGAGCATATGATCGTCCTAAATACAATCGTCCATAAGGGCATCATGTAAACAATCACCCAACACTCGGGAAACATTGCTTAAAAGGCAATTGAATAAAAATACATACACTCGTCCATGGAACAACAATGATGATAGCGAAAGTAAGCATTCATTAAACAATAAAAGGGTGAACGACCACCGTCCAAAAACCCTTGAAAAGTAAGCCTTGAAAGGCATTGTTTATAAAGCTAGTCAAAAGTGCTCGGGACGAAATAAATGTACTCTTATACATTTAAAAAAAAAAAAAAAAAAAAAAAAAAAAAAAAAAAAAAAAAAGAGAGACGGGGAAGAAAACACTTAAACAAATGATGAAAATTTTCAAACGGGCATCGGGCATTAGGGTCGTCTTCGGCGGGCTTGGTAGAGGCATCGTCTTCAACATTGACATCTTCGAGCTAGTCCGAAGAAAAGAACTAGCAAAGACCCTCCAAGTTGAAGGACGATAGGAGGCCGAAGTCAACTTCTCGGAAACTTTTCTTTCGCCTCCATGCGAAAGTCTTCAAATCCGGCCGCATAGTTGGCGTCCGTAAGGTCCGTAAGCGCTTCGAAGCCCCGAACTCCTCCACAAACTCGTCCTTAGCCCTCACAAGGGAATTGCTAAGCTCGTCGGTCTTTTTCGAAAGTGGTCAAGACGAGAGTCCTTTTCCACTACATCGGCCTTTAACTCCTCGACGAGGTTTAGCAAATCCTTGGTGCGTCCTTAGCCTCGGCGGCAGTCTCGGCCCGACTTTTGCACTCATCCTTAACCTCCTTGATCCTCCTCTCCAACGACGGCCTCGTCTGTCCAACTCGCAGCTTGCCTAGACGCAAACTATAAACTTGGACATGGCCTCGCACAAACAAATAAGAATTTTTGTATCAAGCAAAGTAAACAAGCATGAAAAGCTAACGACGAGAACAAATTTGTATCCATTACCTTGAAAAGATCGTGGACACCCGAGTGTTCAAAATCCGTCAAGGACATGTTGTAGCATGCAGCCACGTCCTCGTCGGACACGCCCGTTGGAACCTCTCCCAAGCCAAGCCCTCACTCTCGAGCGAGGTTGGGCACAACATCAACGGGAGGTTGGGACGAGGCAGAACGCCGGTCTTGGACGGTGGAGTGGGAGCGGCTCGAGACGACTCCACGTCGAAGATTGGGACGGACGGTGGTGGAGGAGGAACGGGGACGGCGGGAGAGACGACCCCGGCCTTGGACGACTTTCTCGTGCTTGGCTCTCCCCGTCGGGGAGGTTTTCAAGGTTGATGGCCTTTGCAGGCTCCTCTTATCGCCTTGAAGGACGAGCCCTAGTTTCGGTGTCTTGCTTGCCACGCTCGTCCACGACCCCTTTGCCTTTGTTTTCCTTCATGGTAGCCATCCCTAAAATAAATAATAATAATTATAAGTAAAAAAAAAAAAAAAAAAAAAAAAAAGGAGAGGAAAGGCAAGACGAGAACTCACGTCGGCGGACCGTAATCTCGTGGGCTAAGGCTTCGGGGAGAGGGCTCGGGGCCAAGTCCCCAAGTTGCAAGACGCTGCAAGAGTAACCAAAGAGTGGAAGTCCCTCTGCAGGTGAAGACGAGCTTTACGGACGCGTCCTAGATGGAACTCGGCTCAACGACGGCCTCCTAACACCTCGCAACAAGGACGAAGAAATTAGCCCATAAAGATGTGTAATGAAGGCGATGCTACAAAGTAGTGGTGAGCATACCTTCGGGACGAAGGTTCCCTAAATCTCCCGTATATGGGGGAAATGAATCCCCGCCCACATCGGCGGGGGCGTCCCGCCCTTAAAAACTCCGAGACGAAGAAGAACTCCGTCTTCCAACTCCTATCCGAGGTGACCAAAGATTTAATTATCCTACGATCTTTTCTCCTGGCCGTGAATTGATAAAAGCCACGAGATTGACTAATTTCGGAGGGTTTATAGCAAAAAGGAACTCGTCCACGGTAAGAGGACGGTCCCCTTCGAAAACCTCTCTCCACAAAATTTGCATAGAAACAACTAGTCTCCATGCATTAGGATTTAATTGACATAAACCTATACCTAACCTAGTAAGCAACTCCCCGGCAAAAGCATTGAGAGGCGACCTAAGACCCCCTAGAAGATAGGCTTCATAAACCCCAATGCCAAAATGAGGTTGGCAACACCACTCATCACGGACGGCCAATCTAGGATTTAGCTCGTCCGGAATTTGGTACCAACTCCTAAGGGACGTTAGTTTTCTCTCGTCCGTCTTGGTCGGAACCCCCGCAACATGCCTGTATAGCCCAACCTCGTCCCTTCTAAGGACGAGGGCGCGCTAGAAGGACCAGCCCTAGACCCGAGATGCTACCCTCGTCCTAAATTCTTCTGGAAAACTTCTAAGGGAACCCCAGGAACCCCGAAACATACTCGTCGAGGTGTTACCACTACTCCTACCGTCACTACTAGAGCCACTATAGCTAGTTGTGTTACGATATTCATCGATCTCCCTATCAACGCTATTGCTAGACGAAGAAAAACTTTCTGACATTTTGGAAATGTAAGGGAAGCCTAAAACGAGCGTAGAGAAAATACCTGGCTCTAGACGAAGAAAACTAAAGGACGCTGGAATACTCCTAGACGAGGCGATGGACGAGAGATGTCAAACGAGAGAATTTTAAGAATGAGGAGGGTAGGGGAGGAAATCCACTATTTATAGGCGTTGAAAAGTAAAACCCGTAACGCAATGACCAATCAGAAGAACCACGTGGCAACCTCCTCGAAAACCCTAACCCACACAACGGTTAACCCGAGTAAGTAATGACACGTGACATAATATGAAGCCTTGGCAACCTCGTCCCTTACTTTGAGACACGTGAAATAATGTGTTGAAACGAGTCGAAGAAACAAAAGAGCTTTGGACGACCTTAGAACGGGGGCAACCGATAGGGGAATAATATAGCCTATCTCCAAGTCGTCCATAAAGGTGCGTCCATAGCCCACCTACTAC
This sequence comes from Castanea sativa, assembly GCF_040712315.1. Classification (NCBI taxonomy): domain Eukaryota; kingdom Viridiplantae; phylum Streptophyta; class Magnoliopsida; order Fagales; family Fagaceae; genus Castanea; species Castanea sativa. The sequence goes on along the minus strand of NC_134013.1, from coordinate 50,077,843 downwards.
CATAAACACCCTCGAAACTTACCTACAAGTGCCTCGTCCGGAAGAAGAGCTCAAGACGAGGTACGCACCATCGTAGTGATGCACTCGTCAGTGTCGACATCCTCGTCTTGAGCAAATTCACCCGTTAGACGAGGCAGCCCCCGCGTGCGAAACAAAGCACGCCCAATCGAGGAACTCAAGGACGAGGTTGTCATACTTAGGAAAATCTCCAAATGAGATATGATAATCCCTTATCCCACGCGTAACCGCCAGGTATCCGTTGTGAAACAAGAGCATAACTTCCAGACGGTTATGCAAGTTACGTTTGATTTCTATCTCTCCTTGAAGCCAGGAGAAGTTCCAATTTTGGTAACCGCCTATGATAACACTATATAAAGGCTGTTTCAGACAAACCCAAGGTATGTTCAGTTTTGACTCCAAAAAAGTTGGAACTCAAATAACTTAGAGGAAAAAACTAACTTTGCCATCGGAGGACTTTTGGCCGGCAGCCCCGGTCGCCTTTGATACGCTTTTCTTTCTTTTTCAGGCCGTAGAAAGATCCAGTAGTCCTTTCTAGTCCGAAGCATCCAGCCTACTGATTTTCTTGGCATCATCATATTAGGTGAGTAGAAATCAAACTCAATTGAAATCCTAAACTGTTTCACAAAAAAAAAATGGTAAAATACTCTTTTGGTCCCTAAATTTGACCAAAAAATTCTTTTTCATCCCTTAACTTCAACCAAAAAAAAAATACATCCCTAAACTACCAAAAAGTTTGCCTTCATCCTTAAACTATTGAAAATGATTTACTTTTTGTCATTAAATCTTAAAAAATATTTTTTTTTATCCCTAAACTCTTTACAAAGTTTAAGGATGACAAATAACTTTTAAAGTTTAAGGTGATAAAAAAAATCTATAAAGTTTTGGGACCAAAATAGTATTTTACTAAAAATTAATACGAATATGCAAAAATATATTTGATGATAAATTTTCCATAATGACTTGAGATTTCAATTTTTATAAATCAGCCTCTCACATAGTAGATTTCTAACATTAGCCATTCATTCTCTTACATGGGTGCACCCAAATAATCTCTTTCTCTCTCTCTCTCTCTCTCTCTCTCTCTCTCAACACCAAAATTAAATTTAGAAAATTAGATTTCAATTTATCTATACCATGTGTACATAACACCACTAAGGCATGGGAGAATGCATAAGTGGGTGAATCTGGACTCTACACGTGAAGCAGCTATGAGGAAAAGGGAGAGGAGGTGTTGGCTAAGAGATTTTGTCTTGGTCTATGCTAAAGGCATGACTGCCTTGAAGTGAGATTTACATCTGACACGATACTCAAGCACTCACCAAAAAGGGATATAGTGACTTTCTGAGATCAAAGGCTATGAGGACACCCCTTATTGATTGAATGCACAACGAGTCACCTCAGAGACACGTGTACCAATCACAGTACTCCCGATGTCCCTTTTGATGACCAAGACTTATCTCCCAAGTAGTGGCAAAGCTACCTACCTACGGGTCTCAATGCCACGTTGGCGCAGTTCTTATCCCTTGATTAGCAGATAATATCACAGGTGTAAAAAGATCCAAAAGAGAAAATAATGACTTGACATCTCTCCTTGTACTCAGCCATATTCCTCAAAGTATAAGAGGAACATGTAGCTATGCTATTAGGGCAAGAACCCAAGTAGATATTTTGAGATGAAAGCGGAGAGTTGGTAGGAAAGAAAGACAATCTCATTGTAAACTAATCTCTTTTTCACGCATAATACAAGCTGGGCCGAGCAAAAATGTTACATTTTTGCTCAAATTGTAGTTTTTATATTTTCTGTAGGGTTTTCCACGTATATCCTGTATTGTTTAAGTAATTAGTTTCTTCTTCTTGTTTAAATGTCCGCCTTTTTCATGTCCTATCATCACTTTCTTTATTTCTTGTTTGATTGTCATGTCAAAGCTTGCATCTTTTCAAGCTTTCACATGTAAATGTATTGTTAGGTAACTTATTTCACTTCCATATATAAGCTCAAATCTAACTTGCACATACACCATATATCAATTTTCTCAAGGTAAATTAAAACACTTTTTTTTATAAAAAAAATTGTCTCTCTTTTTTTGTTAAATTTTATGTATAAACCATGTTATATGATTCTCTATCTAAAATTAATCTTGGTTTGGTTACTATTAATCTATCAAGTTATTTATTAAATTCGTCTTTGTGGCAAGTTGAGATTGTTAGGTTATTATGTTGTTAAATGAAGTTATAGTCGTAGTTTTGATAAATTAGAATATAATATTCAATGCTTTGAAATTTATTTTATTCTTGTCATATTATAGTGTTATATTGTAGATAATTTTTTTTTTTTGTAAATATTATTTTAATTAGAGGTCTTTACAAAAAATATATATTGATCTAGACATGAAAAACTTAAGGTAAAAAAGAAAAGAGAAGAACAGAAAATTTTATTGAAATATTACATTGGATTCCTTGATAAATCTATTATTATGAATATAAAAATATGAGATAAAAACCTCACAAATCAATGAGAATTTATCATAAAAAGAGTGATAATATAATAAAACTAGTTGGTAACCTGTGCAATGTATAGACAATTTCAATATAATATAATTTTTTGTTTTATTTTTTTGTCTAAATATGAAATTTGATCATTTTGTTAGTTATGCATAGACATTTATAATGATTTTAATTGCATATAGAACTATATATTTTAGGTTTTCGAAAAAGAAAAAAGAACTATATATTTTAGTATTAATTATTTGCTACGATTGTGTTTTTTTTTTTAGAAACCAGTAAGTCCATATTATTAAGCTAAAACAGAAAAATCAGAAATGAATAAATCCTCTAAATCACTAGGTAGTTCTTCTACCCATACATCAAAATCTGCAGATAAAACCGCTCTCTTAGCTAAAGCATGAGCCAACTTATTACACTCTCTTTTAACATGCTGAAAATGACAAGCTTGCAGGGAAGCCCCTTGATTGCACGCATCTTCAATAACAGTCTCATACAAAGTATTGCAACGCTCCCTAGCTTTCAAAGTCTGAACCACCTTCAAACAATCACCCTCCACAACTACCTTGAAAACACTCAATTCTGCTACGATTGTGTTTGATATAGTACTATCTTAAGAAAATATAATTTATTAAGATTATAATGATAGGTTTAAACATAAAATTTAATTTCATTTAAAATATATATTAATATAATGACATGTAAAATTTTGTGATATCAAAAATTTATGTGATACAACATTATGATGTAAACTAAAAGTCAAATATGTTCGATTTTATATATAGATTAGAGATAATACAATGGAAAAAATGATAAGGAAAATAATCATAATGATGTTCAAACTTGTAATATAACAACTCTTGATTATATAAAAAGAATAATTATTTCTCCAAATGAATGTATTATAGAATTTTCCAGACAATACTTGTTACATTGTTTTTGCAAAAAAAAAAAAAAATCAAAACTAAAATGGATAAAATTTCAATTAAAAATGATTATTTCAAAAGAAAATTAAGTAAAGTATTTGTATATCAACTAAAAAGTAGATGTTGGTAAAGGCTAAATATAAAAACCTAATTAATAATTTTGCATACAAAAAAGTGTGTGTGTGTGTGTGCGCGCGCGTGTGTGTGTATTGTGGGGGGTCCGAGGACCGAGGATGAATCAATCGAAGAATGGTTTGCATGTCAGTCCTAGGAATTGAGTTAGCTCCGAGGATTCCATTAACCCGAGGATGGAAGTAGAAGCATGGGCATTTAGTACCTATGAAGAACCATGATTAGGGTAAGGGATGTGAGAGGAAGCTTCTTGAATGAGATACTTCTCACCTCCGCATTGAATGCCCTACACCAACCATATTAGCTACATTAATGTAGAAATGACATCTGAACAGTACTTCGCAGCTAACAGCCCCTTCTACCACATTCAGCAGAATTCAAATGGGACAAGGAGGAAGGATATAAAAGGAAAAGAGCATCCCAAAAACAAGGATGGATTTTTATTTTCTCTAAGAAATAGAAAAACAAGGAAGTGAACTATGTATAATTTGGTCTAGAACTTGTAATACTCATAAATAAGAAACTAATCCTTGGACCTACCCAAGGAGAGCATTACAACCAATTACTACTTAAATTTCTCTTCTCTATCATTCTAATCTCTTTGGCTATATACCAGGACTTAGTTGTGAATTATACTTGAAGTATTTTTCTCACTCTCTTAGAAATTCTATTGTTTGGACTTAGTATAAAGGGTAAGGTACTACTGTTCTTAGTGGGCTTGGACCATATTTCCTGAGTACTTACATATATATATAGCAGTAATCTCAAAACGATATACTATTATTGACCAATATCAAAACGTTTCATTCTATTGTTAGAATCAAAATGATCTCATGTATAATATTGACAACTTTAATCTAAAAGCCAAAATTGAATTTTTGTTTTGAGTCTTGAAGATCAGGTTGAAGATGTGTTGTCTTGATGGAGTTTAGGGTCATTTGAGATGGGTTTCTCCCAGTCCTAGGGTGCGTTTGTTTGGATGTGAAATAAGATGGATTGAAAACTTTGGAGAAAAAATGGGAAGAAAAACTTTTTTGGAGTGTGTTTAGTTGAGTGGGGAGGAAGGAAATAAATGGTGGGGCCTAGGTATTTTCTCCCCAAGACCACCAAAATGTTTTCTCCCTAAAATTGAGAGAAAACTAGGTGGTGAATTTTTTATTGATTGACAAAAATGCCCACGAGTTGCTTGTGTGAAGAAAAAGACACCCAAAAGGGCAAATGTGGTCAGATTAGTAATGCATATAACAAATTAGAGTTAGACAGTTTGCGAAAGTAAATAAGCATTTAAGGATTTTTAGATGGAGTTACGAGGTTGGGAAATTAGATCCTAAGGAGTCACACCTGGATCTCCCTATACGACTGGGCAGTGTGGGCCGTCGTGCTAGTTGCCTGAGGCGATGAGGTAATCGTCCTTCATGCCTTTATTAGACTTGGGCAAACAGGAAATTAACCTAACTACACTAGACCGGGATTTAATGTAATAGCTTACGTTCCTAAGTTTGTGGCATTCGTACATGAAGACAACGTCATGCCAAGTGAGGTTCAAGCCCATCTGCTCATTTAGGGCGTCGACGCTTCCTAAGACCCTAAATACATTGGGGGCACACTGGTCAGGGCACAACCGGTGATTGCGAAGATATTCCCTAGTTACGCTTCTCATAGGGAGGGTCATCCCACCTTCTATGAAGGCAATCATAGGGATAATGACCTCTCCCGTATTCCTGGAACTACCTATGGCTTCCGCTGGACAGTATCTCAAGCCTACATCGCTGGGAATCTGGTATTTGGCCCTAAAACCTTCCATCCCAGCGGCGGTGTCAACTAAACACTTAAATCTACCCATCTATGAGAAAGGAAAGGGAAGGTTTTAAGAAGGAAAATGGTTAGGAAGGGAGCCAAGGATAGAATCCGAGGAGAAAGGATTAAAAGAAAAAGTAGGAACTTACGAGTTCGTAGTTATGCGAGTTTCCACGGATTTCTTGAGGGAAAAGGCAATGACTGATGTTTTGATATGATTGAGTTCTGAAGAAATAAATGAAGGCACATATTTCCAAAGCATTATGACGTGCGTAAAGCGGCCTCGAAATTGGATTCATCCTGCCAAGTTTTCAGGGGGCAATACGGACCGTTGGATGTTCATCTCACCATTGAACGTGGGAAACAAGGTATAACTTGCGGTCATAAATGCGTGCGTTTATGAAATTCGAAGCGCCATACGGCATTTTCTAGGAAGTGAAACGATTTCCACATACGTGGTGAGGTATGAAACATGTGGGGGAAGTTTAGGTTGGATCAAAACTCCATTTTTCTCCTCGGATAGGGAAAAATAAAGTTTTGAGGGGCTATTGTGGGGAGTGAAAGAACCTAAGTGGGTATTTGGGCCTTGGGCTTTATCAATGGGCGCTAGTTCGTTCTTGACTAAAGGCTTTTAGGGCCATGAGTTGGCTCACGAGCTGAGGGCCCGAGGATTCATCCGAGGAAGAGTCACTCCTCGGACATACCAGTAACTACTTAGAGGTTCACTAGAAAGATCAGGGCAGAGTTCTGGAAAGACTGTAGGTTACGGAGGGAGTCCAAATACCCTCTAGACATTTCAGTGTAAGAGAAATATCTCAGGAATAGGCTGCTGCCTCCACATTAAAAACCCTGTACCTACCTCCCTGGCCGCATTAATAGGAGAATGACCCCTGAATAATAGAAGTCAGCCTTCTTGCTATAATTCAAAGACTTCCAGAGGGTGGTGGAGGGGACAGGTGACTAATAGGGTGATTTGTGTGGCACGTGGACAAAGAGGGAAGAAGAAGAAGTATTTAAGGAGGAAAGAGGGCAAAGAAAGGGGGGCGGAAAAAATAGGAAGAACTGTGGCCTTTGAGAAAAGAGAAAGACAAATAATATATAATTTCTCCTCGGTTCACGTCCGAGGAAGTTTATTTTTCCCATTTGTCTTTTATTTGCAAACACTGTAATAATTTAGGCTGTTCATCAAGTTTCGAATATCACTAAACTAGATTACGAGCCCACACTCTACAAATTTCATTGTTTAAGGCTCATTGGGCCTGAGCCCACGTGTGTTTTTGGGTCCAGGCGCAATTGTGCACTTACAATTGGCGCCGTCTGTGGGAATCTAGGGCGGGAGAACTCGAACACCATGGCAGGCTTAGGCTCACACCATGCAGAATCGCAGGGATCGCAACCTGAGAATCTTTTCGAGCGCCTTGAGCACCGAAGGGATCGAGAGGGTAGCGTTCATACCGAGTATCCTAGAGCAAGTCATACTCACAGTGGAGGGGCTAGTACCGCCCATGAAGAAGGTGCTAAAGCCATGCAGAAGGAGATTAATCACCTTAAGAAGAAGCTGCGTCACGTTAGGCGGAGGCGTGCCTCACCCTCATCCAGTACCTCTTCCGGGAAATCCCGGGGAAGTAGTTACAGTTCGAGGTCATGGTCATCCCCAGTAAAACATCCTCTTGCGAAGAGGATAGCCTATCGGGTCGTAGGAGCAAGAAGCTCCCCTCCAGGGGTTTAGGGAACGATGCCATGAGCCGGGCGTTGCACCAGCTCTCCAGATCGCCACTCTCGCGCAAGATTGAGAATGGGAGGCTCCCCAGGAGGTTCACCCAGCCTACTTTCACCATTTATAACGGCCGGACTGACCCAGTGGAACATGTGAGCCACTTTAACCAGAGAATGGCTGTGCATTCTCACAATGAGACATTGATGTGCAAAGTCTTCCCTTCTAGCTTAGGACCTGTTGCTATGAAGTGGTTCAACGATCTCAAATCAGGGTCTATAAGTTCGTTCGGGGAACTGACCAGAGTGTTTGCGTCAAGGTTTATTACATGCAGCAGAGTTCCTCGACCGTTGGACTCACTGTTGTCTATGGCTGTGAAGGAGGGCGAAACGTTGAAAGCATACTCCGACAGGTATTGGGAGATGTTTAATGAGATAGATGGTGATTTTGATGAGGTGGCGATCAATACTTTTAAGGTGGGCCTTCCAACTGATCATGACTTGAGGAAGTCCTTGACCAAAAAACTCGTACGAAGTGTACGTCGCCTCATGGACCGTATTGACGAATATAAAAAGGTCGAGGAAGACCAACAGCAGGGGAAGGGTAAGGCAAAGGTTATCCCGCAGGAGAAAAGGGATTTCAGGTCGGACAGGTATCACAACAACAAGCCGAGAAGAGATTACTCCAGTCAGTCTGGCTCGGCGACACCTCAGACAGTTAATATTGTATTCCGAGAGCCGGTGCACCAACTACTCGAGAAGGTCCGTAAGGAACCCTACTTCAGGTGGCCTAGTGAGATGGCGGGGGATCCTGCCAAGAGGAATCAAAATCTCTTTTATCAGTACCATCAAGACGTGGGTCATACTACCGAGAGCTGTCGGACTCTCTAGAATCACTTGAAGCAGCTCGTTAGCGAAGGAAAGTTAAAGCAGCACCTGTACCAACCTAGCAGGCAGGGCAGTCAGTCTGGCTTGAATAATCAGAGGAATAACTCATCTCAGCCTCCTTTGGGAACGATCAACGTTATCTTTGCTACGCCGGATAGGACTGGCTCATGTCCTACTAGGGTGATGGCCGTTTCGGACTCCCAAGCCAAGGAGGGGGCTCCAAGCCGAAGAGACTGAAGCTAAGTGTACCCATCTTGGGATTTTCAGAGGAAGATAAAGTTGGGACCGTCCAACCCCATGACGACGCCCTAGTGGTTACTCTGAGGATAGGGAACTATGATGTGAGAAGGGTAATGATTAATCAAGGCAGAGGCGCGGATATCATGTATCCTGACTTATTTAAGGGGCTAAAATTGAAATTAGAAGACCTCACCCCTTATGACTCACCGTTAATAAGTTTTGAAGGAAGAGCCGTTATACCAAAGGGACAGATTCGGTTGCCCGTGCAATCTGGCTCCGAGACGGTCGAGGTGGATTTTATCGTGGTCGATGCATATTCCCCATACACTGCCATCCTTGCCCGGCCTTGGCTGCACGCTCTGGGAGCCGTTTCCTCCACGTTGCACGTTAAGGTTAAGTTCCCTTCGGGGGAGTGCACTGAAGAGATCCTCGATAGCCAATTGATGGCCAGGCAATGCATATCGGCCGCAATGCTGCATCAGACCGAACCACAGTCCTCGACCTCGGCTATGAAAAACTTATAGCAATTAATGACTCTGGATGCGCCCAACGTGGTGACAGTAGAGAAGGCCATATGCGAGGACCTTGACAAGTTTTTGATATCGGATGATCCCAAAAGGTTCTTCCAGGTTGGGGTATGTTTACCACACCAGGAGAAGATGGAATTGGTGGAGTTTCTAAAGAGCAACGTCGATGTTTTTGCCTGGGCCCCTATGAGGCTCCGGGGGTTGACCTAAGCTTCATTTGTCATCATTTGAACGTCAATCCTGCTATTCCTCCTAGAAGGCAGCCCCCTCGGCGTTCCTCTAGGGAGCATTCTAAAGCCGTTAGGGAAGAGGTGCTCAAGCTCAAAAGGGCTAGGGCTATTAAGGAAGTTTTCTATCCGGAGTGGCTGGCGCACACGGTTGTGGTCAAAAAGAAAAGTGGGAAATGACGAGTGTGTGTGGACTTCACAGATTTAAACAAAGCTTGCCCAAAGGACTCATTCCCGATGCCGCGCATCGACTAGCTAGTGGATGCCACCGTGGGACATCCTCGGATGAGTTTTTTGGATGCCTTCCAGGGTTATCACCAAATTCCACTGGCAGCAGAAGATCAGGAGAAAACTGCCTTTATTACTCCAACAGGGAATTATCACTATAAAGTGATGTCGTTCGGATTGAAGAATACTGGGGCTACTTACCAAAGGATGATGACCAGAATGTTTGAGTTGCAGCTTGGAAAGACCATTGAGATATACGTGGATGACATGGTAGTGAAAAGTAGGACGATATCTGCACACGTGAAGGATTTAGACGACACTTTTCAGGTACTTAGAAAGTACAAGTTGCGTCTGAACGCTTCGAATTGTTCTTTTGGTGTGAGTTCTGGGAAGTTCTTGGGTTATATGGTTACTCATAGGGATATAGAGGTGAATCCAGCGCAGGTTAGAGCTATTCAGACCTTACAGACACCTCGGAATCCTAAAGAAGTTCAGAAATTGACCGGAATGATCGCTGCTCTCAGCAGGTTCATTTCTCGGTCGGCTGACCGATGCAAGCCTTTATTCCAACTTTTGAATAAGTGGAGGGGGTTCCAATGGTCCGAGGAGTACGTTGTAGCCTTCCAACAACTTAAGGAATATCTTTCCCGACCACCTATTATGTCTCGGCCTGAACTAGATGAGGTCCTGTTTGCATATCTGGCAGTGGCCGTTCATGCAGTCAGCCTAGTCCTCATAAGGGACGACGGTGGGGTGCAAAAACCAGTCTACTACATCAGTAAAACTCTGAATGAGGCCGAGGTGCGTTACCTACTTTTGGAGAAAGCACTTTTAGCCATAGTTCATGCCACGTGGAGGCTTTCTCATTATTTTCAATCCCCCACTGTTGTGGTTCTGACCCAACTGCCTCTCAAGTCAGTTTTGTGCAGCGCTGACTACTCCGGAAGGGTGGCTAAATGGGGAACTATTTTGGGAGCTTATGATATCAAATACATGCCGTGCACCTCAATAAAAGGCCAGGTTCTTGCAGATTTGATGGCGGAATTCGCGGAACCATTATTGGAGGAAGCCGTGAAGGAATCACACATGGATGAAAAATCAGTTGGCGTAATCACGGGCATAGGACCTCCCACTTGGGAAGTGTACGTTGATGGGGCAGTTAACCAGAAAGGATCTGGCATCGGACTTGTCCTAGTATCCCCTAAGGGAATTGTCTTTGAAAAATCTCTGAGGTTGGCATTCTCGGCTACCAATAATGAGGCTGAGTACGAAGCAGTCTTGGTCGGTATGAACATGGTGCATAGGATGGGCGGAAAGGGAGTTCATGTGCGTTCGGATTCTCAGTTAGTGGTCGGCCAGGTGATGGGGACCATGGAGGCTAGGGACCCCAGAATGCAAGGATATTTGACTCAGGTCAAACGTTTGCGATCTAAATTCGATTCCTTTATCCTGTCTCACATCCCTAGAAGTGAAAATACACACACAGACTCCTTGGCTACCTTAGCTACATCCTTGGCCCAGGGATTGCCTAGGATTATCCTTGTTGAAGATTTGTTAGAGTCAGCTCTTGCCATCGTCAGTGCACCCCGTATCCAGTTAACAAGGTCTGGGCCTAGTTGAATCGACCCTGTGATATCCTTTCTGAAAAACGACATTCTTCCCGAGGACAAGTCTGAAGCAGACAAGATCCGTCGAAAAGCGACGCATTTCTGGTTATCTGAGGATCAGAAGCTGTATAAATGATCGTTCTCCGGACCATACCTGTTATGCATGCACCCCGAGTCAACGGAAGCACTTTTGGAAGAACTGCATGAGGGGATTTGTGGAAGCCACATTGGGGGAAGGTCCCTAGCTCATAGGGCCCTAACTCAGGGATATTGGTGGCCCAATATGCAGAGAGAAGCTCAGGATTATGCAAGAAAGTGTGATCAATGCCAGAGGTTCGCTCATAACATACATCAGCCTGGAGGAGTCCTTAATCCTCTTTCCAGTCCTTGGCCTTTCGCTCAATGGGGATTGGACATAGTCGGGCCATTCCCGAGGGCAGTAGGAAACAAAAGGTGGCTACTCGTGGGCACCGACTACTTTACCAAGTGGGTCGAGGCTGAGCCCTTGGCAAATATTAGGGACGTCGATTCGAAGAAGTTCATCTGGAAAAACATTATCACTAGGTTTGGGGTACCGCATACACTCATTTCGGACAATGGGGTTCAATTTGATAGTAGAGCTTTTAGAAAATATTGTAGTGACATGGGCATCATAAATAGATACTCCACTCCAGCTTATCCTCAGGGAAATGGGCAGGCCGAGGCCATCAACAAGGTCATGGTTAGTGGACTCAAGAAAAGACTGGACGATGCGAAGGGCAGATGGGTGGAAGAACTGCCGCATGTCTTACGGACGTATCGAACTACGCCGCGTAGATCCACAGGAGAAACACCATTCTCTATGACTTATGGGGCCGAGGCAGTGATCCCTTTAGAGTCTGGTTTCCCCACACTAAGGACGAGTACTTTTAGCCCAGAAAACAACAACGGCCTCTTGGAGAAAGGCCTAGATCTAGTGGAGGAACGGCGAGAGACAGCTATGGTCCAAATGGCTTATTATCAACAGAAGCTTAAACGAGGGTATGATGCCCGTGTGAAGCTCAGGCCCCTAGCGCCTGGGGATCTGGTTCTGAAAAAAGTCGTGGGTACTGCAAGAAACCCAACTTGGAGAAAATTGGGACCGAACTGGGAATGACCATATCGGATTATTTTTGTAGCAGGCATAGGGTCATATCGACTAGCTGATTTAGATGAAAAAGTTGTACAACGTCCATGGAATGTAAATAACCTTCGAAGGTATTATTATTAATAAAAGGTACTTTTGTCATCCGTGGTTTAAGTTATAAATGTATATGAACTTATCAATTACAACGCTCGTAGTATCAAACAGAAACTTGGTTATGCACGGTCCTCGGACTACATGCCTTGTGGAAATTGATATCTTATTATTTGTTAAACAGAACCTTAGTTATGCCGGGTCCTCGGGCCTTCTACTTTGGGGAAATTAACATCTTAAGTTACTATTACTAAGTATCAAACAGAAACTTGGTTATGCACGGTCCTTGGACTACATGCCTTATGGAAATTGATATCTTATTATTTGTTAAACAGAACCTTAGTTATGCCGGGTCTTCGAGCCTTCTACTTTGGGGAAATTAACATCTTAAGTTACTATTACTAAGTATCAAACAGAAACTTGGTTATGCACGGTCTTTGGACTACATGCCTTGTGGAAATTGATATCTTATTATTTGTTAAACAGAACCTTAGTTATGCCGGGTCCTCTGGCCTTCCACTTTGGGGAAATTAACATCTTAAGTTACCATTACTAAGTATCAAATAGAAACTTGGTTTTGTAAGGTCCTCCGACCACATGCCTTGTTAAGATTGATGTTTGATTTTTTGTCAAACAGAACTGTGGTTAAATTGAGACTTAAGTTATATATCTTCAAGTGTTAGGCAGAAATTTGATAAGGTAGGGTCCTCGAACTGCTGAAAGTGAACTTATTTATTTCACAAGTTTTAATTGTTCCAAACTGCGGAAAGTGAACTTATTCATTTCACAAGTTTTAATTGTTCCAAACTGCTGAAAGTGAACTTATTTATTTCATAAGTTTTAATTGTTCCAAACTGCTGAAAGTGAACTTATTTATTTCACAAGTTTTAATCGTTCCAAACTGCTGAAAGTGGACCTATTTATCTCGTTTTTTCTGTTCGCTGCGTGCTAATAAGGACTTTATGGTAAACATAAAGATGAAAAGATGAAGTAAACATAACTCAGATGAAAATCAAATAAAATTGTCTTCCATTAATTATGTCAATATATATTATTACATGGAAAATTTCAAGTATAGAGAAAAAGAAGCCCTAAGCTCGGCCCTAAGCTCGTGGAGGGGGGTCTTGATGAGAAGTACTGCTAGCCTCGGTGCTTTTTAGTTCCAATTTAAAGGCAGACAGGACTTTTTTCCCTTTGTCTGTTGTAGTGATTGGAGGGACGATAGGCTCCATACATTGGCTTAGGCCCTTCTCGGCATCCCCACTCCCTTCCTTCTCTTTATTGGAACCTGAAGGTTCTGTAGGATCTGGAATGAGCTCTAGGACTATAGGAGGAAGAGCAGGAGGAGCAGCCTCAAGGGCAGGAGCAACAGCAGGAGCCTCTTCTATCTCCTGTATGTCAAGAGGAAGCCAAACGTTCTCGGATTTCGCCTCGGGGGCCGAAGGAACCCCTGCTACGTTTAGAGCTTCCCCCCAGACCTGCTGACAGTATTCTCGGCACAAGGTCGCAAAAGCCTCTGTCAGCTGGTCTTCTATTGCAACTACCCCTTCCTCATAACTCGCCTGCTTGGCGGCCTCCAGAGAGCGCTTGAAGGTGCCGGCTTCCTCCTTCATTTGCACGAGCTCCTTCTCCATGTCCGAGCGTTCCTTCTAGGCCTGGGAGAGCTCATCATTCTTTTGGTGGAGAAGCTTGCGCTGCCCTTCTACTTGAGTCCTCATAGTTCTCAGGCTGGCCTCGGCACCGTCTCTTTCTCTTTTCAGATCAGCCAGTTGAGAGGTGAGTTTCTCATTTTCTACGAGGGCCTGGCCTAGGGACTTCTCAGTCTCCATCCGAATGTCAGCCTCCATTTTGGCCTTCTTCCAAGAGTCCTCTACAAACTTCTTGGCTACAAAGACTTCTTGAACAGCCTACGACAAAGTGTTAGAGAATTAGATATAGCAGAACACTCATTAATAATCCGATATTATGAAAAATGAAATATTTATAAAAAGTTAAACTTACAAGGGCTAATTCCCTTTTTAAAAACAGGAATAGCTGAGGTTGGCTCATTTTTTCCAAGGTTTCCATATCCTTAGGCAGCAGAAGAGGGCGTTCCAACGCGTCGGCCAGGTGGTGGGCGTGGCCTTGTTGGACTGCCCTGATGCTGGACTGGCAAGAAATTGGTGCTCCGTCCAGTCTTAAGTCAGGAGACCAGGTAGCCGGTGCTCGGCGCACTTCGGCCATGTCTCTGATCTCCCCACTCTCAACTGAGCGAGCCCGTCCTTTGCCCTTGTCTAGCTTCTGCTGCTGAGCTGGTTGTGGCTGTTGTCGTGGCTTCTTTTGTTTTTCGCCATCAGTCTCCTCGGCCTCCCCCTTTCTTTTCTTCTTGGGCTCCTCAGCTGGAAATTTGGGTTCGGCTGGAGGAGGGGGAGGTGGCAAAGATGGAGGAACTTGGGACCCTCCCGCCTTCTTCTGGGCAACTTTCTCACCTCTCTTAGTTAGAAAGCCTTGAAGCTTGTCCATGTCCTCCTCCTCAGAATCGTCTTTTGGATGGGTAACTACTAACCCTGCAACTCCGGAGGCCTTAGTGGGCTCTTCTTCCTCGTCAGAAAGTACGACGAACTGGTTTCCTCGGGGTCTTTCGACGTCCTCGAGCTGAAACTTGTCTATCTCGTCGTCCAATGTGTGCGAAGAGGACACTCGCTCCTCCGGGATGGCAGTTGCTTGAGAGTGCGTCGAGAGAGGGATCGCCGCAATGGGACGCGTGTACAGAATGGTGTTGGGGTTGTCGGGAATGCCGTAGTTAGCAAGAAAGTTTGGTCTGGCTACGTTTATTCTCTTGCGCCTCTTATCTCCCGCGATAATCGCGTTCTCTATCTCCTGGAAGTCCGAGGATATTGGGTTGAATCCCAATATTACGTGAGCCGCTCTCAACTGTAAATCTTTACTCACAAAAACTTCTGAGCGCAGCACGCGGTTCAGGTCAGCGACGTTGCAATGGCTCAGGCGTGGGCACATGAGTTGCTTGTGTGAAGAAAAAGACACCCAAAAGGGCAAATGTGGTCAGATTAGTAATGCATATAACAAATTAGAGTTAGATAGTTTATGAAAGTAAATAAGCATTTAAGGATTTTTAGATGGAGTTACAGGGTTGGGAAATTAGATCCTAAGGAGTCACACCTGGATCTCCCCATACGACTGGGCAGTGTGGGCCGTCGTGCCAGTTGCCTGAGGCGATGAGGTAGTCGTCCTTCATGCCTTTATTAGACTTGGGCAAACAGGAAATTAACCTAACTACACTAGACCGGGATTTAATGTAATAGCCTACGTTCCTAAGTTTGTGGCATTCGTACATGAAGACAACGTCATGCCAAGTGAGGTTCAAGCCCATCTGCTCGTTTAGGGCGTCGACGCTTCCTAAGACCCTAAATACATTGAGGGCACACTGGTCAGGGCACAACCGGTGATTGCGAAGATATTCCCTAGTTACGCTTCTCATAGGGAGGGTCATCCCACCTTCTATGAAGGCAATCATAGGGATAATGACCTCTCCCGTATTCTTGGAACTACCTACGGCTTCCGCTGGACAGTATCTCAAGCCTACATCGCTGGGAATCTGATATTTGGCCCTAAAACCTTCCATCCCAGCGGCGGTGTCAACTAAACACTTAAATCTATCCATCTATGAGAAAGGAAAGGGAAGGTTTTAAGAAGGAAAATGGTTAGGAAGGGAGCCGAGGATAGAATCCGAGGAGAAAGGATTAAAAGAAAAAGTAGGAACTTACGAGTTCGTAGTTATGCGAGTTTCCACGGATTTCTTGAGGGAAAAGGCAATGACTGATGTTTTGATATGATTGAGTTCTGAAGAAATAAATGAAGGCGCATATTTCCAAAGCATTATGACGTGCGTAAAGCGGCCTCGAAATTGGATTCATCCCGCCAAATTTTCAGGGGGCAATACGGACCGTTGGATGTTCATCTCACCGTTGAACGTGGGAAACAAGGTGTAACTTGCGGTCATAAATGCGCGCGTTTATGAAATTCGAAGCGCCATACGGCATTTTCTAGGAAGTGAAACGATTTCCACATACGTGGTGAGGTATGAAACGTGTGGGGGAAGTTTAGGTCGGATCAAAACTCCATTTTTCTCCTCGAATAGGGAAAAATAAAGTTTTGAGGGGCTATTGTGGGGAGTGAAAGAACCTAAGTGGGTATTTGGGCCTTGGGCTTTATCAATGGGCGCTAATTCGTTCTTGACTAAAGGCTTTTAGGGCCATGAGTTGGCTCACGAGCCGAGGGCCCGAGGATTCATCCAAGGAAGAGTCACTCCTCGGACATACCAATAACTACTTGGAGGTTCACTAGAAAGATCAGGGCAGAGTTCTGGAAAGACTATAGGTTACGGAGGGAGTCCAAATACCCTCTAGACATTTCGGTGTAAGAGAAATATCTCAGGAAAAGGCTGCTGCCTCCACATTAAAGACCCTGCACCTACCTCACTGGCCGCATTAATGGGGGAGTGACCCCTGAATAATAGAAGTCAGTCTTCTTGCTATAATTCAAAGACTTCCAGAGGGTGGTGGAGGGGATAGGTGACTAATAGGGTGATTTGTGTGACACGTGGACAAAGAGGGAAGAAGAAGAAGTATTTAAGGAGGAAAGAGGGCAAAGAAAGGGGGGCGGAAAAAATAGGAAGAACTGTGGCCTTTGAGAAAAGAGAAAGACATGTCCGAGGAAGTTTATTTTTCCCGTTTGTCTTTTATTTGCAAACACTGTAATAATTTAGCCTGTTCATCAAGTTTCGAATATCTCTAAACTAGATTGTGAGCCCACACTCTACAAATTTCATTGTTTAAGGCTCATTGGGCCTGAGCCCACGTGTATTTTTGGGTCTAGGCGCAATTGTGCAATTACATATATATATATATATATATATATATATATATATATATATAATTTTTAGTTCCATCACTCTAATCTAAATATATAAAAATTTAATTTAATTTTAAATATACGTTTTAAGATTTCTTAACTATAATATCAAAATTCAATCACCATTAATAATGTGATGACTAGATCTATAGAAGAAGCTCAATTAGGGAAAAAAAAAATACAAGCTACAATTCCATTAACTATATTTTTATTGAATGTGAATTTTGACACATCTGTTATTAAATTATATTTTCTTCTTATATCTTCTATACTTGTAAAATTTCAAAAAAAAATCAAATCAAATATCATGCTACCAATCAAATATTTAAATTCTAGATTTTTGTAGTCTAAAATTATGGATAAAAAATAATTTTATGGATTGAACAATAAATAAAATCTAATTGGCAAGAAATCTGAAATACCTGGTTTTTTTTTTTTATACAGAAATGCATATTAAGAACATAAAATATATATGCATTTTCAAAAAATAATAATAATATAAAAAATATGCAATCCAACAACTAATTTTAAAATACGTAAACATTTTTTTAAAAATGTAAAAATGTAGGCATAGCCAAATTTTGTCATTAAAAAATAAAAAAATAAAAAAAAAAAAGAAGAAGAAGAAAGAAAGAAGGGGGGCAATGAAGGTAATTGTGCATTGTGGGGGGGCATAGTTGATAGTTCAAAAAGGGGTGGAACATGACGCCGTTTGTTATCTCACCCGGTCACATGGTACCAATTTTGACTGTTCCTAGAATCAAAGAGGCAATTGCTCTTTCGCTGCATTAAGAAAGAAAGAAAGAAAGAAACAAAAGCTCCAAACAAACAATCTCCAAACCCCAAAGCTCTCTCTCCTAATTCATCATCGTCCAATCGATTTCCGGTTGCTCAGGTAAGCTGAAAAACGACGTCGTCATCTTCTCTGAAACATACCCTAATACTTTTCATTTCAACTTTTGTTTATTCTCATCATCATTATCAACTATCAATTACCGTAGATTTATTATGTTTTTAGTTTTTTCTTATTCTTATCAATGCCATAACATACAGAGTTTAACAATCTTATCTTTTGTTGGTTGATGTTTCGAGTGCCCACATGTTGTTTGTCAAAAGTTCTGTCCTTTTATCTAATAACTCGACCAACCCTTCTTATGAAAAACAAAAAATTAAAAAAAAAGTTAAATCTAATAACTTATTTTTCAGTTTTTTTTTTTTTTTTTTTGAAAATGGGGTTGTTTGAAAAAGATGTACCTAGAAAAGAATGAGGTTTTAAAAAGCTTTACTTTCAATAAGAAGTGCGGTTTGATAACTGGGTATATGTGAATTTATTAAAGCATGTAGCAACACATGCGTAAATTTGGGTTTTATTAGAGGAAAGTAAGATTGGGCGAGATTGGAACATTGGGAACTCTTGGAAATGTGCATTGAATACAGGAGAAATTTCGAAATGCCTATCTGAATTTTAGAAAGAAGTTTGGCAAGTTGTACTTAATTTGGCTAGAATGTAGTGACCAATGTCCTTGTCTTCATGGTTTTTGTTGGGTCAATAATGTGCTCCAATGCTTATTGTCGACTTCATATAATCACTTTGATCAACTATATGCTGGTTGCCAACTCTATAACTAGTTCCCTTTGAATCTTTGATGCAAGACAGAAGATTGAATGGGCTTTGATACCAATTTTTGATGTAGGATTTTTAGGAATTCAGCACTAGATTAGGTTTCTTGATGCGGATTTTGAAGGGTTCTTGAGTTAGGTTTGATGTTTAAGGGTTTATTGGATCTTTAATTTGTTTGATAGCTGTTTTCGCATTCACTAGCTATTTGAGGATTATGAAAAAAACTTTGCCTGATCTTATTAAATTATTTTTCTTTAGAACCTTGTTGGATTTGATGTCACTTGTGGATTGTTATTCTTTATATTAAATTTGTGATTTGATAGGCCATTGTAATTTGCGAGATAGACTGTTTTGTCCCCATTTTTATACATCCTGTATACTTGGGTGACTCTTTTAATTTCAATAAAATTTATTATTTATAAAAAAAAATAAAAGATAAAACTCTAGGCAATCACACTTAGGTTATCCTAAGAAACTACTCTAAGGTGGGAGAAGGCAATCACACCCAGGTTATCTTAACAGTTAATCTTAGGTGGGAGAAGGCAATCACGCCCTCAAAGCTCAAAGCAAGCTGTTGGAGTTTTATTAAAATCTCACTTTTTTATTTTGTTGAAGACATAAAGACACTTTTATAGGCTATTGCCAATACCTAGAAAAAGACTAGGACTTTTAATAACCATTTCCTAGAAATACCAGCACTCCTAATAATAGTGAAAAGCAATCAAGAACTTTTGAACCAAATAGAAAAAAGGACTCAAAACATATAAAAATATTCATGTACCTCTTGAACAGCACAGTACAATATGTTACAGTTCAGCTTTAAATATTACATAATTAGGACGAGTAGTTCCATTCTGTCTTGTTGTGCATTTGGAAAGAAGTTAATGCCAGGTTCTTTGAGGGTGAAGAACTTAGCATGACCAAGCTGAAATATATATTCCTCAAGTCCTTGTATGAGTGGAAGTTGCCGCCTACATCATTTTTGATTGAGGGTTCCTAGATTTTTTGGCCTCCTTGAGTTTTTCGTTGTTGTTTTCTTTTTCAGATTTATTTATTTTTCCTGTCTTGTGTTTCCTGTTATATACAGCTAGTGTACTGGGATCACACTTTTTTTCAGATTTTGATAAAATTATTTGCTTATAAAAAAGTTGCTTTTATGATAATTCAATAGTTACAATGGAGGGAGGGGGATTTGAACCCTGGATGTCCTGGACATACCAGAGGTGTCAAGTGGTTGAGCTACAAGACTATTGGCCAAAAGCAAAAGGTGCTTAGAAGTAGTATTATCAAAAGACATGCTATTTTGATGATTTGGGTTGAATGCGTGTTTTTGTTCCCATATAGTCTGGACATGTTTGCGGATAAACTAATTTTCTTTCATCTTTCTCAGTTTGTCTCATTGAGCTCCAATCTTGACTCCACTGCAGTTAATATAACGTTTCTCTTGATTAGATTTTCCTCGCCATCTTATTTCATCTAGACATCCAGACTCCCATATTTTAGTTTCTTCAGATTTTATACTTTATAGTTATTGAAGTGAAATTCTTTATACTTACTGCTTACTTGAGTAATGCCTTTTTGGTATTTAAATGTCTTGATTTTGAAATAAACTATTGAAATTGCATTGCTATTCTGTTTCTACTGACTTCACTTGGCATAAAATCATCCTTCAAGTAAATACTTTTCCATGTTACATTATGATAACTCTGTTATACTGTAGTCTTATTAATTATACTTCTTAGTGCAGATTAAAATTAACTACTCAAAATGGGAAGCAAAGGTCGAATACCACCTCCTCATCTAAGGCGTCCTCTTCCAGGCCCTGCAATGGCACATCCAGAGCCATATGGTCATGGCATACATCCTCCACCAGGTGGCTTTCCTCCTTTTGATATGATACCTCCCCCCGAAGTTATGGAACAGAAGTTAGCAGCACAACACATGGAGATGCAGAGACTTATCATAGAGAACCAAAGGCTTGCTGCCACCCATGTGGCCTTGAGACAAGAACTTGCTGCTGCACAGCATGAGCTACAGATAATGCACGCTCAAATAGGAGCTGTAAAGGATGAGAGAGAACAACAGATGAGGAGCCATATGGACAAGATTGCCAAGATGGAAGCTGAACTGCAATCAGCAGAGCCTGTAAAGTTAGAGTTACAGCAGGCACGAGCAGAGGCCCAGGGCTTGGTTGTAGCAAGGCAGGAACTTCTTGCTAGACATCAACAATTATCTCAAGATCTTCAGAGGGCTCACTCAGATATTCAACAGATTCCTGCTCTTGTTTCAGAATTTGAGAGCCTCAGACGGGAATATCAGCACTGTAGGTATGTAGTGCTCTTCTTTATGGCTGTCTAATAGAAACTTCAAGATCGTCTTCAATTGATGGGCTGAAGGCTATTATCCAATTTTGTCAACTTTGTTCCTACTAAATTGGCTAACTGGAAGGGGAGATCTGGATATGGTCCTACCCTTTAATGTTTCTGCCTAAAGTAGCCACTTTGAAGAACTGAACCTCTGCACTTGTGCTTGACTACCCAAGACTTTTACCACTACACCAAACAATAGGAAGATGAATAATTTTAGGGTATGGGCATCTCAGTTCAACTTTTCAGGTTTAGAAAAGTTTCCCTTTTTAAGCAGTTTTAAAATCAGGTTATACGTGTGTCTATAACTTGAAGTTGTCAAACTGATAATTAAATTAATTTAAAGAATATGTTAATTGGTGGTGTAGGAAGTTCCCTGCAGAAGTGCTATAGCAAGTTATTATTTCTTGGACCCTTTTCTCTTTTTTTAATAAAGAAAGTATATGATTGGACATTATAATTCTTGGAC
This sequence comes from Castanea sativa, assembly GCF_040712315.1. Lineage (NCBI taxonomy): Eukaryota > Viridiplantae > Streptophyta > Magnoliopsida > Fagales > Fagaceae > Castanea > Castanea sativa. The sequence continues at coordinate 50,056,452 of NC_134013.1, read as the reverse complement.
CCACGTTGCTTTATAAGATTTCAAGAGCTGAAATTCCTCTGTTGGAGACTTGGAGTTGTTGTCCACCACGATGTATATGTCTTCTCTTTTGATGTTTGGTTCTAGATGAAAAAGAAAAATCACAATTTTCTACTCGTGCAGGGCAACTTATGACTATGAGAAAAAATTGTACAATGACCACCTTGAGTCGCTTCAGCTGATGGAGCAAAACTACATTACCATGTCTAAGGAACTGGAGAAGCTTCGAGCAGAGTTATCGAATACTGCTAGCACTGATAGAAGAACTGGTATTTCTACTATTTTCATCTAAAGGTTCTGGTTTTCTTAAGTGTTGTATTTTTGCTCATGTGTATCAATTATAATATAAATGTAGGTGGTCCATATGGTGGCACACCTGGTAAAAATGAGAATGAGGCTTCTGGGAATCCTGTTGGACAAAATACTTATGAAGATGGCTATAATATTCCCCAGGTGTGTCATTCTCCACATGCCATATTATTTTTATTGCAATATCATGGTACTATTTTAGTACTATGTATTATGCTTTTCCTACATTTAATTTGAAGGAAAGGAAGAACTATTTTTCAAATTTAACGGACTAAAAACTCATACTTAAAATTTTATCTGCCTCAGAGAGATACTGTCATGAATTGACAAATGGACTTAGACCAGATTTTACCACCTTGACATGAATGCAAGAAGTTGGACATTCAGAAACTTCAGAAACAAAAATCTGGACATAGATAGTTAATTACAAGAAAAACCTTCTTCTCTATATAAATATATGAAATGCAATCTTTTTCATTTTTTCCTGATTAGTATATATATGACATGCATCCTTGCAAGCAAATATATAAGATAGTTTGTACTGTATGAAGTAATTTCTATGTCTTCTAGTAGCAATTAACAGGTAAAGAAAGGGAAAATAAGCTCATAAACGTTTTAAGTGTTCTGATTGTTGTCAAACCTTCTTGAGATGCATGCTTTTTTCACAAGTAACCTATGTCTTTGATGGGGAAGTGCCAGATATCATATGAAGGTTATGTTAGGTGCATTGCCTTTTAGACCAATTTCTTAGTTTTTAAGGCTTCAGAAATAGTGTCCCTATACGAGTGGGGTCAGGCCAAAGATTTGACTTCAGAACCTGGCCTTATGGTTGTTGGCTCACATTATTTTACACTTCCTGTGTACTATGGATGTGCCTAACTATTGTACTGTTTTCTCATCTTTTTTAAATAAATTTTGTTACTTTAAAAAAAAGGTGGGGTGGTGGGGGGGTTGGGAGGCGGGCGGTGGTGGGAGTGGTAATTGCATCCTATGCGACAGACTGAGAAACTTTTATGCATATATTTTGACCTTTCCAAAAAAAAAAAAAAAAGAAAAGGAAAACACCAGCAGACTGACGACTGAGCTATGTGCTCAATAATTCTTTATTTTATTCAAACTTTGCACAGTAGGCTTTCTTGTTTTAAGGTGTCAGTCGTGATTATTGGAATTATATACTACTGTTTAGCTTTAAGGGCTGGTGCAAATTTTAGATTTTTCCAGGTTGCTAACTGGTGAAATAGTTTTGTAGCTACCTACCAAAGTTAAAGAGAGAGAAAAAAAAAGTTTGGTTGTGGAAAATAAACTCTTTGGCTAACAAAAAAGCAATTTTAGAATAATGAATTTTGGAGTGTCTAATTTACTGGTCTTGAAGTCCTGTTTCATATACCAAAAATGATTGATTAGATATCTTGCTGATACTTGATTCCTACACGAATTTAGGGAAAATAATACTTAAAACTTGCATTAGACTGATACTAGCTCTTTCTGGCCTTCCCCATTTCTGACTTGAGATGACACAAAAATGATGGTACTTAGAATTGTTTTGATGGTCATAATACAAAAAGTGTATTAAATTGTAACAGTAAAGAGAACTCAATTTGCTTAACCACTCTTTCCTATTGGAAACTTGACATTGACAGAAACGAGACTGATAATTTTGGTTGGAACTTTTGTCATATGGGAAACATTCGGAAGTTAGTATTTTTGGTACTCTAGATGATGTTGAACGATGATCAAAGAAACAAAAGGTTACATTGGACCTAGCTGAAATTTTTTGGAAGGGAAATCACTTCTTCATAGGCTAGTTTTATACATTTTAAATTAAAAAGCCAGCCTTTTGCTACTTATAGGCTTGGAAGCTGAGAATTGATGTTACTCTTGGCATTTTGTATAATAGGGACGTGGCCCTCCCGCTAGTGTTGGTGTTGTTGCTACAGCAGCTACTGCTGCCGGAGGCACTCCTGCTTATGTTGGAGCTCAATCTGGGCCTGCCCCTGCAAGGCCAGGTTATGATGTACCAAGAGGAGCTGGATATGATCCATCTGGAGGGCCTGTCTATGATGCCCAAAGGGGACCTAGTTACGATACTCAGAGAGGACTTGGTTATGATATGCAGAGAGTGCCTAATTATAATGCACAGAGAGGAGCCAACTATGATGCACAGAGAGGGGCTATTTACGATGCACAGAGAGGACCTGGTTATGACGCATCCAGGGGTGCTAGCTATGATGCACAGTCCAGAGGTGCTGCTGGGCCTCATGGACATGTGGCACCTCCAAACAATGTGCCTTATGGGTCTGCAACACCCCCTGCCCGTGGTACAAGTGCATATGATGCACCACCTCGAGGTGGAAACCCTGTTAGGAGATGAATGTGAGGCATTGCACTAAAATTGATGGCATTTTTTTGAGAAAAAGTTAGTGATTGTATCTGATTTTCACTATATTTGATAGCATTAATCTTCCAAATCTATGCATTTTTCTTCCCATATTTCACTTTTATAGACTTCCATCTTATGAGTTGTGCCATGCTTCTTGCTGTTGCTTGGCAAAATTGATTTGTTAGGGATCAGATGCAGTAATGGCAACAGACTTTGGCTTGCATTCACATAAGAAAAAAGCATCGTTTACTATGATTCCTAAATTCCATGCCTATTGCTTTTGGTTGATTAAAACAAAAATTTAGGCGGGACAAAGGAACAGTAAAGAAAGAACCCAAACCAAACACCAAAATAAACACTATCTTCTCAAAATAAGAAGGGGATAAAGATTATAAAATGGATCTAAAGTTGATTCGGTTAATCTTTGCTTAGCATAGTGAACTGGATTTGAGAGTCTAAAATGTTATAATATAACCTTTTTTAGATTATATTTTACTTCCTTTGCTTCTTCTTTCAGGTTACTTTATACCGTGTTAATAACAATAATAATATTGTTGCTAGTGTGATTGAATCTGGAGTAAGATGCATTTATTCCAGTAAGATTTGCAGCTTTTCAAGTTCACTCTAATTAGTTATTAGATCAACTTCTATTTAAGCCCTCAAGCAAATACTATTAAAAACTCCTGCAACTTCCAAGTGGAAATAAAATGTTGTGATGCAACCCCAACAAACGTCAAAGACTACCAATTAAGCTATTCTGCGCAAATCACCAATTGAGATGGATTAGTCAAATTAAGATTGAATTTGACAAAATAGTTAACTACATTAAATATAGAAAATTTTCACTTTAGATCCTATAGTATTTAACGTTAACAAATTAAACCCTAGAATCAAATTATTGTAATCCGGTTAAGATGATGTAAGTAAAAATAAAAAATAAAGTTAATCTCACTAGATTGGAGGAGAGAGAGAGAGAGAAGCATAGTAGATCAGCAAATTGTCATCTCCAATCCCCAAGTAAGTTGCAGAGGATTATAAGATATGTGCTCATTCATTTCAATATTACAAAATTAAATAACGTACCTTCTAATTGGCAAAAACGTTCATAAAATCCCAAAAAGAAACATCAATCATCTCCTGACTTGGAAGCATATAAATAGCAAAAGAGAAAGTATAAAAAAAAAAATACATCTGGTACATTTTATTTTCTATTTTGACACATCTACTCCCTACTTATAGAAAAAGATCATAAGCATTACTTAACTGCAATTCTCTAATACAAGCTAACCCAAATCAAAGGTGGTGGGTAGTGGTCTCACAATAGGCCTCTCTCTCTCTCTCTCTGCATTAACATTTTTTTTAATTATTTATTTTTTGCTATTGAACTTAAAACTATGGTTTAAAGTTAAACTTTCTCAAAGTTACATAGTCCATCATATTTTAAAAAATAGAAAGAAAGAAAATAATAATAAAGAAACCATTATCTCAATTCTCACTACTTATACCCAATTCCATTTTTGTCATATTTCCTCACTCTTAATAATTCATGTCAAATTAGTCATCACACGCGCACGTGCACACACACGAGCTAGTTACATTTATCTTGTTAGATTTGGACTCAAAGAGTAATTTCAGGTTAAATCTATTACAGTTTCAAATCTTACATTTAAAACCTCATAGTGGTTCAACTGTTAAAAAAAAACTAATATTGTTCATTTTTCTCGTCACACTATCTATTCGCATGTAAGCCGAAAGTAATGCATTCCTTGTCATGTTCCATAGATGTCTCTTGTGATGGGAGGATGTCCCTCTGATTTCTTCGTGTATTGTTGAAGGGAGTAGAATTTTGGGACATGGTGCGTCTGGTAAAGTGGACATGTGGTACCTCCAAACAATGTGCCTTAGGAGATGAATGTGAGGCATTCTTTTACACCAATTTTTGGAAAAAAGTTAGTGATTGTATCTGATTTTCACTATATTTGATAGCGTTAATCTTCCAAATCTATGCATTTTTCTTCCCCGTTTCACTTAGACTTCCAATTCTCTTGTGCCGTGCTGCTTGCTGTTGCCTTATACCTGGAGCAGTATCATGAGCAGTACTAGTCCAACCCCCAAAGGAGACTGAGGCATTACACTCTCATTGGCTAGCTAGCTGCCTGTAGCTGTAGGGACAGAGGCATTACACTCGTGGAAGCTCTCATTGGTACAGAAGGAGGACAGCCATTGACCATGTCCACCCATGATCATGCCCAGCGTTGTTCTCTCTCTCTCTCCAACAACAGACTAAGGATTAAGGAATACATGGTTGTACCTATATTGGCGTATCCAGTGCACCACTAGAATGTTGCCACCATCATGTAATCTAGATGCCCTTCTTGTATAATAAAAGAAGAGGGAGCTGGTCATACTATGTAGAGAAGAAGAATAAAACTTATTGCTGAAAACTGAAAACTGAAAATTGAAAATACTGTAGCAAAATAATTTTAAATGTGTAAAAAATTACTGTTTACTCTTTTTTTACTGTTCATATGCTTGGTGCACTGTTCATGTCACATGAACAGTGCACTAAGCGCTGGTCTTAAAAAAAAAAAAAAACGTGGAAAGCTGGACGCAGACGCAACGTGCTATCCAAACCCTCTCTAAATGTACACTGAAAACTGAAAAGGGTAGCATAAAGCTCACTTTGTATCTTTTCTTAGTATTCATCAAATACAGTCTTTCTCAGAGTACTAACATTCAATCCTTGCTCCATTGTGGTTTTTCCTCCTTTTTTTGGGGTTTTCCAAGTACTGCTCTCTTTTACAGTTCATTACCCCAATCCCACAATAGAAAAATATAAATGTAATGAGGTTACGATTTACATATACCTTTATCTAGTCCTTAAAATTTTACTTTCATGTACAAGGGATTTTTCAATTATTTTAGAGGTATTGGGGATATTATGGTAATTTTTTAGATTTTAAGGTATTTTGGTAGTTTTAAGGGTATTTTGGACATTCTCGGTGTATTTTAATCATTTTAGTGGTTTTAGGGGTATTTTGGACATTTACCGTGTATTTTAGTTACTTTGGTGGTTCAAAGGGTATTTTTGGTCTTTTTTGAGGTTTTAGGGTTTTTTCCATTTATTTTAGACATATTGGAGGTATTAGATAGTTTTTTAGGTTTTAGAGGGGAATTTTGGGTATTTATAGTGTATTTTACTTATTTTGGTATTTTAAGAGGTTTTGGAGTATTTTAGAATTTCTTAGTATTTTAGTCATTCTCACGAGTAAGTAATATAAGATTACCATGATTCAGTAAGGTAATCACATTACAATGATTTATAGTGAGTAAGTAATATAAAATTACAATGATTTATAGTGATATGTGAATGCTTTGGCAATCTTATATTACTGTAATGTTTTGTACAAATAAATGAATCAAACGTTGTAATGTTGACATTACGATAATATAGTTGTAATGTGAAAAAAAAATATTTATTTTGATTATATAACCAAAACTTTTATTTCTTTTAATTTAAAATTTCCATGGAAAAATACCGAAATAGCATAATATACAACTTCTAATAACTGAATTTTGAATGGACTCTTTCTTATTTACTATCCTCATTATATGCGCTTCGCGCATGCGATGGGGCTTTTTTTTTTTTTTTTTTTTGAGGTTTAGTCTCAAAATTTATGTAGTTGAGAAAGTAGAATATAAATTTTGTTCAAAAGCTTACCAATTTTGACAAGAAAACGCTTGATCATTGAGAAGAATTTACAGAGAGTATGGAAGAAAATATGTCCATTAGAAATAGAATGAAAAAATGAAGAAGAAATTGAAGGAATATTGTGGATTTGCATTTTGAGGGACCACAACGTTAGAAAGGGAAAGAAAGGAACAAATGAATATGATTTTTTTTTTTTAATTCAGGAAGTTGCAATTGGTTTAGTGGGGTTTTTTTTTTTTTTTTTTTTTTTTGATGTGATATGAGGTATAGTTTTTTTTTTTTTTTTTTTAAATAGAAAACGTGGGGTGGTTTTTTTTTTTTTTTGAGGAACAAGAACAAAGAGGGCTCATGTGTGTAATCATTGCTTCATACTCCAAAGTACAATTTGGGTAAGCTTAAGGGTACCCCAGAGTACAATAAGGTATGCCACTACTCATACTCAAGTTTTATACTGTCAAGTTGGTTTGGGCCAAATGATGAAACAGCCCACGACATAAAGTTACATGAGCTGAGACTCAAACCTTTAAGCAAATGGGGCTTTTGAGGATTTTCTACTGCTGAGCCACACTTGCTGGTGGTGGGTGGTTTTTATTTAGAAGGTGGGATAGTTTTTTTTTTTTTTGGATAGAAATAGGATTGAATTTTATTTTTTAATAGAAAACTTGGGGTGGGTTTTTTTTTTTTAGAGGAGAAGATGGGGTGGTTTTGGTTATATACGAGGTAGTGGGGTTTTTTTTTTGTGAGGAGAAAATAGGGCTTTTGAGGCTTTTAAGCAAATGGGGCTTTTGAGGATTTTCTTCACTCGCTGGTGGTGGGTGGTTTTTATTTAGAAGGTGGGGTAGTTTTTTATTTTTTGAATAGAATTAGGATTGATTTTTTTTTTAATAGAAAACTTGTGGTGGGTTTTTTTTTTTTTTTTTTTGAGAAACAGTGGTAATTTTTTTTTTTTTTTTTTTGTGATAAGCATTGTGGAGAGTTTTTACCCATAGGTTTTGCACTTTTTTATTTTTAAATTTTGTCAATTTCCTGTTTAACCTTGTTTCTTATCTTTTATGAATAATAATATATTAAATAAATTAGGAGTATTTTTTACAATAAAAAATGCAATAATTTGAATTGGGTCTTTTTTTTTTTTTTGTGATAAGCATTGTGGAGAGTTTTTACCCATAGGTTTTTCACTTTTTTATTTTAAATTTTTTTTCAATTTCTTGTTTAACCTTATTTCTTATCTTTTATAAATAATGATGTATTAAATAAATTAGGAGTATTTTTTACAATAAAAAATGCAATAATTTGGATTGGGTCTATTTATAGGTCCAAAGAGGCCAAGTCATTTTTTTTACAACAAAAAATGCAATAATTTGGATTGGGTCTTTTTTTTTTTTTTTTTTGTGATAAGCATTGTGGAGAGTTTTTACCCATAGGTTTTTCACTTTTTTAATTTTTGTCAATTTCCTATTTAACCTTATTTCTTATCTTTTAGGAATAATGATAAATTAAATAAATTAGGAGTATTTTTTACAATAAAAAATGCAATAATTTGGATTGGGTCTATTTATAGGTCCAAGAGGTCGAGTCATTTCTATTTTTGACACCCCCACCCTTCATCTTTCCCTTGCGCACGTATCTAACCCAATATCTTAGTCAATTCATATTAGCCCATTAATCACCGCAATTAAAAAGAATAAAATAGTCTCTCTCCTTTTCAATGTGGGATTAAACATTTTCATTAACTCCTTATCTTCCATATTTACTCCCACATCTTTACATTTATATTGTAATATTTATTCATTTTAAATTATTAATATTAAAATGCTCCAACAGACAAGAAAATGCTTGACCATTGAGAAGAATTCACAAGAGAGTGCGAAGAAAATAATGTCCGTTAGAAATAGAATGAAAAAAAAGAAGAAGAAATTGAAGGAATATTGCGGATTTGCATTTTGAAAGACCACAATGTTAGAAAGGGAAAGAGAGGAGCAAATGAAGATGATTTTTTTTATTTTTTTTATTCAAGAAATTGCAAGTGGTTTAGTGGGTTTTTTTTTTTTTTTTTTGATGTGATATGAGGTATAGTTTTTTTTTTTTTTTTAAATAGAAAGCATGGGGTTTTTTTTTTTTTTTTTTTGAGGAACAAAAACAAAGAGGGCTCACAGTGTAATCATTGCTCCATACTCCAAAGTACAATTTGGGTAAGCTCAAGGGTACCTCCAGTACACAATAGGGCATACCACTACTCACACTCATTTTTTATACCGTCAAGCTAGCTTGGGCTAAATGCCGAAACAACCCACGACCTAAAGTTTCATGAGCTGGGACTCAAACCTTTAAGCAAATGGGGCTTTTGAGGATTTCCTACTGCTGAGTCACACTCGCTGGTGGTGGGTGGTTTTTATTTAGAACGTGGGGTAGGTTTTTTTTGGATAGAATTGGGATTGATTTTTTTTAATAGAAAACTTGCAGTGGTTTTTTTTTAAGGAGAAGATGGGGTGGTTTTGGTTATGTATGAGGTAGTGGGATTTTTTTTTTTTTTTTTTGTGATAAGCATTGTGGAGAGTTTTTACCCCTAGGTTTTTCACTTTTTTGTTTTTAATTTTTATCAATTTCCTATTTTAAATTTATTTCTTATGTTTTAGAAATAATGATATACTAGTCGCTAACTCGTGTTATGCACGGGAACCTACCTATTTGTGAGATAGATTAAAAAAATTTATAAAATCTTAAATTGATTAAGAAACTACACCATTGCATGATTTGCTCTTGTATGACTCCAATTTTGTGTTACAATTTGATGAAGAAGCCCTGAACGTGCAATAACTTACAAAAAATTTGTTAGACATTTTCAAATACTGCAAAAAAAATAATTCAAAATTTTAGATATTAAAACTTTTAAAAGATTAAAGAATATTAAAGAATCAGATGATTCATTGCTTAGAAACTATTTAAAGAAAACAAAATATACATGACTAAACAATAGAGAAATATAAGAAAAAGATGAGTTACATTCAAAAGAATAATTTTAATTATGTGCTGACGTGAAAATTGTGAAAACTTCAAAAATTTCGGATTAAACAAAAATAATTTTATTTTTTAAAAATGATAATGATGAGTTTAAGTTTAAGTTGGACTTATTAGAGAGATAGAGTTTCACTCCTTGTCAAGTTTGGATTAAACAAAAATAATTTTATTTAGATAAAATAATAATTTTATTTAAATATTGTTCTAACAGAAAATTGTAAAATTTGCAGAGACTTCGATTTTATATATGTGTATATATATATTTATATATATATATATATATATATGTAGATTAAATAAATTAGGAGTATTTTTTACAATATAAAATGTAATAACTAACTTTCTGAATCCTCTTAATATATACAGACTAGCCTCTAAGCATGCGCTCACGCACGTGCTCAGAGACTCTTCTATTTTTTGGTAAAGATTAATAATTTGCATTTATTATAATTTGGAATTTCTACTTTTTCCAATCACACAAAAAAAAAATCTAAGGGTGTGATGAATACATGGGGGTGAGTTTTGTAGATTGAAGGAGTCTTAAAACTAACAAAAAAGTGATCCTATTTTTTAGGGAGTTAGTAAGTAGATGTAGGAATTTAAATCAACATAGGAGTTCATTAGAAGTAGGAAGACATTTTAACGTAGATGTAGGAATTTATTATTTTTGTCAATTTACTATTTTAACCTCATTTTTAAGTTTTAGGTAGGGGTATTTTTTACAATAAAAAAAGTAATAACTAACTTTTTTTTTTGTGCCAATTTATTATTTTAACCCCATTTTTAAATTGTTAGTTAATTAAGGTATTTTTTACAGAAAAAAAAGCAATATCTAACTTTTTTTTATTTTATGAAAACAATAACTAACTTTCTAAATTCTCGTAATATATACAAAAATATATATATAAAGATAACAACCGCCAACTTGTAATGTAAAAATAATAATGAAGGAAAACTTGTAATACTGCACATAACTCCTGATTTTTTTTTTTTTATTAAAAGAAAGAAATATATTATTAATTCAAAAAATTACAGTATCTAATACGGATCAATCATCGTCGACGACGGTAGACGCAAACAAAGAGGGCGTTTGGATAAACTTATTCCTGCGTCTGCGTTTAAGTCTTTTTTTTTTTTTTTTTTTTTTTTCCTCCAGCCGCAAGTGTTGACTAATTCTTCTGTGAACAGTGCATTCGTGCACTGTTCACGGACCCACAATTTTTACTTTTCAGCAACTTTTTCATTAAAAATGGGTCCCGCGGTACTATTCACACATTTTAAAATTATTTTGCTACAGTGTTTTCAGTTTTCAGTTTTCAGTTTTCAGCAATAAGTTCTATCCAAACGGACCCAAAGAGTAAAACACGTACAATACAGGCCGCGTCAACCACACCGTCATGACCTCCACCTTCTTCCTCCCATAGACGTAATGATTTAGTCTGGCCTATTCGCCCCAGAAATCCGAAGAAGCTACGGCAAAGCAGAAAAACAACGATAAGGCAGATAGCAACGAAAGCAAGGCAGAAACCCTGCAAAAGCTTTCCAATCTTGGCCTGTGCTGGACCAACATAGCACAAAAGGCTCCCGTAAACGCAATTATTATGGAGATTAGGAAGGCGTGGTATGCCGTTGGCTGATCTTTGAAGACCACGGTTGGAACCCACCTTCCGTCTTCGCTGTCGATTTCGTGAGGAAGAAGCAAAAGGATAGTAACCATGGTGGAGGAAGCGTACAATATAAACTTTGAGGGGAAAGCCATAAAAATACATGCAATCTGTGAAACATAATAATTTAGGACTTCATTAACGATTTTTGCATGGGATGATGGCACCTTCAAATACCTTGACTCCATTCTTCTCATGCCAGTTTCTAGCATTTTGAACTAGTTTTCTGTTTTTTTTTTTAGGTAGCTACCTTCTAAGACTGGAGATATGTATATAGCCTGACGCAAGCGTATTAAACGTCTGCACAGAGAGTCACAACTCACATCGACCCATCGGTCCAGAAATTTTAAGTTTCTCAATATTTTCTTAACAAATCTGGGGTGGTAGGATAGTATTAAAGTTTTAATTTTTAGTGATAAGTTTAAATTAAAATTAATAATAAATTATTATTATTATTATTTAAAATTTATTAAGAAAGTGTTGTGAAAATGTTTTAAATTTGACATTTTCTAAATAGGTCGCATATTGAAATTTGGGAACTTGCTGCCACTTCGAACAATAATCAAAAAGATGGAGGATAGGCCATATTTTTTTTTTCTAACCCAAATAAATGCAAACTATTAAAGAGAGTTAGGATGCGTTTGGATACTACTTATTTGCCGAAAATTAAAAACAATAAAAAATAATAATATTCGGTTATTGTTCGCACTCACAAAACACTGTTCATTTACCTTGATGCATTATTCATGTTAAACATAAAACACAAGAGGCAATCCAAATGCTGCCTTATACTAGCGCCACATAAAGTAGCATAATTTGTGTCACAATTTGTCAATGTAGAGACATCCTTCTACCACTCATAACTCGTCACGTAAGCAAGTTGTGATACAAGTTATGTCACTTTATTTGAATGAATGCAATCGTATTAAATAGAATTATGCTTTTTTTTTTTTTTTGAGAAACAGAGTTATGCTAATACCATATAAAGTGACAATTTTGCCATAACTTGCTTATATGAGCAAATTGTGAATAAAAAAAGGTGTCTCTACGTAAACAAATTATGACATAAATTGTACCACTTTATGTGTCACAGCATAACTCGTATTAAATATTTACGGCAAGGAAGTGCACATGGACCTAGAAGCCCACACACAATATTTTTAGTGAAAACTAAAAAAGCGTGTGATAGCATTATGATTTTTAAAACTGTGGTCAATCAAGTTGAAACTATGGGTTCCAGTTAGTTCAACTGGTAAAGTCTCTGATAGTTGTATAAGAAATATAGGGTTCAATCCTTGCTTACACCAAAAACTGATTGATGTCTTGGTCTTTTTTTTTTTTTTGAGCGAAAGATTGGTGCTTTGATATGATAATAAAAAGTAATTATTAGGAGCGGACGCCATAAATTGAAACTCTCTAAAAAAAAAAAAAAAAAAAGAATTCAAGATTGATAGAGACAACTTGTATGTAGATAAATGCAAACCGTTTTTTTTATTTATCGTAAGACCCGATGCAACCGTATTAAGCGTTTAGTGAGAAATGAGTACAAGGCAACAACTTTCTCTTTCTTTTCATTAAAGGTTAGGGGCCCACAAAGATTTTTTTTTTTAGAAAGCACAAAGAAATTATTAAGTGTAGGAATTTTCCATGAAAGCAGTGGGGAAGCAATTTCCGTTGCAAAAGGAGCGTTAAACACGCCAACATGCTAGAGATTGACATTACACGGTTTGACGGTATGAACTATGAAGGGTTTAAATTGAAAACTGCTTTTGGTAACTTGAAAAGAGTAAAAGAGTAAAATATTGTCATAAATTTGCACTGCAATTTTTTTGTTTTTTTAAAGGGATCTCAACCCACATAAAAATTTGGGTTTTAGAATTCTTATCGGACAAGAATTTTATTTTATATAAACTATAATTGGGCATGTGTCATATACAACTTAATTAGGGTGTCTATGAGTCACGTCTAGTTAAATTTAAGCTCAGCTCAATCTTGTCAGGTGGCAAAACAGAGGACCTGTAGTCAATCAAAGAGCACTGACTAATCGAATCAAGTCAAATTTCCATGGGTTGAGTCGGTTTTGTCGGCAACGATGACAATTCTAACCATAGACAATGGATATCTGAACCGGGGGGGGTGGGGGGAGGGATCAGTCAAATCGTTTCTATCAATTCTTGGAGGGCACTACCCACTAGAATTGAGCTTTGAAGCTGCACACTTCTTGTGGCTGCCGCTCTCGTTGGATCAACTAGGTATCAAATTAAGCCACCAAGAGTTGAATGGTCTGATTGGATTATAAAAGAACATGCATTACGTTAAGTTATATATGGGATGCACATCATGGAACACCGACTTTTTATAAAAACTACAAAAATAGATCATAAAAATAATTTAAAACAACTAAGAAATTATTGGAAGTGATCTATTAAAATTTTAAATCTTTGGTACTACATGTGATGAACGAACAAGTAATAGGAATGGAGCAATTCATTGTATAAGTGCTCAACTCGTAACTTTTATCTCATAATTAATTATTGAAGTATAAACAAGTTTTTGCCTTCGTGCAAATTTCTTTCTAGTATTTATTTATTTATTATTCTCTTGGAGGTATAGATTTCCTAAAAGAAGTCTGATCATGGAGAAGGTGCTTCTCTAAAAGAAGTCATAGCCCATTCAATCCATCCATCATTCTCATGCAAGTACCAAACCCTAATCTCATTTCCATACAACCCTGGCATTCTTAAACACCATCCTTCATCTCTTTCTATCAATAATCCTTGTTAGAGATATATTAGTCCAATGTAATAAACTCAAACCCAATCTTAATTTGTGTGTAAGTCAAGTCTCCTACTTGTATTAAAAATCTATTAGTCTAGGATTTAGTCTACTATATATATATATATGTCTGTGTGTGTGTTGTGGTTTATTATAACATAGAATTTATATTACACTCTCATATATTAAAGATGTAGTCGTTAAGGGTTTCCTCCATAGATGTAGGCCATAAAGTTGAATCATGTAACCCTCTGGTTCTTGTGTTCTAAACTTTATACTTCCATCTCCACATCTATTCCAATATATTTATCATAAAATATCAACGCTAATATTTAACAATCCATATAACACTTTCACATATGAAAACAAATCATCAAAATTCTAATTTTAAATATAATAGTCTTTTGCTTGTTCGAGAATTATATGTAAAAAAAAAAATATTTCAATAATATAATAAAAATTGAATATTAAAATATAATTCTTCTAAAGTAAAATTCTATTATTAAATGTTTAAAAAAATCAAAATATCATTTGGATTAAAACTACTTTGCTTCTTTGAAGTTTGGGATTATCGTTATTTTATTCTTTTTTTTTTTAATTTTTTTTTTGGCTCTATCATTAATTGTCGTTAGTTATATGATTGTTCAAAAAAAAATTCCCTACCTATAAAAATGATATTCTTGCATTCCTCAATAATTTAGAACTAGTATTTCATAAAATTTTTAAGCATAAAGGGACACTTAAGGGTCATATTATTGACAAGAATGAATAAGAGAGTCAATATGAAAATAGAATCAAACATGAAGGGCTAAAATGAAATCACGCCCAAACTTTTGTCTAAAAGTAGGGGTTGATAGGTTGGGCTGGGTTGCCAAAAATTATTTTACAGTAGGTTGGGTCAAATGTAGATTAACATATTCACAAATCTGCCAAATCCAACCTGACCCACCTGTGTGTGTGTGTATATATATATATTATGTTTTATTAGTTAATTATTACATGGTTTGATGCACTAATAAGATAATTTGTGTTTTTTTGGTGCTATACTCAAATTTGTCCAACTTGCGGGAGGGAGTGGGGAGTCTGGTTAGGGTGATTTTGGAGGGAGAAAATGGGTGGGGGAGTTTTCTCCCTAGGTCCACCACTTTTCTATCCCTCAAATTTGAGAGAAAATGAGGGGGAAAGGGGGAGATTAATTACCATTCTAACCCCACTTTTTGCACACTTCCTTTTAAAAAAAAATTATTCGAGTTACATTTTTGTCATCCGTTTTTTATACAACAATTCTAGTTTTTTCCTAACAAAATATTTTTCTTAAAAAAATTATTTAATAGGGGTATGACAGTAAAATTATAAAATCTATTTTTTATATTCTCTCACCTTTTTCCTCAACTAAACAAATAAGTTTTCTATTCGTCTACCTTTCCACCCTCTCAACCAAAGACATTGAGAGAAAACTAAAATCTCTTCTATCCTTTTGCTTTTCCATCCCCTCTAAGTTTTCTATACTCCCACTTTTCCACCCCCAAACAAAATAGACCCTAAAATGACACCTTAAGTTATAACAATTACATATGACAATCCAAAGAAAGCATGTCATGTCATTTAATTGTGTCACAGTTTGGGTTAGTTGGGGTTGAGAACAAAAGGGAAGTAAGAGACAAAACAAGCCACTTTTGTTTGTGAATGAGGCGTGGCACAGCCAGCACAATGTAAGGGTAGTGGTTGGGCAGCCGATAGGCCAGTGGGCAGTCTTGGAAAGACACCCACAACGAACCAAAAGCGGTTGATAGGTAAAAATGGTAAATTCTATCATGGCAGGTAGTATAAAAGGAAATAGTTATGAACAGTGAAAAGGGGGAACAATGGCAAGAAATAGAGATAGAGCAAGAAAGAAGAAAGAGAGAAAAGAAAGAAAACACAAAAATCCAAGAAAAAACATGAGTGAAAGGAATAGAGGCATGCATCAATATACTATCCATTTCTCTCCCTCTTGACACACCCTCTCTTTGAGAAGTTAAGAATTAGAGTTTAAGCCATCTAGGTTCTTTTTCCAAAGTATGTAATCTCTACAGCAGGAGCCTTCTCTGAGGTTACCCACATTGGAGATCGGTTCCCTTTTTGGACTTGTATTTGCTGATAAGCTAAGCCCATTTCTTTGGGCAGACGAGCTCTACTTTTTTATTAATGAATAATTAATTTGTTACCTTGTTGTTGAATTGTTCGCCATAATCTTGTTATTCATGGTTATACTATTCTGCCACGACCTTGTTATTTTCCTTTGTTGTTATTTAGGCGTTAGTGATATTCATAAAAATATCTTAGTTATCTTGCCATATTGTGTTCCTGCTATAATATTTGTAACAATTATTCCTACCGTGAGCACGTTGCACATTCAAGACTTTCGCCAAGGTGTGTTTCACTTAGGCCAGCCCCAACTCTCCTACCCCAAAATCTCGGGCCGTGGTGCAGGAGGAAAAATCCAAGCCCAACAACATAAAAGGCCCACCATAATGAGAAAGTAGCAAAAAATATGTTTTTCATAACATTTTCAAGAATGCACTAAACACCTGAAAATATTTTTCAAAATGCAACAAAACACTTGAAAATGTTTATTTTATGAAAAATTATGTTACTTTGAGTTGAAGAGACATTTAATGGCCTCCTCATTCTACAGGGAAGGAATTAAATTCAAATGATATTTAATGTTAAGGTAAAGCTAAAATAACGGATTAGAATTTTAAAATTTTAAGGAGTAAAATCAAAATCAACCCAAAATTTAAGAGTATAATATGTAATTTAGTCTTTATTGTTGAGTGTTTGATCCATTCAAATTATGTTATGGAATTTGAATTTCTGATTCACTATTAAAGATGCATGAATTTGAATTTCGTCAATTTTTTACAACCATGAATTTGAATAACATGTCATTACGAAGGCACTTTTGTCTTTCAATTAATCTATTATTGGTAATGCTATAACTAAAACTCTTACTACAACTAGTTCGTGGAGCAAGTTGTGAGTGGTGGAATTATGGATTCACATAGACCTACCACTTTTATCCTTGTAACATTGACTAAATCTGATGATAGGGAAGGGTTATTTGGAAAAGGCTGCAAGTTTCCATAAGGGAAAAAAAAAAACAAAAAAGAAGAAGAAGAAGAAGAAGGAGAGAAAAGGTTGCAAGTTCCACGAAATTTCTTGACTTTATATATTTACTTTTCGTAGACCTAAGAGCACTAGCATCTGAGGATGCAAAAAAAGAATTATTTTACATTCTCAAACGCCACTTTATCTATTTTACCAACCCATTTTACAACTCATCATATATCCCAATTTTTATTTTTACATACAACCCGCTAAAATAATATAAACTACCTAATAAAATAATAGAAAATATTCTTCTCTCTCTCTTTCCTCCCATTCTCTTTTCTCTTCACACACAACCACAAGATTAAAAAATTAAGTTTTTTCTTTACAACCTATGAACGGTAAGGTTGCATATATGCAACCTAAGTGTAGTAGGTGGGTATAAATTTTTGTATCTAGCAACTTGGTTGTGGCATGCTTTTGATGGTTTGAGTTGTAAAATAGCAACTTGGGGGGTTTTACACCCCCCAATGCTAATGCTCTAACGCAGTCTAGTTATTTAGGCATTTGTCCCTCCGCTAATGGAGGGATTCCTAGGAAATGCCACGTGTGTCTTGACAAATTATTGCGTACTATCCAATGTTTTAAATACCTTTCGTTTCTTTTCTCTATTTCAATTGGAACACTTTTGTATAGGTCTATTTTAGTATACCATTTCGCAACTGTTTTTGTTTATTCATTACAATAGAATATTTTGGTACCTACTTATTTTAGTTTACCGTTACAAAATTACTGCTAAAGTTTATGTAGTTTATTATAATATTTATATACCTAAATTAGCATCACATAATATTATACCATATTAAATTATTAATTCAAAATTAAATAATATCATCATTATATAATACAAGTAAATAATATGTCATATATGATTAAAACAAATTTTTTTGTGAAACGAATAAAACAAATATATGTTTATTAATGAAAAAAAAACTATGTCAAATGTGAGTAAAGTAAAGAAGAAAAGAACTTTTTTTTTTATTTGATAAACACACACACACACACATATATATAGGGAAAGGAGGATGAAATAAGGAAATACACTCATACTCTAACAAGAAAAGAACATTGTTAAAGGAAAAATAATAATAATAATGATGATGATGATGATGATGATGATGATGATAATAATAATAATAATATTATTATTATTATTATTAATATTAATAATATGTCATATGTGAGTAAAGTAATATAAAAAAAAAGGGTTTAGGAAAAAATATTATAATTTGTTTACATACTGACTGAAATCACCATATTAGGTGGAACTTAGTAGAATGGACCAAAATTAAGAACAAAATGAAATAAATCGTACTTGTTAGTTAATTAATTGGAATGAAAAATTTCGACCGTTTGGGCTGGATCATAATGGAATTCAAAACTATAGTACTATTGCAATATAGTAACTTGATATATTATATAAAAGGTAAAAGTTACCTTGAATTTAATTAAGGCTAAGAGTTTTAGTTCAAGTGATTAACATCTTATAGTATATTTGATGGAGACATCCACAATTTCAGAATTCAAACCCTCAATTCATTACCATAATTATCAAACTATAAAAAAAAAATCACATAATTGTTCAAATTATATCTTATTTTTGTCTTAAATAGTTTATTTTTATTCTTGTCCATACAACACCACTGTATTTGAAAAGTATAAAAAAATTTGGGTCCGTGTAGGAGCATGAATGCCTCTTCCTTTTTATTATTATTTAGTTAGTGGGGAAGGACAAGATGCTTCTGTCAGGAAAGTAACGAGCAATTGAGGATGTATATTCTACTTAGGTGTGTTGGAAATTTAAAGGAAAGAAGTATGATTTTACTAAGAAGTTTAAAATTAATAATGACAGTCAACCATCGGTGGGCCGAATGATGCATAAAGCAAGGAAAGCGTGTCCCAGAGAATCTTTATATTTTTCGATGGTATGACTAGATAGTGTTTATTTAAAAACGGCTTATTATGTTGAAATCGAAAAATTTTTGTTGAACATATTAGAGCCTGTTTGGTAATAGTATTTAAGTATTATTATTTAATTTTTAGTGTTGTAGAAATAAGTGTTTGAATGTTATAAAAATACATGTTAGAAGTGTTATTATTGTTTAAACAACAGTGCCAAACAGCCCCTTATTCTCAAAAAATTATGTATTTTTACTAAATATATATAAATTGACACGTTCTTTTGCTCAAAATATTCTTATTTACTTCATGTAATCTGCTAATGGTATGTGCTTTCCCATGTAATTGCTTCAGCAGGTAATCACTTGAAACTACCAACCAAAACTAAATGCAGGATCTTACAAAAATAGTTACTGTGATCTTTATCATGGTAAGCAGTTGCTTCATGCTCTTAAAATTTTTAATTTATAAACAACAATCCAATTTGTTAAGTAGTGAACTATGGTACCACTGGATTTTTAAACAAGAAAAATCTCACAAAAAATCTCTCAAATTCAAACTAAATTATCATCTCTCTCTTTCTCTCTCATAGTTATATACTTATATGGTTATAGTCTCATATTTTTAATTAATTGTAATTATACAAATACAAGAATCAACTTATTCAAGTTGGAGGCTTGGAGCATTTAATTGGAATATTGGATTTAGCATTTGAAGAACTAATTAAACTTATTTAAATTGGAGTGGAGCCTCATTATCTTGAATTTTGATTTATTGAATTAGATCTTTTCATAATTTTTATTTTGTTTATTTGCTAACTCATTATTGTACTTCATTTTTACTAGTGGCTAAAATTTTAAAATGGCTCATAGAAATGATCATGTCATACTAGATAATTTAGAAGTAAATGAGGAAGGACACCAATATTATGAGTCAACTAGTTTGCCAATTTCCCTTACATCCTCCTCCCCAATTATTGGTGAAGTGATAGTTGTTGTTGATGCCCACTTTGGCAAAGAGACCTAATAATAGGAAAAAACCCAACAATATGGGAAGAGAGAGTTAGTAAATTGAGAAGAAAACCATTAAACTCGAACGGTAGGAATAATGTACTATAGGCCTATAAAAAAAAGAAGCAAAAAGGTCTCAAAGAAAGCAAGCGGGCCCAAAGGAGCCCGAAGAAAGAAATGGTAAACCTATGGGCATTATGAGAAATGGAGAGCAAACAAGAGTAGGTCAAAGGAGCCCAAAGAAAGGAACTAAGTAATTAAGGAATTGGTGGAAAAGCCCATAAACTCTGAAAGTAAAGGATGTGGTAATTAGGGCCGAGGAAGCTCAAAAGACTTAGTAAAAGCCCATGGGAATGAATAATTAGAATGTACCGGAGATGCCCAAGGAAATGAAACAGGCTGAGGATGCCCAAAATAATGAAATGGGCTAAGGAAGCTCGAAAGCGATGAAATGGGCCAAGGAAGCCTAAAATAGCATGAGTACTAGCCCAATGATAATTCTGGGCCACAGGAATTGAGCAAAAGGAAAGCGTACAACAGGCCCAAAATAGGCCTAGCAAGCATAAGTCAAATAATAGCATGGTAGGAATAACAGGAAGGCATGGCAGAAGTGTCAACTGACCCGCAAAAGAGGGTAAGGAATGGATTGGAGAAGGAAAAGCCCACGATCAAGTAAGATCCAACCCAAGAAAGAAGTAAGACATAAATAATGAAAGTTCAGAGACTCATCCATGCCACAAGAGGTCAAGAACGAGTAGCAAAATGTGCATACAAGCCCTCAGGTCATAGCAAACACATGAACAATAGACAAGCCATGGACACATATGGAAGTAGAGCACGCACAAGGCTCAAGCACCACCAACTTGTGCCCAGCTAATACAAGGGTGGTGAGCCATGGGTCAGAGATAAGAGAGGGTATGGTCTGGCAGTGGGGAGAAGGGGAAAGCCTATTCTGGAGTTCCCACTCAAGCTCTTTTGGGGAAATGTCCTGCTGGGATGACATACCATCCAAAAGATGAAAAGATGAGTTGAGATCACTAGGTGCATGCCATGAGGGATAGTGAGAGAGAATGTTCACCCTTATCTGGATGGGAATGCCAAGGTGAGTAAGCAAACAAAATAAGACTCTTTTGTATGGGAATGGGATGTGGCACGGCCAGCACAGGTAAGTGGTGATGGCTGGGTAGCTGATGGTTTGGGAAGGACACCCATGCCTGGACAAAAGCGATTAAGGGGTAAAATAATAAAAATCCATCACGGCAGGTAGTATAAAAAGGCCTCAGTCGTGCACAGTCCAGGGGGGGGACAACAACAACATAACCACAAAACAGAAGGGAATAAGAGAGAACGGAGAGAAAAGAAAGCAAGAAAGGGAGTGAAATTTAGAACAGAAAACTTAGAAAAAAAAAAAATTAGAGAGAAAAACAGAGAGTCAACAAGAGTGTGGTAGTGGGCATGCACTAATAGGTTATTCTCTTCTCTCCCTCTAAAAGCCTACTCTCTAGTGAGAATTAAGAAATTTGAGGATAACTCATTTAGGCCCATTCCCTCAAAGTGGGTAATTTTCATGGCAGGATTTCCTTGTAAGATTGTCCACATTGAAGAGTGGTTCCCTTCCTGGACTTAACTCCGCAAAGAAGTCAAGCACGGTTCCTTTATTTTATTGATCAAGCATTAGTGTTGTTTCCTTTTCTTTATTGTTATCACCTTATTTATGTTGCATTTATATTACTGTATTGCTTCTTCATTTATTAAGATCATGATTTAGCATTTTCCGTTTTCTAGCTGACAGTAAGCATATTCTCCTTATTATTGTCATATTACACCTGTTTACCATAATTCTTTTGTAACAGTTTCCTTTATTATGGGTGTGTATCCAAGGTCTTAGCAAAAGGGGCTCTAGCTTGTGTATAAGCTGGCTTGGGATGTGTTGCAATTAAGTCAGTCCTGACTCTCCTACCTAGAACCATTGGGTCATAACGTGGCAGAAGGTAGCCCAGCCTGCAATTGCGAAAAAGGCCCACCTCAGAAGTCCACATTCACAATCTGTCACCTCAAATATACTAACTACTACAACCATCACAAATGTTAGCCAAAGAAAATTAAAATTCGAGGTTTCAATTTATTCTTATAGGGTAGAAAGCATAGTTGTCAATATCGTATATATGATACATATCGTATCGGATACAAAAAAGTTCCCTATTGTAAGAATATATCGTAAGTGTTCATGAATCGTACGATACAGTGGTGTGTGCCGTATGAATTGTAAAATCATATTGTATCGTATGATCTGTACGATACATAGACGTGTGCTTTAAAATAAGTTTTTTTTTTGGGTTAAAATTTGTGCTTTTATTTTAATCCAACAAGTTGTTAGACTTGTTTTTAACACAAAAATATTAGTTTACTTTATTTAACCCAATAAAATAAAATGTCATTTTTTTTCTTTCTCATACAAAATTTGGGACCACATACTTACACTTTACTTTCATATTTGTAAATTTATTTTCTATACTATGAATAAGGTATTAATTGACAATATAATTATTTTTTTGTCATTATTGTTATAAGTCTAAGAAGTTAGAATGCCAAGAAGAAATATTAAAAAAACAAGAAGAGATGGTAAATATTGATGATAATAAAGAAAATTTCAACAAAGAAATAAATTTGCAAAATAATGAACATGTTGATAACATTGACTTAGATGTAGTTGATTAGGTAAGACAATGAAAATAAATCATTATTTTGGGTTATTTGTCATGTATTTTTGTTTTTGAGTTTAATTAACTTGAATATGTATATTATAAACACATGCTTATTTGATTTATTTAGTTAACTTGTTATAAATTATTATATAAGTGATATTAAATTAGTTATTACTTGAATATACTCTGAATTTATAATAAATATACCCTTTATATATGTGTGTGTGTGTGTGTGTGTTTATAATTTTTGTATAAATTTTATTAAGTGTTTGTGTATCTTGCGATACACAAAATGATATGATACGATACATCATATGAAAAAATAAAAAATCGATTCACCATATGAATATCATTTTGACAATTATGATAGAAAGGATAAATCCTAATACAACAAAAGAGAAGAGAAGGGTTTTGCTGACCCTAAGGGGTTGGCTTAGTGGTTCCTAAGGTCTCATGATATACATAAGATTTTGGGTTTGAAACTTCTTGCCTATCCCATCTTGGGGCCACTCTTATGGGATTTCTCTCTGTAATAACCTAGTGTGTGTGGGATAGGGTATGTGTATATATGAGATGGGAGAACTGCACATACTCAAAGAAATAATCAGATACTCGAAGAGCTATGGATACCCTTATTTATAAAAAAGAAAAAAAAAAAGGAGGTTTTGCACTTTAACTCATTTTGTTAATTGTTTAATAACAATAACAAGGCACGCCAACCTAGTCCATGGGTAGAGTAAAAACGAATTGGGTCAACCTAGGAGCATTATATGTTGCTGATGATGGCATGAGGAATGAGGGTGCTTGGACAACATTGGGCTAGTCACATGGCTTCATGTTTTCTCAACACATTTATGGTTCCTCATGCCTAACTAATGATGCTCCTAAGGGCTCTTTGATGGGGACCTGTCCAGTCTCCCAGCTTGAGTTGGATCGATGAGCAGTGATGAGGGGCAGCATGTGGAGGCACCTTGCTCCACATTATGCCCCAAGGCCATGGCAAAAGAGGGTCATGGTGGGCAGAGATGGATTTTGATGTTGGGCAGCAGCAGGTGGTGCTGATCCTATGTGATGGTGCATGACATTGGTGGCTTGGTTAATGGTTACTTTGTGTGTGGGCTTGGTGGCTTGAGTGCAAGGTAGTGATGGGTTATTGTAATGATGATATGATGTGCAAGGCATTGGGCTGATTGGTGTTGGCAGAATGCATGGACTTGTGTGAGTGGGCTGATGGCAGTTGCTTGATGTGCTGCATATGGGCATGCTGTGTGGGCTATGATGTTGATGAGAAGGGCTCGAGCAAGGGCCAAGCCTTCTAAAATGTGATGGAACAAGTGTGTGTGGGTTGTTGGAGCATGTGCAGAAGCCCCATGATGTGCTGAGACATGGGCTGGCATGTGCAAAGTGTGCAGCGGCAGTTACCAAGCAGTTTCTAGCTTGCTGGATGTTCAAACCTGTTGAGTAGGGGCTGGAAACGTGGAGAGCAGGCAAAGATAACATCAGTTAAAGGTGTCCTAAGTTAGGCTACATGTGGTAGCAAGTCCTGGACAAGGGGGTAGTTATTTGGCAATAATTGCCGCGACAGTTATTTATGTGCATTTATCCTAGGTTGTTGGGATTGTCAATAGCAAAGCATGTGTAATTTTGGCTTAGAGAATTTCGTGTGTATTCTCCAGGCTTCCTTTGTACTTGATATTGGGTAATAAAGGTTGGAGTTGGTGCCCTGTAAATACTATGTGTGCGCTGTGTGTGAATTCCCTTGATAATTCTGTTCTGAGTGTTCTTGCAGTGTGTGTGTGTGGTGTATTGGCTAAGACTAAGTCAAGGGCTTAGTGCCATCATAGGCATAAATATTTTTTTTAAAATTGACCCTGTGACACCAAGGTTATTGCGACCTTTAAGTGAATTTCAATTTGCTAACCATATGACTAATTTATGGAAGAATCTTTTTACCATGCATCCCACAATATTTGACCTTGTGGACTAGTTACTTTAACACACAATGAGAAAGTATAATATTCGACCTTTTGGGCCCGTTTGGTACGTGTGTTTAAACAACAGTTTTTCAGTTTTTTTAAAAATACGTGTGGGTGAAAAAGTGTGTAGAAATACGTGTAATGTTGTTTAAAAACTGAAAACATATGTTTAAACACATATACCAAACATGCCCTTTATTTGCACTAGTTTTTTTGAACAAAAAAATGATAGAGTTATATTAATCAAAGCAAAAGAAAAATACAAGAACCATCATTGAGAGATCAACCAAAAGAAAAGCCAAACATAGTGGCAGGAAGAAATATGGATGGCAATAAAAGTCTGACCTGCGGGTACCCAGTCCGGTTTGACCCTAATGGGTCGGATTTTACTCGGCCCAATAAATAATAGGGTTGGGTATGGTCTTTTAAAAAAACCCGAAGCGGGTTCGGGTCCGATCCGGGTTTTTGTCATACCCGGCCCAGACCCGACCTATTTAGTATAAAATTACCAAAAACCCCTTATATATATATATATATATATATATATATATATATATATATATATATATATATAAAGTAAAACAACCCTACTTCCTCTCATATTCCACACTTAGCCATCCCACTCCCCATCCATTTCCCTCACAGCCTTACTTTCCTCTCCGTTTCTCACTCATGGACTCAATCTCAAGCTTTAACCTCCGTCACTGCCGCCATCACACGATCTCACCGCCGGCCTCAAGCTCTGTCATTGTCAGTCTCAAGCTCTGTCATTGCCGGTCTCAAGATCGTCACAGGTTTGTTTCTCTTTTCTTTCTCTTCTCTAAGCTTCGATCTATCTTCTCCAAGTGTAGCTCAGCCAAGATTTGCCACTGCCAAGATCTCTCCTTTTTTTTAGGTTCGTTACTTGGTGCTTGAAAGGGGTATTATTGTGTATATTCATTTGTGGGATTTATTTTGTATATTTTTGAACTTGATGCAATGGTCCTGGATTTGGATTTGGGGGATTTATTTTCTATATATTTGAACTTGTGGCAAATCTTGTTGTAAGGAATGATTTTTTTTTTTAATGTATTTGGGTTATGTATATAGGATTTTTGTATGAGTTTGTGATTTTTATGTATAAATTCTTGTGATTTCTGTATTTGAGTTTGTGATTTTGAAGGGGAAAATGAGAAATCTAAAAGTAAATTATTGTAAATTTATGTGAAATTTGAAATCTAAAATTATTGTAGAAATCTAAAATAATTATTGTAAATTAAATTAGTGTAGAAATTAGAGATTTATTAAATTAATTATGGATTTAAAAAAAAAATTGAGCCACGGTTTAGGCCCTTAAGACTTAGGATTGGGCCCTAAAGTGGGCGGGGCCCGACGGGACGAGTTTGGATCCTAAAAAAAATCTGTTTATTAAATGGGTCTGGTCCGGGTAATGAATACAGGCCTGCGGGTTGGGTTCAGATATAAAGAAACCCGGCCCGAACTCGATCTGTTGCCATTTCTAAGAAGAAACTTAGGGGACAAAGGAGAAAAAAGAAAAAAAAAAAGTCTATAGAAATGTATGGGATAAACAGAAACAAGTGTATTTATCAGCCAGGAAGAACTGTAGTTAGCCTCTGGTATTCCTCCAATAGAGATGTTGCCTCTTGAAGGATCATGTTAGGATGTGTTTGAGTCTTTTCATAGTGGAAACGATTTCTGGCATTCCATAGAGACCACGTAGTCATTGCCCAAATCTCCAATTCCAGTAGCTCAAGCATTTGCCTAGCTAGGGTATAGAAACCACTTATCGTAGCTCAACTCTTCTGCAATTTCCCAAGGACCAGAGCTCAAACATTTTGGGCTAAGGGGCATTCGCATAGCCATAGGATGCGGCAAGTTGTCTCATCCGACTGACCTTTTGTACTAGTTACTTTAAAATATAACGAGAAAGTCTATGGCCACAACAAAATCCCATAATATTTTTACAACACTCTTTAACTTTTTTTTTTTATAATTGTGGTGAGTTCAAAGTATAATATATTATTTTATTTTGACTAATGGTGAGTTGGCATCACAATATCTAATGAACATTTTGCAGATTTTGTTGGGTCCATACCAGACTCTTTGGCTTTTAATTTAATTAATATGGGAATTAACCCTTTCACACGCTTCAAGATTTCAATTAAAAACTTTCATATAAAAAAAATTCAGTTAAAAAAAAGAGTATGTGTATGTTCACACTTGCATCAGTGCTTGTATAATAGAAAAAGTACAATATTTTAGCCAATAAAACCCAAAAACCATTCACATTAAGTCATTTAAAGTTGTATAAAAATATATAATTGCTACAGTAATGTGCGCACCCAATTGCAATTAGTGGGCCTAAGAGGTATTTGGGCTCACAATCTATTTGTATGGTGGGCTTTTGGATTTCCTACTATGGGTGATGCTGTGCTTGGCTAGTCCAGCTCTGTAACTGATCCTTTACTCTAGTATTTTCCTTTCTTTTCCTAAGTGATGGCTCTTTGGTTATACCACTTTTCTCCCAGCATTGCCAACCCCCTCACCCCAATTTCCTCTGCCTATTTATAGAACAAGGTAGTGGGTTGGCACGATCGCTTTCCTGGTCAGTGGAGGGAGCGGTCCAATGTTGTTACCCTTGAGTGGGTGCCTTAAATGCGAACGAGATAAGATGAAAATGGCATTGGAACTAGTTCCACCGTTGGGTCTGTTGCTCGGCCGAGATGTTCTCTAGGTAGTGGAAGGGAGGTCCAATACCGTTGCTCCTGAGTGGATGTTTGGTGGTGGATAGAGGGTGGTAGTGGCATTGGAATTAGCGACACCGTTAGGTCTGTTGCCCGGCTGAGATGTTCCTGAGGTGGAATCGTACTCTTTAAGCTATGGCTGTTCGGGAAGCCTAATCATCGGGGATGGTGAAAACTCCCGTTGCTGACCATGTCATAAACGTCTTCAACTTTAGGCCTCGGGGGTTTCGAGGAGCACCTAATCTTATCCAAAATGAGATCGTGCATTTGGCTGACACTAGATTCCACAAAGTGGCGTTAGCATAAAGGGCTTTTATATCCGTCTGGGCTTTGAAGAGGGGGACGGCCGCACAAGTAATTATGTAAATTTACACTGGTACTATTTATTTTGCATTTAGTTTTTTTATATTATTATTTTTATATATCTTGAGGATGAAGGAAGAGAGTAGATGATAATTGTTGTGTATGAAGAAAAAGAAACAATTAAAACATCAAGAAAATTTGATATTTTAATGAAATGTAGTTTAAAATAAATAATGTGACATGGTATGATTTTTATTTTTTATTTTTATAGGAGATGTGAGATGTTTTGAAAAGTGAGTATGTAAGGACAAAGTGGTGTGATTTTTATTTATTATTTTTTTTATTGAGGACGAAGTTTGACTAACTTGGTCGTAATATAAGACTACAATTCCCACTTAATATCTTTTGATTGAATATAAGTTTTGACAAATTCACTATTGGATTAAATTTTCTTCATATATTCTCAATATTTACAAAATTTATAAAAGATGTAAGATCATAATTATGACAACAATTAAATGTTTAAATTTCAAATCTTTGTAGTTTAAAATTATGCATAAAAAATAAATTTATGGATTGAATAGTAAATAACATTTGATTGACATAAAATTTAATAAGTGTATTAATAACGCAAATAACATGCAATACAACAGTTAGATTTTTAAATTATGTAACAATGTTAAATTTTTTTTAAATTTTTTTACAGAAGTTAACCAAGTTTGTAGCCAAACTTTTTCCTTATATTAAAAAGTAGGCTAAAATGCAAATTGCACCATTTTGGTTTGGCTGAAATTCATTAAAATCCTCTAATTAACTTCTCTAAGTTTTAAATTTATTCAGTTCATGGTTTATATCCAATTTTGTTAAAAACTTATCTTCATTTGGAAAAAAAATCTATAAAAGTGATAAAAATATTTAATAGATTTTTTTTTTCAATATATCTTTTTTTCATTAGTTAATTGCACGGCAAATTTTGTATTTAACTGAGCGACAGAAATAAATTTCAATAAAAAACTTAAAGCCTAGGCTTTACATTTTAGGCTAAAAATTAGATAATAACTAATAAACATCGATCAATTAATATATCAGGCTTCAAACACTTTTTGACATTATTGGTGTGGCCATCAAAATTCAAAAACATATATTTTCCCGGCAGAGCCAAAAGCAAACACTCCTTAGGCTACTCTGCTCTGCTCTTTCTTACTCTAAATCACCCAGTCCCAGTCCCAGTCCCAGTGGAACGTCAAGGCAAAAAACAAGATCTGCTTCCGCACTCATCGTCGCCAATCTCAAATCAAGGTCTGAACCTTTTCGATGCCCTAATTTTTTTCCATTTTCTAATTGTTGCCAATGCTATCACTAAGCATACTCGATTTCTCATTTTCTTGTGTTATTTACTCAGATTCGCTCTTTCATTGCTTAACCATACGTGTTCTCGTCAATAGCTTTGTGCATTTCAAACATGATTTTTGTTTTGAAGGTCTTTTTTGGATTAGAGGCTATCTATGGCTTGGCCAATTCAAGGCATGGAGTCCGTGGTAGCTACAGTCAGTGGGTACCACGGCTCGGAGCGGTTTAACCTCATCAAGCTGATTTCACATGCCGGCGCCAGTTATGTGGGTACTATGTCAAGATCAATAACACACTTGGTGGGTTTTTTTTTTTTGGGCCTCTTTAAATTTTAGCTTATATTGTGTTAATGAATCTCCAAAGTAGGAAAACAAGGGAAAATTTGTTCCAAACTGGTTTTGTGGAAAATTCTTTTGACCCATTGTGTTGAATAAAGATCCTCTAATTGAAGATAATCCATTTTCATGTGTGTTTTTAATTAATTGACCCTTTTTAAGTTTTAATGTTTATGTGGTTTGTTTAGATGATTCAATGGGTCATGTGATTAAAATGCACTTGTAATGGGTTGGAGGAGATTCTTTTAAACCAATTTGGAGGAAGATTTTATAGAAGAAAAGGAGTTGAAATGGAGTTTTATAATTTGCTAAAAAAAAAAGGCAAAAAGGACTACCCAATAGGTTGTTGTCTTTTGTTTATTGAGGGTGTTTATTCTACTTGGGTGATTAGGTGTGTTGGAAATTTGAAGGAAAGAAGTATGATTTTGCTAAGAAGTTTAAAATAATGATTGTAAACCATCGGTGGGTTGAAGAATGCATAAAGCAAGGAAAGCGTGTCCCGGAGAATCCTTATATTTTTCGAAGGTATGACTAAATTCTTTCCTTTCTAGCTTTTCCTTATCAATAGGGAATGTTATACTTCTTGTTATTTTTAGTTTCTTTTTTAGTCTACCTTAATATTATTCTCCGTATATTATGTCTTTTTTTTAGTGAATATGTATAAATTGACACATTCTTTTGCTCAAAATATTCTTATTCATTTCATGTAAACTGCTAATGGTATGTGCTTTCCCATGTAGTTGCTTCATCGGCTAATCACTTGAAACTACCAACCAAAACTAAGTGCAGGATCTTGCAAAAATTGTTATTATGATCTTTATTGTAGCAAGCAGTTGACTCATGCTCTGAAAAATTTTAATATATAAGCAACAATCCAATTTTTTAAGTAGTGAACTAAGGGACCATTGGATTTTTAAACAACTTTGTTAAAGTGGTTTATAACTTTTGCTAATAAGCTTTAGCCCAAATGACACCATCTCCCCTTGATAGCATGGTGGGTGATGAGGTTGTGGGGTCAAGACCTATTGGGTGCATGACTTACTAATAACAAGAAATTTGAATTCATATAGATTCTTTGAACCATATTGCAAATATGAAATAATCAGTTCTCACCTTAGCTTCAAGTCTTGATATGCTGCATAGAGCTCTTGATGGATCTTACATAAGAGGGGGGCCATCATAGGAGTTGGATGCCTCTTTTATATGTTTTAATTATTAATTTTTATTTTATTATCATTATTTTTTGCGTAATATTATTCACACATGAATGTTTGAGGCAATTGCCTCAAAACATTTTAGTTTTTGTTACTTTTTTGGTCCTTTCACTTTTTTGCCTCAAAATATTTTGTACATGGGATATAGTTTTTTATTCTTAATAATTGTTGCCTTCATACATATATGAAACTCATTTTATATGATTCATTATCAAGATGCAACTAGCGTTGTGTTTTTTTAGCCTTATGCTCTCATGTGAGATTGCATCTATATAGTCAGCATGTGTGGTGCCAAAGATCTCCCAATTTGACAAATCACTAATTTTGGTTGGTAGTTTTTGATTGGAAAAAAAAAAAAAACCATCAAGGAAATAGTTTAGTAATGAAAAGTAAACTTTTATTATCTAAAAGACTAAAACACAGGGAATTGTGTCACTTTGATATTATTTTGGCAGAGGAGGGAGGGTAAGTTGGTTTATATATATGGGTTAGGATCAAGTTACACATGATTCATCTATTTGTTAATGTTAAACCACTAAAAAACTTTTCATTGGCTTAATTTTTTTTAAATTGCACCGGTGGATTACACGTTCTCGTTCTTCTTAAGACGCATACTAAATTTTTGATTAATCAGATGTTATTTACTTTTAGATCAATACACTAATATTTTGTGTATAATTTTAAAATATAAAAAATAAAAATTTTATAGATAAGATAGTTATTGATTTCTGATCATTTTGAAAATTTGCAAGTATGGGGGGTATAAGGAGAAGATGTAATTTAACAGTAGATTTGTCAAAATACTCACTTGACAAAAAAATTATTAACTGGTATAATATTGCCAAAAGGTACACCAAGTGTAATTTGAACTCAGCCAAATATATATAATATAAATTATCGTCAAGTTCTCTCTGTCTCTGTCCGCACTAAGAGTAGCCCCCAAATTATCATGCAAAATCAACAATTATGTATAATTTTTTTTGTCTGATAAGTAAGAAATTTTATTGATAATGAATAGTGATCCAAAAAACTTGGCAACCTAGGTTCATGGGAAGTTTATGTATTCACATTATGATCTTAAATTTGTCATTAATATGGCTTCACTTAAATGAAACTAAGAGGAAGGTAATTTATCAATTAATAAACTTGAAAACCTTTACAGATATATAGCCTTGACCCCCAAGAAAAACTTTTTGTCTCCACCATTGGTTGCTTCAATATTTAGAAAGGTCAGTGTACCTTTATATGATTTAGCACATGGATTGTAAACCCCCCTGCTTTTTATTACATCTTGGGTTTAATATTTGTAGAAGTGGAGCTTGTTTCCCTGTTTTAAATCTCAATTTTTCTTACTCCAATGACTCAATTATATGAAAGCTTCTCTCTTTTTGGGAAGAAACTTGTCTCCCGTGTGCTAAAGTTGAATTCATATTTTGACCAGTAATGAAATTTATTAGTGCTAGACTTATGCTTTCAGGGTTTTATTGTATGCAGTGGGGAAGAAGTGGGGCCCTTATTGATGGAACTCCCACTTGTTAATACGAGTGTCTCAGCGAAGAATCGTAAAGTGCTTACTGACAAATTGAATACTTGTGAAGTCTCTCAAACACAATCTATTGATTTGGCGTGTGGAGATTCTGGTCTAGCAGCATTTTCTGAATCTTGTTTGTTGAATAAGGTAATTGTAGGGATTCTCTCTGTCTGTCTATATATATGTGTGTGTGTGTGTGTGTGTGTGTGTTGTGTGCGTGATGCTTAATTTTGCTAAACTACAGTAGCTGTTGTCTGGTTGGAGAAGTCATACTGTTCTGGAATACTAAGGTTATGCTTGTGGGACTGTGGCTGTCAAGAAGGCCTTTTTGGTCCAAGAGAATCTTTCTAGTTATTTTCTTTAGTTTTTCAGCTTTGAGTCTTATATTTGTTAGGCTTTGTCTATCCATAATATTTTTCAATCGAAGTTTGGAAAATTGTATCACAATACTGCTAAAATAGGAAATATTATGCTTGCTATGGAGAAGATTGAATCAAGTTCATGCTAGTATTGTTTGAAGTTGTAATTGTGCTCGTGTCAATATGTCTTCTTGGTTTTCTTTTACTTGGGATATATTAGATGTGATATTGATTTGGTGGAAGGGCTTACATCCTTCTTTGCTCCCCCCCCCCTCCCCTCCCCTCCCCTCCCCTTTCTTTTAGATTGTTAGGATTGATCGTAATTCCTATTTCAAACCACATCAGCCTCTTCTCACCATAGTGAAGGCCTTGGCCTGCGAGCAATCTAGCATCAATGTTATTTGTGTTTCAAATTTATAACAGTCACAATATTTCAGCTACCATCACCATGAGGGAGAGGAAAAATCAAACATTTGATGTAGTGGAGGTCTCAGTTTTTTAGTTGAAGTCCTTGTTTGAGATCATTGTTTGATTTGCTTTTCTTTAGAGTATGTCTTATAAATTTTCTAGGAGGGATTTGGGTACACACCATGTGTACTCAAGGTCTCTGCTCCATATCAATAGAAGTCAGGAAAGTACATAAAAAGGCCTAGGGTTTAAACCTTGTTTAGATTAGGTCCTGGAATTTTAATTTTGTCAATTGAAGTTCCAAATTGATTAACTTATTTCAATTCAATGCCCTTGTCCATCTCCATTATTCTACGCAGTAATGGTGCAGAGAAAAGCGAAAAACTGTTAGAGGGTAAATAGTTTTGTTTTTCTAACAATTGCTTTCTCCCTAATGGTCTGTTTGGATTGAGGGGGAGTAGAAGGAAGTAGAGTAGACTTGGCTAGAAATTAGTGTAATTTTTGGACTATACTCTGCTCCCCGTCCCTCTCCCTCAATCCAAACCGACCATAAGTAAAATGTTCTCTCCCTAAATGAAGATTTCTTTCTCTACCCTCTCTGTACAATGGCTGCCAACTTGATTTATGAACAAGCCCTAGGTGAAATGTGGAGTTTATAAGTGATTTCTAGTTTTTGCATCATTATCATATTAAATTCTGGATTCAACTTGATTGTGGCTAGTTTTTACCTTCAGACCTGTCTCCCCTCCCCCACCCCACCAAAAAAGAAAAAGAAAAACTTGAGGCCACTTAGACATGTTCATGGATTGACTAATTACATGTATAGGGAGGAAATTTTATGTCTCGGTGGTAATCATGGTAACTAGAGTTGCTTTTTTAATTCATGAAAACCAAGACAATGAAGTCATCCTAAATATTTTTGCATGGGTGGAGATGATAATTTGACCACTGGTGCAAAGTACTACTGGGGAGCATATATTAATACTGCATCCTTTTCTTTAAGAAAATTCATTTGATAGTTTGATCATGGTTTTCTGTTTTTAATAGGGTGGCCCCCCCTTTGTTAGCTTTTATAAATGAAATATTTGTATATATATGAAACATGTAAAGAACTGTGTGTGTATGTGTTTGTGTGTGTGCATGTGTTTGTGTGTGTGCATGTGTTTGTGTCTGTGTACATTTTTGGATGTATTTATGTATTGATTGTATGAAGCTATGTATATATACATCTGTGGTGGATGAATCAAGAAAAGTACATTTCCATACTGGCAAATGTTGTTTCTCAGTTGTGTCCTGCAGTATACTTTTGTTTGCGGAACTTGATTCAGTGATTCTGTATCTTATACTTCCCAATTGTCTGCAATTTAGCTGGAATTACATACAATTATTTGTCCATGCAACTTATTTATCATTTTTATAGTAATTTGATAGAAGTTTTTAGTATAAAAATGAATTGATGCTCAACATTTATGTCTTCCCCAACTCTATTGTAGAATTTATTTCCTGATTCTCAAGAGAGAAATGATATTTCTAACAAACTAAAGCACAAACTGGTAAGAAAGACTTCAAAGCAAGTGAATGGGTCAAGTAGCAGATCCTGTTTAGAGGAGCCTCCCTTATCTGGCTTATTTACAAAAAAGGTAATAAATTCTAGTACAAAATTTTCCGCTTTACTTATTCTGTGTTTTGTAGAAGAAAACTTGTTTCTTATGCTACTGAGTTCTTGTTAAGTTAGCTTTTCTGTTCTACTGGGTGTTCTAAAAGCTTTAGCTGGTATATGGGACAAAAATGAGAAATTCAAACCCTAAGTAGTATTATCTGTTACAAATTCTTAAAAGGATTAATATACGGTACTGCATATATAGTAGAAAGTGAATCACTATATAAATATATGTAGTATATGATATGTTTGGTGCGATTGCAAGTGCCTTCCACCAAAAGTGGCGTGTTGTAGGTTTGAGTTTGGGAACCAGCCTTTCCAAGGAAAAAAATTGGGGTTAAGGTTGCCCACCGGTTACATCTCCCAAAATCCCACAAAAGTGGTCAGCTTTGTGCACTTGGTACAACCTTTAATTGATGTAATACAAAGGAACAAAACTATATCAAATTTGGAATTCCTGGACAGCTAGGATTATGAAGAATTAGGATTAGGATTTGGTGGGAAAAAGATTGGAAAATTTGGGAACGAAACAAAGAGAAAAATCTAAGGTTCAAGTTGCCGTTTCAGGAATGTAAATAGTAATTTGTGAACAGTACTTTGGATCTTTGTGGGTTATTTTGGGCTATTTGATTGATGGGTGGTTTGGGGTTTTCAAGTTTTGGAATTCCTAGTGGTTTTTTGAATGCCCTTTTGAAGTTAATGGATCTCCAGTGGTTTTTATGATAGTTCAAGTGGTCTACGCCAGGGTGACCTGCTTTCACCCCTTTTATTTGTTATGGTTATGTAGGCCTTGAGCAAGTTGATTTTGAGGGCAGTAGATATGCAGTTTATTCAGGGGTTTGAAGTGAGGGGAAGGGAGAATGCACAATTTATTCTCAAAAAAAGGTTTTAGTTGGGTTTGAAAAACACAAAACAAAAAAACAGAAAACAACAACCAGACAGCCCTGAACTTTTTTGTGTTCCAAACTGATTGATTGAATTTGGCATGCAATCTCAGCAACTGAGTGGTTTCCTTAAGATTTGAGAATTGCTGATGTATATCTGCCTAATTAATTTTCAAAGTTCATATTTCTGTTTTGCAATTAGAGATTCTTTCTTATTCCCCTGAAACCTTGTTCAGTCTCATTAGTTGCACAAGTTTTGCTTTACAAGTACAGATTTCTTTTTCTCTGTTCATATCATCTTTTTCATTCAATACTTCTAGATAAGCTTTAGTCATTTTTGAAATATCTATTCAAGGTCTTTAATTCTTTTTTTTTTTTGCATTGAAAAGCATGAGTCAAGTTCTTATTCTAAGCATCTGGATAGAGACAAGAGAAAGATCTTAAATAATAATGGACTCAATATTTCGGCTGAACCTTCTTATAAAGGAAGGAGGCTTGTGGAAAGGAATGCCAGTTTACCTTTGCTGGGGTCTGCACAGTTGGATTTGGACAAAGAATGCTACCCAATTAGAGTACTTAACCCACACAACAGTGTCGCAGGTTCATCTAGTCATTCAGATGCAATACAGAATACTAATATATTGGAAATTGGGGGAGCATCTGGTGATCGGTGCCATATTCTAAGTAGAATTACAAATGAAGGTTCGGAAGCTTCCATGGATTCAGATTTATGTGTTAAGCACGTGTCAACAGCCATGGAAAGAACTTCACAAGATGGGTGTACTAATGTTGAGGACTTACAAGAAGAGACCATAGATGAGAGTCAGAATGAACATGTTACCATATTACCTACTTCAACAGAGTTATCATGTGTTATATGTTGGACAGATTTCAGTTCAACCAGGGGGGTTTTACCATGTGGGCATCGATTTTGTTATTCATGCATCCTAAGCTGGGCTGATGTAATGGTATACATTCTTTCCATTTATATGCTTGTTCATATTTCACATGTTAGAATAAAATTTTTAGTTCGATGCTTAAAATGTCCTCAATGTGCAACAGAATGCGTTAAAGATAATATTTTATTTTATTAGTTCTTCATTTATAAAATTGATCAAATTTCAATATGCAATTCAGAGATTTGAGGTAGTAAATAGTCTTTTATATATGCATAATGCATGCTTGTCACTTACCATTCTGTTCATTGCAGTTTATAACTTTATATCACACTTTTTCCATATGCTCTCCTATTTATTAAGGATTTGGTGCTTGGTTTTCCTTACAAGTGAGAACGGTATTTCAGTTTCCACTGAGTGATCGTAATAAGTATAGTTTGGATAGGTGGTGGCTTATAGTTAAGATATATGCCCTCCTATACTGGACATGATATTCAGTTTGCTATCATTTGAGTTCAATACCTTTTACAATGGATATCATAGCGGAATTGCATAGTTGGAATGTATTGTACTACCTGAACAAATACGTTAATACTTAATACTTGATAGAATTCAATTTGGAAGAATGGTTTTCTTGGTAAAAACTATGAGGAAGGCTAAATTGGGAAATTTAGTGTGGTATTTAAATGATATTTAAAAGGACTAGGGTTTTGAGAAGATATTCCTGCTGAATAAATGTGATTGTTCAAACCCTCTGCTGGTCATGTTGCTTATTTTCATTTATTCTCTTAATATCTCATTAATGTGAACTTTTAAAATTTTTTTTTTTAATAAAAATGAGCAAGAAAGTTGCTTCTGAAGGGAGTTTTGTTTTGAAACTATAAGTTGCCTGGATGAAGCAAATAGCCACTCCAAATTGACAGGAAGATATTTGGTTCATGTCACTTCAAATGTTTGTTATTGTTACTTTTGGAAATTTTTGAACGACGAAGTGTCACCTAGCATGCACCAACAATGTGCAGCATTTTAAAACTATAGAAAGGAATTTTCTCTTTGATTTTTTATTGGGGAAGTTCACACACCCAACCATTATATGGTCCTACAATTTTCTGAAGCTAAACATGGTTAATCAAAATCTATTTTTTGTGGACTGAGTGATTGTGGTTCCTTCTTCTCCCTCATATCATCAACATTTGGAAAATTTTGGATTACAATCAGTATACTACTTTTGTGCTCTTTATATGAATATTAATGCCAACTTGCTCATATGTTGGTGACCTTGTATGTAGGCTTCAAGGAGAAAAATATCAACTTGCCCTTTGTGCAAGGCGAGTTTTAATAGCATTACAAAGGTTGAGGATGCAGCCACTACTGATCAGAAAATATACTCCCAGACTATTCCACGTGCTCATTCAGACTTGGATATTTTCATTCTCGCTGATTTAGAAACAACCAGTTTTGGTTCTCAGGTGAGCTTATACTTGTAAACCTTTCTAGGTTTTTGGCATTACTTATGGAATTTTTTCTGTTGGAGTAGACATAGAAACATCTTTCTCCTGTTTCCTGACATCAATAGAACTTCAGTTCAGCCATTTCTTACAATTAAAATCATTAATCTGAGGATTGAGGAATCAATGAGATATTCCTGTGCTGTGTACTTAACTACGATGGCGCATATTCTCATAATAGCCTAATAGACGTGAAAGAATATAATTGATTATCTTTATATTGATAGTCATATGAATACCACCAGCCTGTTAGGTGGGATGGTACCTTCCCCAAGCCTTAGAGCTTGGGGTTAAGGGTGGGTCTCAAGTTCTAGCTCCAGGGCATATCTAGCAATTAATATTTCTAACCAATCTGAAAATTGACAGCCATATGAACTTTTTTCCTTTTGGGTAAATTACACCATCTATTGAGATTTCAAGAAGTGACTCCTCTCCTAAGTATGGGATGAAATGAAACTCATTTTGTCATTTTGTGAAACCTCAAGGGAGGTTGGTGTAATTTACCCTTTCATTTTTTGTTAAGAGAGTCATATTGTATGACCCTAAGGAGCCACTTTTAATTGCAATGGTAAAAATCTGGGGCTGTTGAGTGTGAGTGTGATGGTTCTAACGTTGAGATTAATCACTTAATGTGAAAATGCTGAAGGTTAGGGTTGTACGTTGATCTTTCCTCCCAGCATTCTCCTTTGTGGGACCAACATTAGGTCATGGATTTTTGGGTGAAAGGGAGTCTGCATTTTTAGGACTGCCAGCCTTCACTTGGTAGTGCAGAATATATTCAGAAGTCTGTACTGTGCCAACTTGTCCATATACCTTAATCCTGTTCAGTCATTTTTCTTGCCATGGAGAGTTCAATTATCCTTTACTACTCATTCTCAATTTCTCCAACTGGTTTGCAAATGGTTCTTTGTGGACACAGTTTTCTTGAATGTTTTCAAGATCTTCATCTTTATAGTTCAAATATGGAAATGATAGCAAACCTGAATTGATATCAGAGAGATGATAAATTGAAACACTTTCACAAACAAAGGTGTGGGAAGAACTTGTTATCCTACTTTTTCTATGTATGACAGGACCTTTGTATATGTATTTTTAGTAAATTCCATAACCTTAAGTGTCCAGTAGTAGTTCATCCAATGTTTGTAGAACATCAAACTGAGTCTGAAGTTAATGTATCTGTTTTCAAATTCTGGATACATGTGAAGTGTGCTAGATACTGATTGTTAAAGGAATGTTGGCATGTGACACTTAGATGGCCCCTTTCATAGAATTGACTGACCTACTTAGCTCTGTAGTGATTTTTTAAATGTCACCCATGAAACATTGGAGGTGTGTGCAGAATTGGTAGCATTTGTGGCTAACTTTCTCTTTTATGTTATACAGTCCTCCCTTGCACTGATTTGCAGCAAGTGCCGCTGTCGGGAACCTGAGGATCTCCTCATCAGCTGTCATCTTTGCCGGATTCGACGCATCCATTCCTACTGCTTGGACCCTCCCTTGTTACCATGGACATGCATTCATTGTAAGGATCTCCGGATGCTCTACCATCATGCCCCTTAACACGCATGTCTTAAAAGAAACTCTACAATGTGCAAATATGTGTTGATCAGTTATACATACACAGTGAAAACGACAGCTGTTGTATAGCAGTGTGTATTTTTCTGGGGTTAAACAATATTGGATTAGGATCCTTCAGAGTTTTTAGTGGAGTTCTTAAAATTGTATCTATATATTTTAAAATGAGTGGATTGAATTTTGCCACATTATCAATAAATTTAAATAGATATCAAAATAGTGATAGTCAATGTTATGTTGATAATGTGGTAAAGTCTTATTTACTAATTTCAGAATGGATGGATTAGATTTTAAGAACTCTATGGTGGAGTTATCTAAGAAACTCTTGAGGATCTTAATCCAAACATTCTTATCTAAGGCTTTTTTTTTTGCAATGTCTTTTATTGTCAAGAATGAATTCTACTGAGTTATGGTATCACTTGTTTGAATTAGTTGATTTATATCCCAAACTACTTGGTTGGAACAAAGGGTTTTGAGTCGAGTATTGTTTTTCATATTTGGTAGAACACAGTTCTAGGTACCTTGAAATGTTTGTAGTTCGTTAGTGATTGATGATTGCTAATTGATTGGTTATATAACATTGTGGTCTTATTTTACATCTTTGTATAAGATGAAGAAAAAAGCATCATTGTTTGGTAACTTTAAGAGAAAGCCAGGTTAATTTGACTTGATCAGGTTTTGATATAGTGGTGAATTACGGTGTTTTATGTGATTTTTTAGACTCATTTAATAGGAATTAAATCTAGTATGCTCAGTGAAGCGTAAATGGATAAATCTGTTGATTGAGAGGGAGAATCTGAGTGGGGTCTTGGTCTTGGATTGATACATTTCGTATGAAATTTGAAACAGGGTTATGATACAAAGCATCACGTATCTTCTTCTAGCAGATACAGATCATGACCACTTTTTTGCTTTCCGGGTCATACTAATATTTTAGACTGCAAATTAATTAATTGCAGAGGTCTTTCTTACATATATAGAAACAGACATGTTTGTCTCATCTAGTTGTTTGTTAATCAACAGTAGGAATTTCAACCAGGACCCGCGTAGATCCCCTAGCCGTAAGCAGATTTGGAAGTGATTCAACTGAAACTTTGATGCAAGCCTATCAATTATATTATAGTAGCTATCCCAGCTCTTAATTTCACATCTTTTGTTCTTTTTGACAAATTTTATATAAAAAAAAACATAGATGCTTTCGTAAAAAGGTCCACACTTTTGATTTTCAAGCGTTCATTCCTAGTAGGTATGATAAGCTTTGCCATGGACTAACTACTTTGTTCTCTAGCCTTAGGGGTTGGGGAGTCAGCACATAGGGAAATTCTTTATGTGACACGTGGCCTATATTATAGATGTTAGGACACCAATTAAGAAGAAAGTAATGATTAATTTGGCACTAACACTGTATTTTCTAATAATCTTCTCTCCACTTATCGCTTATCAGTCTCTATCACCACTTTGGCTACCCTCCCTCAGCCTCAAATGGAAGCCTTCAACATTTATGTCAGGCGCCAAAAGCAAGTGAGAAGGTATATGCTGCATCTGCTTTATGCAGCATATCCTTTTTCGAGTTCACCATTACCATTGAATGCTATTGGGCTGTCCTTGAGCAAAAACGTCCAGGGAGATAATACATTTCACTTTCTAGAAAAGTTTTGACATTATTTTTATGAAAAATGAAAAAAGTAGTCAAAATTTTAATTTTAATTTTTTTTTTTTCATAAAAACTTTCTTTTAATTGGATTATTAATTAATACTCTAAGGGCACTCGTTAGCATGATTCTTCACTTTTTTTTCACAATTATTAAGTTGATATTAATGGTGGTTTCACGTTAAGGTGATGTTGCATTAATTACAATTTGTTTATTAAAAATATTTGTGAAATTTATTGAATTCGTGGTATTGTTTTTTGTCTAGTATGTGGGTTTGCCTTGCCAATTTCCATCAAGGCATGCATGCCATTTTTTTCCAACCCTCAAGGAGATGTATTTTTTTTTGTTAACTTAAATGTTTAGAACTTTTTCACTACTTAATTATTCTTTTGAGTGTATGTAGTTCTCCCTTCCCACATATACAAGGTAATTATAAGGAAGAATTTCTTGAAGGTAGTCTCAAAATGTGGGCTAAGAGTTTTGAACGTAAGATCTCATGGATTTCATGAAATACCACTAGACAAACCATTTTACAATCCACCTTATCATACACCATATTTTTCACACTTTGGGATAACCTCTTAGCGAAATTTTTCATGCAACACTTGGATATATGGGGTTAGGTACTAAGGGGCTTTAATCTTCCCCCTCCCCACACAAAAAAGAAGAAGGGTATAGATCTTGGTCTAACAATTTTAAGCTTGTTCTGGCATGCAA
This sequence comes from Castanea sativa, assembly GCF_040712315.1. NCBI lineage: Eukaryota > Viridiplantae > Streptophyta > Magnoliopsida > Fagales > Fagaceae > Castanea > Castanea sativa. Next base: position 50,014,700 of record NC_134013.1, on the reverse strand, counting down.
TTCCCTTGTACTCAAATCCTTCATCTTCCAAACGTAATATCTCTTCTATAAAGTCCAAATTACGGTGGATATTGCGTGTTACATTTGCATTTTGAACTGTAATATTTAGGTGAATATTACTGATTTTAGCAACCTAATATGAGTGATGGGCAATGTCTTATCCATCCAAAGGCAAAATCGAGGAAATCGTGTTAGTTCTATGAATTGGAGCAAAAACATTTGAGTCTATTTAAATATTTTGTACAAACATTCTTCATGAAGAAAAAGAGGGGTTTCTGAGAGAGAGAGAGAGAGAGAGAGAGAGAGAGAGAGAGAGAGAGAGAGAGAGAGAGAGAGAGAGAGAGAGAGAGAGAGAGTTCTAGCCTAGAGAATTTTTGTAGGAATTTTTTGTGTCTTGTAGTGTGTATTTCCAAGAGAAGGGGGGGAGATATATATTTATAGGGATATGAGAGAGATAGGTAACTCTCATTCTACTGAGCACCAACTGTTACCTCTAGAAGCTTCTTTATTCTTCATTTCCATTTTTATGATTTTTCCTCTTTTTTGACTCTATTTTCGGGTTGCTGTTTAGAGGCTTTTCTGAGCTCTGATTTTTTCAAATTTGATATCCTTGAAAGTTTTGGATGGCTAATCTCATCTAAAAGTTTGGAACTAAACCCGTGCTTACCTAATGGCTTGGTATGTTTTACATTTAGTTTTCCATCTAATTCAATCTATTTACATAAAACAGACTTCTCCATCACCTTCTAAAGCTATGGTTCACAACCAATCTTTGCAAATTATTAGTTTTCTTTTTCAAAGATAAAGTAGAACAAGATACAAATCTTTACGTGCATCAAGCTAGCTTGGAGAAACATCAGCAAAGGTTTGTGGTGATATCAACGCCTTTCTTTGTTCCTTTGGCTATAATTTTTAAGCTTTCACCTCTTAATGCTATTCTTAAACAAAGCAAATAAGTGAGCATGAGCTTTGTAAAGGGTGGCCTCGACTAAAAATGATCATCTCCATTTAAAACGTACTTTAAAAGAAAAAAGACATCATAAATATATCGATGTATACAATATTAATTATATCATTGAAAAATTTAAATAACATAACACTTTGTATACTTTTAAATCTTAGAAATAAGTTCTTAACCATAAAATGGATTCTCTTAATAAATAAATGAAATGAATAAACTTAGAATTAAAATCTTGGGTTGCATGAAACAATCAAATAATATGAAGTGGAAACACAGGAAAAAAATAGGAAAAAGACCCCCCTTTAAAATCTTTCCTAATAGAAGCAACAAAAAATCTTTCGGTGAATCTTGAACTATATATGAGCTGATGAGAAATATTTGCACATGGTAATCAAGGCAAATTGTAGAATATGAACGCAAATTTTGTTGGTTTTACTTTTCTATGATTCAATCCGTTTGATCAGTTGATCATGTACCCAGATTCAAACTACTGTCCTTGATTCCTAAAAAAAGTTATACTTAAGGATCGAAATTAGATTTTTCTAAAACACTTTTGTTTTTGGAACCTTTTCCACTATTTTATACATGTGGACAGCTTTTAATCAAACATATATAGTGGGAATATATGTGGAGTTACTTTCAGAGGAAATAATAATGTAAAGGTCTGAAGCATGTTGTCCACCATCAAACTTTATTGTCATGTTCAAACCACATCAAGAACAACTTTCCTTCCTCTATCATTTGTCCTCAGCCTATAATCTCCCATTTCTTAATTGCTTTCATATATTAAAGGGTCTAAGTTCTGTAAACTTTTTATTCTTCTCTTGGATTCTTTTCATTTTATATTTGATCCAACCTAAACCAACTTCAATAACTGCTAGCGAAAATAGACTAAATTAATCATATACTATACCCATTTTAATGAACTCCTTCCAGCTTTATTAATTACGTTGAGAAATTAGGTAAGAGACTCACTTAAAATAAGATGACTGATTCATACATATGGTTGATAGTTCTACGTCAACTGGACTGGCATGATTGACTATATATATATATATATATAAAGAAATTCATCCATGAGACCACATGTGAGGAGAGATAATGAGATACAAAAGGGAGGGTTTGTATTAACAATAATTTCTCAGATTAGATAATTTTTGGACATTCTCGATTACAATTTTATTTTTGTACAGGTAAGATAGGATTTGAAATTTGTGACGTCGGTTTGATGATGATTGTTTTTTTTTTATCATCATACTAATATAATAATAAGTTTTTTTATAGTACAAAAAATAAAGTTTTTTTTTTTTTTTTTTTTTGAGGAACAAACAATAAGGAAGAAGAAAATGAGTTTTAATACAAAAACATACCATAACTTTATTCACAAGTTACGTTAAAAAAAAAGGGTTTGAAAGTGAGTAAATTGTTGCAAAAATATTACTCTTGTATACTCGAACTGCTTCCTATAGCAAGGTGCCACACTTGGGTCAAGTTTCCTTTAGAGTTTAATTCTTGAATATGGTTTAATTTTGTTAACACATAGGGTACTCAAAACGAAGAGATTGCTCATCATTTGATGTTGGTTTTTATATGATTGGTGCTGGTGAGCTTAAAAATTGAAGAAACTTATGATTTGATTTTGAGGGACCGTCAAGCATCTTTACAACTCTTTAGTTGTTTCATGTTAAGGGTGTTTTTACCAAGTGACAACTAAAAATCGTTACCGATTTGGGCTCTTTCTATACTAATGATGGACGAAAAGACAGATTTTTATGTATATGAAAATTTTGGAAGCATGTTAATTCTAGCTTCCTTCAATTAGAGTGAATAGTTGAATCCATGAAAATTATAGAACTGCCAAATTATCCACCAAAGCTGGCATGATTGGTCATTTTTTACATCCTAAAGCACGGAAAAAACAACATATATTGTTTTACAAGGGCATGCACGCTTGATGCTTAAACATGAAAAATAGAAAAAAGAAATATGTAAAACGTTTCCCAACTTCAAATTCTGGAAGAATATCCACCACATATGTTCTTGATATGGTACATCCATGTGAATGGTTGAGAGAGAGAGAGAGAGAGAGAGAGAGAGAGAGAGAGAGATGTACGTGACAGACAAGACAAAAAAAAAAAAAGAGATACGTATACCATCTTGTATAAAACTACAATGGTTAACATCAAAAACAGAAATTATTCAGCCTGTTATTTATGGTCGCTTATCATTAGATGAGAAACACACAGAAGTCAGAAAACAATAGCCTTGGTCTTGGGTGAATCCGCAATTTTGAGGGTCTTTTGAATAAGCTTCTGAGCCTTCCTGCTTCTGATCTCAATTCTCATGCTGTCACTCTTTTCGATCTTGTCATACGGTTTCTTCATCTTCAAGGACCTTATTTTAGATTTCAAAGTCACCATCAACCTTTCCAAGCCCATCATCACCATGGCTATAGCTAAACCTGTTTAAAGAGGTAGTAAAAAGAACCTCATAAACTCATAATATATAAGCAGAAGAGAGAGCAACCCATTAACCCAAAATAAAATTAAGATACATAGTAGGAAGCGTGCATGAGATATATATTAGTATGCCAAAACATGTAAGATTAACTGCAGTTAGTGAAAATAAAGAGACTGTTGAGTGGCAAAAGAAGGTTTCATTTTGTGGTCCTACTAGGGCTAGAGAAAGACCTACCTACCTTAGAGTGGAAGAGAAGAGAAGAGAGAAACTAGAAAGTTAGAGAGGGTTTGGGAAAAGCAAGTGAGAGAGATAATTTGTATGAATGTAGCAGTAGTTGGAAGTCGCAATGTAAGCATTAAGAGCTTGGAAGGCAGACCATGCGATAGATAAGGGCCTAAAGAGGCCTATATGCATTTCCGTGGGAAAACTTGCATCCATCAATATTTTATTCCATCGTTGTCCTTATGCTGTTTTATTTATTTATTTTATATATAATTATTCTTAATTTTTTCAATACAAAAATAAATTCATATGTCAAAAGTCAATACTTTCTTTTTCATATGTACAAAAATATATTAAAACTTAGAGGCATGTTTATAAGTTCTTATGCATATCGATCGTTTTCTATATATTCTCTCTCAACATTATGTTAAACCAAGAATAAAAATTAAATTGGCTTCTTTCCTTCAGCATCTCTAGCTTTCGGCTTTAATTGACATTTTTAATAAACCTTATGATTTACTCAAAAATACTTTTCTAGTTCGACAAATGAATACAATTTCAAATAAATTGGATGATTTCGTTAATACTTCGTATATTTAAGAGGACTTTCTAAGCAAGGAGAGATTGAAAAACACAATAATGACAACAAAACTAACAAAAATAAAATCAACAACAAAGAAATTGAAAAAAAATTGTTGGTGAATGAAATTAAAAATATAAGAGAAACATAATAAAAATTTCAATAACTATAATTTGAAGATCTCTCAATTAAAGATACCTTCTCCCTTCACCTTCCTTCTATATGCATACTTGACCTATTTTCCTGCATTAAATTTAGGTCCAATAAATCTCCACACTTATAAACTTAAGACCACCACACACCCTTAGTGTAATGGTCACTTTACAAGTATAAGTGCTTGTGAGGTGTGAAGGGGCAAGGGCTGAGGTTTAAGTTTTCAAAAGTGAGCTTCACACATATATACAATTAGATTAGGTTAGAGTAGAATTTCAATCTTGTATATTAAAAAAAAAAATAATAATAAGGGCTATCTCTTATTATCTATATGAGGTTTCAAATTTGACTAAGATATTAACTCCTCATTTAAATATAAAGCTCCTAGATTTTTCATTAAATTTGCCAACTTATTATTTCTTAATTTATTAAAAGAACTATTTTAAAATGTTAAAACACGAACTTATTTATATTGATAAATTGCTTAACTAAATTATATTACTCATACTTACATTAATGTGAATGGTTAAAATGCCTTGGCATCTCCTAACCTCTAAGGTAGTTACTCTTACACCCCCTAAACTTTTATTTTTAAAATTTAGTATATAAACTTTCACACTGTAACAATAGACCCCCTTAACTTTTATTTTTACCATTATAGTACATGAACTTTGGTATTGTAACAAATGGGCCCCTAAACATTTATGTTGTTACAGTAGGACTTCTTCATTTTCATTAAAAATAAAATATTTGGAGCAAAGAGTGATTTTAAATTGTTGAGGGGAAAACAGTTAGGGGGGGGGGGGGGTCTTATTGTTTTAATATCAAAGTTTATGTACTATAAATTGACAAAAGAAAAAGTTAAAGAGGTCTATTTGCTACAATACTAAAGTTTATAAACTAAATTTACTAAAATAAAAGTCCAGGGAGTATGTTCGGGGGAGTAAGGCATTTTTTTTATAAAAATAGAGGCTTGAGAGAGAACAAGATATTTTACCATGTGGTGCATTTCTTACAATTCTCTTAATTTATCCTTGAAAAATGCTAGACATGGCAAAACGGGTGGGTTGGGTTGGGTTAGGTTGGAGTTGGGTTGTGGGTTAAAAATAGGTCATTTTAAGCAGGTTAAAAATGGGTTCGGGTCAATCGGGTTGTGAGTTGGGTTGACCCATATTTTTCGCATGAATTTTTTATTATTATTATTATAAAGAAAACAACATGTATTTATTGTCATTTGGAAAGTCATGCAACAAATTACTTGATGTAAAATGCATTACTTTGAATTCACCACTTATATTAAGTATGAACTCAGCTAAAATTATTAAAACTTATTCAATAATTTTAAAATTATACAAATCCTAACATTGTTATCTAAAACAAAATAACACAAAGATAAGTGAAACAAATACACAAGTTTTATTTCTACACAATATCAACATCTCAAAATATAAAACAAAATTACAAATGACTGATTGGATAACTCATTTGACAAAGAATAAAAATATATAAGAAATTTACAATTTTGAAAATTAATTTTATAATCTATTATCAATTGTGGTTGTCACTCTATTTCAATTTGAGATATACATTAAAATTTGATTGTTTACTTATTTATACACGATCTTTTTTATGAATATCATATCATTGTTAAGCAACACACACTCTAGAAAATATTATAATTTATTTTGAAAAACTGTTTATTTTGGACACAAATTGTTAAAAAATAGGTCTAAGCATTCATAATTTATGCTAATTTGATATTTTGGCTTCACTATTTTCACACTTATCAATGTTTCTCACATATGTCTACAATTTTAAATCTACTATAACCAGATCATCTTGGTATGTACTTTGTTAATTTGATATTTAAAATTTTTTACTCATTATAGAATGCTCAACCATTCATCTTTTAATTAATTTACATGCAGTTATGTAAATATCTCAATTATTTCCTTAAAGCTCACAACAAACAATTAAACTAATATTGTCTTAATTTTATTATTTTTTTAACAAAAAAAAAGTTTTAAAAAATGGTTCGGGTTCAGATTGGGTCGCAGGTTGGGTCGGGTTGACCCACAAAAATTATGGGCCGGGTCACGGGTCAACCCGTTTTTATTTCAGATAAAAAAAATTGGGTTCGGATCGTGTATTTTTCGAGTCGGGTTAGAAAATTTTGACTCATTTTGCCATGTTTAAAAAATGCTTGCAAGTCTCTAGAAGTTGAAGAACAACTCAATTCAATCCCCTCTCATTGCAAGATACTTTTTCATAAAGTATTTGACTTGACAAGTTTAAAAAAAAAAAGGTCTATTGTTTTATTATGGACACACATAAGCCCTTGATTTTTATGCAATGTCAACCATTTGCCTCACAAAATGGACATTTGCCTTTTCTCCCAAGCGTATAGGCAATCAAATTTATTATTAACATACATATTTCATTTTTTTTTTCATGCAATGTCTATCTTTTGCTACATACAATGGACAAAGCATTTTTCTCTCAAACATGAGGGGAATTAAATCATAAAAAATATGATTTTACTTTGAGAATGACTGAAAGTATTCTTTAGGGCTTCAAGTGCGAGGTTTTGTCTTGGATCACAAGTACACATAATCGCACCCTTGATTGCCTACCAAGAACTCACACAAGTGGCAAAACTCAAAAACCCATAACTTTGTACATATGGGAGGTGCAAGACTAAGGCTATAACAAATGCATAAATGGAGATAAAAAAAGTTTTTTCTTTTCTCGAATTTGTTTTTGTTATGGATCTTATTTCTAAAACTTTGAGACTAAGCTCTATGTATTATAATGAGCCCACTGTTGATATTTATAATAGGCTAATCTTAAGATTAATACTCCAAGCTAGATATTAGGATTGCTTTGCTTGCATTCTAAGTTGATGTAGAACAGACTGCCATGACCTTCTTGGACTCTCATGCGTGCTTGAAATCAGCATGTAAGGCAAAAAGGTACTAGTAGAAATCATGGATCTCGGAGTCGAAATCGCATAAAATTTGACAGGCTGAAGCGAAATGGCCTTTTGAGTTATAGTCGTTACTTTGCCACAAGATACCCTTTGAAAATGGTGAATTCCTTCAATTAGGCCTCGAAAACTGCAATGTTGTCGTTTATAGTAATTTTTGTTTCCTTAATAGTTTTTTGCTCAAAAGTCAAAATAAGTCCTACTTGTTTTGGAATGACCCTTAAAGTCAGTAGTTTATGATTTTGCATTTAACTCAATTTTACCATTTTTGGTAAATTTTGGTATTTTATCACCTAATCGCGTAATTAGTGTGAATTAGGGTTTCAGACGTTTTTCTCAGTATTTATATGTTTTGTAACCGTTAGAGGTAGAATGCTATTATTAATAATTACAGACTTTTTTGTTAAATTATTTATCTGGTAGATTCTACTTTTTTTCTTCTTGTGGATTTAGGGAAATCCCTAATGAATTCGAGGTTTACTACCAAAAACTAATAGTTTAATTTCTATTCCATCAAGAGAGTATCATGTGTGCTTCATTCAGACTTTTGCAACATTACATGTAGAATTAAATATTATGAACATAAACAATATTATTGGATCTTGACTATGATTGAATCTTGGTATCTTTAAAAATAGTTAACAAGATGGTAACCTATATTCTGAAAAGCCTGATGAAGATAATGACCTGTAAGTTGTACTGAAGATGTGTTTGTTTTAGAATTCTTGTTGTTCAATGAAATTCGAGAAGGATGTCGAGCATATAAACATTCATGTTAAAAATACAAACAATCAGTGTCACATCCATCTACTAAATAAATTTAAGTGACTTGAATATAAATATTTCATAAAATAAGGTTAACCAATTTTAAATTAGGCCTAAATATTGGTTTTGTGCCTAAATTTTACAAGAAGTTTGATTTTTGTCCCTAAATTTTAAAAACTTTTTTTATCCTTAAACTTTTGCAATTGTTCCACTTAATGTCATTTTGTCTATGTGTATTAGTTTTTATTTTTTATTTATTTTTTTATATCCTAGATGGCCTAACAGAAAGTCATTGATATGGTATTTGTTTTTAGCAATAAGTACTCTGACTTACTTGGACAAAATCATTATGAAAAAAAAAGTGAACCCCATAAATTGCAGTCAATTGTACAAATAATGCAAGCAGCAATCGAATTAGAAAGCAAGGTAGGCAAAATTGTGAGGAAGGGAAAGAGGGATTGAAGGGGTATACAAGATCAGAGGATTAGCTGATCTCGAGACTAGATTGCTGCACCTGCAACTAGAGGTGGAGCCATTTTTTTAGTTCAGTTGGGAAAGATTGTAAGTAAAATTATTTTGAATTTGAAAAAAATTAATTGATATTAATAAAAACAAATATATATTTCAAATATTAGAAAAATAAAAAAAATCTTCAACCATATAGTAATTGTAAGTGCACAATTGCACCTGGACCCAAAGACAACTACGGGCTCAGGCCCAATGAGCCTTAAACAATAAAATTTGTAGAGCGTGGGCTTGTAACCTAGATTAGAAGTGCTGAAAACTTAATAACGGGCTAAGAGTTACAAACACATGTAAATAATAAAAGATAACTGAAAAAAGGCCTCCTCGGACGTAAGCCGATGATCACTTCTGTATTATTGATATTTCTTCCTTAGAGGTTACAACTCTTAGTTTCTTTCTTTTTTTTTGCTGATCCCCCCTCTTCTCTGGCCTCCACCCCCCTTAAATACTTCATTCCCTGATACTTTTTGGACAGTGACTAGAAGTTTCAGCCCTACTATTCAGGGGTTACTTCCCCATTAATGCGGCCAGGGAGGTAGGTGCAGAGCCTTTAATGCGGAGGTGGCAGCCTTTGCACTTGATATTTTCTTTAACACTGGTGCATCTAGAAGGTTCAGGGTGTCCCCTTTTAACCATTAGTCTTTCCAGAGTTGTGCCTTGACCTTCATAATGAAGTCTTGAGTTTTCTTGGATCTGTCCGAGGAGAAGCTCGCTCTCGGCTGTACCCTCGGATCCTCGGCGTATGGGCCAATTTGTAGAGTTTAATTCTGGAGTAGGTCGGCCCTCCATGCTACAGTCCAAAGGCCCATATGCCCATTTAGGTCCTTTTACTCCCCACAGTAATGTATTCTTCATCCAAAATGAAATATATATTGATTACTTAATTTTAAAAAACTAATCAATTTATAACTATTAACAATCAACTCAAGATATTAATCTAAATATATAAAGTTTAAAAATGTAATTCAATTACTCAAAATTAATCAAGGTAAATTTTTTTAAATTATAGCAATATATTTGGAAAGTTTTATGCTTAAAAAAAAAATGTAGAATTAAGTTTTGTTTCTCTCTTCTTCAAATTATTTAAAATTTAGATTTATAGCAAAAGTCTAGCATTGAAATGTGAAGAGTCAAGAGATTAAAGGGAAAAAATTGAAGGAGGGATAGAGACATCAAGTATTTAGTGTCATCAAAAAATACACATGTAGAGTTCCCCCCTTCCTAATTTTAAGTTTAAATTATGGAACCAATTAATTTGAGTTTTAGATCAATTTGATTTAAACTAAAAAAGTATTGTGACATGAGAAACTTGATTTTTTTCAAAAAATCCTACAATATAGGATTTTGGGGGAGGTGGGAGGTCCTTCGCTACCCCTTTCTCTCAGCTTCGCCTTTGTCTCAACACAATCTAGCCTATTTTAAAAATCGTGATAGCAATTCAACCTTTTAGACTTTGGTGATGCATAAAGGTTAATTGAGGAACCTGAATGCCATATAGTCATGGTCCTGCCTTTTGTCATTCCTGCTTGTGTGCATGTGTTGGATATTTTGCATAGTTTAAGGGTACCTGTCAATTTTATGTTAGTAGAACTATAAAACATTATCAATACTTTGGGCCACCTACAAGCATGCACAGGTTTAGCAAAAAAAAAAAAAATCAGATAAAGGTATTTAGGGTGGTCTAAAGGGATTTTGCTTTGGTATCCTGTACTTACTAGAATGGTGCAGGATTGGGAAATGACCTTCATATTAGGCCTTCTAAAAGCTCATACTATGACTTTCACATTGATCTTATGACGACTTTGTATTAGGAACTGAAGAGGGTAAAAAGATTGATGACGGATAAATTTGAATAAACATGACTGCATTGGACCGATTGGCCGATAGTGGACGGGTCCAAGGTGCACGGACACACAGTGGACAGATCTAAGGGCCACGTGGCATTCATCTGTTTTGATTAACCTCCAAGGACTCTTAAATGGAAATAACTTGCGTCTCACGATTAACTTTAAGAATCTCGATATGAGAAGAATTCTAACTAGGAAAAGATTTTGTAATATACGCCCATTAATGATGATCTTCTCTATAAGGAAATGCCTTCGCGCGCAAGAAACGAAGGTCAATTCTACACCACTATAAAAACCCAAGGACCCTCAGAAAACAAGGTACTCATAATTCATCCTAGTTCTGACACTCTAGAGTTGAGTAAAATTCTAATTTGATCTTCGGAGGGTATTTGGTCGGCACCACACCGGTGCTCTCTGTTAGGTCATCTCTTTTTGTGTTGTGCAGGTATTGTTTCGAGTGCGTGGGGACCGTGTGTCTAATTAGTGGTTTTTCATCATCATCATGAACCATAACCCAATCAAGTCGTGACTTATATTTGCTTACAATGGTACAAGACAACAACTTTTAAATACTATGATCTTCTTGATAAAAACATAAATGAACCTAATTTTGTACTATTGCCATTTCTATTGGAAAAGAAAATAACTTAGAACATAAATTATAAGATATCAAATCATTACATTTTTTTTTCTTGAATAATCGTGGTGATCAAAATCTCTTCCACCATCAAAATTTGTTTGTCAATCATGGTGATCAGAAATCCGATTGTGCAGCCAGCGACTGTGGCTTTTTTTTCCCCATCTGCTGGCAACTTGGCCGTGGAGGTTGAAGAGCAGTGGAGGAGAAAGAAAGAGAGAGAAACGTGTAGTTGAGGAGGAGAGAGATGTATACCTTTTTTTTTAGGTTTAGAGATAAGTATGAAATGTAATAAATAAGGAGATCCTAATTAGAATATTACCATTAATGAGTGTTTTTTTTTTGACTGTTGGATCTACTTAAATTCAATGGTTTAAAAAATGTGTAATTTGAACCAGTCTCTAATAAAAAAAAAATCTTTCTCTTACTCCCTTAATTGTTGATAGCTAAAAAGGCAAAAGGAACATACAGTAAAAGAGCGGAGCTTGGAAAGCAAAGAAAAGTTTTTGAACATTGCTGTCCACGCTTATCTATGCCCAAAAACACAAAATAGGGAAAGGAATCAACTTAATAATTATTAGGTTCTAAGGATTTAGGATCTAAATGTATTAGAATTTCAATATGTAATGTTGGCAAACCATGATCAAAGCTTAGAGTCTAGATTTAGGCTGCTTAAAGTGAAGTATGTGTAAAGTTGGAATCGAATAATTGCAGAAAATTACTGTTCAATTTTTGTAAGGCTCGATCGATCGAAAATTAGACTCGATCGATCGAAACTCGTGCAGAATATTTTTTCTGCAGAATTTCCAACTCAGCCCAAGCCCATATGACGTGTAGAGTTATATGTTTTTCCTTAAGTATAAAAGGAAAAAACCTAGCCACGTTTTGTAGTTGTTGTTTATACTGTGTGTGTGAATCTCTTGTGAGATCTAGATGTGTTTGCCTTCATACACACTTAGAGTTATCAAGATCGAGATTGATGTTGAGAGCTTGGTGATCGTTTCAGTTGTTGCATAAAGAGCTTAAAGAAAAATAAGTGGTATACTTGTAGATGCTGTGCATCTGAGAAAGAAGTAGTTCGTGGACTCGGATCTGTCACGTGATCGTGGTAGTAAGTTTTCTACTCGAGGTAGTAATAGGATGTTAGTGGTCTAAGTCGCTATTGTAAAACTTCAATTCTTTCATAATGGATCTGTTTTACCTTGAGGATAGCTAGGTTAAATCATTCCCAAATTTTTTACCGGTTTGGTTTTCCTGGGTTATCATATCATTGTGTTATTTACTTTTCGCACTGTTTCAATGATATGATTTACTTGTGTTAACCTAGATTTGAATAATTTATCTAAGTTAATCACTTGGATAAATAATTAGGTTAAACAACTTGTGTTTTAAGGGGTCTAAAAACGTACAATAATAATGGAAATCAACATATGGAGATGGAGGAAATTCTAGGGTTTGATCATGGAAATAAATTTATTTTCTTTCTATAATAGATTAGTGAAATAAACATCATCATCATTGTTATTACTAATTAGGAGTGTATAATTAAAATGAAAAGTGCATAGCTAATAAGAATAAGAATGTTTATGGTTTCATTTCATTTCATAATACATCTCTAAATTTTATGGTCCAAGTTAGATCACTTACTGCCAATAAAAATAAAAATCCACATCAACTTTTCACTATGCCATAAGATAAAAACTAACGAATGTGGATGGAAGGACATGAAATAAAAATATTTGTAATAGTTTAAAGACGAAAAACAAACTTTTAAAATTTAAAAAACAAAATCCGAACTTCTTACAAATTTTAAAGTCAAAAGCAATATTCTATCATTCTAATTATGCTATATCAGGCTCTAAGAATCAGTAGGAAAAACCTGGAATTGCAGAGACCAACCACGGTAAATTTTGTAATCCTTAGCTTGATGGTTAAAAAGTAGGCGGAAATACTATTTTCATTTTTAAATTTTCACCCTATTCCTGTTTTGGTCCTTACTTTTTTTTATTTTACTGCTTTTAATTCCTAGAAAAAAGCGTTCCATTTTTGTCCTTACCATTACTCACTTAACGGAAATATCCTATGTGGCAAATGGAATGTTGACATAGCCAATAAAATAATATTAAAAAAATTACTTGGCATTCAAAAATTCTATGTCAACATAAAATAATAATTAAAAAAGAAACATAGGCAACCATGTATACCTTTGATTCTAAAAAAATTAATTTATCCATTTTAAGAAAATAAAAAATAAATAAAGAACACGTTCTTCACAAAGAACATGTTCTTCCTCAAATAATATGTTTGGTTGTTGAGGAAATTAAAAAATCAAGAACAGACCCAACATGGAACACGTAAAATCTAAGGGCACAAATCTACAAAATACAAAGACCTTCAAAGATTCAAAACACAAAGAACACAAACCCAAACCCAACAATCAATCTCCAACAAACCCAGAACATCACATGAACCCAGAAAAATGAAAAATCAAACCCTCCACAAATATCAAACCCAGAAAAATTCGAAAAAAACAAAGACCATAAGATCCAAACCTCTTCAAACCCAACTGATTCTTGCAATTTCCCAATACAAAAAAACTCACATGAAACTGAAAATCCAAACCCTGATGAAACTAAAACCAAAACTCTGAGACGAAGGAGTTTATTGTGGCGATGAAGAGGTGGGGGCTTGACCACACAAACTTAAATTCTACAACCCACACCACTTTTGACCCCAGATCCGAAGCCCCTGATTTAGTTAGCCCATGGGTTTAGAGAGAAAGCCACCGCTAGTTTTGGCCATGGATTTAGAGAGAGAAAGTTTGGGTTTTTGTCCATGGGTTTAGAGAGAGAGAGAGAGAGAGATCTGGGTTTTCGGCCAAGATTTAGAGAGAGAGAGAGAGAGAGAGAGAGAGAGAGAGAGAGAGAGAGAGAGAGAGAGAGAGAGAGAGATTTCCATTTGATCTTGGAGATTTTTGTAGAGAGAGTGAGAGCTTGGAAAATAATCAAAATATGAGTTAGGTCAGATTGTTGACTGAAGTTAATATGAGCTTGAGTTCTAATGTTGTATTTGGTTACCAAGAAAGTTTCAGAAAAATTCAAAAAGTTATGCAAACAGTTTTTTCCTAGTCTTTAAAACTGAAAAAAAAAAGTTTTTTATTTTTTCAATTTAAATTAAAATTAAGAAATTATAAGTTATTAATTTTTGACTTAAAAAAAAATTAAATTGCTTACGAGGCATTTTTTAAAGCCAAATAATTTTTTTAAAATATTATTTTAATAGACACGTTACACTTTGTTTGCCACGTAAGATATTTTTATTAAGTGAGTAATGGTAAGGACCAAAATAAAACGTTTTTTTCATTTAAAAATTAAAAGCGGTAAAATAAAAAAATAGGAATCAAAACGAAAATAAGGTGAAAATGTAAGAACGAAAATAGTATATTGGCCTAAAAAGTAAAACCGTTAGTCATGCATGCAGCATATAGATTCCCTCCTTTTTTTTTATTTATTATTTTTCAATCAACAAAAAAAAAAAAAAAAATGGGGCATTTGGTATATAATAAAAAGAAAATAGAAATTAGGAAAAGTGTGAAGGTTATAGTTGGGAATTTAGTTGCGTGCATTAATTGTACCAGAATGACCCTCAGCTGTGGACCAAACTCATAAATTCGTGTAAGAAAATTCCAATTTGAAGCTCGATAGCCAAAAAATACTTTATATGTTGGCGGTGGACAAAGTAATATAGCGCTAACCATGCATCTATTTATTAATTAGTTCAACTAATCTATATTATTAGCATTTCATACACGGGAGAGGCCATGCAAACTTGGGGATGTTACTCGATAGATATATAATGGAGGTGGATATATTTAAATTTTAGGCATTTTTGTTGGAAAATATTAAGAGGTGCAAATTAAGCAACAAAATTCTTAGTAAACTTTAGGATATTCTTTTCAAAAAAAAAAAAAAAAAAACAAAAACAAGAACAAAAACTTCACCTCTCATGTTATTAGTGTGGCAAACATATATTTCTCATTTTTAACACATAGGTTTCATGCCAACTTAGCCTCAAAATTCTAGATCAAAACCACTTTTATAATAGTTAACATACTTTTGAATTAGCGTTTTTATTTATTTTAAGTATAGTTTTTTTAATGTCTCATTTTTATAGGTATAATTGTATTTTGTTAATTATCAATAAATAAGCAAATAAATGTTGTAACAAATAAATAAATTAAAACACTTTTTTTAGAAGGAATTAAAACACCTTTTAGTAAAAAAGCTGATCCTAACCCGAACTCACAAGTGGGGATTTAACTTTACAAATGCAAGGGTGTAAGAAAAGATGAACTAACATGTCAAAGTAATTAGAGAGAGAGAGAGAGAGCAAGACAAAATCACAAGTTCCATCTTAAATACGTACAATTTTTTTTATTAATTAAATACGTACAAATTACAAAAATATCAGCTGGTACTACTCATCTATGCTATGTTGTCTTTTTCTTTAAGTAGGACACCTAAATGTACGATAACCACATCTTTAAAAAGCCTAAAGAAAAAAAAAAAAAATTATTGTATGAATATTTGACTTGCGTGATCATTCAATACACGAAGTCAACAATGCTGCACGCACGAATTTCATATTCTTTTTCACTTGGTAAAATGATAAACTGATAAATTGTGATGAGTTCAATATTATTTTACATGAATCATTACTGATATTATTTTTATTGTATAATAAATTAATAATTACAAATTATGAAAATAATTATTAAATTTATTATGTATTTAGATTTATTACCTCTCTGGGAAATGGATATATATATATATATATATATATATATATATATATATATATATATATATATATATATATATATCAAAAGTTGTATATCAAAATTGAATATTAGTTTAGAACGATTGATGTAGAGTAGATAATAAAGACTTTTTTTGACTAAAACAATCGTTAGAAGCTAGTGTGTTGGAAATTTAAGAAATAGAAAAAATGATAGTAGAAATCATTAGTGACAACGATAGAATTGTGTGAAATCATTGTTTTGCCTTTGAAATTTGTGTTTTTGCCAGTTTTAATAATATTTATTTCTTTTATAACTTTTAATTTAAAAGTTAAAATAAGGTCTCGTATGTTTCTTTAATGTCTCTTAAAAACAAAAGTTTTTCATTTTTTAGTAAAATTTACCATATTGCCACAAAATTTTGTCGTTAGCGTGAATTAGAATTTTGGTGGGTGTTTTCCTAATTGCTCTAGGTTTTCTTTTACTATTTGAGCATATTATCAAAAAAAGAAGAAGAAGAAGAAGAGCCTTTAAGGTTGTAGACACTCGATTTTGCACCCATGATTTAATTAAGGAAGATGACTGGAATGACCATCCATATACTCCAAAAATCATCATTGCATTACATGCATTAATTTGTTCATTGCATATCATGAAAGTGATCTTGAAGTTCTAACAATTGTGACGGTATGTCCGGTTTTCAAATCTGATCGTCAGATCGAAAAATATCTCATGATCAAGTTTGCACGGTTAGCATGCATTGTGTCTAGGTAGAGTTGACCATGCATGATTAATTTAAATGAATTCTGATTGGTTAAAAAATTAAAATTAATTAAATAATTTTGTGATTGGTTGATAATTAGTTTTTAAAATAGGATTGCTTGCATAGGAATAAAGGGGATAATTAGATAACAATAAAATTGTGGATAATCTAAACTTTATCAAGATTTATTTTAGAGTATTTATCTACAAGATAATTGTTGCTGAAAAGACCTGAATTATTCATAAAAGAGTTCAAAAATTAGAATATGGATTGAGAACGCATCTAAGTGCATGTCCCGATGCATGAAAACCCTAAAAAATGAGTCCAAAAGGCACCCGAACACGAAAGTGTGATTGGCATCCAAGAGTGCCATTTGGCACTTTTGGAGTGCCGATCGACACTTTCAAAGTGCTGAATTGCACACTTTTGGGCTTTGGGCCAACTCTCTTCGAGTGACGATAAGGCACATCATTTTCGACTTTTTCGCAGAAAGACGCATCCTGATTTGCATTCTACCCATCGTTGCTTTTTTTTTAAAGCACTCTAGCCTCTCTAAATAGGGACTGGATCTCAAAATTCAAAAGATTGGGGGACTTTTGGACATTTTTTTTTTCTGGACAGAGAGGCGTTTTACACTCTCAAATTACTCATATTTATGACTCTCCTTTCTGGAATTCTCTCTCTTAAAGCTAGAGTTTTTGGGTTTTAAAGATAATTACATAAGTTTCTTTGAACCCTAAAATGTCCACTCAAGAAGAAGAGTGCTCCATGGAAGAGATTGTTTCTGATTACCCTTTTCTTTTCTATGTTTCTTTTGTTGTGATGATGCATGTTTGTATATTTCTTTCAATTGAATTGTTTCAAATATCCATAATATGAATTTTCAATTTATATTGTTAAAGCATGTTCTTGTTTTTTTTATTATTATTGTTGTGATCTCTTTCTTAGTTTCAAAAATCTACATGTTATGAATTCTTTTCTCAAAATAAAAACGAATCTGCATCTTCATTAGATGTAGATTTGAATTTCTCTCAAAATAAAAATGGATCTACATCTTCATTAGATGTAGATCTGATTCTTTTCTCAAATAAAAATGGATTTGCATATTCCTTAGATGCAGATCTGAATTTTTCTCAAAACAAAAATGGATCTGCATCTTCATTAGATGTAGATTTGAATTTTTCTCAAAAAAAAAAAAAAAAAAAAAATCTACATCTTCATTAGATGAAGATCTGAATTTTTCTCAAAACAAAAACTGATCTACATCTTCATTAGATGTAGATCTAAATTTTTCTCAAAAAAAAAAAGAAAAAGGATTTGCATCTTCATTAGATGCAGATCTGAATTTTTCAAAATAAAAACTGATTTGTATCTTTATTAGATACAAATATGATTTTTCTTAACATAGCAGATTTTGGAAGTAAAAAAGGATCATGAATAGTTGTGTTTGTCTTATTTAATAATGAAATTCTCTTCTTAAGAAACCTTTTTCAGTTTTTTTGAACATATGAAAACAGATCTGATTTTTTTAAACATACAAATCTAATTTCTTTTTATTATCATAAAACAGATTTGGATTTTTACAAATCAAAAACCATTTTTTTTAAGTTCTCAAAAAACAGATTTGATTTTTCTAAACTTAATTCAATTTTTTTAATCATAAAAAAAAATCTAAATTTTACAAAGAAGAGGATGCATTCATAAATAAATTCACGTGATTTAGTTTTATTCATATGTGCAACATGTCATTCATAGCATGCATAAAAGGGGTACATTGGTCATAAGAGTCTAGAAGACCAGACTCTGTCTGGGCAGAATGGGTGCCTAACACCTTCCCATTCCATAACCTAGCTTTCGAATATAGTTTTTTTTTTGGTTAGGTAGATTTATGCCTTGTCTTTTGTTTTATTTATTTATTTATTTTTATTTTGGGTAGACTGTAACTAGGACAAAAAGTCATATATCTTTAGTAATTCGTAACTAGGACTCAAAGTCATGTAATTTTCAATTTATCAAACATGTATTCTTTTTTTATTCAATCAATGATAAAAGAACAATTCAATCATGTATTTTATATTTATTTATTTATTTATTTATTTATTTTGAAAAAGAATAAGTGGTGACTCCACACCACTTACCCAAAAAGAGAGGTGTTCTAGAAAAGCACTCAAAAAATCCCTCTCTTTTTTGAGAGAACCCCTAGTTTTCGTGGTCTCTCACAAAGGCTTTCAAATTGTAGATTAATAAACATGATTTGTTTCTCATAGGTATTTTGCTACGTTAATGACCATTAAGAACTGTTATTTGTGCAACAAAATGTATAATTTCACGATAAGATTGTTACAGTTGGATTAGAGTTTGTTGTATTGAATCTGCGACATATTACAAAAAGTAATAAAATCTACTTTACATGCTTGATCACCATGGAGTAACTTACATTCGAAGTAACTTAAAATGGAGACCGTGCATTTTAGAGTTAAAATATTGATATATTTATGAATAAAAAGACATACATAATGTTTTTTTTTTTTGGAGGATCAATACCGAGCAATATTATTGAGGAATTGTAA
This sequence comes from Castanea sativa, assembly GCF_040712315.1. Classification (NCBI taxonomy): domain Eukaryota; kingdom Viridiplantae; phylum Streptophyta; class Magnoliopsida; order Fagales; family Fagaceae; genus Castanea; species Castanea sativa. The sequence continues at coordinate 49,995,433 of NC_134013.1, read as the reverse complement.
AATCAGAAGTTACAAAAATAGAAATGATAGGTGGAACATGCACCATCTAGACTAACAAAGGAAGAAATAACCTCGCTCTCTTAGCTAAAGTATGGGCTACAAAATTGCTCAGCCACCTAGCATGAGAGAGAAAAAGTTCTAAGTGAACTCGCAATAGACACTATGTCTATTTACAAACGGACCAATTGAAGAGTGATGAAAATCTACAACAGATAACGCATTGCAAACCACTTCAGATTACCTCCAAAAACAGATTGCTGAATGCCCAATTCCACAGTAAATTGTGTTGCTCGTCTTGCAACTAAGACCTCTAGAACTTCCAGTGAATATGGGCAGGGGATTTTTTCAGACATTGCAGCGATTACTTCTCCATTGACATTTCGAACGACAAGCCCCAAACTTGCTTCGTTAGTGTTTGCAAAGATAGCTCTGTCGAAATTGGTTTTGTAAATATCACCCAAAGGGGGGTATCCATCAAACACTTTTCGATGAAGGCTGTACTATATGTAGCGGACATTTTTGTTGGAATTCCGAGAGATAGTTGCAAGCTGCTCTGGAATCTGTCAAGTGCCAAGCTCAATTCATGAAGTCTCAATTTGTTCCTGCGAGACTAGATGAACCATGCCACTGTAGCAAACACTTCCAATCTTCTCATATGTTTTCCAATCAGTTGAACTACATCATGGAAATTCTATATATCTGGGAAATCTTTCGGAATCCATTCAAAGGCTGGAAACCAAGTTTGATGCAGCAACTCCAAAGGGCATGAAAAGTGGATTCCTGGGCTGTGGAGCATATATTGCACCTTGAGTCGTTCAATATTTTCCTCTTCTTCAAATTTTTCTTGGTAGGTAAGTGTGAGAGACCACACCCTCGGTCCATTTTTTTTGGTGTTGGGCCAAACCCACATGAATGGGTGGAGTATATTGCTTCTCAAAATAGAGGTTTGATTGATTATATTTTCCTCTTTAGATTAAGGGTTTTACAATGGAGTCGCCACTTATTTAATTGTTGGAATAAATAAGAAAACCATAATTAAAAAATTATTCATTTTATTAATTTGTAAATGAATTTACATTGATCATAAGAAATTACATAACTTTGGCTCTAGATACAATCTAAGATAAAGTACATGGCTTTGTTTCCTAGTTACAATCTAAAAATTGAAAATTGCATGGATAAGCATTGATCTATCAACTCTTGATCTAAGTTCGAAGGCTATATTACAAGATAGGAAGGTGTTAGGCACCCACCTTGCCCGGTGAAATCGGTCTTCTAGATTATGGTGGCAAACATTCATATCATATCATCCAATGTGTTATCAATCAATTTGCATGTTGAATTTAATGTGTGTGCATGTGATAAACCCTAATTCAATTTATTAAGCATTGCATTTGGATTGAAAAATAGATTCTAGTGAATGTGTGTGGGTGATGATATCTCAGATTCAAGGATTTGAGAGAATTATGAAACAAACATGGTTTTCATATTTTTGATGTGGGTTTAAGATCAAAGATAGTGTTATGTATGAACATATGATGAACAACCAAGAGCATGTGAAGAACACATATGAACATTTAAGAACATTGAAACATATTCAAGGAATTTAAATAAACACTAGCACGCTCTAATCTTAATCTCATAATAATATATATATATATATATAAAAGTTCGGGAAAGAGATTATACTTGCATACAAGATCCACACGATAGAGGAGGAGACTCTTGATGGAGGTCCTAAAGGGTGAAGTTGAAAAGAAGAACTAGGAGAGAGAAAGTGAGTCTCACTCAATACCTTGAGTCTTAGGGAAACTAAGATATGACAAGATTACTCTACTTCACTAGAACTTAAGAGAGGAGAAGAGAGGAGGTTTTTTCGTGTTTTAGAATGGAGGAGAGGGGGGTTTTATATAATAGTAGTGAAAAAAATATAAATGGAAGGTCATTTAATGAGATTTGAAAAAGGATAAAAAAGAATCATGAACCTAGATCCTATTTTAGACTTCGGGGAAAGCTGGTGCATTAAATGTAGAGATTGGTGGGAGTGATAAGCAAGCAAAATTCGATTTTCTTGTAGCTATTGTAACAGCCCACAAAAACAAATTCAAAAAATCATATCTTATTCAATTCTGATAAGAATTATCTTATTTTTGTACTCAAATTGAAGTTTCAGATGTTTAGTTTCTGGAAAAATTAACCTCACTCATAGATTCAAAATATTCTAAGAGATATCAATGAAGTGGTGAGTAGAGGTCATTTGTTAGAAAATAATTTCAGCACAATTAACATTAAAAGGTCCCAAATTAGTTTCCAATTAACATTAATAGGCTTCAATCACTTCCATTTCAGAATTAATTAGTTTTAAATTTACCCTAATTAAAAAGATAATTACACAAATTACTCATGGAATAATTAATGTTTGACTATTTAATTAATTAAGTGTGTGCAGCCTTACCATAAGATGTAGTCTTAGCCAATCAAATTATGACACATCATTAATCTCAGTTTGATTATAATTATAACCAATTGGAATCAATTGTTCATAATCACATATAGTTGGACTCAATTTGTGATAATGCATTTCAGTGATTAAAATTTGATTTGATAATAACTTTTAATCTGATGGTCCGATTAGGGCTTATGACTAGTCGATTTGATCGTTACAACATTAAGATCATTTTGATGAAATGAGATTAAAGATCTAATGACCATAATTAAGATGCCTATATCCAAGGCAAAATTACCCTTTTACCCTCCAAGTGAGGTTAAATGTGGGTTACAAAATGGGGTGTCAACGATAAGGCTTTGGAGCAAGCTCGCTACAGAAAAGTTTATATTTTATTTGACACTTGAAGTTTCCAACTACGCTTCCAAAAATTCTATTAAGTCGATCCTTCTGAATTTGACGCATTGCCCTTGTCCTCAACCTCATACAGCATTTGATACCCTGTTTCAACCTGTCTCGACATACAAAGAGGGATAGCTTTTATTTGCTGTGCTTCAAACCACAAAAAGTTTTGGTTAATTAAGTTACAATTCTACTTACCCGTATTTAAGTTAATCAGATGGTCAACAGTGGCATCTTTTAACACCGCCACACAAGGTGAGATAATCTTCGTAGAACCATTACCTAGTAACCAATTGTCTTCATAAATTTTTATGCTCTTCCCATCACCTAATCTCCACCTCATCATAGCTTTCATTATGCTCTGCTAAGCATAAGAACCAGTGGATGTTGAAGATTCAAAAAATGATTCTCTTGGGAAATATCTAGCCTTAAAGACTCGACAGAACAAAGAGTTATCATCACTCATTAATCTCCAATCCTATTTAGCCAACATCACTTCATTAAACTTTACCAAATCCTTGAACCCCATCTCCCCTTTTGCTTTTGGTTTACAAAGTATCTCCCATTTTTTCCAATGGATTTTTCATTGCTTTCCCTTTTGGCCCCACCAAAATTTTCTTAATAATGCCTCAATCTCATCACACAGTCCCAATGGAAGCTTAAACAACTCATGGCGAATGTTGGAATCACTTGCACCACAGCTTTGAGTAAAACCTCTCTACCCGTTTGGGACAATAGCTTCTTCTTCCATTCCTGGAGTTTGCTCCAGACTCTTTCTTTAATATAATTAAGGCCGTCTTTTTTATTCCTCCTTACCACAGCTGGAAGACCAAGGTATTTTTCAAACTCTTTCACTTTAGGCACTCCCAAAAAAATTGTGATAGAATTTTTAGTATCTTCATCCACTGCTTTGCTAAAAAAAGGTAGTGGTTTTCTCCCGATTTAGCTGTTGACCTGATGCTTGTTCATATATAGTTTAGATGCTTTGTATTGATTGTAAGTCCGACATAGTAGCTCGACAAAATAGCAAATTGTTGTTAGCAAAGAATGGGAGATTCTTGGACCCCTTTTGCACAATGAGAAACCCCTTATATGATCCTCATCAGCTGCCTTTTGTTACATTTTGTTTAGGCCTTCGAAGGATTGCAAGAAAAGATAAGGGGACAAAGCATATACATAATGTCATGTCATTTAATATCTCATTTTATACTATAAGAAATGAAATTTTATTTAAAATGACATTGTGATATTATATATATATATATATATATATATATATATATATATATATATATATATCTTTAAATTTATAAAAAAAATTAATCTCTTTATCAAGGAAATGTACTTTTTCTATTTCTAAAAGATATGGATACATGGGCCTCTTAGCATTGATATATGCATTTAGAAAAATAAAGCATATATTACAATTCAGAAAGCAATAAATTTGAACCGTGACAATTTGATTAGAAGTCTCATAATTTTCTAACTTATCAAATTTTCTTCCACCCGGTTGTTCAACGAAAAGTAATCATGTAAATTCTCAACCAAAAAAAAAAACTTAGTTTAGTTGGCACGGTGTACTTGGGAGCCTAAGCCATTTGGGCCTGGCCCAATCGTAGGTAATCCCAATCTGCTCATACTTTTTCCATCACACGTCATCCTTATTTTTGAATCAGGATATCAGAAATGAGCTTTTTATGGGCCCACATTATCCATTTTTTGTGGGCTGCTGCGAGTTCCTTATGCTTAAAAGTTCCATCACTTTTCGTTGAATTATACCTTCTTAACATTGTCATAATAATTTCACAATAAATTCTTAACATTTTCATAATAATTTTACAACAAATTTTAGGTAATAAATTATTATTGATGGATAAAATAATAATATTAGTAATGGCTTGAATAAAAATCAACTTGTTATTTAAGATTTGTTACGAAAATGTTGTGAATATATATATATATATATATATATATATATATATATATTGGTTTTTTTGGAAAGAATTGTTTTTTGCACATAGCCAAGTTCAACAGTCAAAAAAAAAAAAAAAAAAATAGAAAAAGAAGAAGAATGCCATAGCTAACAGTCTACTGTTTGCGTGATGGAAGAAATGCTGAAATGGTCTTCTAAGTTCTAAACTTCTAATCAATATGTATGAATGAATAAATAAAATGCAGATGTTTGCTTTTACATCGTTATTTAATAACTCTTTTTTTTTTTTTTTGAGAGAGAGATTGTTATTTTATAAACTAGTATGTTTATTGGATATTTGTATTAGAGATAGCTAAAAAAAATTATAATAAATTATAATTGCTAGGAAAAAAATGACATGACATCACATTTTTGTGGCTCATGGACAATACAATATGACAGCGTTTGCAGTGAATATCCTATCTGCCTGCTTTATTTAGAGATAAAAATATCCATCAAATTTGATACATGAAGGCAAACAACCAAATCCCATAGAAGTTATTCTCTCAAGTCTCAACTCAAAGATTTGTTTGCAGGTTTCTGGAAGCACACATCAAAGAACATTTGGACAGGGGGGTAGTACCAAAGAATGGCAAAGTCAGTACCAGTTCAAGTTCAACATGGCAATTACTCATCAAAATTTCTAGCAACCGAAACAGGAAAACAAAGAGAGGATATGCCTTTGAAGCTAGAAATAGAGCAGGTACTCTGATTTTTAATGGTTGTCACACTACTGGAGCTGCCACAAATCTGTTGGCGAGTCTGGCTGCTAGGTGGAGGCCTGGCCTTACTTAAAGCTAAGGAACTAGGATTTATAGACCTTATAGACCTAACTAAAACCAGAAGCCTAGAATAGATATGGTATGGTAACAGGTACGCTAACTGGCAGGAACTACCTCTACTGGAGGATATGCAATTTCTCAAGCATCAAGGATTAACTCTTATCTCTTACCATCAAAATTGTTCCAAAGCTTGTTTTGTCTAATGTATTTGATATGGCTAATGCTGCCTCTAAGTGGCCTATTCACCACAGCTGGGTTACACCAGCAATTTTGTAGCTCTTCCGAAACTTTGTTCTTGTTCTGTTTTATTTATCTGTGTTAGCATGTATAGTGTTGTGGGCTTTAGGCCCAACTAGTTTACTAGTATAGCACACATTCTTGTACTACACTCTTACTTGTACTGCACTCATATGCCTCCAATATAAAGGCACTCATGTATATTCTTTTAGTAAGAAATACAATACTATTAAATTCAGTATTTCTAACATGGTATCAGAGCCACTGCTCTGACCTTTTTCTTAGCAGTCCTGTCTTAATTGGTGTTACTCCATTCTCAACATCGCTTCCGTCGTCATAACAGCTGCAGCAGCCTTTCGCCGTTGAACCTCTGACGTCTTCCAGACATCGTCCTTTGGTTCCGGACCTGTAGCAGCCATCGTTGAAGAGTTCTACACTACAAAGACCACTGCCCTTTTCAGCACCGCTGCGAATCTTGCTCCAATCAATTTTCTGCAGGTACCACTTAGATTGTCTTGCACCGATCTACAAAGTAATGGAATCTGTGAAGCCATCTGAGCTCGCACGCGCCGCTCAAAGATTCTGTGCTAAAGCTCATGCGCCCCACGCGCCGATAGCCTTCCTCACGTGCCTCCACGCGCTTGCACATGCCAGATCTGCACCTGCTGATGTCAGGCCTAGGTGACGTCATCAGCTAACATCATTGCCCATCCGCGCTGCTTACGTCACCTGCCACGTCATCGTTGACCAGATGTTGACCAGACATTGACTTTGACTGAAGGTTGACTTTGACCGTTGACTTTTATCCAGGGTTGACTTTTTTGCAGTCCAAGTGCTCCTTACCCAGTTTTTCGGGTAGATTTCATTTTTGCAGTCCATTTTTGCATATTTTGCATCTAAATGAAGAATAAGAACAGGTTTTCTTCTTGTTACAATAATTGTCGCTGACAATCTAGTAAACGTTTTTGCAATTTTTGCAAACGTTTTGGCCACAATATTAAGACTTGCTATCATCGCAACAAATTAGCTATTTCAATTTCTTCTGCTACTATTGCTAACACTGAGAGTGTCCAACCAATGGCTCCCATCTCTACACAGTCTAAGTCTTCAGGTCGCACTTTTACCATGTCCACAAATGACCTTAAAAATATCATCACCAATGTCATTCGTATGGTTGGTAATGCATCTTATTCCTCTTTTCTCTTAGCTTTATCTGGTATGTCTCCTTCCTCTTGGCTTATGGATTCTACTTGTTGCAATCACATGACACCTCACTCGTCCTTATTTTCTGAACTTAAACCTGCACCACACCCTCTTAATATTCGCATAGCAAATGGTTCCACAATGTTTGGTCATAATATAGGTTCCGTTTCAACCTCTAACCTCTCAGTTCCTGGGGTCTTTAATGTTCTTGACCTTTCTTACAATTTGTTTTTTGTGGGACAATTAGTTGAGTTGGGTTATCGCATTATATTTGATTATTTTGGGTGTATTGTGCAGGATCCAAGGATGGGACAGGAGCTTGGGACCGGTCCCAGAGTTGGGCGTATGTTTCCCGTGGACAACCTTCATCTTCCACTTGTTACTCTTGTTTCTGTTGCTGCAGCTGCTGCAATTTCTTCTATTCCTTCCCTTGCACTTTGGCATGCTCGACTTGATAACATATCTTCTTCTCGGGTACAATAATTGGCTTCTAGAGGTTTGTTAGGTTCAGTGTCTATAGAAAATTTTGATTGTATTTCATGCCAGTTAGGAAAACAACTAGCTTTGCCTTTCAATACTAGTGAATTAATATCCACTAATATCTTTGACCTTATTCATTTTGATGTTTGGGGACCTTCCTCTGTCTCTAGTATTGGTGGATCTCGATATTTTGTTGTCTTTGTTGATGATTACTCTCGCTATAGTTGGATTTTTAATATGAAACATCGTTCTGAATTGTTGCAAGTATATTCTAATTTTGCAAAAATGGTTGAAACTCAATTTTCCAAACGTATCAAATTTTTTTGATTTGATAATACTCTTGAGCACACTCAATATGCTTTCCAAACTGTTTCGCATTCCTATGGCACTATTCATCAATTAACTTATCCAGGTACCTCTCAGCAAAATAGTAGAGCTGAACAAAAATTTCGTCATATTCTTGACACTGTTCATACTCTCCTTCTCTTTGCCAAAGTTCCTATTCCTTTTTGGGGCGAAGCTGCTCTTCATGCTTTTCATGCTATTAATTGAATTCCTAGTCCTGTCATCCAAAATCAAACTCCATATGAGTGCCTTTTTGGGTCACCTCTAGACTATCATCACCTTCACTCCTTCGGTTCTGCTTGTTTCGTTCTTCTTCAGTCACATGAGCATAACAAACTTCAGCCTAGGTCAAGGCTTTGTTGTTTTCTTGGCTATGGCGAAACTCAAAAGGGGTATCAGTGTTATGATCCTGTTTCTCATCGTCTTCGTATCTCCTGCAATGTTGTCTTTTGGGAACATCGCCTCTTTGTTGAGCTCTCTCACTTTCGTGCTTCTCTATCTTCCTCTTCTGTCTTAGATCTATTTCCAGATGAGGCACATATTCCTTCTGTAGCTGCTCCTGACCCTCCTGTAGCTGCTCTTGATCCTCCTGTAGTTGCTCCTGATTCTCCTATAGACTTCTCTATTCAACCACCAAATATCTTTGATCTCTTTCCTAGTTCCCCCTCTAATGAATAGGTGGAAGATGAATAGGTCAAAGACGATCTACCTAACCCTGATCTTGGGTCCCCTGCTCCTGCTTCGCCTAAAGATCTTGCACAAGACATTCCACCTCGTCACTCAACTTGGTTAAGGTCCATTTTTGCACATTTACTTGACTATCATTGTTACACTGCCTTTGCTACACTACACGAGCCTCACACCTATCGTGAGGCTTCCACTGACCCTTTATAGCAGATTGCAATAAAAAAGGAACTTGATGCATTATCTAAAAACCATACTTAGGACTTGGCCACTCCCCGCCCCTAGGAAATCTGTGGTTGGTTGTAAGTAGATCTACAAGATTAAGACTCACTCTGATAGGTCCATTGAGCGCTACAAAACTCGTCTTGTTGCAAAAGGTTTTACATAGGAGTATGAGATTGATTATGAAGAGACCTTTGCTCCGGTTGCTCGTATCTCATCTGTTCGTGCCCTCTTAGCTGTTGCTGCTGCCAGTAAATGGGACATTTTCCAGATGGATGTCAAAAATGCATTCCTTAATGAGGATTTAAGTGAAGAAGTTTATATGCAACCTCCTCCTGGTCTCTCTGTTGAATCAAACAAGGTTTGTCACATTCGACGTGCACTTTATGGCCTTAAATAAGCTCCACAAGCTTGGTTTGCCAAATTCAGCTCTACCATCTCTCGCTTGGGTTACATGGCCAGTTATTAGGATTCTGCCTTATTTCTTCGTCGCACTGACAAAGACACTATTTTACTTCTTTTGTATATGAATGATATGATCATAACTGGTGATGATCTTAGTGGCATTCAAGAACTTAAGGATTTTCTTAGTCAGCAGTTTGAGATGAAAGATCTTGGACATCTCAGCTACTTCTTGGGTCTTGAAATCACTCATTCTATAAATGGACTTTACATTACTCAAGCCAAGTATGCCTTTGAATCCTTGTCTAGAGCTGGACTCATTGATAGCAAGACTATTAACACTCTAGTTGAGCTTAATGCACATTTGATTCCCTTAGAGGGGAAACCATTGTCTAATCCCTCTCTTTACAGACGCTTAGTTGGCAGCCTAGTTTATCTCACTGTTACTAGTCCAGACATTTCCTATGCTGTTCACTAGGTGAGCCAGTATCTGTCTGCTCCACGATCGACTCACTATGCTGCTGTTCTGTGCATTCTTTGATACCTAAAGGGCACTCTCTTCCATGGTCTTTTCTACCCTGTTCAGTCTCTTCTTGTTCTCCGTGCATTTTCTGATACTGATTAGGCAGGAGATCCCACCGATCGCAAGTCCACCACTGATTATTGCTTTCTTCTTGGTTCTTCTCTAATTTCTTGGTGAAGCAAGAAACAAACTCATGTGGCCTGTTCCAGTACTGAAGCAGAATATCGTGCCCTTGCTGATACCACATCTGAGCTTCTTTGGCTACGATGGCTTATCAAAGACTTAGGTGTGTCTACATCCTCTGCTACTCCTCTTTATTGTGACAACAAGAGTGCCATTCATATTGCTCACAATGATGTCTTCCATGAACGGACTAAACACATCGAGATCGATTGTCATTTTATCTGTTATCATCTTGTCTATGGTGCTTCAAGCTAATCTCAGTCTCCTCTACAGATCAACTAGCAGATATCTTCACCAAGTCACATCCTAAGGGACACCTTCGTACTTTGGTTGACAACCTCAAGTTGGTCTCACATCCACCTTGAGTTTGAGGGGGGCTGTTAACATGTATAGTGTTGTGGGCTTTAGGCCCAACTAATTTACTTGTATAGTACACATTTTTTTACTACACTCTTACTTGTACTGCACTTATATTTACTTGTACTGCACTCATATGCCTCCTATATAAAAACACTCATGTATATTCTTTTAGTGAGAAATATAATACTATTGAATTCAGTATTTCTAACAATTTGAGGATCATTTTTTTAAAAAAAAAGATGAAAATTGTTCCTGTGGTTGTGTTTGGATTCAAAGGATTTAAAATTATAATATTTGAAGAAAAATTCATAGCACAAATTAAATAATATAAATTTCATAACACATGATGATGTGAACTTTGAATTTTTTCTCAAACAAAAACTTTTGTGATACAATGAATTTAAAATGACACTTAACAGAGTCATTTTAAACCCACATATGAATAAAGTCAAATCCCTCTATAAATTTCATTAATAGAAATAAAAGTATGTCATTTTATACTTTTTTTTTTTTCAAATTTCTAAAGTAACTTCTAGCAACTGGCTTCTACTGCTAGCACTTGGACTTGGAAGTTGGAAGCAAAACTACAATTACCTTGAATCAATCAATGAATTAATGAAAGGAGGGACTAGTTGGTTTGAGAATCCGCTAGTCAAAAGAAAGATAGGGAGTCCTTCTGGGATGGAGCCTTACGATGCAAGATTGTCACGTACAGTTCCTTTGAGAAGGGTGTGATACCACCCCCTATCAGGCTTGGTCAATAGTGCATGATACATTTTTTAGTTATTGGAGAGCCCAAGTACTCTCTTTCGGATCTAAGGAAACGACTTTCAGAGATTTTTTTTTCCCTATGGAAGATAAAGAGTGAAATATTCAACCTATTAATATTAGAGGACCAAAAGAGTTTATTAAAATCTAAACCATTCTTTTAAAATTCTTTCATCAAAATGGCTAATGATTGAATTTTAATTACAAATCAAATACACATAATTGGCCTAGTTGTACATCCTTTTTTTTTTAGGTAGCAGTCATTAGTGGATGGAGGGGAGGGGTTAGGTGTGGTTCAAACTGTTGTTCATCCATTTCAATTGGTCTAGAGTAAAGTGAGAGAATTTTATGACAATATCAATATGTTGCACGGTACTAAAAGTATCTCTACCAGCTTTTTAAAATTTCACGCAGACTTGAAGAAAAAAAAATCACTTTTTCATACGCACCATCTTAAAAACTTTTTCTATTATTTCTCTATTTTATTAAAATAAAATTTATTATTGTTTTTTCTCCATCAAAATTACTCTATTTCATTATAACTTTTTTCCCCACACCCACAATCTTACTCGCATCCACCCTACTAAAATGAGAGAGAGAGAGAGAGAGAGAGAGAGAGAGAGAGAGAGAGAGAGTCGTGACCACCGCACTCATTAAAGGCCCTCAAGGTTAGATAGAGAGAATTTTCTTGGGGTTGTGTTTGGGACTATTTGTTGGCATTAAGAAAAAAAAAAGGGTTTGAAAATGACTCCCAAGGTGTAGAGACTGTTGTAGCAAATTTATTTTTTAAAGTCCCAAGAAAGACTATTATTGTAATTTTTTTGCTGAACAGAAAGAGTATTATTGGAGCCTTTATTTTAGGTGATACTTTCTAGAAATTAAGAGTGAGAGACTTAAGAGAGGCTGTTGGACATACTTAAACTGGGTGCTTCTATAATTGTCTAAGTTACCAATAAAAAATGAGACCTACTATATAAATTAAATGTAGTGCTACGTCCAAAACAGTTACACAATATTTTTATAACAAATTTTAGTTGGCAGGTTGTCACAGATTTTTTAATTTGAATTTATATCTAAAACTACTTTTTTGTCTACTAATAATAGTAAGTAACAACCTACCATATATGATTTATTGTGAAAGTATTGTGAAAATGTTGTAGATATAATATTTTTTTTTATAAATTAAATTTCATATAAGAATGTATATGAGCATTCCCTTATGATTTAAGTTATTGTCTGCTTCTTCTCTTCTTCTTTTTCTTTTTCTTTTTCTTTTTTTTCTTATTTTTAAAAATTATAAAATTACAATGAGGGAGAAGAGATTTAAATAATCTTGAACATTTTCATTGAAAATATTAAATTGTATTAGTTGAACTATAAGACTTTTGGAAAATCATCATATGCTTTTAAGAATGAGAATAAGAATTATATGAGAAAAAGAGCATTTTCCCCCACTTTCATGGCCTGGCCTTGTGAATACCTTGCCAAGCCTATTTTGGTCTAATGAATCATACAAAATATTTAATACAAAATAACAATTTTTTTTTTATAAGTAAAGGTATGTAGACCTCTTTGAGTATCTAACTATTCCCTTAGATATGTACAGTCTCCCTGTCCTACACACATCAAATTCTTACAGGGAGGAATCCCATGGGTATCTGAAAATTTAGGCCTATTTTTAGCCCATTGTGAATCCTGTGTACTGAATAGAAAAACTATTATTTTAGATTAGGGTTTGGTGCGTTGTTTTATGAAAGAAAAATTGTACTACTACATCTTGTATTTTTCCCTGTGAATAGTAATTTCACTATAACTTCGGGGACGTGAACAAATTGTTGAACCATGTAAATATTGTCTTGTGTGATTACTTTCTTTGATATATATATATATATATATTTTCTTTATTTAGCATTTCACAGATTTGAAAATTTCATATATATTCCCTACAAGATGCCGAAAAGATGTTTTAAACTCAAGATCTTATAGATATCATAAGATCTTAGGAATCACTAAAAAATAACCTTGGAGTTACAAAATAGCGACAATTGACTATACAATTGGAGACATTCTCATCCTTCCTGAATCATTGCCTGCCCATAGAGGAGAGGTATGAGTTCCTATATAAACTAATAATAAAACGAGAGCAAATCAATGGTTAAATTTTTTATGATTAATATACTCTTTAAAGTGACTTTATATATTCCTTATTAATATTTTTTATAAAAAAATTATACAGTATGATGATGCTGAGATCGTTAGTCAAGTAGGTTCGTCCAGATAGATCAGCACGAACTTCGTCTCAATACCTGCAGGAGTAATAATGGAATCCTCTCTAAGTGGCCACCGGTGTGGTGCAGGCCACAGAGTCTCTGATGGTAAAGTCAGAGACTAGGAATGGTAGATAGGGCTTATAAGAACTAGAGCGATATATAGTGTTTCAGCGAGTGTGTATGTATGTACCTTCTTTGGCTCTAAGATGTGTCTTATATACATTCTTATTCTTTCTAGCTATTGTACCCTACTCATGGTGGTATAATTGCTTCTTTTGTAACGCCTCTGGGCTCATTCAATGTGGGCTTTGATGGGTCTCCAACGGTCTTCTTGGCTGATTGGTAATCGTCCAAGGCATTTGAATGCTCCTCTTTATGGCACTTCTACCATTGTCCATGCTGAGATGGGATGGATGATGGTACTTGATGGGCTCGTCTGGACTGATATTTATTGGCCCTATCAACTACCCCCCCCCCCCAGTCTTGCGGTCATCCTTATGTGTAATGATGATCGTAGGAAGATAGAAGGTTTTTTTTTTTTGTTTAAACATGACCCTTGGGATTCCGTTTTAGTCGCATTTAATGTGTAGTGGCGACAGTGTATGCAACATGGCCATATGGCACATTCTGACTACTAGAATTCAATTGCTTCACTCATGTGTCTTTTGGGTTTCCCGTCGATTTTTAGTTTTTCGTGCCCAACTCTATTAAACTTGTCTTCTTTTTCTCTTTCCTCACTTTCTCCTATTTGCGCCATTGTTGCTCTGTATTTCTCTTCTCCAAGCTCCCTATCACGTTTCTCCTTTCTGGGATTGTTCCTTTTGAGGTACGGCTTCTTTCCTCATGCTTTTATCTTTTGTAGCGGGCTTTATTGGTAAAAGATCACCGGTATTTTCCTTTTCTTGTTTTGGGATTTGGAGATTTCCCCCTTTTTCTTCTTCTTTTGGGTTCCATGGTAGATAGCTCTAAGGTTAGGAGACTCTATCCTTCCCTTTCGTTTTTCTTTGTGTGTTTAAGGGCTTCTCGTTCTTTTGGCTCTTCAATTGTGGGTTTTGTGTTTGGGGGTAGTGGCTTAGGCCTGGCGTTGGTTGATCTAATCCTTCTGTTTCGTTACTCAATGGATTGGTTTGAGGGAATAATGGGTGAATGGAGAGCTATGTCGGAAGTGAGGTCTAGTAAGCTAGAAACTAGGTTGTCGTATAGCGATGACCCCGTTTAGGTGGGGGAGGATACCGCAGCTTTTGGCCTAAGAGTGGTTAGGGCTTTTCATGCCCTTGGGAAGGTGTGTGGTCTGGACGCTAACACTTTCTCTAGGTTTAGGGATAGGTTCCAATTCCCTAAGAGGGTTCGGGTTTGTCTTCCTCATGGAGAGGAATGGGCCTATCATTTTTCGCTTGGAGAGGTGTGCTTCTATAAGGTTGCCTTCCTATGCGGTCTTAGGTTTCCCATCCACCCTTCATTATGGAGATTCTGAATCATTTCAACATCGCTTTTGGGCAACTTATGCCAAATTCGTGGAGGATTGTGATCAATTGTATGAAGATATGGATGGCTGTCACTGAAAGGGACATGATTAGGGTGGACGAGTTCACATATTTGTATCGTCTAAAGGAGTTAAAGGAGAATAGGTATTACGAACTTGTGCCATGGGTCAGAAAGGCTAGGATCATTACGAATCTACCATCGTCCTTTCGATATTGGAAATCGAGGTTCTTTTTTGTGTCAGGGGATAAATGGGAGACTCCTTCCAATGGGTTCTAGGGTGATGTTCCTAGGTTACATCGTCATTGGAGAGCCCTGAGTCTAGGTGCATTGTCCTTCTGCAAGTCCTTTTTTCTTTTTCTAATTTTTTTTGTGGCTAATCTTTCTATATGTTGTGTAGTTAAGAAACGTCCAAAGCTCAAGAGGCGTGTCGAAGCAGCTACTGAATATGCCAAGACTATTGACGACTTCGACGACTTGGTTGACCTAAGAACCTTAGCTCGTCATTGCCTTGGTCCAAACCCTTCCTCCTTCGTCTTGTGCACCATTGAAATCGAAGAGAAGAACAGTAAGTGTTTATTTGGTTTGTCACTGACTTGGATTTTTTTTTTTTTTACCAGTGTTTCTCTTTCACAGAGATGACGACGAAGTTCAATCAGGGGATGTATGCCAAGATGAGGGCCAAGAAGAATGAGCCCCTCTCCAACCTTGGGAAGAGGGTAGTGTGTGTCGTGGAGAAAAGGACTCCTGTTGCGCCTATTGCCTCCATCTCTGGGGCTACAAGGGCTGCGTTTCCTGCCACCTCGGTCGAAGAGATCACTCCTTGCCCAAAGAAGTAGCGAGTGGCGGACAAGGGCAAAGAAAAGGCCACCTCCCGCTCGTCAATTGTCTGGGATGACGTCGACCTGGCACTGACAAAGGTGCAAGATGCCTTCATTGCTGAGGAGCTCAAGGCTTTTATAACGTGCCTTCCAACGAGATCGTGAGTCGTCACATTCACAAGCTTGTCTAGGTGAAGTATTTGTATCACTTATTTTTCCTCTCTTTTCCTCTTTTGCATGGATTTGAAAGTTAGGTGCTCTGTGTGATTTCATTTTTAGGTGCTGGGGAAAACCGTCAGGAGGCGAATGCCGCGTCAGTAGGTTCCAAGGTGGAGGCCCTAGAGATGGAGAATTCGAAATTAAGGAAGAATCTCATTACTGCCATAGACAAGGCCAAGACTGCCAAGGAAAAGGCGAAGGTTTTGGCTGGCGACCTGAGGGCTGAGAGGCAGCTGACCTTGGAGAAGGATGAACAACTCCAAGTTACAAAAGAGAAGGTTAAGACCGTTGTTGCCAAGGCCGTTGAAGCCTTTCAACAGACTGATGAGTACAACATTGTGCTCTTTAGTTGGTACTACAAGGACTTTGAGCTCATTTGGCGGTATCTTGTCAAGCATCCTACTGGCGTAGACTTGGGGAGTTTGGACCTGGAGGATGTATACAAAGAGATGGAGGAGGATGAGGCTTCTCTATTCGTTGCTATTGCTCCTGAAGGGAATGCTCCATAGCCCAATCCCGCTGGTGGTAACGAGGTTGCTGCATGAACCTGTCCAGTGCACACACACACACACACACACATATACACACACATATATATATATGCTTTTTTGTTTTTGTTTTTGTTTTTTTTTTTTTTTGCTACCTAGTGTGTTTTTGGGCTTCTAATTCCAAGACAATGCTTTTTGCCCTGTTTTTTTTTTTTTTTTTTGGCTTTTAAATTCTGTTTATGGACAAGATATGTTTATGCTATTGCTCATTTTCATACCTTTGATAGTTCTTTTCTTGTAATGTTTGATGTATGTGACTAACGCTTTTGCTAGAGTCTTTGTTTGCTTACTCCCGTCTATGGGTACTTAGTCACTTTTTAGATGATTTACATCTTGCTGTGGATTTCACCTAGGTTTCATTAGTGACTTACATTCGTCTAGCGGGATTCTCTTTGGCTTTGTTGGTAATTTACTTCCGTCAAGCGGAATCTCATCACTTAGCCTTTTTCTTTTTTGTTATATGACTTACATCCAACTAAAGAATTTTGTCACTTTGGCTTTGTCAGTGATTTACATCCGTCTAGCGGAGTCCTATCACTTAGCCTTTTTTAGGTGACTTACATCCAACTAGGGAATTTTGTCACTTTTGGCTTCATCAGTGATTTACATCTGTCTAGCGGAATCTTATCACTTAGCCTTTTTTTAGGTGACTTACATCCAATTAGGGAATTTTGTCACTTTTGGCTTCGTCAGTGATTTACATCCGTCTAGCAGAATTTTATCACTTAGCATTTTTTAGGTGACTTACATCCAACTAAGGAACTTTGTCACTTTTGGCTTCATCAGTGATGTACATCCGTCTAGCGGAATCTTGTCACTTAGCCTTTGTGTTCTAGGCTTGCGTACAATGACTTGGAATATTGGTTGAATAGTGCTTTTATTACTTTATTTCAAACGTGGATACAATTGTCTTTTACATTTATTGATGATACTTCTTCAAATGCTCAATGTTCCATGGCCGGGGCAATTTCTTCTCGTCCATCGTCTCCAGGTGGTAGTTGCCTTGTCTTGAGTAGTGGAAGATCTAGTATTGCCCTTCCCAGGTTGGCCCAAGCTTCCCTTGGGTTGGATCCTTAGTGGCTGGTGTGACTTTGCCCAGGACATGGTTTCCTATGTTGAGTCTTTTGAGCTTCACTCTTTTGTTGTAATATTTGGTCATCTTTTGCTGGTACTTTGTTATCTTCTGGGATGCTTCGTGTCTCACTTCGTCGAGGCAGTCTAGGTTGACTCTCAACTAATCGTCGTTGCTGTCTCCACTAAAAACTTATCTTCTCATGCTAGTGACCCTTACTTCAACTGCAATTACTGCCTCGATGCCATAGGTGAGCCTGAAGGGAGTTTCTCTTGTTGGGGTTCTTGTCGTAGTTCTGTAAGCCCACAAGACACTAGGCAATTCATTTGGCCATGCGCCCTTTGCTTGTTCCAGCCGGGCTTTGATGATCTTCAGCAGCGTTCAGTTCATCACTTTCGTCTGTCAGTTGGCTTAGGGGTGTCCTGGGGATAAGAACTGGTTCTTGATCCCCAATCCCTAGCAAAAGTCTTTGAAGCCTTGGCTGTCAAATTTTCGTCCGTTATCCGATATGATCATCCGTGGTATCCCGAATCTGCAAACTATGTTCTTCCACACGAAGTTTTGGATCCTTCCTCCGTGATGGTTGGTAATGCTTCTACTTTAACCCAATTTGTAAAGTAATCAATTGCGACCAGTAAGAATTTTACTTGTCTCTTACCTTGGGGTAGTGGACCTATGATGTCAATTCCCTACTGGGTGACTGGCCACGAGGAGGTTATAGGTGTCAACTTCTCTGTTAGGATACGTTGAACATTTCCAAACCTCTGGCATTTGTCGCATCGTTCAACAAACTCTCTTACATCCTTCTGCATAGTAGGCAAGAAGTGACCCATTCTAATGATCTTACTTACTAGTGATCTTGGGCCTGCATGGTCTCTGCATATCCCTATGTGGATCTCCTCCAAGATGTACTTGGCCTCACTTTTGTCGAAACACTTCAAGTAGGGCATGGAGAAGCCTTTTTTGTATAGGACATCGTTTAAGATCCTAGCTGCTCTCTTTCAGACTTTCCTGGCCTCCTCGACGTCCTGCGGAAGTCGTCCATCTTGCAGGAAAGATAGAATTGGGGTCATCCAACAGCTTTCGCTTTGAATTGCGAAGGTGTGGATCTCTTCAATGCTTAGACACCTTTGAATTTCCATTTTTAAATCTGTGCTCGTCGATCCCGCTTCTGGCGAGGCTTGCTTCGCTATCTCGTCTGCCCCCATATTCTGACTCTTAAGGACCTGTTTGAACTCTATCCGATCAAATTCACGGGCCAAATGCCTTGTCAGTCTCAAGTATTTCTACATTATCTCCTCCTTTGCCTTATACTCTTCCTTTATCTAACCCACGACCAGCTTAGAATCGCTCTGGAGGAGCAAGTTTTTAGCGCCCAACGCCTTTCCGACCCTTAGTCCTGTCAGTATCGCCTCATACTTCACTTCTTTGCTGGTGGCGGGGAACTGAAGCTGAACTCCGTATTTGAGCGTATCTCATTCTAGAGTAATGATAATAACCCCTACTCTGCCCCTTTTTCGAGCTGATGATCCGTCAACCTGGATTGTCTATCTATCCCCTTCGTCTAGTGCCTCGTCCTCGTATAGGATCGTGAATTCGGCGATAAAGTCTACTAGTGCTTGTGCCTTGATAGCTGTTCTGGGGTGGTACTTGATGTCGAATTAGTTAAGTTTGATTGCCCATTGAACCATTACTCTTGCGGCCTTGGGCTTGCTCATTGACTTCTTTGTGGATTGATCCGTCATTACTAGGATATGATTCGCCTGGAAGTAGGGGTGCAACTTTCGTGAGGCTACAATCAAAGCGAATGCAATCTACTCAATCCGTAGGTACTTTGCTTCAGCTCCTCGGAAGGCTAAACTGGCATAGTAGACCAGGAGTTGTGTTCCACTCTCTTCCTGAATCAAGGTTGCACTCACAGCTGTAGCCGATACTGCTAAGTATAAGTATAAGTCTTCCCCTTTTTTGGACGGGCTCAGGAGAGGTGGATTGCTCAGGTAGTGTTTAAATCCTGGAAGACCTTCTCACATTCCTCATCTAGGTGAATGCTTGCTTCAGAGTTTTAAAGAAAGGTAGACATTTTTCTGTTGCCCTAAAGACAAATCTGTTGAGTGCAGCTATCCTTCCTATTAGCTTCCGGACTTCCTTCACCATCTTTGGTGATGCCATCTTTTTTTACATCACATAATAAGAAGATTTACAAGTCAATAACTAAATATCAAATAATACAAAACATTTAGTCTTAACTCTTATGTCTTAAACCTCAATATAACATCAAACAGTAAGAAGATTTATAACAAGTTATTACTCATTACATAAGCCCATAATAACTAATAAGCCAACAAAGTTAATAACATAATATTACTCCTCCTCCTCCTCATCATCCATGAGAAAAGGATCAAATTCATCATCAAAAGAACTCCCACAAGAACTACCAGGACCCATTGGAAGATTTGTCAAGCCATGTTCATGGTTGTTGTCGTCGTCATCATCGTCATCAACATCAATAGTTTCAAGTTCAATATCGTCTTCCACATTCACTAGGGCTACTGGTTCATTAAGACAATCCCAATTTATGTCATTTGGATTAAGAAGTGCAGGTTCTTCAGTCACCCAATCTCCCATCAAGTCAATGTTATCCAAGCTTATAGGATCCAATGCATACTTATTTCTTTGAATGTTCTTACCAATGAGAATATTAAACATTAGTAACATTATAATTATTTAAAAGTACATTTCATTTACATATGAGTAACGATGATAAATTTACCTTTCTTGAAGCCTCAAATTATAATGGACAAAGACCAAATCATTTACTCGTTTATGTTCCAATCTATTTCTCTTCTTTGAGTGAACATATTCAAATGCGCTCCAATTTCTCTCACAACCAGTTGCACTACAACATTGACTTAGCACACGAATGGCAAATGATTGTAAATCTGGAGCTCCAAGTCCAAATTGCTTCCACCATGAAACTACAATAACAAGTAAAAATGTAAAATAAGCATTGCCCATGTAATCTTACAATAACAACTATAAAGGATAAATAGACATATTTAAAGGAAATACAATTAAATTATTAATGTTTACTTGGATTTAGTCTCTCTCATTGGCGGATTGCTAGTGATGTGCCAAAGTCACCCATTGACTTTTTGTACTCATCAAGTTGTGAACTTATTTTGTCTTGAATGTCAAGATCGGGAACCAATCTCATTAGAGTGCTTAGCAACCCTCTTTGAACTTCATTTTGCCTTTTAAATGAAGGCCTAAAGTAAATTGCAAGGTTAAGAAAGCAACTTGCTGCATGCAAAGGACTATGAAATTGTTTGCCCCATCTAGCATCAATAACTCTAATATAATGTCCATGCAAAGAAACTTTGTTCTTCAACCTTTTTTTAATTTCCTCTTTTGCTTTGTCCATTGCTTCATAAAAGTACCCCATAGTAGGTTTCTCATCCCCATCAACAAGACAGAGTACTCTAACTTTGTTCTTGCATTGAGACCAAAATGAATAATCTTCCAAAACAATTTTACTTATCTCCTTCCAAACGGCAGTCTTAGCATGGGGGAATGAAAGCCATTTATCACAAGTGAATATTTGTCTAAGCTCTTTTTTGAACCTTAGCATGCTCTGTAGACTTAAGAAGTTAGTGGCAAACCTTGTAATTGTAGGACGACATAACTTTCTTCCATTTGTAAAATCTTGCCTCATCAAGTCTAAAACAACTCCATGGTTGTAAATGAACTTTGTTATTTTTTTCGCCTTCTTAATTGATTCATCAACAAGAGAGAACCACTTAGGATTAGCAATATTCTCCAACATTAAGTCTATGCAATGAGCTGCACAAGGAGACCAAAATAAAGTTCATACTTCAGCTGTAATTTTTTTCCAGCTTTTTTATAGGCAGAAGCATTATCTGTAATCAATTGGACAATATATTCTACACCAATTTCTTGAACAACAGAATCAAATATATTGAACAACATTTTAGCATCCTTTGTAAGGCCTGAAGTGTCAATAGATTTCAAGAACATGGCACCCCTTGGACAATAAACCAAAAAATTCATTATTGGTTGTTGTTTTTTATTAGTCCACCCATTAGACATCACTGAACAACCATATACTTTCCGATCATTTTTTATATCTAACAAAAAATCATTAACTTCATGCATAACATTTTTCAACATGGGTCCCCTCAACTCATAAAAAGAAGGCCCCTTAAATCCTGACCCAACAACAGTAATAGAATCTATCATAGGTTGATAATAGGGTGACTAAGATGCATAAAACATTAGAATGATACCACCATCTTGCCACATTCAACTTTGCATTATCAATCATTGCTTTTGTAGCCAAAGCACTTCTTAATTTTAATATTAATTAATAAAAATGATTTTATATTACAACATAAATGTAAAGATATAGGAGTTAGTATGGAAGATGAGGAGTTAGTATAGAAGATGAGGAGTTAGTGAAAATGTTTAATCCCATATTGAAAATGAAAGAGACTATTTTATTCTTTTTAATTGTGGTGATTAATGGGTTAATATGAATTTATTCAGATATTGGGCTAGATACGTGCATAATGGTGATTAATTTCATGAGGCCCATTGAGCCTATAAATATACTCATGCAAACCCAATACAAAACACAATGTGAGTATAGCAAAACAAAAATCTAGCAAATTGCAAGCATTCTTATACACTAAAATTATAGAGAGGTTCTTGCACCAACAATTTTAAGGAGATTCACAACATATAGAGCCTACACAAGAGAAACCAAATGAGACTGTTGGAGATCTCCATAAGCCCTTTTGCTTTAAGGGAGCCCACTTCAAGAGGTGGAAAGGAAAGGTCTTTTTTTACTTGAGTCTTCTCAAAGTCTCCTACGTTCTCACTGACGAGAATCCTTCAAAGGTTTTTACCAAAGAGATGAGTGAGGAAGAATTTAGTCTCCATCAAGAAAAAATAGATAAGTATACAAAAGATAAATACAATTGTCACTATTATTTTTGAATTGTCTTGCTGATCAATTCTATGATTATTATGATACAACTTATAATTTTGCCAAGAAAATTTGGAAAACTTTACAAAGCAAGTATGATACCAAGGAGGCTGGTGCAAAGAAGTATACTGCCAGTAGATTTTTCTGTTACCAAATGGTGGATGGAAAATCGGTGGTGGATCAAGCACAAGACTTCCAAATGATTGTGGCATAATTGAGATCCGAAGGCATAAAGATTGGAGATAATTTGGTAGTAGCTGACATAGTTGATAAACTACCACAATCTTGGAGGGAGTTCCAAAAGACTTCGTGGCACAAATAAAATGAGACATCCTTGGAGACTTTGATCACACGCATCCGTGTGGAGGGAGGCTAGAGGACAAGATGCACTCATGACACAAGAGAGCAATGGTAATTCCATCACAAAGGTATACCTTATTTTAGCGAATAATAATATGCCCAAAAATAATTTTCCTAGAAAAGGTCAATTGAAGCCTAAAAAAAGAGCCTTTAAAAATAATAATAGACCTCAAGGAAGGGGAAACCCAAATAAAAATTACAATAAGAACCAAGGATCTCCTTCACAATATTAATTTAATAGATCTTGTTTTGTCCGTGGCAAGAGTGAGCATATTGCTTGAATTTGCAAATTTTGGAAACGTGAATCTGTTCCGCAGACTAACGTAACCGAGAAGAGCCTTTAGTGGCTAT
The DNA here is from genome assembly GCF_040712315.1 of Castanea sativa. Taxonomy (NCBI): domain Eukaryota; kingdom Viridiplantae; phylum Streptophyta; class Magnoliopsida; order Fagales; family Fagaceae; genus Castanea; species Castanea sativa. The sequence goes on along the minus strand of NC_134013.1, from coordinate 49,972,296 downwards.
GATTATAGACATCAATATGGTGAAATATGTTGAAGGGTTGTGGGTAGATTTTGGTGCTAATAGGCATGTCTGTTATGGCAAAGATTGGTTCAAGTTGTACACTCCCTTTGAAGAAGAAAAATCAATTATGCTTGGTGACTCTAGCAAAACCAAGGTTCTTGGGAGTGGTGAGGTTGATTTGAAATTCACTTTTAGATGTGTGCTAACATTGAAAAATGTATTTTACACTTCGTCCATGAGAAAGAATTTGATGTCAAGTTTTTTGCTTAACAAGGTTGGCTTCAAGCAAACTATGGATTTGATAATTATGTAATCACTAAAGAGGGATTATTTGTGGGGAAGGGTTATGCATGTGATGGAATGTTTAAATTGAATGTTGAGAATAATAAAGCATCTATTAGTTCAGTTTATATGCTTTCTTCTATTAATTTTGGCATGCTCGTTTGTGTCATATAAATATTAGATATGTGGGAATCATGAGTACTTTAGGATCAATTCCAAGACTGTCAAAAGATTTTGAAAAATGTGAGACATATAGTCAAACTAAGATTACAAAAATGCCTCTTAAAAGTGTTGAAAGAAATACTGAATTGCTTGAGTTGATTCACTCTGATTTATGTGAATTTGAGGGAGTTCTAACTTGTGGAGGAAATAAATATATTATCACTTGTATTGATGATTTCTCAAAATATACAATTGTATATTTGTTGAAAAATAAAAGTGATGCTTTTTTTAAAGATTTTTTTAAAAAAGTTGAAAATCAATTCAGTAGAAAAATAAAAAGAATAAGAAGTGTAGAGGCTGTGAGTCTGAATCAAGTGCATTCAACTCATTTGCTAAGTCTTTGGGAATTATCCATAAAACTACTGCACCATATTCACCTGCTTCTAATGGTGTGACTGAAAGAAAAAATAGAACTTTAATTGAGTTAACAAATGCCATGTTAATTGAATCTGATCCACCTTTACATTTTTTGGGTGAAACTATTTTAACTGCATGTCATCTTTTGAATAAAGTGCCACATAAAAAGTCACATACCACACCTTTTGAGATGTGAAAAAGACATAGGTCAAATTTAAGATATTTGAGAGTATGAAGTTGTCTTTCTTATGTAAGACTTACTGACCCTAAAATACCCAAATTAGGTATAAGAGCTACTACCTCTGCTTTTCTTGGTTATGCGATTAATAGTGCAGTTTATAGATTTTTTAATCTTAAAAAAAAATAATTTTTTTGAATCTAATGATGCAATTTTTCATGAAGAAAAATTTCCATTTAAATTGAAAAATAGTGGGGGTGAAGCAAATATTTTGTCACAATCTAATTCTTCCACTTCTCATTTACAAAATCAAGAAAATTTTGAAATGGAACTTAGGAGTAAAAGAGCTAGAGTTGAAAAGGATTTTGTTCTTGATTATTATGTTTTTAACATTGAGGAAAATCCCCAAAATTTAAAAGAGGCATTAACCTCACCTGATGCTATATTTTGGAAAGAGGTTGTAAATGATGAGATAGAATCTCTAATTTCTAATAGAACTTGGAAATTAGTAGATCTTCCACCGGGTTGTAAGACCATAGGATGTAAATGGGTCTTTAGAAAAAAGTTAAAACCTGATAGATCAATAGATAAGTTTAAAGCTAGACTTGTTATAAAAGGCTTTAAACAAAAAACCGATTTTGATTTCTTTAATACTTTTTCTCCAGTAACAAGAATTACATCTATTAGATTTTTAATTGCTATTGATGCAATTTTTTATTTGAAAATTCATCAAATGGATGTAAAAACTGCTTTTCTAAATGGGGACCTAGAGGAAGAGATTTATATGGACCAATTTGAAGGCTTTGTAGAGCCTGGACAAGAAAGCAATGTATGTAAACTAACTAAATTCTTATATGGCTTAAAACAGGCACCAAAATAGTGGCATGAAAAGTTTGGTTCCTGCATGATTAAGAATGTTTATAAATCAAATGAATGTGATAAATGTATTTATTCTAAATCATGGAATAATCTACATGTAATTATTAGCCTTTATGTGGATGATATGTTGATTTTTTGCTCAACTATGCATGTTTAAATGAGACCAAAAAAAAAAAAAAGCTTAAAAGCCATTTTGATATGAAAGATCTAAGCGAGGCTAATTTTATTTTGAGCATGAAAATTACAAAAACATGTGATGGTATATTTCTTGACTAACCACATTGTGTTGAGAAAATATTAAGAAAATATAATTTTCATAGTCACAAAAGTGTAGCTTTAATTTATTTCCTGTGAATAATGATGATGAGATTTTTAATCAAAAGGATTTTGCTAGTATCATTGATAGTTTGCGTTATGCTATTGATTGTGCTAAACCTGACATTGCATATGCAGTAGGAGTGCTTAGCAGATTTACTAGCAAGCCTAGTAAAGATCATTGGCTAGCTATTGAGTGAGTAATGAGATATTTAATTGATACCAAAAGCTATGGCTTATTTTATAAAAATTACCCTGTTGTGATTGAAGTTTTTAGTGATGCCGATTAGAATACTTTGCCAGGTGATTCTCTTTCTACCACTGGTGTTACCTTAGGTAGTGGTGCTATTTGTTGGAATTCTAGAAAGCATATAATACTTGCTAATTCAACAATGGAAGCTGAATTAATAGTATTAGCTTAAGCTAGTGAAGAGGAAAATTGGCTTAGAGATTTGTTATATGAAATTCCACTTTGAGAAAAGCCAATTCCACCTATATTAATTCATTGTGATAGCACTGCCGCAATTGGTAGAGTTAAGAACCGTTATTATAACAGTAAACCCAGACCTATAAGAAGAAAGCATAGTACCGTGCGATCTTATTTGAGTAGCGGTATCATAACCGTGGATTATATTAAGTCTAATGATAATCTTGCAAATCCATTTACCAAGGCTTTGGTAAAAGATAGAATCTGGAATACATTGAGGGGGACAGGACTAAAGTCCATAAATTCATGAGCCACGTACGAGGATACCCAACCCAAGGACTAGAGATCTTGAGAATTTGGGACAATGGGAAAAGCGAATCATACGATGGTCGTAAGAAATGCACTATTTATTTATTTTGTAAATAATTTTTTAATTGTTCATCCTTATGATGTAAGTGCATTTATCCTGTAATGTGGAAAGATTGAGTAAAAAACTTTTGATGAAATTTGTAGCTCGTATGAGTGAGATTTTATTATTACAGGAGCACCATTGACAAAATTTCACCTATGTAAGTGTGGGGTTGGGGCCACTTCCTATGAGATTTGGACTTAATCTCAAATACACTAGTGAAATTGGGATCAGCACACGGTCGTAAAGTGCTAGCTATAAAATCTCATGTCAACAACTGGGTTGTTATATGTAAGTAGTGATGCTTAATTTCCCCAAAGCAGTCCTAGTTCAAATCGAAGATCACTACGACTCTGAAGTTGAGATTGCTGTTTTACTAAGTGAAGGTTAAATGTAGAGCACACATTCATGATGCATAGTGACCCATCTTTGCCTGGCAATCTCTCTTTAACTAAAAAATCTAAAATTAAAATGAGTGAGGGATTGTTGGAACATTTTAATATTAATTAATTAAAATGGTTTTATATTACAACATAAATTTAAAGATGTGGGAGTTAATATGGAAGATGAGGAGTTAGTGAAAATGTTTAATCCCACATTGAAAATGAGAGAGACTATTTTATTATTTTTAATTGTGGTGATTGATGGGATAATATGAATTGATTCAGATATTGGGCTAGATGCATGTGCAAGGGGGAGATGAATGGAAGAGATGTCAAAAATGGAAATGAATCAGCTTGTAACACCCAATACATCAGAATAGTCGACCTAATTAATCAGATTAATATGGGTAATAATTTTGTGAGGTCCATTAAGCCTACAAATAGACTCATTCAGACCCAATACAAGACACAATGTGCGTACACCAAAAGAAAATCCATACGATATTTGTTAAGCTGTTGTATCCTAGGGGAGACATGTTAGAGAAGTATACACCGGTTACAAAGTTTAGCCAACCAAGGGCTTGAGTTTCCTTAAAGAGAGCAAGTGTTGCGTCTCAGTTAAAATAGTGTTGTGTAATTTTTCTTTTCAAATTAATAATATTCAAAAGTATTTTCAGTTTTTTTTGGTGTTATTTCCATTATTATTGTGTTTGCACCAATATAATCATATACCTTTTATGCTCTTTTTGTCACTCTTCTTAAAAATTATTTTAATTATTTACCAAAGCAAAAGCATGTCCTCTCTCTCTCTCTCTCTCAAGAACAGTCATGAACAAGCCACAGTTTCATTGTTTTACCCTTAGGGTCCATTCGGTTGGAGGAGTGAAAAAGTAGGAGGATGGAAAATTGTGGAATGATGGAAAAGTGGGAGGATGGAAAATATTTAGTTTCCCTCTTGTGTGTCCGGTTGGAGGGGTGAAAAAGTAGGAGGGTGGAAAACTCCTTTGTTCGGTAGGAGAGAAAAATGAAAGGATAGAAAATGTAATTTATATAAATTGACTATTATACCCTTGTTACATAATATGTAAGAAATAAATTTATTTGTACTCATTACATAATATAAAATTTATCACATCATATATATAAATTTATATTATTATTTTTATTATTATTATGTAAAAATTAGATTAGGTCACATTGAAAAAAAAAAAGTTCAGGTAAGGTTGAAAAAAAAGAAAAGAAAATAGAAGAACGTTCAATAACGTTGAAAAAAAAAAAAAGAACGTTTAGTAACATTGAAGAAGAAAAAAAAAAAAAAAGAACTTTTGGTAACGTTGAAGAAGAAAAAAAAAAAAAGATGAGAAGGAGATGAGAAGCATCAGGTGGGATGGGGGCTTTTTAGTAAAAGTGCAAAAGCTCCCATCCCAAGACACTTTTCTCCCCAATGTTTTCCTCCCAATTTGGGAGGAAAATATATGTGGGCCCGGGAGAAAAATTTTCCTCTAGGTTTTCCATCCTTCCTATTTTTTTTCTCCAAACGAATAGAGGAAAATGCCTATTTTTCTCCCTTTGTTTTCCATCCTCCCTATTTTCACTCCAAACGGATGGGGCCTTAAACTTAAATCTCATAAGTCACATTTAAGATAAATAAATTTATGTTATTCTTGAAAAATATATTATGCTTCATATATAATTAATGAAAGATTTTGTATCATTAATTTGATTTGACTTCTTCTAAAAAAATTGATTTGAACTTAGATCCATCTTTGCCTATAAAGTTGAAACTATTTAGTATTTTATTATTAAGTGAAGTTGTAATGGTAACTTTGATAATTTTAGTTTGTGCTGCATTTTAAAATTTATTTTTATTTTAGTCATGTTATAATTTTACATTATAAACATTGTTTTTGATAAAATTTTAACTATAAATTTCTTCTTAAAAGTTGAAAATATGATTTTGGATATGAAAATAATTTAAGAAAAAATGTAGAAAAATTAATTAAATCTAAAAAAGAATCTTCTAAAAATTTTGATAAATTTTTTTACTAGCGATTAAAATAATACAACAATTTACTAATTGAACTTCTCAAAATACGAGGAAAATAAATTTTAAAAAATTTCTAAGATAAAAATTATTTAATTAATTTTTAAATATAAGAAAATGCAATGCTTCTTAAACCTCAATTTGTCTTGATCACCTGACTTCGACTAAAAATTTTATTCAATCAAGATTATTATACTAATCAACTTAAGTCAACAATCATTTATAAATTGCTACCCTTAAAAATTATTAATATGCCAAAAGAAAAAAATAAATAAAAACCCAGTTTTTGTTTTTTTAGTGTTACATAGAAAATTTGAGGAAAAATTAATTAGAAAGAGTGTTAAGTTATGGTTTTTCACATAACATTTATGTTGGCTTTATTTCATAGTAAAAAGTATTGTAACTACATTAATTTATTTTCTTGTATTTTATGGATTTATTTTTAATGAGTTTAGTATTGAGTTGGTAAAGTTTGCTCAAGATAGTTAAGCAAACTTGTATTTGCATATCTATTCCCTTACTCTTTGTGCTTTATATTTATTGTTTAATACTTATGTTTATACACTAGAGTAGTTCCGGTTTATTTATTATTGCATTTCATTTACTCTTGTTCCGCACTTAGATAAGTAGAGTAAAAACAATTTAACCGTAAGTCTAGAATTAGAAGTCTAAACAAGTAATAGGTTTTTGTTATCTTGTATTTGTATCTATCTTCTCTTACTCTTTATGTTTTATATTTATTGTTTAGAGTAATTTCAGTTTATTGTGTTTTATTTACTCTTGTTTCACATTTAGATAAGTAGAGTAAAAACAATTTAGCCATAAGTTTAAAATTGGGGTTTAAACAAGTAATAGTGTTGCTCACTATCTTGAGCTTTCAAAGAAAATAAGTTAATGTCAGTGACTAATCCATTCAATGCTCGCAAGATACACGTCATTGCCCTAAAATGACATTCTAACGTATATATGGAGCTGGCAAATTCCAGCATACTAATAATGTCGGCAGAAAATTAAAGATCAAGGTGGTTGTGACGTTGTAGTAGCCAGTCTAATACTTCAGTGATGCATACAAATTAAATTGTTGATTGTTATGTAACACCAACTTATTATGACATAATGTATAGAAAGTAGAGAAATTTTTAGGTATATATATATATATGCGTATTTGTGAACGTGGATATACTTAACAATTCCATGATTTCTAGACTAGTTCAACTTTATTCTTCTTAAATGATGAAGTTGGAGTCAATAGCTTGTCGTGATTAATGCACCAAAATGGAGAAAATGATATATAAGAAAAAGGTTGGTAACAAATTAATGTATTTGATTTGAGAGGAATGATTGATGTGTGATGTATATGACAAATTATTGATGGACAAGAATGAAGATTATATATTGGCAAGACTCATAGGTAACATTAATAAAGAATTATTCAGATAAAAAAAAAAGAAAAAAAGAATTATTGATGTAAGTCCTATCCTCTCAAATTAAATTCGAGAAACAAAAGGTCCCTTGATTTTTTTCGTTTTTTTAAGAGCGTCCTTTTCAAATTGCTCAAATAAATTATTAAGCTGAAATTCGAAATAGCAATATATTGTGAGGTAATGAGTTGGAAATAGAAATCATGAAAGGAATTAAGGGATGGAAATTGGAATATAAATTTTCAAATTGAAAAATGATAATCTCTTATCAGATCTAATAAGGTTGAATTATTAAAATAATCACATTGATCAATGATCAATGTGGTCCTCTAATTGGGCCAGAATGCTGTACATGAGCATGACATGGTTCATGGTGTTCCATATATTGGCAAGTGTCAATGATTGGAAGCCAAGTGTCAATGACCCACCAATCATATATTGGCAACATTTTTAGTGCAATATTTCATGTGGCACATGGGACCTGCAACCAAACTAGCTTTGATAAATTGGACATTTTGGATTCAATTTCACAGTTATTAATTCAATCACAGATTAATCAAGCATTTTAATTTTATGGGCTTATGGCTGCGCTGAGCTCAAAGGCATGTAGCTCAAGTGTTGTAATTGAATCAGCCCACATTCACTCTAGCTAGTTGGAGGAGGGTAACTATCAATGGGTTGAACTGTCCAAAACAAAAGACTTTTTCTTTCAAGCAAACAAATGAATCTTTCTGCAGCTGTTTAATTAGATGGTTTTTCTCAGCTAGGTGAAAGCTCATGCTTTGACTATGTCTTTATCACATGCTTATTATACATTGCATTTTTGTTTATTGAATCTCTCTTCGCTCTACTTCCCACATTTTTTTGTTGTTAATTCTGTCCCATAAGTTAAAAACAAATCACTTCACGAAGAATATAATATCTACTTAGGTAAGTAGTAATAAGGACTCTGACTAACATTCATTAAAAACATAAAAAGACTATGACAATAACATTAGAAAAGAAGAAGAAATAGAAAGCCTAAAAAACCGACTTCTCGTGATGATAAAATTGATGTCACGTTTTCATTAATAGAAAGTAAAAACAACTTCGAAAATATTGAACTTAAATAATTAAAATTAGGATAAACAAAAAATTTAAAAATTAAATATCACAATATATATGCACACATAAAACAATGAAAGGTCGATTTGAAAAAAAAAAAAAGAATGAAAAAAATAAAGAAGAAAAGAAAAACCTATTTAGTGTTGGGGACACATAATTGAAGTTTAGTCCTTTAAGTGGCCTAACGATTAACTTTCATGATATGATGATTATAATTAATTATAAGTTAATAATGAAAACAACAACACATTTCATCTTTTTAATTATATATGTGAATTACATGGATTCTCAACAAAAAAAAAAAAAAATGTGAATTACATAATCACATTTTAACCCCAAAAAAAGGATTTAATATATCCACAACAAAATATTTGTTTAGTTAAGATCTCCTTACATTTAAATCTTCCAATTTACTAATTTGTAAAGTCAGATATGAGATATGTAGCATTTATTTGATCCTACATTATTTACTAGAATTCTTTTTTTTCCATTTTTCAATATCTATATAACAGATCTAAGCACGACAATTGAACTAACAGCCAACCAGAAAATCTCTTTTTTAATCTACTAAAGGCCAATTGAGTTTTTAAAGATGCTGTAACCTGATTTTATTTTATTTTTAATCTTCTAAAACAAAAAAGTTTCTGCTGCAGTCATTTCTTTATCAATGTGTAGGAACTCCTCAGAATTCTAATTAGAAAATAATTTAGGGAAGCATTACGTAAACCGAAACCATATAATATACAACCACCGGTCCACCACCTTGTTCTTTGAACTTTCCACTTTCCACACACTTATATCTGACCAATTCTCTTTCATACCACCTGCATAGCGTTCTCTCTCTTTCTATCTCCAAATGAAGCTCCAATCCATTGAGCCTCCCTTTGGGAAAAACCAGTCACTACACAAGTCACCAAAGATAGTTCTACTAGTAATATTTACCATAGTTTTTCTCACAGTCATACCCTGTTACCCTTTGCTGAAGTACCCTCTATATCTTGTCAACAATTATTCAGAACCCTCCTCTTTTTATGATTCCAATGATGAATTAATAAGTGTACAGTCCATCAATGAAAAGTGTGACTTGTTTTCTGGAGAATGGATTCCAAATCCAGATGCTCCATACTACACAAACACGACGTGTTGGGCAATACATGAGCATCAAAATTGCATGAAGTATGGGAGACCAGATAGTGAATTCATGAAGTGGAGGTGGAAACCACATGAGTGTAACCTACCTATTTTCAACCCAGCACAATTCCTTGAAGTGGTCAGAGGAAAGTCTTTGGCCTTTGTTGGAGATTCTGTGGGAAGAAACCAAATGCAATCCTTGATTTGCCTCCTATCTAGGGTAAGTCTCCTCTAGTATCTAAAAGTTTTTATCAGCAACAAACTTAATTACAATGATATAAATCATTATTGTGCAAGATCTTTTATAATTCTTATGCACACGTACGATCTCTCAAAGTGCAACATTATATTTTAAGCTAACTTTTAATATGCATTAATGAGTGTTATTATGGTCATCTAGTAACAACTTTACAGTTTTAGGTTTGACCGCTGATGTTTATTTTTGGCTTTCATCCTATATTACTAGTTATTTGAGAGAAAATTATATTGATCTCCTTTGAGGTTTCAACCAAATTATATTGTATTTTTCCTTGTTTCAAATTAAATACTAACCTCCCTTGAATTGAAAAAATACCATACACTAAACCTTCAAGGCACTAAACACCAAGATTTTAAAATATTTCTATTGATTTTATAAATAGAATAAAAAGAACAATGAAAGAGACTTTTGGCTAGAAAACTTTTGACTAAAATGAAGGCCTTCATTTTAGTTTCCTACCTTTTCTGTCCTAGTTTTTTGTTTTGTTTTTTTTTTTTTAAGCTTCTCTTTACGTGGAGCAAAATGCTTCAAAAAATTCCAAGTCAAATTTTTCTTAAAAACTTCGAATTAAGTGAGGAATAATGGATTTGTAAAAATAAACTGAAATAATCAAGCAATGGATTTGTGAAGAAAATAGCTGGAATAGTCAAGTTAGTTGTAGTAGTGGATCAAATCCAAAATGATTTTAGCTCCAATAATTACCGTGAGAGAGTATTTTACATATTTGAATGAAATTTCAATTATTTTTTATTGTAGGCAAAAATTCCATTAATTAATTTAATAGAATTTTTCGCTCTTCTTTTTGGCTAAAAAAGATCAATATATTGAAAACAACTGATGTATGATATGTCTCCATTTAAGAGAGGTTGTTGTCCATTAGGTACAAAGTTAGTGGAGCTAAAACCTAAGCCTAAGCCATTGTGACATTGTATTATTGAAGGAGCAGGTAAAATTGACAGTACAGAAATATCATTATTGAAGGATTAGGTAAAAATAGTGAATGATAAAAACGAAGCAGCATGGATTGGAATCTTTGCCACCGCATAATATCTTGCACTGCATATTAATTAAACTTGGGCAATGAAACGCAAAGAGCCTTTTGGCACCGTACCACCTACAGTTTGTAGATCTATAATCCCTGTAATATGATTTTTTTAGACCAATTAAAATCTATCGCATCAAATATTAAAAATAAAATAAAATTACTCCAGATCACCTGGCTCTTGCTTGTTTGGTCATGGAGCAAAGGGAAGAGGGCTGGTTAATGGAGAGAAAAAATCTAAATCTTTCTTGTTCTTTTTTTTTTTTTTTGGTTGATCCCAAAGAAAATCTAAATTTAAAACCATAACGTTTTGTACTATAATTTTGATATGACAGATTATAAGTGATGGATAAAATGTAGCGGGTCAAAGTAAAAATGACAGTCACAGTATATCACATAGAATAATTGTAGAAAATTATGTTATAAGAGTTATGGTTCTAGAATAACTCCGTTAACAAAGTGAGAGAGATTGTGTATTCTTCCAGTGGTAGGATTGACTTGGAATTGAGTTAGCTTCTTTACTAAATATAATGACAATATATTTCACAATTTTTTTTTCATTACGTTTGAGATAATAAGTTATAATTGTTACTACAAGTAATAATAGTAATGGTTTAATATGAAAGTGATATTATACTAATCACAACCTTCCACGTCAACAAGTTATCATAAAAGTAGTGAATTTTTATTTTATTTTTTTTTTTAGAAACAAGTAGTGAATTTTTTTGTATTAGTAGAATTTTTTTTTTTTTTTTTTAATGATGTGATAGATTTTAATTGTTTCAACTAAACCACGATACCCGGATTGTATAACATAGATTGGGGAGGATAAGGTCCCAACAACAAAGGTCTCTCTCTCCATGTGGTAAGTAAACATATGCCACGTGATATTATGAGCCCATTAGTCACAGTATCTTATTTATAATTTGACCCTTACTCTTGAATCTTGAGATCTGGAGAAGAATAACAATGTGCTAAGCTTACTTTCCAACCAAGATCCATCTTTGAGCTCATTTAGTCTTTAGAGTTTAGACCTTTTAGGAACCTTATTTGGAAAACTAGTATATGTTAAAAATGGGGAGGTAAAAAAGTTTGGAAAAAGTTTTAGGATTTCGACAAACTAATCCTTGACCTGTTGATAACATTTTTATATTTTCCAAATAATTATTATTTTAATTTTGCAAGGCAGAATTAAGCTAGACATTCACAAAAATCTTGTAATAAGTCCTAAAACTAGAGGATCATGATTATCTCACACTCCCAAACTATAAATTATAGTTGGTATTAGTGTATACACCACTCACAAAACGTGGACATCGGCTAAAAATTGTGGACACTTAATTAATGTCTACACTTTGTACATGACTGGTGTGAATGGAGTGTGAAATTATAATTTTCCCAAAGTATAGTGTCACCTTGAATTGAAGTGAGGGCAGGGCAGTGAAGACTGGCGTGGTATGCATGCCTGAGGGATGATCACCTAAGCTAATGTGTAGATTTAGAACCCTAGGTGCAGTTGAAGATATATAGTACACATTCTCTCCCTAATTTGACCCTATTTTAGGGTAATTCATGCCAGTGCTCTAACAAAGATAAAGAATGTCCTCATCTTAACTTGCTCCTTGTTGATTTGCACTTAAGACAAAGCTTGGGTGAAATTAATTTAGAAGAAGTTAGTGGACTTGCCCATTTGCCCCACATAAATTGGATATATGTATCTATCATTGAAAAGAGTGTTTCTTTCTTTACTTTTTGTTTCTTTTTTCTAAGATGAAAAAAAAAAAATTGTGGATTTATTAAACTAACAATGACAAAAACTTACGAGGCTGATTTAGCAGCTGCTCCACTTAGATTCGAGATGCTTTAAGCTTCCAAAAGCTGTGAAAAAAGTTCAAATTTTAACAGTTCCCTTTTCAAAGATCAATACATATAACTTCAGGGATCTTGGTCCAATGATAACTTTGTGTGTAGGTCCGAGAACTACATGTGCTTAGAAATTAGTATCAGAGGACAACATGTGCTTAGAGATTAGTTATTATGCTATAAATAACAATCCCATAAACAATGATGTAATATATATATATATATATATATATATAATTTTTTTCTTTAATTCTTTCAATTGGCTGTCTTCTGGCAGATCTATTTGCTTTTAAATAAAACAAAATCCAAAAGGCCTGGTCATCTAAACGTGTCGGAGGAATATATTGATCAACTAGTGAAATTTTCAAACCTAACAAAACAGAAATTGTTGTAAGGTCTCTCTCTCTCTTGATCTGAGAAAGGATAGAAAATTAATATGTTGTCAGCTTAGTCTAGTTTATACTAAATTGTCTCTCGACATTCCAACCAATTTTCATTATTTTGCCCCTTGACTTACTTATGTTCTCGTAGACAATTGTCCTCTATACGGATCTTTTGGCTAACACTTAATATTTTTATTCTTGTGTGTACTAGAATTTTAGTAGATTTGTCATAAACTGTTGGATGTGAATATTGCTACCTTATAATAATTTTTCATGAGTTGGACCCTGCAAACATGCATGATGCACCATTGCACCCTCACATATCGAGAAACAAGACACATGACCTATGCTTTTACCTTCTCTTTCTTTCTTTTTTTCTTAAGATTGAGTTCCATTTCAATTTTTGTATTTTCAGGTAGAATATCCTATAGACGTTTCATACACACCGGATGAGAGTTTCAAACGTTGGAGATACATGAGTTACAACTTCACCCTGGCCACTTTTTGGACACCTCATTTAGTAAAAGGCAAGGAAGCAGACAATAATGGTCCAACCCACACAGGCCTCTTCAATCTCTACCTTGATGAGTTTGATGAGGAATGGACAACCCAAGTCGAAGAATTTGACTACTTGATCCTCTCTGCTGGCCATTGGTTCTTCAGGCCAATGGTCTACTATGAAAATCACCAAATTGTCGGCTGCCATTATTGTCTTCTAGATAATGTTACTGACCTAACAATGTACCATGGTTACAGAAAAGCATTTAGGACTGCCTTTAAAGCCATTAATAGCTTGAAAAACTACAAGGGTATAACATTTCTTAGGACTTTTGCACCATCACATTTTGAAAATGGTTTGTGGAACCAAGGTGGGAATTGTGTGAGAACTAAGCCATTTAGGAGCAATGAGATGAAATTGGAGGATCAAAATTTAGAGCTGTACATGGCCCAAGTGGAGGAATTTAGGAAGGCAGAGAAAGAAGGGAAAAAGAAAGGTTTGAGATACAGGTTACTTGATACAACACAAGCAATGTTATTAAGACCAGATGGTCACCCTAGTAGATATGGGCATTGGCCACATGAAAATGTGACATTGTACAATGATTGTGTGCACTGGTGCTTGCCAGGACCCATCGACACCTGGAGTGACTTTCTTCTTGAGATGTTGAAGAGGGAAGGTGTGAGATCACATCAGGAGAAGCTTCAATATTTGAGTGACAGAAAATTGCAAGCTAGATAGATTGAACTATTATTGTACTTATAGATATGTTAATTTATTGCTCTCATTGTTAATTATGTTTACGTATCTCAAATTTGTTTAATATGTACACGGTGGATGAAAATCGAAGAGACTAAGAAAGAGGGACAAAACCTCGCATGTTGCCTTGTGGGTTTCTTTTAGCCTTTGTATTGTTTCTCTTCAACATGTTATTCATTTATTTAAAAAAGGGAGAAAACCTCTAATATGGCCTAAACCTCCTTAATAAGTGGGCCCAATACATAAAATTTTTAACATTTTAAATTTGAGGTGAAAACACTATTTTGGTTCCTATATTTTCAGGTCACAGTCAATTTGGTCCTTACATTTTAGCAACAGTCAATTTGGTCTCTACCATTAACTTACTAACGGAATATGCTTACGTGGTAGATGGCAAGTATAATCGACACATTTGAAGCTGAAAGTTCGATTAGTGTGTAAAACACTAATGAATGTTTAGACCCCTAATTTCAAATTAAACCAACACAAGCTTATACCTAAACAATATATGTGCAAAATTAAAGGTACAAGCAGAAATCCAAACAAATAAACGACTCTATACCATAATTAATCACAACACAATAGCAATTAAAAGGTAAGAGTGAGGATTAGAGAGATGCAAACATGAAGATAACATTGGCATGTGTTATCGAAGAGGAAATCAAAGAACTCGACGAAAAACCTCTCCACGGCCCTCCAGGCGATCAAATGATCCACTAAAGAATAAAGTTGGGATACACGAATAGCAATAGACCCCCCAAGCCTAATCAACCCAATGCACCTAAGCCCTTCAAGCTTTTTACTCCAACAAGGTTAAACTTAACTGTGTATTCTTTAGCTTCATGGATCCCGCAATAAGCCCATTCCATTAACCAAGTGAATTGGTCATCTCCAAACTGCTTCCTAAGCACTAAAATACCTCTTCACTGATATGGGTATGGTGAGATAAGGATTTGGTAGATGTACCTCTCAAGGATATGTCAATGCAGAGAGTGAGAGTAGAAGAATTTGGATAATCAAATGTCTAAGATTGTGGGTGAATCAATCTTGGTTTTCTCTAGGGTTTCTCTCTCAAAATTCTCTCTAGAAACTCTTTACATTTCGTGGGTATAAGAGTATTTATAGTAGGGTACATGAGGAATGTGAAAAGTCAGTTTTCATCAAAACAGGGCATTCTAGGGACTTGACCTTGCGACTGGAACGAGTTGCGAGTTTGAGTCGCGAGATAACTTCCAGGCCAGACTGTACTTTTTTTCATGTAGTGCTCTAGCTGTCGTGACCCTTCAGCTCCCTACATGCTTCATACGTGTGCCACTTTGGAGACTTGCCAGTCATGAGACTCCTTTGAATACACACATCTAGAGTTTTCTTCACACTCTCTCACACACAACCCTTACATAATTTCCACCTAAATACAGAATATCTAATTGTTAAATTACAAGCAAATTTAGCATGGAATAAAGTCAACACATGATTGAATAAATTCAACCTTACAAAAGCTGACATGGCAAATATAATAATATTAAAAGTAATTAATTAACATTAAAAAATTACATCTAAGCATTGCAATAAACAAAAAATCACTGTGTCGGTTTGAAACTATGTATTGAAAAAACATTATTGTTGTAATTTTTCGTTTATTTGTTAATATATTTCCCTTGTTTCTTTGGAAAAAAAAAAGGCGTAAATGCACTTTTAATCCCTACATTTTAGTTCAATTTTTATTTTGGTCCCTACATTTTCATTTTACCGCTTTTAGTCCCTAAAATGAAAAATGTGTTCCATTTTGGTTCTTGCCGTTACTCACTTAATAGAAATTGCTGATATGGCAAACAGAATGCATTATTGGCACAGTAAATGCTGACGTGGACATTAAAATAATATTTAAAAAATTTATTTGTTATTTAATAAATGCCACATCAAATCCATGTCAGCTTAGAATTTTAAATTTTAATTGATCAATTAAAAAAACAGAATTAAAAAAAAAAAACATGAATTTAGATCTAACATCCTCTTCATCAAAAACACAAAAGAGCACAACCTAGAAAAAATCATACAAACCCAGAAAATCAAACACAAGGACACAAGAAAATCAAACTCAAAAAAATCATAAATGAATATTGTACAAAACAAAATCAATCCACGTATATACATAAACCAAATTAAAAATAAAAAAAATAAAAAAAAACTTGAATTTAGATATGGTAATTCGTTGGTTTCTCTCTCTTCATCTCTCTCTCTCAAACACAAAAAAGAAACAAAACAAATCTTAAGTTGGGCTTTGAATCTAATGCCATGTCCAAAAAAATTGCATTTTGTAATTGCATTCAAAATCAAATGGAGATAGATGAAAGGAATCAATTACCTTTGTTCATTGAGAAAATTTATCAAACACCATAAAGGCTAACAACAACCCATGAATACAACAATTACAACCAAATCTAAACAAGGTGAAAATCCAGATCAACAAAATCATAACCCACAATTACATAGACAAAATTTCAGAACCCATTCCCAAAACTCAACCTAGTTTTTTTTCACCAATTACGTAGAGACATAACTCAAAGACATTCAACAATTACACAACAACAAAACTCAAACCCAGATTTTTTGGCCCCAAACACAAAACTCAATACAGATTTTCTTATGCTTTTTGAGAAACCAAATGCAAAACTCAAAACTCAAATCCCAAATTGATGAACAAAACCCAAGATCCGAAACTACAAATAGCCACGGATTTAGAGAGAGAGAGAGAGAGTTGAGTTTTTGGCCATGGGTTTAGAGAGAGAGTTGGGTTTTCAGCCAAGGTTTAGAGAGAGAAAAAGCTGAGTTTTCGGCCATGAATTTAGAGAGAGAGAGAGAGTTGGGATTTCGGCCATGGATTTAGAGAGAGAGAGAGAGAGCTCACCTTCAATGGAAACCACCTTCAGTCACCTCCAACCCACCTTCACCCGAAACCACCATCAGCCACCTCCACCTTCCCCTTGAGAGAGCGCTTGAGATTTTCATCAAGAGAAAGAGAGCTAGGAGATTAGAAATTTATAAATTAGAAATTCTAATTTCTATATCTTGTAAAAAGACTTTTTTATTTATATATTTTTTATTTAAATTAAAATTGATAAATTAGAAATTCTTTATTTTTAAAATTTTAAATTAGAATGCTGAATACTAAATGATTTTTCAATATTATTTTAATGTCCACGTCAGCATTTACTGTACCAACAGTGCATTCTGTTTGCCACATCAATAATTTCCATTAAGTGAGTAACGGCAAGAACTAAAATGGAACACGTTTTTCATTTTAGGGACTAAAAGTGGTAAAATGAAAATGTAGGGACCAAAATAGAAATTGACCCAAAATGTAGGGACCAAAAATGCATTTATGCAAAAAAAAATTTTAATTTAAAAATTGAACAACAAGAACAAAATCCAGATCACTACTTCATAGATCTCGTAAGTCTGTGCCACTTTCAGATCTCACAAATCCGAATCAATTCCAAAACCAACATCTAGGTTTGGTTTTAGATCTCGGTGTCTTCCTAGATCTCTCTTCTTCTTCTTCTTCTTCTTCTTCTTCTTCTCTCTCTCTCTCTCTCTCTCTCTCTCTCTCTCTCTCTCTCTCTCTCTCTCTCTCTCTGTAGTTTCAAGAGTATTAGATCAACAAGATCTAATCTGTTTCTTGACGTTGATTTTTTGGGCATGTGTAGGTTTAAAGCACGAAATAGTTTTGCATACCCAAAAAAAAAAAAAAGATTTGAAAGAAAATAAATTAGGGAATAAACTATTTGATCCTTAGCCTAAATTCTGTGATTTTGAAATCACGTCAAATCGGAGAGAGATGAAATCAAATCTAAAATTTAGACATGTTAAAATGAGAGAAAGGACAAATTTGAGGTTCAAAAGCCTTTTTTATGAGAAATTTGACATGGCATGGTATTCAAGCGGTGATGTAGGAAATTTCCAAGAAACTTCATTCTTCAAGATTTGGATAAGTTGAAGTGGTCGACCCATAATGTAAGAGTCATTGTAGTAGTAACAAAGAGGAGGCATTCTTGTTGTGAGTGGGAAAGAGTAAGAGTAGAGAGGAAGACAAGTAGGTGCACATTTGCTAATTTTTGTTTTGGGAGGAATTGGGGTTTTAGGAATTGTATTGTGAGCTGAGATCGGACCTAGGAGTGTCTGAAATGTGTTTGTAATCATGGAGGAGATTTGAGCCTAGGTTTGATCTGGGATTTTTTCTTTTTTAAGTGTTTCTGTATGTTTGGTTGGTAAGAAAAAAAAATTGATATTTAAATTTTTTTCTGATTTTTTTTCAATTAAAATGCTGATGTGGAAGAATAAAAAATAATAATAAATGCTGATGTGGCATTTTAAATATCTATAAAAAATTTAAAATTTTAATTTATTTGCCAAGTCAGCTTCAAATGTGCCAATTGTACTTGTCATCTGCCCTATAAACATTTTTCATTAGTAAGTTAACTGCAGTGACCAAATTGACTGCAAGTTAAAAATAATAATGACCAAATTGACTATTGCAAAAATATAGGGACCAAATTGACCGTAACTCCAAAATGTAGGGACCAAAATAATGTTTTCATCTAAAATTTTAAATAGAAGGTAGAGTGAAGACAAAAATCATACCCAAAAATCCGAATCTCCTACTTTGATACCAAAAATTACTATTTGTTGATTATATTTCTAACGAATAAAATTAGTCGAGGTCCTCTTCCAAAAACAAACAAACAAACGAAATTTGAAGTTTATTTGAAATGGCCAAATTTTTTTTTGCATTTTGCCTCAAAGGCAAACTCGCAGTTTAATTTTGGACAGGTACTCCATTTGATATTGCAACACTTGTAATCATCGGTTTCTTCATAGTAAAGTCATATCAGGGGCCAAGGGTCAGCACTACTATTTCACCAACCTGTTAAAGCCCACGTTATCCTAAAACTATCATAAGACAGCAACTTATACTAATTGTTTTAATGGTTTTATTTGACTCATAAGGTAGGATGAGGTTCAAGAACATTGCTGAACATTGAATGTGTGACATGTTTTTCATCCTTGAATACTTCTAATCATTGATTTACTTAGCCTTTTCAACTTGACTCCCTTTCTTTACGTTTAAGTTTGAATGATACTAGAAGTCATTATAAGTTCATATATGTATTAATCAGATATATTTCTCTTAAGTTTTATATCATATTGTGGTCCTAACAATTCACCACAACGAAAATATTTTTATGGTTTCTTAAATTTTGAGCGTTGTACTTGGAAACAAGTAATGAGTATGCTATAATTATACCTAGGAGATAGCTAGTTATCATTGTTATTCTTGAATTCTGGTATAATATAATCTGACACCCAAAATTTTCTTCCATATTCTTCTCCAATAATGGTTCAATTCATTGAGCTTCCCCTTGGAAAGAGCATACCACACAATAGAACCATTAAAGTTCTCTTACAAGCCCTTACAGTCATTTTCCTCGTAGTCATCCCTCTCTACCTGGTAAACAATTCATCTGCGCCATTGCTCTCTCCAAAAAACAATGTCATGAGCATAAAATTAGGAAAGAAATGCAATATATATCGTGGAAAATGGGTTCCTTACCCCAATAGTTTTTATTACACTAATGAAACTTGCCCTGAGATCTTCGACCAACAAAATTGCATGAAGTTTGGAAGACCGGATACCGAGTTCTTGAAATGGAGGTGGAAACCAGAAGAATGCGAGCTACCTATCTTTGATGCAGTGCAATTCTTGGAGCTTCTCAAAGGGAAGTCATTAGCATTTGTTGGAGACTCTTTAGGAAGAAACCACATGCAGTCATTAATGTGCCTCTTGACTAGAGTAAGTTTCCAATTTGTTTACTTCACAAGACATGTTCCTTCTTCTTCTTTTTTTCTTTTCTTGATTTGATAGGGTTGTGGCTAACAATGTCACATTTTCACCTAATTATTGGCTAATTGGTTAATGGTTTCCACATGACAAGGACGAAAAAAATATGCATATGGCTCGCTCATGGCTTCCTATGAAATCACTTATTAATATTATAAACACAACAAATTTCACAACTTCTTTCAAAATTTGCTGAAGTGACATATTGTGATTAGTACAATTTCATTTTACAAGGAACTATCATTGATATAACTTTAATTATACACCAATCACAACTTATTACCTCAACAGTTATATATATATAAATATATAGACAAACACACGCGCGCGTGCGTATGTGTGTGAATTTTGATGTTGTTTCATTCAACTTACCTAAAATTGATTGAAGTCTCAAAATTTTAACTGCAACACCGGTCTCATGTGCAAAATTAACATAAGAATGTTCAATAAGAAGGTGCCCTTAACTCTATGAACACACGGATTCTCTTATATCTCATTTAAATCATAATTTTAGTGCAATTGTCATTCATTGTTGCATCAAATATTATCCAAAATACTATAGAATCTTATTTTTACTCATTGGCGTACTGTTTTCTCACTCTTTATATGCTATTAGGTGGGATCTCCTAAAGATGTTTATTACCCAGATCCAAGGTTCAAACGCTGGTTTTATGAGGACTACAACTTCACACTGGCATCCTTCTGGTCACCACACTTGGTTAAAGCCATAGACACAGAGCCGAATGGGCCAACCTACAATCGCCTCATGAACCTTTACTTAGACGAAGCTGACCCTATTTGGGCATCTCAAATCGAGACATTTGACTATGTGATATTCTCAGCTGGAAGATGGTTCTTTGGGCCACAAATGTTCTATGAAAATGGTCAGATTGTTGGTTGCCATAAATGTCTCAAAAATAACATAAAAAATGTGTCTATGTTCTATGGGTACAGAAAGGCCTTTAGAACATCCTTTAGGACCCTTGTAGGACTTGAAAATTTCAAGGGGATGGTAATTTTAAGGACATTGTCTCCACAGCATTTTGAGAATGGGGAATGGAATAGTGGAGGGAAATGTGTAAGAACAAGGCCTGTGTCCAATTTAGAGATGAAATTGGCTAGGGATGATTTGGAGTTGTACATGACTCAAGTGGAGGAGCTAAGGGCAGCAGAGAAGCATGGGAGGAAAAGGGGTTTGAAATTTAGGATGCTAGATACAACTGAGGCTATGATAGTGAGACCAGATGGACACCCAAACCATTATGGACATTGGCCACATGAAAATGTTACTATAGCAGATTGTGTCCATTGGTGCTTGCCTGGCCCTGTTGACACTTGGAATGAGTTCTTGCTTCAGATGTTGAAGATGGAACATGGGGATTCCATTTGATAGGAAGCATCTGAAAGTTTTAGATAAATATCGGAGCTAGGAAATTTTTTATTGCTCAGTTCAACTTAATCATTGTCCTTTCTTTTTTATTGCTAGGAAATTACTTGAAATGTAGACATCCTGTACTTGTTACATTTACTTGAATTTCTGAGAGGTTTGCAATAATTAAAAAAAAAAAAAAAAAATATATATATATATATATATATATATATATATATATATATATATATATATTGGTTAATACAGAATCTTCTGAGATTTCTGACCAAGATCCAAGATGTTGGCCAAGATTTTTAATATTTTATTCGTTTGATATTTAAGTATATTTTTCAAGATTTTTTGAGATTTCACAGGATAAAACCAAAGTTTGTAAACCAATATTTTAGGTATTTTAACCTCCTTTAATGTCGATGATAAAAGACAGTTCCCTCTCTCTCTCTCTCTCTCTCTCTCTGCAGTCTGCCACTTCTCGCCTCTAAATTCAGTTGAGATAGCGGCAAAGGGGTGAGCCCAGGACAAGGAACATTGCAGAAAGAATCATCCTGCATAATGAAGATAATGTATGATGGGGTGGGGAAAGGTATTCAAGATACTGCCCAATAAAAAAAAAAAGGTTAAAATGATGCAAGGTTGATCAATTTCAAGACAAGCTTCATCTGACTATTGCAATGAATGTCCAAATTTTTACAAGCATTTTTTTTTTCCTCTTTTAAGCTACATCAATCACTGAAACATGCTGAATCTAAGGATCTGTGTGCAAATGTAGGATTACCACAATTTAAGACTAAGGCCCAAGTTAAATTACAATGCAGATTGAAGAAGCAAAATTTGGCTACAGTCCAGGGTATGTACTAGTGTCAGTCACTTCTGCAACGAAATCTATTGGCCCCAGTATCTCAGGCCAACCAACAAGTATTAAACACCTACCATGAACACTATGTGAAGCACTTCTTTAATGTCAATTTTAAACTGCAAATCACCAATCACCGTCATGAGTCTTTTAACCGGTTGTATTGTATCAAGATACCTGGTGAAGCTGTTTTGTCCAATCGAATGGTTCCCAGTCTTTGACAAAACTTTTAACTGCTTCCCTTTGAACCTCAACAGAATCATACCTTCGCCTACGGTGCATGTCTTCTTCTGGCAACTGTAGCATGCCTCTTATAACATTAAGGCCAAAGCTACTTTTAAATTGTGTCTCATCATCAATTACGTGCACAAATCCCTTATACAAACCGAATTCAACATGGAAGTACGGAAAGTTTTTAGGAATTGAAGCACGCAATCCCTTTTCACTTGTATCAATAAGCTTCTTTGCATTGTGTTGGCTCCACTCATCTTCGGCTTCATCAATTGCCTACAAGTAGAACAAACTTCTTTTAGAATATTTTAAAATAAATTTAATAATTCAAAATCAAACTTAGACACAGACACGTACATAATACATTTAATGCATAAAACACATTGCAATATATGTTTATTATCACCTTCTTGTGAAGAATCATGGTTTCTTCTTTTATTTTTTTATTTTTTCTTTCTTGAAACAAATAGGGGAAAATGATTCCACTTGGGCTTATAACTACAGATAATAATAAAATTATCAAAATATTTAAAAACAAAACAATGTACAAAAGTGATGGAAATTAAAATAATGCACAACGGGTTATATATAAAACTGAGATTCCAAAAATAACAAAAAGTTCCCAAAATATTTTGATAAGTGGCTTATTACGTTCCTCTTGAAACACTGGCTCAATCTCTTTTCTTCTTTGCAATCAATAAAATATGCTTGGTAAAATTCACTACTTATGCCACCATTACGTAGAAGTAGAACATTGCCCTTATGGAGCTTCCAATAGAATTACAAGTATATTTACATAACTAAAAACAGTTTATTTTTGGAACCCCAAGAGAGAGCACAATCAGCAAAGGTCATTTAAAAAACACACCCCCTCCCCCTTTCTCTACAGGCCAAACTCACTCACAAAAAATAAACAAGTTGAGTTCAAATGTTTTTTAATTTTTTTTCTTTACCTCCAGTTTCATTTTGACATTTTCTCAACAAGCATATGATTCAGACAACTGTATAAAATTAGTCAAAGTTGCCCTCCCATAATTTTTCTAAACTGATAGCACTACTTCAATTAAACACTCTTTTCTCCAGCTTCACTTCCCTGATAAACAGTTCCCACTTTACTTCTAAGCTAATTTGCAAATACCCCTTTTGCTAACTACAATGTACAAAGATCATTCAAACATTGCACACCAATGGGGCAGGGGTAGAGAGAGAGAGAATGGCACACTTTTTAATTCACACTAACTACTTCAATAACCCTAGCTAATAAAATGACAAGCAAGTAGATTCCGAATGCTGCATTCATAAGCAAATTAGAATATGAAAAATACCTTTTTAAAATATAGAGGAGCCTCTTTAGCAATATCTTGGGGTAACGGAATACACTCAATCAAACAATGGCGGCGTTGTTGTGCCAAACTCATCACTGTTTCAAGAAACACTACATCCCTCTCTTGCTTTGCAAACATCATGATAAGGCATTTCTTGAAGTTGCGAATTTCATCCCACACATTATCATCAACAGTTCTTGTGGCCGATTCATGCTGTAGAAAAAATAACCATCATTTAGGGGCAGGGAGGGCAATATTTCCATATCAATAAAATAGATTGATTTAACAGGAAAAAGAAGGTACGTAAAGGAATCAAGTTAATCTCACCTGCAGTGGTAAAATGCAGCAATGACCAGGCACCACAGGCTGCGAATGTGGCAACATCAAGTATGTGAAATTTGCTATCGAAACAATAAGATGTTTTGGCCCTTTTGGATTCTCAAAGCAAAAAAGACACCGCTCTTTTTGAGTCAAGAGTCGTGTATTCTTCTGTGTAACCTTATGCTCATTATCTGCACCCTTCTTCCCAGCCTTTTTACTAGGACCAACTTCAAAATCATATTCATCATCTGCCTGACCATAAGTAGTATATTTTTTGTTCTGCATTATCGTTCGAGCTAGATGCATATCAGCATCATCCTCTTCCTTCTTTTGTCGAACAGATCTATCCTGCATAATATATCTGGGTAAAAGGGAACAAATCAGTGTAATGATAACACCACCAAATGTGTTACAGGAATAAGAGAGATATTGAAAATGCAAACTCTACAAGTTTTACACACCAAAAAAATAAAATAAAAACCCTTTCCAATACTCCATTATAAAAAGGAAAAGAACCCACCCACCCACCCACCCACCCATGCACACACACGAGTTGAGTCCATCTTTGCTGTTATAAATTCCATTAAATACAATACTTATTTCCTTATATAATGAGCTTCTAGCATTTGAACAAAAGAAATAGAATCCCCCTCCCACCCCACCAACCCATGCAAACACACGAGTTGAGTCCATCTTTGCAGCTATAAATTCCAATTCCATAAATATAATACTTATTTCCTTATATAATGACCTTGGATTTGAACAAAAGAAATAGATCCCTCTCCTCCCCCCCACCCCCCCCCAAAACCGAGAAAAAAAAATCACAATATGCATAATTACCTGCTTGAGCTTCTCTCATTTTGTGGCTTAATTGAATTATCCCCACCATCCTGCTTTGCCTTGATCTTCTCTGCTTCTTGCTAATAAAAAGAACCAAAAAAAAAAAAAAAGGATAACTCCAATTCATAACCTGAAGCAGAAGGTAGTTTACCAACTACACTGATACTTCAAATATGAACACTTTCCCATGCATACTCCACAGGAGCATTAGTTTGCGTTTTTACGTTCAGTTTGCATTGTACATGTTTAATGAATTATGGTCACCTTAAGATTCTAGATTATACCACTCCAAAGAAGTAAGGTAGAGAAAAAAAGTTCATAAAAAAGGGAAAAAATAAAATAAAATTATCTTCTGCCACATCCCAAAGCACACAATTTGAATACATACTTGTGGAGAAATATAATTACAACTTATGACATGCATCGCTAAATTCAAACAATATTATAGCACAGCAAGGAAAATCTTGCATTCACCTCTAAGACTCAATCAAAACCAATTTCTTCATTTATTTAAAATTGGAAACATGGCATGGGGGGAGATAATCCAGCACTAGAAAAAAAAAGTGACAAGCCTAAACCCCAGAAACCACAAAGCAAGCTGAGCTATACAAAAAAGCAGCCAAGTCACCTTACAAGATACTGTCTTCACCCACCTGAACTAAGAAATCCCAAGGACTTCATGATAATATAACCCTAAATATCGCAATTCTTTCACCATTAAGTTTCTTGTTATTCATGAAATGACCAAAATTAGCTAAAAAATGAACACTTTTACCTACTTCCAAATAGACATGCAGTATCAAGGAAAGGACATGGAAATTCCTTTCTAGCATGCCAGACATTTAACCCTAATTGCTAAGCCCCTTGGGTGTTTATAAAGCATTTCCCCCCAAATTAAAAGTGTTTTCAATGACAATTTCCTAAATTTAATATTCTTCGAATTAGTTTCTCCAACAAAGCTGTGTATGTCACAAAATTCAAAAAATCACTGGAGAGAGAAACTTGAGATTCTTCATGTGAAACCTAAACTAGAGAGAAGAGAGCAGGAAAGTTGAAAAGCATAGAGATGTCATCTTACCAAAAGTTTATTCGCTTCTTCATGCTTTCCTTTCATACGAAGCTGAAAAGCCTTAGCTGCCAATTGGTTTGCACTGAGTGCATCATTAGCCACTGCACTGCCTTCGCTAGATTGGTTCATTTGTGATGAAACAAATCTTGCCTCCATATTTCCCTCAACAGAACCACCAGGATCATTATTTTGCTGCCGAAGAACCTTTTGCATAAAGCTTCCATCATTGTTAAACTTATTTAAGCTTGATACAGCAGCCTTGACAATGTCAGCATCCTTGGAAGATTGATTTTGACTTTTCCCCTTTCCCCAAGATAAAGAATCTTTAACTTTAGGTTCCCTCATTTTATGATGCTGGAATGATACATCCTTCAAGTAGTTCCTATCATTGTTCTGACAAGCACAGACATGTAACTTGTAAGCATAAGTGAAGTGATTCTTCTTTTCACTTTAAGCAATGACAATAATTTTCACCTCAAATAGAACAACCATGTATACTGACAAAAAACCAGTTATGCCAGAATGGCCAGTTACCTTTTCGAAATCCCTCTCGTTTTGATCGTCAGAACCTGGCTTCCGTTCCTCAGTTAGCCCCCTCTTCCTATCTTTTATGGCATGTAGATGAGCACGAGATGGGGCAGCTTTACGAGACGCTACAGATACAGCAAGTTGACCAACAGAACCCCACCGTTCTTCAACAACCTGAACAATTTCATCACTTAAAAAACAGCCAAAAATATTTTATAGAGATACTTTAAAATATCTGAAAGTTAAGGTACAATACCTCGTTAAGCCTTCGTCCTTCTCGAGCTGCTTGCTCTTGTGCACGCTTCAAGGCTTTAAGTCTCCAGCTTGCACCTCCATCTCCAACAACTGAAGAAGACAAATGTTTGTCCCCACTGGGTTTGCTCCCATCAGTATCTTCTGGATAACCATTACCATCATCCTTCAAATAAGGATTCATCTCCCTGGGATGCGCCTTCTTTACCTGATTAAAAGAAAAAAAGCAAATGAGGTCACCATGTTCTCATAACAAACAAGTGGGACAGGAAACAAAGGAGACATACATGTTTCAAGCAAACAGAATATGCACATACATGATACCCTTTGGAACACAGAGCAGCAGAAGTGTGACATATTGACTAAATTTCAAACAAGTATTCATTTTATTTTATTTTTAAAAGGTATAGTTATTTTTGTGCAAATGCCAAAATGAGTTGTACACAAATGATCATGCATCACAATCAAAATAAAAGAGCTAAGCAGTTACATTTTTCGTTTATATTTTCTTCTGTTAACATAATAAATGATTGGCAAAAAACAGAGATAATCTTTCCTTATGGAAATATGCCCCATTGCGTGTTAACTTGTAAAGAATGTCAAAAAAAATAATCATGTAACTAAACTACCAATCTAATAATTACTATAAAAAAAATTCAAAGAACAGAGAAATGGGGAGGCAGGTGCAGCAATTCAAACAAAACAACGATAACAATAGACTACATATTGCAACAGCTGAAGCTTCGTGGTAGCTCTCAAAGTAAGAGTATACCTCCTCGGTTGGAGTTTCCTCAAATTTGTCATCAACAATCATCGCAGGCCTTTCGTCCCTCTTTTCCCCAGGTCTAAGCATCCATTCTAATCCCATCTCTTTTCTCACAATTTCCTTCTCTTTTAAGGAATCAGTTCCTGCACCACTATCTGCGAATTCGAAACAACCAAAACATATTAATCCACTATCATAAAATAATGTCATAACATTCAAACAATAAAAAACAACATAGAACAAAAGGCAGCATAGACCATAGAATACATACCAGACAAGTCGTCTCGAGCCCCACTTCCCTTGCTCTTTCTCCTTCCATCTTCTCTACTTCTCAATCCCTTCTTCGAGCTATCACTATCCTCATCATCCCCCGACCTATCACCCTTACTTCTCTTACTCTTTCTCTTTCTCTTTCTCTTATCCCGACCGGAACTGCCCTCACTTTCACTCGAAGAATACTCCTCCGAAGAGTACCATTTCTTCTTCTTGCTAGAAGGTTTCTTAATTCTCTCAAGTTCATCATCATCTGAACTACTGTACCTACAACTCTTCTTCCCTTTCTTCCTATGTTTTTCCTTTCTACTAGTAGATTTTTTCCTCTCTTTTATAGAATCATCCGAATCACTATCCTTTGCCTAATACACAAAACACAAATTCGAATGACAATAAGCCAAAGTGTTTAACAAATACAAGACACACAGTTCCTTAAAATTAAACAAAAATAAAAAAAAAAAGAAAAGGAAAAAGTAACGGGAATTACTTTGTCAAGCTTTTCACGGGGAACGAATTTGAGCCCTGCAAGCATTGTGGTACAAACAAAAAATTCAACAGAGGTGGTATATACAAATACAAAAATTAAATCGCCCTGCAAATAATAAAAATCAAGATTTGTGTCAGTCACTGATTCAGATTATAAAATAAAAAACCCAACAAAGAGAAGGATGACTTACACACGTAGAGAGAAGTCGGTGATGGCAATTCGAAGTACACCACCAGCTTTTGAAGTCGGCAGAGGCCGGAGAGACCGTGAGAGAGCTTCGGGTTTTTTCTTCTTTTTTTTTTTCTAAAAAAATTTCGGATCCAGAAGATTTGTAATTATATGAACCCGAATCTGACCGAACCGACGCGAAACCGAAAATAAATTTTCATACCTGAAACCTGACCCAAATATTCTCAGATCCGCCCAAAATCCATCCGGCTGTGTCAGGTGGGTCGGGTCCCGGCTCAGCCCTACTTCAAACAAGACTTTTCAATAAATATAAGGTTTCAAGGTTTTTAATTATAATCTATGGGATTAAAGCAACTAGTGAAGTAAGCAATATGCATGGAATTTGACTTTCGAGTTTAAGATATGCTTTAATTCATTAAATTTCAAAAAATGTAATATAATAGGAATTTATTTAGCAAAGACTTGAGTCCACTTTGTAACATCCTTTTATTTTGTGTTCTTTAATGTTATTACTGGTGAAACCTTGGGTTTGAAATATATTCGGTGACTTGTTTTATAGACTTAATTTTAATTAGGAATTTTGGCATGATTATTTTTTTTAATTTACATATTTATTTTATAATTTCTCAAACATATTTTTATGTTTATTTAATTTTTTTTTTAGTTTACCTTACAATTGATGTAATGACTTGACTGTTACACCAAGTTAACATCTAATCTGTGTTTAATAACCACACTCAATATTCCACCCAAATGAGTCAATACCATGTGGGAATCAACAATAGCACAATATGAACCATACCGACTATTTAAATAGGAACTGGTACTATTCTAAAACGTACCGAATAAGTTACCAGTATGTGTGTATAGCGGTAACTCTGAAATAATACACAAGTATCGAAATATTTTGCTTCCATGACAAAACCAAAACAACTTTAAGTACAATATTGAATACTTTAATTCCTTCTCTATTGCAAATTCTACCATAAATTGATTAATAGGATAGATGATATATCATTTATGTGAAAAAAAATATTGAATAACCATGTCTTTTTAGCTAAAGAAAGTTTTTTTTTAAAAAAATTATAAATACACAAATTCCATGTGGTTTCCCCCTCTTAGGTTTTGAGTGTAATACTTATTCATGTAACATTGTCTTATGTGTAGATCATTAATTATGTAACACTTAATCAGACCTAGCAAATAAGTTGATTAGCTTTGGGTCATAAACGAGTTTTGACCTAAATTGAGTAATGTTATTAAACCCGACCGAGCTTGGCTGGTCAGATCGGTAACCCGGTGCATTGATCGGGCCGGGTGATCAATTAGATCAAAAAAGTATGTGACTGGTCAAAACCGATGCAACCCGGTGGGTTTTCAACAACCAGTGTGACCTAGGTGAGTTTTATTAACCTGGCAGAGTTTGTGAATTGTGTAAAATTATATTAATAGATCTACTTTATTAACTCTTTTATTATTTAAATATGTGATAATATGGTAATTTAAACAAAAGAAAACCTAACAAATCCACACAAAAAAAAAGCATTGTTCCTTGCACCTTGCCCTATGAATTCATGCTTTATAGTTTGTACATGTACCATCACTTTTTAGTTTTCACAATTCTCAAAACCTATTGCTACGGGCTGCTACTATGCATAAATTTTTTTTATGCTTTGAAGTCTGAGCAGATGCACTTGGCCAACGATTAGCATGTAAGTATGACCATATAACTCTATGCCACCAACTCTCTTCTTTTGTTTAGGTCTTTATATATATATATATATATATATATATATATATATATATGTGGAGACTTTATTTCTTGATTGACTTTTAGTTTAAGCATCTTTGGTTTAATTTTTTTTTTTTTTTTTTGGTCGTGTACAGTGTGAGTGTGTTTTAGTTAACTTTAACTTTACTGAAAAATATAAATGAGTAATTTGTTTGTTTCTTCTAATGCTATTGATTTTGAATTATAATGGCAAGTTTAATTTAGGCATATGCCTTTTTTTCTTTTTCTTTTTTTAATTTACATGTTCGGGTTATGATTTCTCAAACTTAATTTTATATATATATTTAATTTTTAAAATTCTTTTATTTGACCCTGCAGCTCGACCGATGACCCACTGGTTGAACCAATGACCCAGTGACCCAACTCATAGACCGGGTCAACATCTGGTCCGGGTTTAATAACTATGAAATTGAGTCAACCATGGTTCAGGTTGATTTGTATTATTTCACATGAAATGATAATAATATATATGATGGTGATGATGATCATATAGTTTTTTTTATTTATTCATTTCAATATAAATAAGAAAACAAATAGCAACTACTCAAAAATAAAATATAAATAAAATTCTTAAGTTTACATAATTCATAGTCATAAATGATATCATCGCCACAAAAGAATGAAAAAGAATATTAAATTTTACAAACCATATCAAGTTATCAAACTCCTTTGGTGCATCTATTACGTATAAAATCATAATAAATTTAAATTAACTAGAAAGATAACTAAATCCTCTCTCAAAAAAAAAAAGATAACTAAATCATAAAATTTTAAGAATATAATATAAAATATTAGGTAGAGAAATAAGTAAATCTTTCAAATGAATTCACCTCAATCTACTCAATGTTAGTAGTAGATCCATCATTGAAAATATTCGTACTTGAGAATTGCATCTCAAGTTGGCAAGTAAATTTTAGTCAATATTTTCATTTCAATGCAATATTTTTATATAATTTTAGCATACAATGAAATTGGGTCAATAAAGAATTAAAATTTTATAATTACTGTGGGGGGTAAAAGTGCTTGAATATGCGTTTGGGCTTTGAGCCTGATTAATTGGTACAAATTTGTTCAATCAAGGTCTCTAGGCCACAGGTCAGTCCGCACTATAGTTGTCCGATGAGGAGTATCTCCTCGGACGGGCCCAGCAAAGGCTCTGGGACTTGCTAAACGGTTTAAAGGCAGAATTCTTGAAGATCTATTGGGTAAAGATGTGATCCAAGCACCCTTTAGAAGCGGGAACGTGTGAGAAATATCTGAGGAAAGAGCTGCTACCACCGCATTAAAGGCCCTGCATCTACTTCTCTGGCCGCATTAATGGAGAAATGACCTCCAAACAGTAAAATTCAGCCTTCCAGCTATTACTTGAAAACTTTAAGAAGGTGGTGGATGGGACAGGTATCTAGGAGGAAGATTTGTGTTACACGTGGATGAAACAGTGAAGAAGAAGGATATAAGAAGAGGAGAGGGGAAAGAAGAGGGGGATCTCTCTTCTTCTTGGAAAAAGAACCAAAAATTGTAATCTTTTGCTTAGAAAAAGAAATACTATACAAATTGTCCTCGGCTCACGTCCGAGGAGGTTTTTTAGTTACGTCCATCTATTACTTGCATAGACAGCGGCATTCTAGCTTGTTGTTCAACCTTCCAACATCCCAAACCTAGGTGTCAAACCCATACTCTACAAATTTCATTGTATAAGGCTCTTTGGGCCTGAGCCCATCACTTGTTTTTGGGTCCGGGTACAAATTGTGCACTTACAATTGGCGCCGTCTGTGGGAATCTAGCGTTGAAGGAATTGGAACATCATGGCAGGCTCAGGTTCGCATCATGCAGAATCTTAGGGGTCCCAGCGCAAAGATCTTTTTAAGCGTCTTGAGCGTCGGAGGGATCGAAAGGGAAGCGTGCATACCGTATATCCTGACGCGAGCCATTCGCGTGGTGGAAGCAGTGCCACCCATGAGGATGATGCCAAGGCCATGCAGAAGGAGATTGACCACCTCAAGAAAAATCTACGCCGTGTCAGACAAAAACGGGCTTCACCCCCATCCAATCCTTCCTCAAGGGGGTCTCGAGGAAGCAGTTACAGTTCAAGGTCCAGGACTCCCCCTAGCAAGACCTTCTCTTACGAAGGGGATGACCTACCAAGTCGTAAGCATAGGAAGCTTCCCTCCAGGGGCTTGGGGAACGATGCTATGAGCCGAGCATTACACCAACTCTCCAAATCGCCCTTCTCACGCAGGATCGAGAAGGGAAGGCTCCCTAGATGGTTCACCCAGCCCACCTTCACCATTTATAATGGCAGGACAGACCCAGTTGAACATGTGAGCCATTTTAATCAGAGGATGGTGGTGTATTCTTAGAACGAAACCTTGATGTGCAAAGTCTTTCCTTCTAGCCTGAGACCTGTTGCTATGAGATGGTTTAACGGACTAAAGTCGGGATTTGTCGATTCTTTCATGGAACTTACCAGGGCATTCGCGTCTCGATTCATTACATACAACAGAGTCCCTCGACCGTTGGACTCACTATTATCTATGGCCATGAGGGAGGGTGAGACATTGAAAGCATACTCCGACAGGTACTGGGAGATGTTTAATGAGATCGATGGAGATTTTGATGAAATGGCGATTAATACTTTCAAAGTGAGCCTCCCCACTGATCATGATTTAAGGAAATCCCTGACCAAAAAGCCCGTACGGAGTGTACGTCGCCTCATAGACCGCATCAACGAGTACAAAAGGGTTGAGGAAGATCAATTACAAGGTAAGGGTAAGGCGAAGGTTATCCCGTAGGAGAGAAGGGATTTCAGGTCGGACAGGTACCATAACAATAAGCCGAGGAGAGATTACTCTGGACAATCTGGCTCAGCCACTCCTCAAGTAGTTAATATTGTATTCCAAGAACCAGTTCACCAAATACTGGAGAAAGTCCGTAAGGAACCCTACATCAAGTGGCCTAGTAAGATGGCAGGGGACCCTACGAAACGGAATCAGAACCTTTTTTGCCAGTACCATCAGGATGTGGGCCATACCACCGAGAATTTTTGGACTCTTTGGAACCACTTAGAGTAGCTCGTTAGCGAGGGAAAATTGAAGCAGCACCTGTATCAACCCAACGGACAAGGAAATCGTTCGGGTTCAAATAATCAAAAGAACAACTCATCTCAGTCGCCTTTGGGGACGATTAACGTCATCTTCGCTGCACCTGGCAGGACCGGTTCCTGTCCTACCAGGGTGATGGCAATGTCACATTCCCAGGCCGACGAGTCAGGCTTGAGGCCGAAGAGGATCAAAGGGAGTGCGCCTATTTTAGGATTCTTTGATGAAGATAAGGTTGGGACCATTCAACCCCATGACAACGCCCTGGTGGTCACATTGAGGATAGGGAGTTATGAGGTCAAGAGGGTGATGGTCGATCAAGGCAGCGATGCGGATATCATGTACCCTGACTTATTCAAGGGGCTTAAGTTAGGGCTGGAGAATCTCACTCCCTATGACTCATCGTTAATAAGTTTTAAAGGAAAGGCTGTTATACCAAAGGGACAAATCCGATTGCCCGTACAGTCTGGGTCGGAAACGGTCGATATGGATTTCATCGTGGTTGACGCATATTCTCCATACACGGCCATCCTCGCCAGGCCTTGGCTGCATGCTTTGGGTGCTGTTTCCTCAACTTTGCATGTTAAAGTAAAATTCCCTTTGGGTGGAATCATTGAAGAAATTCTTGGTAACCAAACAGTAGCAAGGCAATGCATATCTGCAGCAGTACTGCATCAGGCCAAGACAAAGTCCTCGGCCTTGGCTGTGGTGGACTTATAGCAATTAACAACTCTGGATGCGCTCGGTGCGGTGACAGTAGAGGAGGCCATGTGTGAAGATTTGGAAAGATTTCTCATAACTGATGACCTCAAAAGGTTTTTTCAAGTTGGGATACGGTTACCCCACCAAGAGAAAATGGAATTGGTGATGTTTTTGAAAAATAATATCGATGTCTTTGCTTGGGATCCCTATGAGGCTCCGGGGGTTGACCTAAGCTTCATTTGTCATCATTTGAACATCAACCATGCCGTTGTTCCCAAGAGGCAACCACCTTGGCATTCTTCGAAATAGCATTCTGAGGCTGTCAAGGAAGAGGTGCTCAAGCTCAAAAGGGCTGGGGCTATTAAAGAAGTTTTCTACCCGGAATGGTTGGCGCACACAGTCGTAGTGAAAAAGAAGAGCGGAAAGTGAAGAGTGTGTGTGGACTTCACAGACCTAAACAAAGCCTGCCCAAAGGACTCGTTCTCGATGCCTCGCATCGATCAGCTTATGGATGCTACGGTCGGGCATCCTCGGATGAGTTTTTTAGATGCTTTCCAGGACTATCACCAAATACCATTGGCGTTGGGTGATCTGGAAAAGACTGCTTTCATTACTCCTACAGGGAACTATCATTATAAAGTAATGTCATTCGGGTTGAAAAATGCAGGGGCTACTTACCAAAGGATGATAACCAGGATGTTTGAATCGCAACTTGGAAAGACCATTGAGGTATATGTGGATGATATGGTAGTGAAGAGTAAGACAGTACCTATGCATGTGAAAGACCTACACGACACCTTTCAAATACTTAGGAAGTACAAGCTGCGTCTTAACGCCTCAAAGTGTTCTTTTAGGGTGGGTTCCGAAAAGTTCCTAGGCTACATGGTGACTGATAGAGGAATAGAGGTGAACCCGGCACAAGTCAAAGCCATTCATGGCCTGCAACCACCTCGGAATCCAAATGAAGTTCAGAAATTGACCGGGATGACTGCTGCTCTTAGCAGATTTATCTCTCGGTTCGCTGACAGGTGTAGACCTTTTTTCCAACTGTTAAATAAATGGAAAGGATTCCAATGGTCCGAGGAGTGTGCTTTAGCTTTCCAGCAACTTAAGGAATATCTTTCCCGACCACCCATCATGTCTCGGCCAGAGGTCGATGAAATCCTGTTTGCATACCTAGTTGTAGCTATCCATGCAGTCAGCCTGGTTTTGATAAGGGATGACAGTGGGGTACAAAGATCGGTTTATTATGTCAACAAATCTTTGAATGAAGCTGAGGTACGTTATTTGCCTTTGGAGAAGGAAATTCCGGCTGTAGTCCATGCCACATGAAAGCTTCCTCACTATTTCCAGTCCCACACCGTCGTGGTTTTAACTCAACTGCCTCTCAGGTCAGTGTTACGAAGTGCTAACTACTCGGGGAGGGTAGCCAAGTGGGGAACTATTCTGAGAGCTTTCGATATCAAATATATACCACGCACCTCGGTGAAGGGCCTGGTTCTCGCGGATTTAGTGGTGGAGTTCATCGAACCATCGTTAGAAGAATCTGCGAAGGAATCGCACATGAATGAAAAATTAGTTGGCATGATCATTGGCAAAGGACCTCCGATTTGGAAAGCGTATGTTGATGGGGCAGCAAACCAAAGGGGATCTGGGGTTGGACTTGTTTTGGTATCCCCTGAGAGAATTATCTTTGAGAAATTATTGAGATTAGCGTTCTCGGCTACTAATAACAAGGCTGAATACGAAGCTTTCTTGGTCGGAATAAATATGGTACGGAGAATGGAGGGAAAGGCAATTCATATGTTCTCAGATTCTCAATTAGTTGTGGGCCAAGTAACGGGGACCATGGAGGCTAGGGATTCAAGAATGCAAGAGTACATGACCCAAGTCAAATGTTTACAATCTGAGTTCGATTCTTTCATCCTTTCGCATGTTTCTAGAAGTGGAAACACATATGCGGACTCGTTGGCCACTTTGGCGACATCCTCGGCTCAATGTTTGCCTAGGATTATCCTCATCGAAGACTTGCTAAAACCAACTCTAACCACTGCAAGTGCCATCCATATTCATCTAATAAGGCCCAGACTTAGCTGGATTGACCCTGTGGTTTCCTTTCTAAAAAGCGATATTCTGCCCGAGGAGAAGGCTGAAGTAGATAAGATTCGTCGAAAGGCGCCTCGGTTCTGGTTGTCCGAGGATCAGAAATTGTATAAACGCTCTTTTTTCGGACCATACCTGCTGTGTGTACATCTTGAAGCAGCGGAGACACTTTTGGAAGAATTGCATGAGAGAATTTGTGGAAGCCATACTGGGGGGAGATCCTTAGCCCATAGGGCTCTGACTCAGGGATATTGGTGGCCCAATATGCAAAGGGAAGCTCAAGACTACGTAAGAAAGTGTGACTAATGCCAAAGGTTTGCTCCCAATATTCATTAGCCTGGGGGAGTCCTTAATCCTCTGTTTCGTCCTTGGCCATTCGCTCAATGAGGACTAGATATAGTTGGGCCCTTTCCGAGGGTTGTGGGAAACAAAAGGTGGCTGCTCGTGGGAACTGATTACTTCACTAAGTGGGTCGAAGCTGAGCCTTTATCAAATATTAGGGATGTCAACTCCAAGAAATTTATCTGGAAGAATATTATCACTAGATTTGGGGTACCACACACACTTATTTCAGATAATGGCGTACAATTTGATAGTAGAGCTTTCAGGCAATATTGTAACGACTTGGGCATCACAAATAGATACTCCACCCCAGCTTATCCTCAGGAAAATGGGCAGGCCGAGGCCGTTAACAAAGTTATAGTCAATGGACTTAAGAAGAGGCTGGATGATGCGAAGGGTAGATGGGTAGAGGAGTTGCCACATGTTCTGTGGACATATCGGACTACGCCGCGAAGACCCACTAGAGAAACACCCTTCTCCATGACTTACGGGGCCGAGGCGGTGATACCTTTAGAATCTGGGTTTCCCACATTAATGACGAGTTCCTTCAGCCCGAGGAATAATGATGGCCTCGTAGGAAAAAGCCTGGATCTGGTCGAGGAACAACGAGAGGCCGCCATGGTCCAAATGGCTTATTATCAGCAGAAGCTTAAACGAGGATATGATGCTCATGTGAAGCTGAAGCCATTAGCGCCTGGGGATTTGGTGTTAAGGAAAGTCGTGGGTACTGCCAAAAATCCGGCATGGGGAAAGCTAGCACTAAATTGGGAAGGACCATATCGGATCATCTTTGTAGTGGGCATAGGGTCATATCGATTAGCTGATCTAGATAAAAAAATTGTACAACGCCTCTGGAATGTAAACAACCTACGAATGTATTATTATTAATAAAAAGTATTTTTGTCGTTCGTTGTTCAAATTATCATTATGCAGTTTGGTTTATTTATTGCTGCTTATAAGTATCAAACAGAAACTTGGACATGCATGGTCCTCAGACCACATGCCTTGTGGAAATTGATATCCTATTGTTTGTTAAACAGAACTTTAGTTATGTCGGGTCCTCAGACCTTCTACTTTGGGGAAATTAACATTTCAAGTTACTACTTCTAAGTATCAAATAGAAACTTGGACATGCATGGTCCTCGGACCACATGCCTTGTGGAAATTGATATCCTTTTGTTTGTTAAACAGAACCTTAGTTATGTCGAGTCCTCAAACCTTCTACTTTGGGGAAATTAACATTTCAAGTTACTACTTCTAAGTATCAAACAGAAACTTGGACATGCATGGTCCTCGGACCACATGCCTTGTGGAAATTGATATCCTTTTGTTTGTTAAACAGAACCTTAGTTATGTCGGGTCCTCAGACCTTCTACTTTGGGAAAATTAACATTTCAAGTTACTACTTCTAAGTATCAAACAGAAACTTGGTCATGCATGGTCCTCGGATCACATGCCTTGTGGAAATTGACATCCTACTTTTTGTTAAAAAGAAGTTTAGTTATGTCAGGTCCTCGGACCCTCTACTTTGGGAATATTAGCAGGATCCATACCACATTAGTGTTGAGGTGTTGATGAGCCACTTGGATTGCTTTATGCCCCAAACTGAATTCTAAGTTAAATTTTTGATTGTGTATTGTTGTGTCACATATATTATGCTCTTGAGGCATGATTTACAAGTATACGCTAAGTATGTGTACTTTTATTTAAAGTTACGACAAATTGAAATATTGGAGGTGGAGTTAGTTGTTCCATTCATTCATTTTTGCGCTGATGAATATTTTTATACTAAAGATTGGAAGTCAAATGAAAATCAAACCAGTCAAAGTTTCTCATTAATTTCTGTTAATGTACATTAAAAGCAAAAACCTTAAAATTTGTTACATAACAAAAAGGGAAGAAGTCCTAACTAGCCTAAGCCTTAAGCCTTAGAAGGGGGGTCCTGCTCGGAAGTGCTGGTAGCCTCTGTTCGTTTCAGCTCTAGTTCAAATGAGGCCTGACCTTGTTTCCCTTTATCTCTTGCCATCGGTGGAGGGACATTGGGCTCGGCATTTTGGCTCGTAGGCTTCTTGGCACCATCGCCCTGTTCCTTCTCTTTGTTGGAACCCTCAGGTTCTTTAGGAGTTGGAATGGGCTCTGGAATCATGGATGGGAGCGTGGAAGACGCCGTCTTAGGGGTAGGTGCGACAAGAGGAAGTTCTTCGAGCACCTGGATGTCTTAGGGGAGCCAGTTGTTTTCAGGCTTCCTCAACTCAGAGGTTGTGGGAATCCCTACCACATTTAAAGCTTCCTCCCACACTTGTTGACAATATTCCCAGCACAGCTCGGCGAACTCCTCAGTCAGTTGGTTTTTTGTTGCCTCCACCCCTTCCTTGTAAGCGGTCTTCTTCGCGGCCTCTATGGAGTCCTTGAAGGTACGAGCCTCATCCCTCATCCTAGCAAGCTCCTTCTTCAGGTCGGAGTTTTCTTACTGAGCTTTGGATAAGTCTTTGTCCTTCTGACGAAGAAGCTTGCGTTGCCCCTCCACCTGGGTCCTCATTGTCTTTAGGTTGGCCTCGGCATCGTCCCTCTCCCTTTTCTGCTCTGTCAGCTATGTGGTTAGTTTCTCGTTCTGCGCAAGAGCTTGGTCTAGGGACTTCTCGGTCTCCTGCCTAATCTCCAGTTCAGCTGCAGCTTTCTTCCGAGAGTCTTCCACCCATTTCTTGACAACAAAGACTTACTGAATGGCCTGTGGTGAAATATTAAAATAAATGCATTATTAGTAGCGCAAATTTTAAGTACATAAGAATGGTTTTTTCATTAAGGTGTAATGAAAGCAATAAAGTGAGGATAAGACTTAGATACTCACCAAAGCCAAGGCCTTTTTAGCAAGAGGAACAGATGCAGTTGGTTCATCTTGTCCAGGGCGTCCATGTCCTTGGGCAGAAGAAGAGGACGTTCCAAAGCATCGGCCAGGTGGTGAACGTGACCTTATTGGAACGCCTTAATGCTAGATTGGCAAGAGATTGGTGCCCCGTCCAGTTTTAGCTCGGGAGACCAGTTGGTCGGTGTACGGCGTACCTCGGCAAGGTCCTGATTCTCCCCACTTTCCACTGAAGAGGCACATCCCTTGGCTTTGCCAATTTTCTGTTGTTGTTGTTGTTGTTGTTTCAGCTTCTTCTGCCTCTCCGCATCTACCTCCTCGGCCTCGTTCTTCCTCTTCTTCTTAGGTTCCGGAACGGGAGGCTTAGGATCGGAAGGAGGAGGGGGTGGTGGCAAGGACGGAGGGACTTGGGACCCACCCGTTTCCTTATTAGAGACTTTCGAGCCCCTCTTATTCATCAGCCACCGTAGAGTGGC
Organism: Castanea sativa; assembly: GCF_040712315.1. Classification (NCBI taxonomy): domain Eukaryota; kingdom Viridiplantae; phylum Streptophyta; class Magnoliopsida; order Fagales; family Fagaceae; genus Castanea; species Castanea sativa. The sequence goes on along the minus strand of NC_134013.1, from coordinate 49,932,543 downwards.
CATATCTTCTTCTTCGGAGCTGGAATTAGGCTGTGCAATTACTAGACCTTGTATGCCCAAAGTTTCGGCGGGCGCGTGCTCTTCGTCCGAGAGGATGACGAGTGGATCTTCTCGAGGTCTCTCAGCTTCCTCGAGTCAAAACTGGTCGATCTCCTCATCTAACGATTGTTGCGAGGACGCTGGCTCTTCTCGGACGGCGGTTGCCTGGGAATGTGTCGAAAGAGGAATCGCTGCGATAGGACGAGAGTATAGTATAATGGAGGAGTCGTCTGGGAGTTCGCGGTTAGAAAGGAAGCCTGGTCGTGACACGTCTCTCCTTCTGCGTCGTTTGTCTCTCGCGGTGATCGCGTTGTCAATTTCTTGAAAATCCACTGATAAAGGATCGTATCCTAGTATCAAGTGGGCAGCTCTTACTTGTAGGTCTTTACTGACAAAGACTTCAGAGCGAAGGATGCGATTCGAGTTTGCGACGTTGCAAAGGCTTAGACATGGACGTACGTGTTGTTTATCTATGAAAAGAAACATCCGAGAAGACGAGCATGTTTGGATTAGTGATAAATATCAAGGGAAAAAGAAATAATGTGCAATATAATTAAAAATGGCAAAAGTAACGGGATTGAGTCATGGGTTAGGAAATCTAACTCCAATGGAGTCACATCTGGCTTTCCCCATTCGACTGGGCAGTGAGGACCGTCAAACCAGTTTCCCAAGGTGATGAGATAGTCATCTTTCATGCCTTTGTTGGATTTGGGAAGACAGGATATCAGCCTAACGATGCTAGACCTGGATTTAATGTAGTATCCTACACTTTTGAGTTTATGGCACTCATACATATAGGCAACATCGTGCCATGTGAGGTTCAAACCAATTTGCTCGTTTAAAGCATCGACACAACCTAAGACCCTAAATACGTTTGGTGTGCACTGATCTGGGCATAACCTATGGTTACGTAGGTATTCGCTGGTTACATTTTTCATGGGGAGGGTCATCCCACCTTCTATGAAGGTGATCATGGGAATGATAACTTCTCCCTCTCTCCTAGCGCTACCTATGGCTTCTACTGGGCAATATTTTAAGCCTACGTTGTGAGGAATCTGATATTTGGCCCTAAAACCCTCCATACCGACGTCGATATCTACTGGACACTTAAATCTACCCATTTGGTGGGAATGAAAATGAAAGTTTGAAGAAGGAAAGGGATCTAGATGGTGGCCGAGGATAGAAGCCGAGAAGGAATGAGTAAAGAAATTGGAGAACTTACGGGAGTTGATTAGGCGATTCTTCACGAGTTTCTTGAGAGCAAAGATAATGATTAGCACTTAGATGTGATTGATTTCTGAAAGAATGGATGGAGATATGGGTTCCCAGGCGTTTTAACGTGTGGGAGGCGGCTTCGAATCAAAATTATCTCACCTAATTTTTTAGAACAAACTTGGGCCATTGGATGCATATCTCACCGTTGAACGTGAGAAACAGGATGTAACTTGCAGTCATAAATGCGCGTGTTCCGGGTTTCGAAGCGTCAGAGACGTTTTAAGAGAACGAAAGGACCCCTACACGTGTGGCGGTTTGCAAAGTGTGTGGAGGGTGCGCTATTTGGTTTAAAACTCTATTTCTCTCCTCGGATGGGAGGGAAAAATAAAGTTTTGAAGGGTTATTGTGGGGTGTAAAAGTACTTGAATATGCGTTTGGGCTTTGGGCCTGATTAGTTGGTACAAATCTGTTTAATTAGGGTCTCTTGGCCCACAGGTCAGTCCGCACTATAGTTTTCCAAGGATGAGTATCTTCTCGGACGGGCCCAGCAAAGGCCCTAGGACTTACTAAACGGTTTAAAGGCAGAATTCTGGAAGATCTATTGGGTAAAGGTGTGATCCAAGCACCCTTTAGAAGCAGGAACGTGTGAGAAATATCTGAGGAAAAAGCTGCTACCATCGCATTAAAGGCCCTGCATCTATCTAACTGGCCGCATTAATGGAGAAATGACATTCGAACAGTAAAATTCAGCCTTCCAACTATTACTTGAAGACTTTAAGAAGGTGGTGGATGGGACAAGTATCTGGGAGGAAGATTTGTGTTACATGTGGATGAAACAGGGAAGAAGAAGGATATAAGAAGAGGAGAGGGGAAAGAAGAGGAGGATCTCTCTTCTTCTTGGAAAAAGAACTAAAAATTATAATCTTTTGCTTAGAAAAAGAAATACTATACAAATTATCCTCGGTTCACGTCCGAAGAGGTTTTTTTGTTACGTCCATCTATTACTTGCATAGACAGCGGCATTCTAGCTTGTTGTTCAACCTTCCAACATCCCAAACCTAGGTGTCAAACCCATACTCTACAAATTTCATTGTATAAGGCTCTTTGGGCCTGAGCCCATCACTTGTTTTTGGGTCCGGGTACAAATTGTGCACTTACAATTACTATTCTATAAATGAATTAAATATTACCTTCAAATCTATATAACTAACTTTGAATGCAAATCAATGTTTACCCATTCTCAAGCAAAAGATAAGATTGATACTAAATAAGAATTTAGCTCTTGTGCTAAAAGTTAAATTACAAGTAACAACAATTATAGGAATGCCCAAGAGATCATGTGCCCTTAAAGAGAGTTCAAAATATTGATTGTAATTCTTTTTCCACCAAAAGAAATCATATAATTTTGGATATTACCTTCAAATAAATAAAGCTTCATTTTTTAAAACAATTTAAGTTGGATGGAAATTTTTTCGTACACAACCAAAATAATAATAATAAAGGAATAACCTTAATGTGGTTCCAACTTGGGACAAAGGGACGAGACAATTTTTTTAAGAGATATTTTTTAACCTAGGTATAGTTTTTTTAGGTGGGATGAGACAAAACTTAGGTACAGTTTTTTAGGTATTTTCCTTTAGAGCCTGTTTGGTCATTCGATTTGAACGTATTTTGGCCCTGAGATGGACCATGGTGTAAAATTGTTTAGGCAGGGGTTTCTTTTTCACTTTTTCGTTTTCTGTTTTCAAGAAAAAAAAATCGTTAATATTTCACTATGCAATACGGTTTTTCGAAAATAGGTCTAAGGGTTTTCTATGTTGAATTTTTTTTAAAAAGTTACTATTCATTAATATGATATATTATATTTTTTTTTCTTTAAACATCTCTCTCTCTCAAGAGTCACCACGACTCTCTCCTTCCTCGTTGTGTTTAAGAGCAAGATCTTTGCATATTGTCCTCCATATTGCTAGTTATTTTTCTCTTAATAATTTGAAGACTAAAAGTCCATACATTTCCCAATTATCTTTTCAAACAATTTACACTTAGTTGTAGTATCAACTCATTGGTTCTTCTAAAGTACCTTGGAGGATAGAATGCCTCTTTTCTTTTCTTTTTTGTCCACAACGGACTTAAAATCAAGCTTATAGGCCTCATGCTTATGAACCTCCTCTAGTCATCTCTTGGCTCACTATTAAGCAAAAAGAAAAACAGGAAATGAGACTAGATGATGTAGAACAAACAGCACATGTCTTCCTAGAGCAGCAAGGGCTCCAGATTTCACAATGCAAGATCAAAGAGAGGTGCTAGTAGAGGCCATCGAGACAATAGTGTCGGAATTGCATGAAATTTGGCAGGTTGAAAGAAAACGACATTCTGATCCAGATTCATAGTTATGAGCATTGCCTAAATTTAAGCAAATTCCTTCGTTAAGGCTCCAAAAACTGTGTTTTACTATTTATATTAATATTTGTTTTTTCTTAATAACTTTTAGTTTAAAAGTCTAAAATAAGCTCTCGTCTGATTTGGGGTGTCTCTTAGAGACAATTGTTAGGTTCTAAGACTTTAGAATCTAAATGTATTATAACTTCAATGTGTAATGATGGCAAACCATGATCAAAACTTAGAGTCTAGATTTAGGCTGCTCAAAGTGTGTTTATGTGTAAAGTTGGAATCAAGTAATTGCAGAAAATTACTATTCAATTTCTGCATGGCTCGATCGATCGAAAATTAGACTCGATCGATCGAAGCTCGTGCAGATTGTTTTTCTGCAGAATTTTTCAACTCAGCCTAAGCCCGTTTGATGTGTAGGGTTTTATGCTTTATGTCTCATATAAAAAGAAAAACCCTAGCCATGTTTTAGATGTGGTTGATATGATGTATGTGTGAATCTCTTGTGAGATCTAGAGGTGTTTACCTTCATACATACTTAGGGTTATCAAGATCAAGATTGATGTTGAAAACTTGGTAATCTCTTCAATTATTGTTTCAAGTGCTTAAAGAAAAACACAATTGGTGTACTTGTGGTTGCTGTGAATCTAAGAAAGAAGTAGTCCGTGGACTCAGAGCTGTCACGTGGTCGTGGTGGTAAGTTTTTTACTCGAGGTAGCATTAGGATGTTAGTGGTCTAAGTCCTTTTGTAAAACTTCAATTCTTTCATAGTGGATCTTGTTTTACCTTGAGGATGGCTAGGTTAAATCCTCCCTAGGCTTTTTACTGGTTTGGTTTTCTTGGGTTATCATATCATGTGTTATTTACTTTTTAGCACTGCTTTACATGATATGATTTGAATGTGTTAACCTAGATTGAAATAATTTATCTAAGTAATCCCTTAACTAAATAACTAGATTAAACAACTTATGTTTTAAGGGGTCTAAAAACGTACAACAATATTTTTAATTTCTGCAATTATCTAAATTTTGCTATTTTTGGCAAAAATCACTATTTTGCCACCTAATTACGTGATTAGCGCGGATTATGGTTTATGGGCGTTTTCATAGCCACTTTATGTGATGCCCCAATTTGATTGATTGTGTGATGTGTGTGGGTGTGTGATGAGTCCCACGTCAGGTATTTACTAGGTAGATCTGGGCTTTATTAACAACTACAAGGAACCTCAATTGTGACTAGTCCTTTTGAGGTATAGCGCAGATGTGACTAGCGCTTTTCTTTGGGTCGTTACATATGGTATCAGAGCCGACCCGGTAACCCGCTTGGGCTCAGAGACACTATCCCAAAAAATGGGCCTTAACGAGGACATTAGGGATTTAAGTGGGGGAGATTGTGATGCCCCAATTTGATTGATTGTGTGATACGTGTGGGTGTGTAATGAGTCCCACATCGGGTATTTACTGGGTAAATCTGGGCTTTATTAACAACTACCAGGAGCCTCAATTGTGACTAGTCCTTTTGAGGTATAGCGCAGATGTAGCTAGCATTTTTCCTTGGGTCGTTACACTCTAGGATTTCTTTTACTATTTAAACATATTGTAGCCTTCATGACAATCTAGTTTTTCAGATTTATAAAATAGAGACTTTGTATATTTCTTTCTGGCGGATTCCAAAACCTAATCACCTTGTACATTCAAGGGATCCCTCATGGATTCGAGGTTTTCATTCAGAAGATAACATGTTTAGTTTCTTTTTCCATTCAAAAGAAAATATATTTATTTTCTTGTAACTTCCGCTTGTGATAAACCGCGCCCCCAGTTCGTTTTATAGGTGTTGGGCCAAACCCACGTGAATGGGTGGAGTCATGTTATTGCCTCTCAAAATGGAGGTTCGACTAGTTATATTTTCCCCTTTAGATTAGGGGTTTAAAATGGAATCACCACTTATTTAATTATTGGAATAAATAAGAAAACCAAAATTGAAAAATTCCTCATTTTATTAATTTGAAATTGAATTTACACTGATCATAGGAAATTACATGGATTTGGTCCTACAATCTAAGATAAAGTACATGACTTTGTTTCCTAGTTACAATCTAGAAATTGAAAAATTACATGGATAAGTATTGGATCTACTAACCCTTGATCTAAGCTCAGAGGCTATGTTACAAGGTGGGAAGGTGTTAGGCACCCACCTTGCTCGTTGAAACCGGTCTTCTAGACTATGGTGGTCAACATTCATATCATATCATATCATCCAATATGTCAATCAATTTCATGTTGAATTTAATGTGTGTGCATGTGATAAACCCTAATTCAATTTATTAAGCATTTCATTTGGATTGAAAAATAAATTTTAGTGAATGTGTGTGGATGATGATATTCTAGATTCAAGGATTTGAAAGAATTATTAAACAAACATCTTTTTCATGTTTTTTGATGTGGATTTAAGATCAAAACTAGTGTTTATGCATGAACATGTGATGAATGTCGAGGGTTCTTTTTACGTTTCTTGCGCCTTAGACACGCGTCTTGATGTTATTGGACAACGCTTAGTCTAGGCATTTTCTAAGAAGGAAGTTGGGTCTAGCGCTCTGCGGAATGGGCTCCAAAGTACCATTCTACCGCTGCCAGTTTGTGCATAAACGTTGAGTCCAAGTCCCAGGGAAGACGCTGTAAAGTGGGCATATCCTCTGTTTCATCTGTAGGAAAGAACTTTTCTCCAGTTTCTACCGCAGGTCTTACTTTTCTGCTATGCTAAAACTGTCTGCCTTGCAGTAAAACTGTTTGCCGTGCAGTAAAACTGTTTGCTATAAAGTCTTTTGCTGTGTAATAAAGCTGTCTGCTGTGCATTAAAGCTGTCTGCTGTAAAGCCTTATGTTGTGTAATAAAGTTGTCTGTTGTGTATTAAAGTCATCTGCTGTAAATTAAAGCCGTTTGCTGTAAAGCCTTCTGCTGTGAATGACTACTCTTCATTTTCTGCAGAAATACTTTTCTACTTCCTGCACATAAACAAATCTAAAACCCAAAGAAAATATCAATCAAGCAAGTGTTAGCTTACATGGGTTAGCATATTCTCAATTATATACATACATATATTCATAAATATACTTATACGTATACACATATACATCTATAACATATATTCTGCAGAACATAAGAAACAAGTTATATGTATATATATACTTATGGCAGGATAATGAGTCAAAAGTAAAAGATGTAATAACAAATAAAGAAGAAAGCTTCGACATGAAAGGTTTAGATAGTATAACAGCTAACACGGTAAATATAATAAAAAGTTACTACAGCAGAATAACTAGTACAACAAGTAAAGATACCATAGCAGGACAACTGATGTGGCAAATGTGATAAAAATGTGCTACAGCAAGATGACTAAATACGGCAGATATAAGTTATAATGAGATAAATCAAATATATTTGCAATCAAAATCAAGTATTGAATCTTCCCATTGAATAAGTAAACCAAGAAGGAACCTAAACCCCAACTTGAACAACCTTGTCATAGGCTCCTGCCATCAAAGTTGTGCATTTTGGAGAATAGGCCTAAATGGCTACTAGCTATTACTTTTTGGAGACTTCAAAGAGTGAGTTTGCTAAGAGAGAGAGAAAAGATGGTCTATTGATGCATGCCCCTATTCCTGCCGTGTTTTCTCTCTTCTTTTTACCACTTTCTTTCTTTCTCCCCGTTCTATTTTTTTTACTCTTAGTTTTCTTTCTACTCTATTGTCGTGGGTTGTTTTTCTCACTTGGATCTTTTCCCTTAGGTGCTTCCTCTATTGGGTCCCCATTTTGCATCGGGTCTCCTCTATCCGGTCTCCCCTTTCTCATCCATGGCTACCTCCTTTTATAGTGAGCTAATTCAATGGGATTTCTCCCTTTTACCCCTAGGGCTTTACCAATTGTTTTTGGTTCGTTGTGGGCATCCATTCAAGACTACTTACTGACCCATTTATTGTCCCGACCACTGCCATTGCTCAGTTTGTTTGCTGCACCACTACTCATTTCACGACAAAATTTCCTTTTGTTTGCTCTTGCTGTATACCTTTACCTCTAGGTTCAAATGGATAAGGATTAGGCTACCTCACTACCTAGCTCTATGGCATGCATCAGATAGTCCCAACCATCTATTACTTCTTTTGGGTAAGATACTATCCCAGCAAGGTATATTCCCAAAAGAAGTTATGGCAGGAAACCAAATATAGACCCCCTTTTCCCCCCAGCACCAAACCACACCCTCTGAATCCCCTTGATTCTAGACCCACCTCCCTTGTATTGGCTGGGTACAGGTTAGTGGTGCTCCAGCCCTTCTGTGGTTGCTCCATTGTCTTCTGTTTTTGTCTCCCACATCGTTTCTGCCGTAGCAGATTAGTTTTGTTTTATTCCGCTACATGTTTTTTTTTTTCTTATTTCTTCATGTGTTTCCTGCTGCGTTTGTCATTTCCTTTGGTTTGACTTTTCTTTCCTTCACGTGATTCCTGCTGCTGACACTTCCTGTTGTTCTTTGTTTCTTTTTATCGTGCTTCTTTAAATTAGCTTTCATGCCTATCTTTTTTATACTAAAGAATTTGGGCCTTTATGGGCCAAATAATGTTAACTGGACTAAAAGGGTCTTGGGCCCAATTTATCTTCATCTGCCGAAGCCATTCTGCCATAAAACTGTATTCTACGGCAAAACCATATTTTGCGGTAGATTTGTATTGCTGCAAATCACTTTTCCTTGCATTTCTTCTTTTGGACCTCTCTTGCTCTTTGGTCTTCTTAGTGGGCCATTGGGCCTTACTTTTTATTGGGCTTTCCTCCGTATGGGCTTTTCTCCGTATGGGCTTTTGGGTACAGATCAAAAAATGGGCATCAACAATGAACAACCATGAACATGTGAAAAACACATAAGAACATTTAAAAACATTCAAACATATTCAAGAGAATTTAAATAATTACTATCATACTTTAATCCTAAATTCTCATAATGGCAACACAAAAAACAAGTTAAGGAAAGAGATTATACCTGTTCGGGGGCCTTTTTCGGTTGCTCGGCCATGTGTGGTCTGTTGGAGGGGTGACCTTGTTAGACTCGGGTTCGTTTAGAGAGTTGCGTCTGGAACTCAACATTGGGCCACATGGTCCAACGGCTACCAATAGTGTGTTTCGCAATGTTGCTGAGATTTATTGCTGGGATCTTCTACTGGAGGAGTTGTAGAGATTGCTTTCCAAATGGAAAGATTTTGTAAGAGAAGAGTATGGAGATGTGTTTAAGTATTTGGAGATAGGATCAGTAATATAGATGTATTTTCTCAATATAAAGAGTGAGAGAATGAGTATATGAGGAGTAATAGTGTTGTAGTGTGTTTAGCAATGTTGCTGGGATTTATTGCTAGGATCTTCTGCTGGAGAATGTATGAAAGCTTATGAAGAGCATTTATGAGCTAAGAGCTGAAGAGTTTAGTTGCTGATTTGGAAACTAAAAACTCAAAAGCTTAGAACTTCATTAAGAGCTTAAGAAGATTATTAGAGGGAGAGAGAATAGAGAAGTTTGTGAAAATTTTGTTCTTCTCTATTGGTGTTCCCCTTGGAGGTGTTGACGGGGGGTTCTATTTAGCTAAGTTTAAGGGGATATTTTAGCAAATAATCTTAGCCAAAATCTGTCCCAATTAGCAATGAATCTTCAAAAAATCCATCATAAGATTTGGGCAAAAATGGTATGTTTAGCTTTAAGGTGTTCTTGTTGTTTTGGGCAATAGCTGTTGGGGAAAGAGAAGAAGAAAAGGAAAATATTTTAGTAAGAAAGAGATAGTTACTTAGTTGATTTTAGTTCTTAACTAAATAAGGAAAAATCAATAATGTTAAGGCTGCTGAGTTAGCTGTCACAGTTGTTCTGAAAAGGCTGTCCCAACTGTCAAGAAAAGCTATCACAACTGTCATAAGACAACTATCACAACTGTTATAAGTCAGCTGTTACTTGGGGCAGAAGTAGATCAGGTCAGATGTCAGGCTTTTGGGATGGATATTTCATGGATTTGGCTAAAGATGGTAAGCTCTCTTTTAAGGGTGTCTGTATTCTTGATCCAAGGTTCTATTACAACACTTTTTTTTTTTTTTTTGAAGGGGGGATAAAATTGCATTGCAATATCAAAAAGAGTACAGTAGAGAAAACCTGTCATGCAGGATTAGTTAGCATATCAGCTTGTACAATTTGTTCTAGGAAGGAAGGGGTAACTCCTTTCCACAGATAAGCTAATCTATTTCTACGAGCAAATTGAGCAAGCTCGTGGGCTGCACAATTAAAAGCCCGGTTGAGATGCTTGAAAGAGCAGAGTTCAAAGGATGCTTGGGCTTGAGTGATATCCTGGATGATGTGCCCGTAGGGAGTCCCAAAGGCAGAGTCATTAATGGCATTGATCACTGTGAGTGCATTACCTTCAAGCAGAACACGTGGGAGCTGTAATTCTTGAGCAAGCAAAATGCCTTGTTCCATAGCTAGAATCTCCACCAATTCCGCCGAGTAGTGGGTCTGAAGGGGTTTGTATAGAGCAACAATAGTTTGGCCTTTGTAATCTCTAATGATGACCCCTATGCTTGAGTACTCCTCAAGGTCTGATGAAGACCCATCAACATTGATCTTGAAGACACCAGGTGGAAGGGGAGACTAGTAGCAGGTGCGAGTAGGTCTAGGAGTGAAGAGGTCCATGGCTGCTGCATCATTGAAGTCCTCAGTTGAGTTTTATGCCATTTGCCAAACCTAGGTTGGAGAAGAGTGCTTGTCTTCATGAATGACTTTATTTCTGTTATACCAAATTGCCCATGCAGTGGTGAGGAACACCTCCAAATCGTGAGAAGGCTTGTGAGCTAAGATGAACATGGCCGAGTCTTGGAACGTCCATTTATTTCTTTGGATCCCTTGCGATTTAGTCTTGTGAGCTAAGATGAACATGGTTGGTTAATATTTAATGAAGCTTTAGCGATTTAGTCAAGGCCTCATTGTGTTGTGACTTAATCTTGGTAAGCAAGAATAGCATTTAATGCTCTGCTCTAGTAGCTGGTAGAGGGACATTTGGTCTAATTATGGCAGACAGCAGCTGTGAATTAGAGATATCATGAGTATTCTATATATTTGGAGATTAGAGATAGCCAATCAGAGAAAATAATTGTTCATTTGTATAGCAACAACTGGAGATTGAATGAACAGTTATTTTCTCAACATTTAGATAGCTGTGGATATTGAGTATTTGTCATATGATGAATATTAAGTTTTCGAAAAAGAGCAATGAAGAATTTTATCATTTTAAGTGCTATGTGATAAGAGATGCTTACCATATGTTACCCGCTACACACAGACTCGTTAGAGTTCAGGGAGTTGGAGAAAACACGCCAAGCAACATGTTTCTTTTATCAACTTTGAATCGCTGGAGCTTTACTAAACATACCTCTTGGCTCTCCAAACCACGACTCCCAAAGTTTCCCCAAAGAGACTTATGAGCTTGGATCATAAGCCGAAGATGAGATGATATACCTTGGGTTTTGTTATCATTTTGTGTAAATATGGGCTTTTGTTGGAAAAGCTGCTTGCCATGAGTGTAAGAGAGATAATATGGGTCGTGAACTTTGATTTATTGTGTGAGCCTAATCTATATGTTGATGTTGACGGTATCATGGGTTATGATCCTAATTTATGAAAAGGAAATGTGAACTATGAATCCGCCTCTTGAAGTAAGGATCTTACGGGTCATGTGAGCCCAATCCATGTAGTTGAATGAAATATGAGCTTATTTTGGGTTTTAAATAGATTTACCCAAAAAATCAATGACATGTTGATGTGGCATGGGTTGCCAATGAAATAGTGCCACGTGGGGGTGAAAAAAGAGTCCTCAACAATACCTTCATGCAATATCCATACGGTGGAGGATGAGATTCTTGGTAAAGATCATAAGGGTGGAGGAAAAGAAGAGCTAAGAGAGAAAGAGTGAGTTTCACTCAATACCTTGAGTCTCAGGAAGACCAAGATATGACAAGACTACTCAACTTCACTAGAACTCAAGAGAGGAGAAGAGATGGGGTTTTTGTTGTGGTGGAGAAAATATGAATGGAATGTCATTTAATGAGAGTTGACAAAAAATCATGAACCTAGACCTTATTATAGCCTTTTGGAAAATCTAGTGCATTAAATATAAAGATTGGTGGGAGTGAGGAGCAAGCAAAATTCGATTTTCCCGTAACTACTGTAACAGCCTGTAGAGTCAACTTCAAAAAATAATATCTTACTCAATTCTGATTGGAATTGTCTCATTCTTGTACTCAAATTGAAGCCCCGAATGTATAGTTTTTAGGAAAATTAACCTCATTTACAAATTCAAAATATTCTGAGAGATATCAAAAAAATGGTGAGCAGAGGTCATTTGTTAGAAAATAATTTCATCACAATTAATATTAATAGATCCCAAATTAGTTTCCAATTAACATTAATATGCTCCAATCACTCCCATTTCAGACTTAATCATTCCAAATTTACCCTAATTAAAAAGATAATTACACAAATTACTTATTGAATAATTAATATTTGATGATCTAATTAATTAAGTGTGTGCAATCATACCATAATATGCAGTCTTAGCCAATCAAATTATGACACATCATTAATTTCAAATTGATTATAATTATAATAAATGGGAATCAATTGTTCATAATCACATATGGTTGGACTCAATTTGTGATAGTGTATCTCAGCCATTAAAACTTGATTTGATGATAACTTTCAATCTGATGGTCCGATTAGGGCTTATGACCAATTGATTTGATCATTAGAATATCAAGATCATTTTAATGAAATGAAATTAAGAATCTAATGACCAAAGTCAAGATACATATTTTTAAGGTGAAATTACTATTTTACCTTTTACGTGAGGTTAAATACGGGTTGCAAAATGTAGTGTCAACACCAAAAATGTATACTTATTAAGGAGCCTATTTGCAACTAATTTTGCTAGCAAAAACCAATCGCCTTAAAATGGAGATGATAATAGAGAAAAAGGGAAAGAGCGATCGAGGAGGGACCTCTATTTTTGTCACTTGCCTTAGAAGCATTCAAACGAGATCAGTTTTGATTTTTTTCTTGTCTCACTATGAGCTTTCTACACAATACATTGCCTTTTTTTTTTTCCTTCCTTTTTTATCTGAATGTTTTTAATAGGCAAATGAACATTCTGAGTTCTGACAAAGTCTATAATTTAGAAGAAACATTCAGACAAAGTACAGAGTAAAGGGGAATGAAGAATAATTCATGCTTCTTTGGGCATATGTATCTGAAATGACACATTGTAAATTGTCATCTAGCAATTCCAAGCTACTTCCCACACCAGTGACAGATATGCCCATATTAATTAAAAATCTTTAATGTTGGTCCCATAATACATGTGACAAAAAATGGAAAAAGATAGCCTACCAACAGCACCATATTTCTCAAACCAAAAATAAATGTGAAATGGTGATTGAAATAATTAGCCCTTTTTTTTTTTGCTGAATGAAATAATTAGCCTTTAATCTAAAAGCATTGCACTTCGTAATCATCTATTACTTCGCTTCCAACCTACGCCAATAGTGTTACTTGGTGCACCATCATCAAAACTCTAATCATTTCCGGCCATGACTTCCAAGAAAGAAGTGACTCAAACTCAACCTAATAATTGCTGAATACTCTGAATATAGGTAGCCATGTTCGGTCATATCATAATCATGAAGAAATATATTTCTGTGTCTAGCAATTTGGCCAAAGTCTAAAAAGTGAATACTGAGATTTGATCTAATATGCAAATTACACATTTTAAGTTTAGCTTAAATTTATTTCAGTCTTTTAAATTTACTTTTACTCAATTAAGTCCTTTAAATTTCAAATTTATTCAATTTGGCCTTCTATCCAATTTTGTTAAAAAAATTTCATTAAAAAAAATTTATTTCACATGAAAAATACTACAAAATTAATATAAATATTTTATAGATTTTTTTGTGTAAAAAATGTTTTTCATTAGTTAATTGTATACTTAATAGCATTTTTTAAAAACGGAATTGGACAAAAGATTTGAATTAAATAAATTTGAAACTTAAAAGACTCAAAAGTAAAGTTAGAAAATTAAAATGAGTTTCAATCAAACTTAAAGGCTGCAATTTTCATTTTAGCCTTAAATTTATGATATTATTATATATAATATATTAAAGATGAAGCATAATCAAAATTAAAATTGAATACAAATTAGCTTCTAATTGTAATATAATTTTAAGCCAAGCATCTAGAGTCATGTTCATTTTAATTTTCTTAATATTAGTGTCAAGTAACACATTCATAATACTTAACATGAAATTCAAGGAGACTACTTCACTTATCTAAATAAGACCACTTTGGTTGAATGTTTGTGTGTAACAGACAAGTAATTAACTATTTAGTTTGACTTTAAAAAATAAACTAGATAAAGTGTAATTATACTCAAAAAATGAAGAGCAACACTTAGGTACAGTACTTAAGTGTTGTTCCTTAGATTCATTTTTTTAAAATTCTACCATGCGAGAAAAATTATCATGGGATAAAAGTGTATTTTTTAGTTAAGTAGCCACATGACTATATCTTAAGATGGAACTTTAGGAACAACACCTAAAGTACTGTACCTAAGTTTTGTCCAAAAATAAATATCTGAAAAGCAGTAAATAAATTAACTTTAAATAAGCTAACTAATAAATTATTAAACCAACGAACCCTATAGAATTTGGGCCTTTTACCATGCACATAGGGATGTAGGATTATAGAAGTTGCAGTCTCAAAAAGATCATAAACTATTAATCTACCTCACATAGCTGCATCGAGCTCTGATTAATATTTAGTCAAGCCAATAAAAGTAAGATCACTGAATATTAATTAAGTGGGGAAGCTGTCCTGACTCCTCACTATATCTTTGGAGAGGAACAGCCATTATTATATTGCTTATTAATATTATCAGTTGTACAAGTGAAATAAACTTAAAAATTCCAACCACCATCTTCAGCAATTAGAAAAGAAATTGACTCCCTAACCAACCTTTTTCTTATATAAAATAAAATCAGATGCTGACCTGAAACCCAGAGGAAGGCAAAGAAATAAAACAGATAGGATTTAGTAATAATAGTACAACTCAAATGACAAATCTTTAATTTATATGTACCAACTCGACCGACAACCTATATAGCTTGAATCTATAACTTGCAGTGAGAATGATAGCTTAATAAGCAGCTAGTAGGGGCAGGAAAAATTCTATTTCGTATGGCAGACAATGGTAAAATTATTATTTTCAAGTTTTTTGAATGTTTATGGGTTGCAGGTAGTTCAATAAAAGTTTTTTATTATTAACTGAAAAATCTAAGATTTGTCTACATTAAAATTCAATTTGTATTTTAATTTAATAATGAAAAGCAATAATCATGAAATGGATAACTTACAAGTTACATCCTACTAGCATCAATTAGTCCATACTAACACAAATGTGTATTTTCACTAATTTATTTTTATTTTACTGAAAAGATAATACTCCATAAATAAAGTAGTAAAAATATATTTTTACCAATTTCTAACATGCAAAAACCAAACAAGGCAATGAAGACACTTTTTTTTTATAGAAGAAATGAAGTCACTAAATTGAAGGAAGTGCTAGTAAGAAGTAAAGAACAGTCAACCTTGCGTAACCTACGTTAGGCTTAGGCACTCGTTTTTCTTATAGAGCTAAATAGTTTCTTGTCCAATGTTACAATTTTTGTAAGAAATTGAAAACTTAGGAAACTTAAATACATACATAATACATTCAGTAATAATTGTTCATGTACTAGTAAAAAACATGCATCTGTAATACTTATTTAAAAGAAGATTCTTCTAGCTTATCTTGATAAACTCTTTCGATGGAAACCCATGTTTTAATATACACCTTCTTTGTTCTAATGTTAATATTTTATGAATTTCTTCCATCAATAATTTAGTTACAAAAAATTATTTGATATGACGTTTTATAATATAGTAATGTTCACAGTATTACTCATATTATTAAAAGTAAAATAAATAGAATATATCATAGTTAATTATTATGATTAATTTTAACTGAGAAATATCATACAATTTTGACCATCAATCACAGTTTTTTCTGCCAGGTTTTTTTTTTTTTTTACTTATTTGGCAAAACTTGGAAAACAGCAAACAAGAACAAATCTATTGGACAGGGTTTTATGAACAATAGAAGCACACAACCCAGTGTAAATTCTAAAGAACATAGTTTAAAATTTAATAGCTTTTCAATTTTTTCGTTTTGCAAATCTAAACATTGATAATAATAATAATAATAATAATAATAATAAACTTTCTAAAATAATAATAATATAAAAAATTTAAATTAAAAAAAACCTTTTAATAAAATTTCACTAGAGCATGCACTTGTATGTTCTTGTCCATCGGTGCATGGCAAACCACTGATGATCAAATGCACATGTGGGGCAATTATATTTTATTTTGGTTAATTTTTATAAAATTTCTAAAACAGTTAAGCATGATTAAAAAATTAATTGGAAGTGTCTTTTTCCTTTACACGTTAGTATTAATTATGAATCATGATGCCTCACCAAAAAAAAAAAAAAAAACACAAATTATGAGGGGTATTTGGTTGGTATACCAATCTTATTTCTATTCAGCTTCAAAGAGTATGAAATTAATAATACAAATATAATATAATCAAGAGTTCATACAAATCATCAAACCACATCATTATTGAAACCATATATATATTATAGCTTGAATGCAAAGTATCTTTCGTGACACTTCTCCACCATGAAGTTTCATGATATTGAACTTCCCAATGAAAAAAACACAACACCTAACATCCCCAAACAGGTTTTCCTACTAGCCCTTACCTTGATCGTCCTCACAATAATCCCTCTTTGCTTAAACAATGATTCAGAGTCACCATTGCCCTCTCCTAAGATCAATACCAACGATCTGAAAAGCATAGAATCTGAGGAGAAATGTGATGTATTTAGTGGAAAATGGGTTCCATTCTCTCAGGGGCCTTATTACACAAATGAAACTTGTGATCTTATCATTGATCAGCAAAACTGCATGAAGTTTGGGAGAACCAATACAGAGTTCTTGAACTGGAGGTGGAAACCAGATGAATGTGAGCTTCCTCTCTTTGATGCTGTTCAGTTTTTGGAGCTTGTCAGAGGGAAATCAATAGCCTTTGTCGGTGACTCTGTAGGAAGGAACCAAATGCAATCATTATTGTGTCTCTTGGTTGGTGTAAGTAGCTCAATTACTCACTCTAGCCAAAATTCCCTTTTGCTTGAAGAATGATTGCATGCTCACAACATAACCTCTGTGCTGCATCTTTCAGGTGGTTCATCCTGAGGATATCACTCTCAATTATACATCAGACACAATAAATTTCAAACGCTGGTTTTATGCTGACTACAATTTTACATTAGCAACCCTCTGGTCTCCATTCCTGGTTAGAGCCAGTGATGCAGACCCCAATGGTCATTCCTACAGCAGCATCATGAACCTCTACTTAGACAGGGTTGATGAAGCATGGGCAGCCGAGATTACAACATTCGACTATGTAATCATCTCAGCCGGACAATGGTTCTTTCGACCATTGATGTTTTATGAAAATGATCAGCTTGTTGGGTGCTTTAAGTGCCAACAAGAGAACATCACAGACCTCACACAGTACTACGGATACAGGAAGGCGTTTCGAACTGCTTTTAGAACCATTCTAAGCCTTAAAGATTACAAGGGGGTGACATTTTTGAGGACATTTTCTCCAGGACACTTTGAGAATGGAGACTGGAATAAAGGAGGGAATTGTGTGAGGACAAAGCCCTTTACCAAGGAAGAACTGAGGGTGGATCAATATATTATGGATATGTACTTGACTCAAATGGAGGAACAAAGAGCTGCAACAAAGGAAGGGAGGAAGAGAGGTTTAGAATTTAGGTTGCTAGATGCAACTGAAGCCATGTTGCTGCGGCCAGATGGGCATCCAAACCATTATGGACACTCCCAAGATAAGAATATAACAATAGCCGACTGTGTCCACTGGTGCTTGCCGGGTCCTATTGACACATGGAATGAGTTTTTGCTTTATATGTTGAAGAGGGAAGGTCAGTTAACATTGGGAAGGAAACTACAGAAAAATGATTAGGGAAATGTTTTTATACATGTCACTGTACTATATATTTATTCTTTCCACCGCAGTAAGGATGTTATATAATCTACACTAAAACATTTATGGGTTCACATGTACTTGCATATCGTATAAATGTCTTTCATCAGAAAAGAGAAAATGTTGTTGGACATAATTTAGATTCTATCTGCTGTGATTATCCCGTTGTTCAACTATACTCTCAATTAGTTTATGTAGGTGGGTGGAAAAGAAAAGGGAACCACAACAAAGATTCCAGCTAACTCAGAGGTCAGACATACTTGGATTCACCTGTGGGTAGTTTGCAAAACAAGAATGGTTTACTTACTAGGTCAGAGACCAAGCAGCGGGGTTAATTAGAGGCAATCAATGAGCAAGTCAGTTATCAAGTAAAATTATAGAGTAAAAGGGTGATGGAGTAAATACCTTTCTTTCTAGCTGAGGATATTTACAAGGTTCTTTTAGTGGAGGCTGGTGGGTGCTTCCCCAAGCAATCAGTAAGGGATTTTGACTATATCCTATCCCTAAAAAATTTAGTTTATTTATTTTGACACATAAATCCTGCATCAATAGTCTAATTTTTACCATCAGTCAAACACTATTAATTTTTTTATTAATTTCTTTCTCACTTCCTCTTTCTTCCTCTCTGCCACCAAACCCAACTAAGTGATAATTTTTTTTTTTTTTTTATGCCTTCTTGCTACAGCAGTTCACTGTAGCAAGAAGGCAAAAAAAATTGTCTTTGGCTCCACCAATGTTGAGCACTAAATTGGAGTTTGAGGTGGTAAAATAGCTAAACGCTAATGGTGATGCTCCAAGGAGCTTTATTGATGCCTCCCCATAGTCAAAGGTGATTAGCCTTGTCATTTTGCATTAAATGTTGATGAAAGTTAATGATCCTTAATTAATGTTGGGTGTGATGAGGAATGGTATTTTTTTGAAGCTCCTTTATAGGCAAAGTATGTGGGCCGCCAATTTTCACATAAGCTTCTCTAAGAGCCTGTTTGGATTAAAGGGGAGAAAGGAAGAGTAGAATAGAGTTAGCTGAAAATAGACTAATTTTGGGTCAACTTTATTCTACTCTCCTTTTCTCTATTTCAATCCAAACGGACCATGGATATAAATCCCCTCAAATTAGAGGTTTGGCCACTCTTGGCACCTCTGACCAAAACCCATGCTTGGGGAACTGATCAACTAATTGACCTTGAGCTCCACAGAATGCCTTGCCTTCAGATCAATCGAGGGTTGCAGTTTTGGCCCAAGGCTTGCTTGGTTTGGGCCCTCCTAACTGCTTGTGGGCCTACCCATCTTAAGCTTGTGCGATTTTCCCCCTCCAAAAATAATGCATCATAGAGGATGAGGACGAGACATGATAAAATTCCTTTGTAAAATAATGCCTCATCGCCAAAGCAAAGAAACTACTCATGCCTAGATGAGAATTTGAAATTTTCTTTAAAATGTTCAAAATGGTGAAATTTGTGGGATCTCAATCAATTTAAGTTTCAATTCTTTGAACAACTCTGTTTAAATTAAGGAATCAGATTGTTGTGATAGTTACAATGATGGTAGTTTGATGAGGGTGACAGTGGTGGTGACGATGGTGGCAACAGTAATATGGTGGTTGCAGTGGTGGTTTGTTAACAACAGCAATGGTGCTGATGGTGGCCACAACGATGGTGGTGCTGACTTGAGAGTGTATCCCTCTGGGGTAATTGTTTTTTCTGTCCACGGTAATCAGAAACACTGAACTTCACCTTTGAAACATGGACCAATTATTCAAGATTGTCAACCAGCTTCTTTACCATACAAATTTTAGATGGACCAATTTGTAATTAGAGCAGAAGACTTGAATGTAGATTGCTAAAATATATTTCCATCCTTGTTCCAACCGTACACAATGGAGGTGTTCCCAGCAATAACCAGGTCTAGCAGGCAAGATGTGCACGTTATTGAGGACACCATACAGTCACTAAAATGCTTCTAAACTAAAAATATCAAAACATGTGCTTATCAGTCAATATAGAACCTGAAAGAGAGGTCAGCAGCAACAATAAACTTCAGAGAAATGTTAGTGTTTATTGTAAACCCTGAATAAAGTACATATTACATTACGGTAATTCCATCCAAAATTTTTTAAGTACCATTGTCAAGCTTTTAAACTAATACTTCAAGCTGTATCAGCTTCACTTAGTTCTTTTCTTTTTTTGGAATTTAGTCTGTGTGGGTATGTTGCATCCTCCAAACCTCCTTGCCTAGGATTCCAGACATAATATAGGGTCTGTTTGGATAGAACTTATTGGAACTTCCTTTCCATTTAGCGTTCAGTTTCTAAAGATATCGTTAGTTGCCAGGTTTGAAAACAAACTGGAAAACTAGCATCTCGAGTTTTAAAAACTCGAGATCCATGTTAGAACTCGAGTTTTTAAAACTCGAGATGCAACATCTAATTCACTACACGGAGAACTCGAGTCCTAAAAACTCGAGTTCCACCATTTTCTTTTCAGATCAACTCTTCGTCTTCCTCGTTGTCTTCTTCTTCCCCTATTCTTTCAGTGGATCTCAAACCATCTGATGTTCGTCGGTGGATTTCTTCTTCTTCCCTTGTTCTTTCAATGGATCTCAAACCATCTAATATTCCTCTGTTTTGCTCCTGATGTCCTTCAGTGGATCTCAAACCAGATTCTTCATCTGTTTCCAGATTCTTCTTGCCTCTGATGTGCTTTCAGATTTGTTGGTCAGTACCAGCATAAATCGAGTTTACAAAACTCAAGATTTAAATCGAGTTTCTAAAACTCGAGATTCAAATCGAGTTTCTATGTATCGAGTTGCTAGTTTACATGATTGTTTCAAACGTTTGTCAACTAATTATATCGTTTCCCCTTACTGTGCTAAGCTGCAAATATCCCCGAACTTATTGCTGAAAACTGAAAACACTGTAGCAAAATAATTTTTAAATGGGGTAAAAACACTGTTCATGCCAAAAGTTACTGTTCATTGGCCTAAAATCACGGTTCATGGCCAATGAACAGTAACAAACACGCAAAAAAAAAAAAAAAAAACTCTGGACGTGGACGCGCGTTTGCCTATCCAAACGCCCTCATAGTATTAAATGATGAAACAACTCGATCTCACAGTTGGCAGAAATATTTAAATCTACATAAAATGTATATAACAATACATAAATGTACATGATAATGTTTCTTACAACCACAAGAATGGAGATACAGCGAAAAAAAAAAAAAAAAAAAAACTCTGGTTTATCATTCAAACAAATATTGATGAAGATTCAGCATTCTCGGGATACTGGCTACTCTTCAAAATGAAATCTTGATGAAGACCAATATGTGCAAAGCAAAAATGTAGAGCACGAAAGCCGACCTGATTAGCATAAGTTTCTGCTGATTTTCAGATCGGCCACCAGGGTAATAAGGAGGTTTGAGATGCGCATCAACAATATAATCTGAAGACCCATATCCTTTCCCGGATGTGCTTCTTCCAAACCGATTCCGGGCATTATTTGCTTCTATGTTGCTCCTTTCAACCCTCAATCCATTCAATTTTTCTAACTCCATTTCTTTTAAATGAATTTCACCAACCAGGCTTTCTGCTTGTAGCTATAAGCAAAAGAAAACATTGAATACTCCTTAAATGGCATTTAAAAGGAGCAATAGTAGATACAACTTTGAAGAAGAAAATGTAAAATATAAAAGAAGCAGCATAAAACTAACCTGTTTTGCCTCCAGTTGCTCAATTAGGCTGTGAAGCTGTTTGTCCAATATCTTCTCTCTCTGAGCTGCACAATAGATGTTGCTTGAAGTCAATATAGCTTCTATAAGCAACTACTGCATAAGTAAAATATGTTCTTGATAGTGATTAGACATGAATTTTTCAGCTATTACAGTTCTTGAAATCTAAGCAGAAGGCCTTGTCAGTTTACTACATATCCAAAATTCTTATCAAGCCAATCAATTATTAATCTGCTTCCATTTCTTTTATATAAAATTTACAACCATACAGCATCATACATTCCTTTATGGAATTTGATCTCCTCAGCTGCACATATTTCGTAATTTACATCAAGATTTCCTAAACGTGCCTAATCATAGTATCATACTAAGAAAATGTACCTGGGGAAGGCAGCTTCAACGCCTTATCTTGAACTTGAGTCCATCTTTTCTCCAAATTTTGAACTATCTCTTCCATTGAACTCTGAGAGGATTACACAAAATATAAGCAAAAAATTAACAACTATTCAATTTTTTGTAAAGAAAAACTCAAAAGGAAATTATGATCAATATAAAGGATGTATTTTTTCAGACCAATTCTTTTTTCTTGTTCTCTAACTTCTCCAGTATTGCAGACTTCATTACTTCTGTATCTGGTTCAGCATTGTCTGACACCTTGGATTCAACAGCTGAATCACTGGATCTGCCAGATTGGCTGGCAACAAAAGCAGCTTGTGTACTTTCCAGCTCAGCTCTCAGATTTTTCTCAGTCTCATCCATTTCCTAATCATCAATCAATATAGAGAAACTTTAAATGGTCACTTCTGAATTATCATCAGGAACAATTGTCTGGATTCTAGATAACCTTAAATATCGGCTTGTAAAAAAAATTCAAATAAGGTATTATGGATGATAAATTCACCCCAACAGATTTCAATTGAAGACAAAATAGTTATATATAATCACATGCACAGAAAATAACAAGAAGTTAGACAATTATAACCACAATCAAATGTGCACTTAAAAGATCATAACTAGAGTAACATCAAGAAATGAGTGTACAATATTACAACCTCACCTCCAACTTCTTATGCAGGAGGTCTGCCTCCTGCATTTTCTCCTGTATTTTATTCTCACAATTTGATATAGCCTTTTCATACGCAGCATTTTCTTCCTGTAGTTTCACCTCTCTCAATTGAACCTGCACATCATAATTGATACCAACTATTAGTGTGGAAAAGGGAATTGGCATCAAATTTGATCAGCCCCTGGATAAAAACTCATCCAACACTGTTAAGTGTTAACTACACCTAATATCCCCCCTCTTTTTTCTTTTTGATTGATAACTTTACACACCCACCCAATAGATTTTGAACCCACAACCCTACCATCCACCATTTCTTATGGGGGGAAGGAGGTGCTGTTTTAGCTAGACCCCCTTGGCAAGTAAGAACACATAAGACTTGCCTTGTCCAGATCAAATCACAATAAGAGAAAAGATAAATCAAGAATGCAGCAAAATTCTTGGTGGTAACAAGATCTTTTGATTTCTCATGCTTCATGCATCGCATATTAAACTACCATCTCCTTCCGCCATCAGGAAACAACAGAATTTTTCATTTCAAGTGCATAGAGATCAAGAACTTTATGCTTAAACTAAAGATAAATTTTTATTTGCAAATTTAGTAGGGCAGTATCCACAAAGAAAAAAATATTAACACAATGTTTATTATTTTTCTTAAAACATTTTCATATCCGAATTATTTCTTATGTAGTCATGCTGATTCCTTCAAGCCTTAAGTTAAACTAAATAATCAAATACAACTGCATCTCCTGTCATTTAATTTCCCTTAAGACCATCTAATGCTGGCAACCGATAAAATCTACACATACTAAAAAAATTCAAACCATACTCATACTAGCATAAATAATAATTTGAATCAAAGAGTTAAACTAGCATAATAAAATCATAACAAATTCATGAGCTTAAATTATACGAGGTAGATCAAAATGAAACTTCAAATTTGTAGCAAGTAACAAAAGAAATTTTCACATCCATCTACAAAGTGAATTAGAATCAAAGTTCAATAGCGCCACAAGATAAGATCTTGAACAATAGAAAAAGAGTACCCGAGTTTGCATATCCACAGGAATTACAATCAAAATTCAAACACCCACATTAGAAAATCACTGAAATGCAACAAAATCAAAAGACCCAGATGATAAAATCCCAGAATTCGACTAAAACAAGCACCAAATCAGAGCTATACACGCAAAAATTTAACCAAAATCAAACACCCAGATACGAAAAAGAGAAGAAATTAGTGAAGCAAACCTGTTCACGTGTGGCAGAGTGGGAATTGAGTTGGAGGGCAAGAGCGGCATTGGAAGCGAGGGAGTGGGCGTGGAGATGAGGGAGGCGCTGAGAGATGTCAGGGGGAGGCAATCTGAGCCGCAGATCCTGAATCGAACGGCTCAGAGAGGCTGCTTTTCGGTCGAGTTCTTGAGCGTAGTTTTGCTGCTCTGTGGTGAATACTATTGGGATCGAATTGGGATCGTCTTCTTCGTTGTTTTGGGGTCCGCTTGCTCCCACTACGTCCGCTGCCCATGCTAGCAAACCAGCCATTTCTCTCTCTCTCTCTCTCAAGGAAACTCAGAATGGCGGTGATATGAGTCCGGTTTGGACGAGTTTTTTAAGCCTTTTAGAATCAAAGCCCAGTGGGCTTCTTTTTAGTTTTGGTTTTTAAGAGTACTTACTAAAACCCAAGTCCAGGGTTTAGATTTTGGGTTTCATACTAGGTTAGTATGGTTACTAGTATGAGAGTGAGACCAATACTTTAACAAGCCTCTTAGAAATGATAATAAAACCCTTTTTTTTTAAAGCAAAACATAGGTAGTACCTTAACCTCTTCAATTAAATTTAATTGGCTATATGACTAAATTAACTAATGCACTACGAAATGTGTTATCTTTTCTCAAGACGATTAATTTCAACTATACAGTTCATTGACCGTTACAACCACGTCATTATATTTAATTGAGGAACTCAAAGTACAATACATAAGGAATTACTTTTAGAGTTTCTTATTAATTTAATCTCTTGGTTGTGTACCACCCTATTCCATACATATACAAAAAATAAAAATTCTTAGGGATAGCTCCAAAGATGTTGTCTAGAAGACTTGTACACTACCCACATTCACATACCCAACAATGATTCTAAGTAATTACCAAACAAAATATTAGGAGTAGTCCCAAAGTGTTGACCAGGAGACTTTTTTTTTTTTTTTTTTTTGAGAATCAAATTGACCAGGAGACTTGAACCTAGAATTTCATGGATCACATAATAGAAGATTTGGCTAAGTAATTATTCAAGTCTCACTCTCTTAGAGTATTGAACAACTATTCAAGTTAAGCCTTTTTCACTGAATAATTCCAAAGTTATAGTAAATTTTGTCATGAGTATTAGCACTTTTAGTTTTTATTTAAAAGAAATAATGCAAATAGTTAAATTTTTTTTTTTTTACAAATAAGGTTAGATTTTTTTAAAAAGAATAAAACAAGGTAAGATTAGAACCTATGATGTTCCCTCCATAATAATTGCTCCTTATCACATAATAAACATTTAAATAGAGGCTTAGTGCTATATCCATCTATGGTTGCCCATGTATATGATTAGTTAGTCCTAAAATAAAACAAAAGATTTGTTTGTTCTTTTATACATATATATAGTCATGGAAAGAGAATGTACTTAACCTAAATCTCAACAAACACTACTCTTATGAACACTCACCACCCCCCCCCCCCCTCTTCTCCCCAAATGGAGCTTCAATAAATAAGTTCTTTTGATATGAATGTTACTTCTCAGGAGGAGATCACTACGTATACATTTTGCTCCCTTTTCTATTCTTGAGAGACCCATGAGTTTCAAAGAATTAATGACGGTTTTTTTGTATTGTGAAATGATAGAAATATATAAAACAAAGTCAGAAGAAACAAGAAATATATATTGATAAACTCTTATATTCAAGTGGTCATCCACAATTCTTTTGATCTCTCTTAGATCTGTATAATAACAGTAAAATAATCCCACATATATAAGACCTTAGAATGCTTGTAAAGTTTATGGGATAAGGTTGTAATAATGAGTACACTTATGGATATACATCTCCCCTGTAGGCTTTACACATTTCAGCCTTTACACATCCCAAATAACCTTTTCATTGCCCAAACTTTACTCATTCCAATTAGACTTTATTTCTAACATTCCCCCTTAGATGACCACTTTCTAAGAATATGCCTTGTTAAAACCTTGCCAAATAAAAACCATGTGGGAAAAAAAATTTGGCTAAGGAAAAAGAGTACAATATTTTTGTATAACTTCTAGTGCCTTAAGATTGTCTCATTAAAACCTTACAAAAGAAAACCTAGTGGGAAAAAACCTTAGCGAAGGAAAAAGAGTACAATCAGCACACATCTTTTAGAAAATTTACTCCCCTTCATGAGTACATAGAATTTCTATTGTTCATGGTAAAAATATCCTTAAGTCGTCGCATGCCAATGTCGTGCATCATCTTCTTAAAAGTCACAGTTGATAATGGCTTAGTAAACATATCGGCCAAATTATCACATGATCGTATCTGCTTGACATCAATATCGCCACTCTTCTAGAGCTCATGTGTATAAAAGAATTTTGGTGCAATATGCTTATTTCTATCACCCTTGATATAGCCTCCCCTAATTTGAGTGATACAAGCGGCATTATCTTCGTATAATATCGTTGGACTATTTATGATTGATGATAATCCACAGTTCTCACGAATATATTGAATTACCGATCTCAACCAAACACACTCACAACTAACTTCATGAATTGCGATAATCTCTGCATGATTTGAGGAAGTAGAAGAAATTGTTTGCTTAACAGATCTCCATGAAATAGCAATATTTCCATAAGTAAATAAATATCCTGCTTGTGATCGGCCTTTATATGGATCAGAAAGGTAACCAGCATCAGCATATCCAACTAACTATGGTTTTTCATTTGGATAAAATAATCTCAAATCAGTAGTCCTAGGAAGATAAGGTAAAATATGTTTAATTCCATTCCAATGTTTTCAAGTTGGTGCAGAACTATACCTTGCTAGTAAGTTAACTGTAAATGCTATATCAGGTCATGTGTAATTTGCAAGATACATCAAAACACCAATTGCACTAAGATATGATACTTCAGGACCAAGAGTTTCGTCATCATCTTCTTGTGGTCAAAACAGATATTTCTTGACATCAAGTGACCGACCCACCATTGGAGTGCTCAAAGGATGAGTTTTATCCATGTAAAATTGTTTCAGGATTTTTTTCTGTATACGTTGATTGATGAACAAGAATTCCATTTAGAAGATGTTCAATTTGCAGGCCAAAACAACATTTTGTCTTACCAAGATCTTTCATCTCAAATTCATTCTTTAAACAATTTGTTGTCTCTGTTAACTCTTCTAGAGTCCTTACAAGATTTAAATTATCAACATATACTACAACAATAGCAAATCCGGATTCTGATTTTTTGATAAAAACACATGGACAAATTGGATTATTCTCAAATCATTCTTTCAAAAGATATTTACTGAGGCGATTATATCACATGCGTCCGGATTGCTTTAACCCATATAAGAATCTTTGTAGTTTGATAGAATACATACTTCGGGATATAGGATTATATGTTTCAGACATTTTATATCTTTCAGGGATTTTCATATAGATATTATTATCTAATTATCCATACAAATATGCTGTAACAACATCCATTAATTGCATATCCAAATTTTCTTTTGCTACCAAGCTAATTAAAAATCTGAATGTAATTGCGTTCATTACAAGAGCATATGTTTCTTCATAATCAATACCAAGTCTCTGCGAGAAACCTTGTGCTACAAGTACTTTATAATTTTATTTTTCTCATTTCGTTTACGTACAAATACCCATTTGTATCCAACAGGCATTACACCTTTAGGTGTTCGGACTACAAGTCCAAAAACTTCACGTTTACTTAGTGAATTTAATTCTACTTGAATCGTTTCTTTCCATATTGGTCAATCATTTCTATGTTGATATTCATCAACGGTTTGTAGTTTATATTCATTATCATTACTTCTGGTAATATCAAGAGCAACTTTATATGAAAATATGCTGTCAACAACGATTTTATTTCTATCCCATATTTCTCTTGTATGTACATAATGTATCGAGATCTCATTATTTTCAAGTACTTGATCCTCTTCAGGGGATAACTTTTCAAGAGGTTTATTTTTAGGAGATTTTTGTTTGTAAGTTTTGGAAAGATCAATTATTTTGTGATCTGTTTCCTGGTATAGCCTCTTTATAGGCTACAACTTATTTTTCTTGTAGTTTTCTCTTCCGAGAAATTTTACCTTTAACACCGACAAGTCTTCCATGCTTCAAGTGTGGTTTTGATTCATTTGCTGCTGTATTAACTGATTGTCCTACATGAACTTCAATCCGTGCTAGAGTATTAGCAGTTGGAATGTGAGATTCCACTATTTTCTTATTGTCGATGAATACATTTGGTAATTGATTTACAATTCCTTGCAAATGAATAATCCTTTGAACTTCCAGTTCACATTGATTTGTACAAGGATCAAGATGAGATAATGTTGAAACATTCCAAGTAATTTCACGTTGTGCTTCAGGCAACGACCTTTTTCTCTCTAATGGTGGGAAGATTGTTTCATTAAAATAAAAATTATCAAAACATGTCTTAAAAACATCACCAGTTAGAGGTTCAAGATATCTAAAGATAGATGGGGAATCAAAATCCGTATAAATTCCAAGTCTACGTTGAGCACCCATCTTAGTGCGTTGTGGGGGTGCAATAGGTACATATACAACACAACCAAATGTGCGTAAGTGAAAAATATTTGGTTGTTAGCCAAGTACAAGTTGCAATGGTGAGAATTTATGATAAGTAGTTGGCCTAATGCAAACTAATGATGCAGCATGTAAAATAGCATGACCCCAAGCTGAAACTAGTAATTTTGAGTTCATAAGCAAAAGTCTAGCAATAATTTTGAAGTCTCTTGATAAGTGATATAGCTAAACCATTTTGAGTATGTGTATGGGCAACAGGATGTTCAACATTAATTTCAATTGACATGCAATAGTCATCAAAAGCTTGAGATGTGAATTCACCAGTATTATCTAAACGAATTTTTCTAATTGGATAATCAGGAATTTGTGCTCGCAACCTAATTATTTAAGCAAGAAGCCTAGCAAATGCAACATTTCTAGTAGAAAGTAAACATACATGTGACTATCTAGTTGATGCATCAATTAAAACCATAAAATACTTGAATGGACCACAAGGTGGGTGTATTGGTCCACATATATCACTCTGAATTCTTTCAAAGAAAGATGAACACTCAACAACAATCTTTGAATGTGATGGTTTGGTAATTAATTTACCTTGAGAATATGCACTACATGGATAATCACTAGATAAAAAAATCTTCTGGTTCTTTAAGGGACGTCCGTGAGAGTTTTCAATAATTCGGCGTATCATTATTGATCCTGGATGTCTAAGACAATCATGCCAAAGCATAAAAACCTTTGGGTCTGAACAATTCTAATGTATTGCAATATTTGTTTCAACTATTCTCATTGTAGTATAATATAACCTAGAAGAGAAAATAGACAGTTTTTCTAATATGAGCTTCTGGCCCGATACTATTGAAGTAATATAAAGAAATTCTTCACTGCCTTCGTTATTAGTTTCAATATGATAACCATTAAAACGTATAGCCTTAAAACTAAGTAAATTTCTGCTTGATTTAGAAGAATACAGAGCATCATCAATATAAAGTTTTGTGCCATTTGGCAACATGATAATCGCTTTTTCAGAGCCTTTAATTAAGTTTGATGAACTTGATATGGTATTGATATTGGCTTTGCATAATTTTAAAATTTGAAAATATTTTTTTTCTTTAAGGATCGTATAAGTTGTTTCACTGTCTGCTAGACAAAAATCTTCCCTAGTCATCTTGGAATTGATTTTACTAGTATCACCCATGCATCTTCACATATGCAAAACATAAATTAAACTTTATTACTTTAAATATAAATAAAACATATCAAAATAAAAATACTTATTTCAATGTCATAATATAATGAAAGAAAAATAATTAATTGGTAGGGACATTTCCATCACCAATCAAATTTATCAAATTTTCCATTAACATCCTTAAAGAAATCAGAGACATCAAGATGAGTCATATCCACTCTATTTGGAAAAATCAAGATAATTCATAGGATCTTTAGGATCATTATGATTAGGAAAGTTCGTTTCAATTCCCTTTTCCTTTTCTTTTATGGAGGCTTGTAACAAATTTACCAAATGTTTAGGAGTATGACAGATATGTGACCAATGACCTTCCATATCACACTTATAACACTTAATTTCATGGCCCTTTGATGGTTTTCAACAGCTCATTATTTTGTTTAGCCACTATAAGATAAAACATTAGTTCATAACACTTTGAGGGCGTTTGGTTTCAACGTCCACGTCCTGCGTTTACGTTTTGGTTTTTTTTTTTTTTTTTTTTTTTTTTTTTTTTTTTTTTTTTTTTTCAGCGTGTCTGTCACTGTTCATTGGCCATGAACAGTGATTTTAGGCCAATGAACAGTACTTTTTACACATTTAAAAATTATTTTGCTACAGTGTTTTCAGTTTTCAGTTTTCAGCAATAAGTTCTATCCAAACAGACTCTTTATGAACATATGCATTCGATATTGTTACTGCAAGAGCACATTCGAAACATAATATATGTGTTTTCTATTATATAATTTTAATTGTGGGCTGATTAACTCACTTGCACCTTTAGTTTATTGCAACTTTAGTCATACTGAGCTTTTAGGATGATCAAGTTCTTCTAGAACTTGTAATTCTCCTAAGGGGTCTTTCATGGTAAAGTACTTAGTTTTTAAGTAAATAATGACAAATAAAAATTATTAATTTTGAATAATTTTTCTGGATACTTTGTTGCCATCCATAATAATATCTTCAGGATTTATTACATCAACATAGATCTCATCAAGATTCATTGCTTCTAGATGAATCTTAGAATCAAGGATCCATAATAAGAAATTCATGCATAAGATGTCAAGGACAACAAATTTAAGCTTTGTAAGGTTTGACATCTATATAAAATATATAGTTACATAAGAAATTAAATAACTAAATATTTTTTTTTCATACACAATTTTAATGAAACAATACTATACATGCATATACAAAAGTTGATTGTAATGAAACAATACATACATATTCAAAGTTGGTTAATACACGTTACATATAACTATAGCTATAATTGATTTTTTTTTTTTTATCACTAATCATTTTAGCAATATATAGAGAGAGAACGTGAAACCCGTAATTTTTTTTAATCAACTAAAGTAATCATTAAAATTATAAGCATAAAACGTAATAACAAAGAGATAAAATAAACACTAATGCATAAGAAGAAAAATTTACAGTAAGTTGAGAGGACAACACAAATAACATTTGATGTTTCAAAAACAATAGGATTACAACTTCCTTTCGAAATTGGGAAGAGACTCGTGCTGATAACGTGTTGTGAAATGATAGAAATATATAAAACAAAGTAAGAAGAAACAAGAAATATATATTGATAAACTCTTATATTCAAGTGGTCATTCACAATTCTTTTGATCTCTCTTAGATTTGTACAATAATAGTAAAATAAGCTCACATATATATAGGACCTTAGAATGCTTGTAAAGTTTATGGGATAAGGTTGTAATAATGAGTACACTTATGGATATACATCTCCCCTATAGGCTTTACACATTTCAGCTTTTACACATCCCAAATAACATTTTCATTGTCCAAACTTTACACATTCCAATCAGACTTTATTTCTAATATTTTGGGTCTTTTCTATGGCATATATTTTGATAATATTAAATATATACTTATTTTATTTTATTTTATTTATTAATTGGTTTAAAATTTTATTAATTTTTTTTTTTTGTTTTTGAATGATCAATATTTTTCATTCATGTTTTGGGAAATTTCTTTTGATTTCATTCATAATTAGACTAAATAATTTATCAATCTCATAAGTGAAACTGAGAAAGATCAAAATTAACAATTGCAACTCAAATAGATTGTCTTTTGCAGTCCAATAACCGCAAATACTTGGACTCCACCCGTTTAAATGTTTAAGATGCTTTGTGCATAAGATGTAAGGAGAATTGCAGGTCTTGGATAGCAGTAATTCGGAATGCTTCAAACTCTTGACTATTCCCTCAAGTGAGTACAATCCCCCTATCTTGCACATAATGTTATTATAGGAAAAAATTCCTTGAGAGTTGAGTCACCCTAAAATGCTTTCATGCCTCACATGGACAAATAGAAATGTTATGAGAATGAATGAAATTGTCTTAGGTGCCATTATATATGATTATACAGAGAGGACTAAAGCTGAAAAATCAGTTTATTGCATCAAAGGTCAGTGTGGGAATGAGACTTTTTTGTTTGCTGATACGGAGTTGGGAAGGAGGAACACAAGGGCAAAGATGGACCAAATGAAAACACACTGTAGCTTTGATACTGATCTCCTTGTTTCTTAGACCATTCTCAAAATTTTGTGAACTTGATGTTTTTCTCTGGTTTGTTTCATATGGTGGCTTTAGAATTTTACTTTGCTGTGAGACAAATATGTATGTGTAATCTCTATCAGGCGTCCGCCCTCCAATATTCCTTGCATGTGCTCTTTTGTATTAAAAATCTTTTTTTTTTTCTATTTAAAAATATGTTAAATAAAATTAGACCACTATGCAACTATAGGGAGATTCTTTTTGTCCTTTTTTGGTGAAATGATAATTTCAAAAGAACATATATCCATATGTTTGCCGACACAGATTTAGTTTGGGTCTAATATTCTTGTGCATTGAATTTGTCAAAATTTATTCACTTTTGGCTACATATCATATGCTCTAACGAATCTAGTGCACAAAACCAATGAACCCAATCTTTACCCTTGCTTAATCTGCTTGGGTCCAATGTTCCTCTGCACTGAATATATTAAATTATGACACGTGTTCACTTTTAGCCACATATCATAATCTTGTCAAACTTAATGTACAACCCAATCTTTACCCTTGCTTAAGAAAGAACTTCTATATGATACTCAAAAAATAAATCTCGAAATTGTGGAAAAAAATTAATGACAAGTGACAACCAAAGAGAAACGGACAACTCTAACCATGGAACCAATAGCCTCAAAGCAAATCAAATTTGGAGATTTTTTCTTTTTTAGGGATCAAAATTAGAGTTGAAACCATATTATATTTGTATTATTTTAACAAATTGTATGAATTAATCCACACCAACAAAGCAAGAATAGGAATGTGCATTCTCTTACCCCTCAAGCACCCCACTTAAGATACCTTCCTTCACACATTCAGATTCAAAAAAAATAAACCTTTACATACCTTACAATTCTCACATGCCGCCATAACCAAAATGCAGATTTCTCTCAACTTCACTTCCAATCCAACCTTCACCCTCTCATAACCACCATTCCCCACTTTCTTCCATAAAAACATCAAGCAAGTCAAGCCCCACCTTAACAGTCTCAAAAACCCTCCTTCTCCTGCTCCTGAATTTGTGTAAAAGCCTAAAAAACACCTTCACAAAATATGGTCAAACATTAACTCCATTTCCTCCTAGTTTCCACCCACCAAATCAGAACCATCCAACTAATCCACCTCCTAATTATTATTTTCTATTTTTCCCACTCTGTCCAATAATTATTCAATTCATATACAAACCGACAATGTTGAAAAAACTAAGGAGAAGAGTAAAAACCTTAGTCACTAAGAGTTTCAAGAAACCAAACAAACCCTATAAACCCCCAACAACACCTCCAAGATCCCCATCTCCTTCACAACCTGAACCAAGCACCTGTACCATGGCACCACCACCTCAACCGGAATCTCTCAAGCCATTAACCAAACCATTCCTCTTCCCCAAAACCCAATCCACAGTCCTCCCTGACCCTTCTCTCTTCTTCTCCCCAACTCTCCTCTCCACTCCTCTCCCCACAAATTCTTTCTTCCAAAACTTCACTCTCAAAAATGGTGATCAACCTGAGTACATCCATCCCTACCTTATCAAATCCTCACTCTCCTCTCTTTCCCTCTCCTACCCATCTCGTTTCTTCAACTCAGCTTTCATCTACCAAGTTTTCAACGCTGACCTCACCATCTCTGCGTCAGAAAACACCAACCCAGGTTCTCAAAACACCCACTTTATCTCTTCCTTCAGTGATCTCAGTGTCACTTTGGACTTTCCTTCTTCCAATTTAAGGTTTTTCCTTGTCAGGGGAAGCCCATTTCTGACATGCTGTGTCTCTGGTGGCACTGCTATTTCCATATCAACCATCCATGCTATTCTCTCTTTTTCTTCAAACAATGCTAAAACCAAGTATACCATCAAGCTCAACAACAACCAGACATGGCTTATATACACCTCCTCCCCCATCAGTTTCACACACAGCCTCTCTGTGATCACGTCTACTGGGTTTTCGGGCATAATTCGGATTGCGGTATTGCCAGATTCGGATCCGAAATATGAGGCGATCCTTGATCAGTTCAGTCCTTGTTACCCGGTTTCCGGTGATGCAGTATTCACCAAGCCATTTTGCTTGGAATACAAATGGGAGAAGAAAGGTTGGGGGGATTTGCTTATGTTAGCTCACCCCCTTCATCTTCAGATACTATCTGGTGATGATTCTAATGTTACTGTTTTGGAGGAATTTAAGTATAAGAGTATCGATGGTGATCTTGTTGGTGTTGTTGGAGATTCTTGGGCATTGAAACCTGCCCCAGTGTCTGTAAATTGGCATTCAATAAGAGGTGTCAAAGAAGAATCATATGCTGAGATTATCTCTGCGCTTGTTGGGGATGTTGAGGCTTTGAATCCTGCATCGATGACAAACAATTCATCTTATTTTTATGGGAAGTTGATTGCTAGAGCAGCAAGGTTGGCATTGATTGCTGAGGAGGTGGGTTTTCTTGATGTGATTCCAAAGATAAGGAAGTTCCTGAAGGATACAATTGTGCCTTGGTTGGATGGGACTTTTAGTGGGAATGGTTTTCTGTATGATGCTAAATGGGGTGGAATTGTGACTAAGCAAGGTGCATTGGATTCTGGGGCTGATTTTGGGTTTGGTATTTATAATGATCACCATTATCATTTGGGGTACTTTCTTTATGCAATTGCAGTGCTTGCAAAGATTGACCCGGTGTGGGGGAGGAAGTATAAACCTCAAGCATATACGCTTATGGCTGATTTTATGAACTTGGGCAGGCGATCAAATTCTAGTTACACGCGTTTAAGGTGCTTTGACCTTTACAAATTGCACTCTTGGGCTGGAGGGCTAACTGAATTTGCTGATGGGCGGAATCAAGAGAGCACTAGCGAGGCTGTGAATGCTTATTACTCAGCAGCTTTGATGGGGTTGGCCTATGGAGACACACATCTTGTTGCCACTGGATCAATGCTTACAGCATTGGAAATTCACTCTGCTCAAACATGGTGGCATGTGAGAGAGGGAGACAATATGTATGAGGAGGATTTCACTAGAGAGAACAGGATGGTGGGTGTATTGTGGGCTAACAAGAGGGACAGTGGACTATGGTTTGCTCCACCTGATTGGAGAGAATGTAGGCTTGGAATTCAGGTGCTACCCATATTGCCAATCACTGAGATCTTGTTCTCTGATGTTGGATTTGTGAGGGAGCTTGTGAAGTGGACCTTACCTGCTTTAGGGAGAGAGGGAGTTGGAGAAGGGTGGAAGGGATTTGTATATACTTTGGAAGGGATTTATGACAATGAAGGTGCTTTGGGGAAGATCAAGAACTTGAATGGTTTTGATGATGGGAACTCACTTTCTAATCTCTTATGGTGGATTCACAGCAGAGCTGATGTGCAGGAAGAGGGGTGTGGGGAAGGAGGAAAATACTGCTGGTTTGGACACTACTGTCACTGACTTTGTTTGCCTTACAACTCTGGTTGAGTTTAATAAGATATGATATGATTGAACTTTTTTATACAAATATCAAACTGAAATGAATTATAAGCATATTCTTATTAGCATTTGCCTCCCTTTTATATTTCAACTGATGTTACCATCGAGCTTCATAACAATAGATCATTAAGGGTTAACAAATGGACTACCAAATCAACAATATCTTACTGAGAGTGATTTTTGTAGGGTATATTTTTTTTATTTTCATGATGTAGAAATTTGCATGAGTTAAATTTCTGATGAACCTTAGGTTTAATATTAAAGTCATTTCACTGCCTTAAATGATCTTAGAAGGGCTCTGCATAGTGTCAATGGCCATACATTCTTTAGCATAGCACAGCACTAACTTTTCAAGTCAATGATGGCAAAATGCAACACTAGTTTTCTTCCCTTTTATTGCCTCGTGGGAATCATGCTGAAAGGTGCAAAAGCCATGCATTATTGACAAAGCTTGGCAATTAGTGTTTGCTAAAGGTACTTCTGTTTTTCGTATATCTTTCTTTTTTTCTTCTGTTTTCCGCCTTTTTCTGTTTGTCTTGATTTGCAGAAGATTATTGGTATTCCACTGTCACTTTAACTTAATCGCGTATTTGACTGAGTACAAAGCTGATTTTGTTTTAGAAGCTCCTGTCCATCTCATTGAGCTACCAAGTGATAGAAACCTCGAGCTTGTCTGGTACATGCCACAAATACTACAAAACATTGGTTATCTAGGAAGTAGTCATGTACTTTAACAACTCCTCTGTCAGATTTTTTTGACGCCTACTTTCAATGTGTCTTTGTATGCGATTGTGTTAATAAAAAAAAAAAAAAAATGCCCGACTCTTCTAGATGAAAGAACTATTGAAAACAAAATTCTGGATAGACGTCAACAATTTTGTATTGGAATATATGAAGAGATGAAATGTAATGTAAGGAAGTGTGGAATGAAATTCACAGCTAGTTTTACCTGAGAAAGATCAATAATTACATGATACATGATAGACTTCTTCATGATCAAAGCTCTACCAGTTTGTTTGTGTATAGATATAGATGTATTCAGATATATACTGGAATAAAATCATGGTGGTTCATTTGTGTCTTTAATAATTAGCACACATGCGTGTTTAGTTCCAGTGATTGAATTTGAGGCACATCATTGTAAGTAATGGTTAGTATTAGGAGCATCCTTCTTTCTTAAGAATGGTTGAGAGAGCAGAAAGGGACTTGACAAGCAGCTCTAGCGTTAAAGAGGACTGTTGATGAAGGCTAAATACCTTTCTCTTTGTTTGCATGCATGTTTACTTCAAGGAAAGTGAATTGTAGATTCTGCACTTATTGGAGCGAAAGATAATTGTAACACAGAAAAAGCTTAGATACAGAGCCAAATTTTGTGAAATGTATTGAAGACTTGAACAATTCTGCATTATTTACAAATTCATATGCTTTTAGGTACAATTTTTTTCTGGTTTTTGATTTGCTATTAGTTTAAGACACCATCTTTTAGTTGTTAAAATGTTATCAAACATCATGAATTAATGATTATAATTCATATCTACTCAAAAAAAATAAAGTAAAAAGGTGAAACAAAGATCAATCACTATGTTGCATCTCTTTTGATACAAAAGGTAAAAGATTCTCAGCTTTCCGTGTTCAAATTTCAAAACGGTCATGAGCTGTTGTCAGATGGTACATTATAGGTCGTGGAATAGTCAGGAACACAGAGAGTGGGATACAGTCTTTGGCATTTCTAATCCTGATTAATTGACTCAGTCTAATTTTTAGGGGCTTTGATAATCTATTAAGAAAAATTTTAGAACTAAAACTAATTCCGAACTCATTTTCAGGACTATCTGATGTGACTAATTATGAGAGGAGGAAAAAAAAATTGGAGTCCGAAAGAGACAATGGCACATGGCCCATGGGCACCTTTGATAAATCAAGTGAAGGGTGAGAATTGTTTGGTGCGTTTACAAGCCCCACATACAAAGGTTGCACCTCATGTAACAGAATTCTTACATCATGGGGTCCATGGACAATGGAAGACACCCCTTGCATGCCCCTTGCATGCAATGGGTACAAAGTGCACTGCATAATTTCTGCAACAAAGGTTACTTTCTATTTCACTTGAAATGAAGAAGTTTCATTGGACAACTAAAATTTCATGGATCTATCTATCTCATTTTTTTCGAGCCAACCAAAAGAGGTTAAGTAGAGTTTCAAACTTTAATTTTGACCCCTATGCTAGAAGTTATATACTCTATAACATAAGCTTTTATCCATACAAAGAACAAAGAACATACGAGAGCTTTGGAATATTATTTTAGAGCGCTAGAATGAAACCCGTTCTTACCACAAGCATCTGTGTCACCTCATTTTATCCATTTTCAAATTGAAATGATCTTAATACATAATTTCCACAAGGTATTCAAGGCCCTGTCAATGTCAAGTAACAACCTATTTTGCACTGTCATGCATCATTGAAAATGAAATTATTTTCATTTGGAAGGGAACTTGTTGAGAAATATATTGTAATGACAATAGAAAAACAAATCAAATTGTTAATATGATGGCAATTCATTTTTATGGCAACGGTCCAGCTCCAATGGACACAGTAATGATGATCAAAACAAAAATAAAAATTCAATAAAACGTGATATCCACGTTATCTGGAACCCAAACCCGG
Source organism: Castanea sativa (assembly GCF_040712315.1). NCBI lineage: Eukaryota > Viridiplantae > Streptophyta > Magnoliopsida > Fagales > Fagaceae > Castanea > Castanea sativa. Next base: position 49,894,170 of record NC_134013.1, on the reverse strand, counting down.
ACCTACTTAGAATCAGAGAGAGAATCATGTAATGAAACAATTGCATGTGAGTTGTGACATGAACCCCTCTTATTAGTTATTTCTCTCACGCGCAAACAAAATGCACTACTTGAGGACATACATTAGGAGTGCAAAATGAGGTTTCCTCATTTGTTTTGTTTGGTTGGTTGCAGCAGCAGCCAAACATGTCTTTGGGAGGACCGATTAAAAATACAGTGAATATATACACACACACTATGTTCTTATATAAATTAAGTACTTTATAACCTTACTATGTGTATTACAAAACAAAAATATTTATTAAAATTGATAACTTGTGTATTGACAAAAGTTAGATAGTATTATTATATTATTTTTAATATATTTTTGATCAATAATATTTAGTCACTACTTAAATCTATATATATAGCCAACGCTAAGAGAAAATTCAATTAGATTCCAAATTGAATTTCAATTGTAGGCTAACTTTGTATCATGTGTTCACTTAATATTTTAAATTTTTGTGTCAATTGAGTTTATAAGTGCAAAATACTAAGAGTTTAATATTAATTAACTATTAAAAAAACCAATCATATATATACTTAACAAAAATTATCACAATTCTATCTTATTAAAAATTGGAATAAAAATGATCTTAAGTTGTATTGAACTTAGGCAGGAATTTTAACATGCATCTAATTACATTTATTTTTTCTAATAATTAGATTAATTGTGTATATTTTTATGATTAAAAAATGTGTTTATTTTTAAATACATTCATGAGTATGCATGAGTTACAACCTAGTTATAACTTATAAGTTATAACCAAAAGTCTTGTAACTCAACTCAATTGGTTGATACTTTCTGGTATTTCTAGAAAAAACATAAAAAATTATTATAAGTCATAAAGTGTACATACTAAAACCTTTCTTTGTATTTCTATTATTATTTGAGATAATAATTGTTTGTTATATATATATAGTAAGGACACGTTTTGCTCCCACAGCCCAAAAGAAATGTCAATGGCCCAAAGAGCCCAAAATAATGAATTTATAGAGGGTGGGCTTGAAGCTAAACTCTCAATGAGTTAGGTTGACAAAAATCACAGTAGGCTAATTGTTATTAGAAAGCATAAACAAATAGTTTGGGTAAGGAAAATCCTCCTTGACAAAGTCCGAGGAAGGTTGTTCTTATATATTTCTCTTAAACTTAACCACAATTAAAATTCTTGAGTGTGTAGTGATTTTTCTGTAGATTATCCGATCCCCCTTGTAATGGGGTTTTTCTTTATATTCCCCTTCTTCACTCCATCTCATTCCTCCACGCGTAGATTAGATTGCTGGTTTTGATACTTGTCCTATCAGCATCTTCCTGAAATCTTTGTGAGTAGTTGTGTAAGGCTGAATGTTATTGTTCAGATATCACCTCCACATTAATGTAGCCAGGGAGTTAGCTACAGAGCATTCAATATGGTGGTAGTAGCTTCCTTCTCAGATATTTCTCAGCTCTCTTTTGTCTTATCCCCACCTGATATTTATCCTTGCTAGTATGATCGTCTGGTGCCTTGTTCTTGACAAAAGGTCGGACTTACGACCTCTGCTCTATTTAGCTGAGGAGGTACTTCTCCTCGGACAACATTTCCAGTTCCCCATGATCGAACTCCTTACACGTACCATTATCCTGTAGGTCTCCGTCACTATTACCTGTCATCGGATTACTTGATGTTCTTGGAGACGACCCACGACCTAATACCCATATTTGGGCCCTTATCCCTACATACATACATACATACATACATATTTGGGCCCCTTATCCCTAATATTTACAATATTTTCTTAATTTGGTCATAACGTTTCAAATATGTCAATTTAATTCCTAATATTTTTGTATTGTGTCAAAATAATCCTTGCATAAGAATAATTTTTTGTTTTTGCTATTAATCATACCAGCATTTTCTATATATCGTTTAATGGTATGGACTAGTTTGACATACGGGTTATCAATAAATATGATGTCCCTATCCCATAAAAAAATTTGTGATTTAATTACTGTTATATGTCACATTACTTTCCAATGTGACTATATAATAAATTAAATTAGAGAAGGTGACATAAGGTCACCAAAATCAAATATGATGTAGTTTGAGTCATAAGAATTTGTTAAAAAGGAAAAAAAAAAAGATTAGTGTCATATTATGTAAGGGTTTTTTTTTTTTTTTGAGGAGAGTATTATGTAAGATTATTCATTCTATCCCATGTTTTTTTTTTTGAGAAACTTCTATCCCATGTGATTATGTAAGAAATTTAAACAAAAAATAAATAATCTGGGATGAACTAGAGCTATCATAACCTACCCACAATAAAATAGTGTGAATACTGAATACTAGAAATATCTATCTCCATACATAATAGAGTCTACGTTACCGGTGGGTAAATAAAGCTTTTCTTTGTTAATGGCGTAATTTCGGGATTGTCAATTAAGATTGAGCTTTCAAGGCAATTTTCTCTTTTAAGGGTAATTTTTATTGTTTTGCTCCCAAGTTGTGCGTAAATTTGGTTCATATCATTAGAGCCTTCATATTGTATAATAAAGAATGGAGTACCAAAAAAAGAAAAAAAAAAGAAAAGAATGGATGACAGTTGTTAAGTGTGAAAAAAAAAATTAAAAATTAAGAAAAATTAATATTTTAATAAAATTTAGTGTGAAATATATAATAATATGATGTGGAGTGTTTATAAAAGTAAAAGTGCGTATATAATATAGTAAAATGTAGATTTTTATGTTAAAATAAATAAAAAATTCTACACAAATTAATATGAATACTCTTAAGATTTTAGGTTTCCATCGGTCAACACTTCGTTAAAACAAAATAAACAAGTTATTTTGATAAACATAACCACACTGATGTAACATATATAGAAATCTTATCCCACATTTATGATTCGAACTAGGCTAGATGATTTGATTGCTCTCTCATGGAACAGTCCCTTTGAAGGTCTTTGTCTATACGTTGTCCAACTTTGGGCTAAATGTTTCTCTTCAAGTCACAATCACAAAACCTTTGTGGAGGGTGGAGCAAGAAAATGAAGAGAGAGGAAAAAAAAAAAATACAATCTTTTATGTTTGTGACTGCAAGAAAAGAAAAGTCTCATTCCATCATTAGCTCAACAAACAACAAAGCTTTGTGTTGAAGATTTCTGGTGAAGGTTAAAATGAAAGCCTTTATTTATTTATTTATAAATTATATACCTAAAAGGCTAGCTAAAGAGAAGCTCCCATGATCAACCAAATTGGAAGAATTGTTAATTGTTGCTTAAACAAACTGCTCACGTTCAAACAACATGGTAGCTGAACACTGTGGCAATGAGAATGAGATCTGAGCCAAAAAAAAATTAAAAAAATACTATATAGAATATAGAATCAATTTTCACAAATCCTTTTTTTTTAATATTCTAAAACGCCGAATATGTGGATAGAGACTCTAATAACTCTCTATTTAACGCGGCCTCGGTGTTTAATTTAATTTCATTGACTTCTTTGCATTGATTTATTCTTTGTCACTGCCAGCCTTCACTTTGCTATTAAAATATTTAGTCTTCTCAAGGCATGTTTGTGATACTCTTTGCATTTCCTAATTGCACATGTACAACTCAAGTTCTTCAAAAAGATTTGCAATCCCTCTCTTTGCAGTGTAAAAGTAATCATGAATCATGAATCTTAGACTTACCAAATACAACAACAACAACAACAGCAAATAAAATTCTAAACTTTTTTGATTGTGAATCCTCAACAAATTAATTGGGAGGTGCGCGCGCGCGCGCACACACACACACACATATATATAAACTTATCAAATACCATATAGTAAATCTTTTAAAGTACTTGATGATTTAAACTTAATGGCAACAAGATATTTCAAAATAAATTTGGTAAAATTCAATTTATGGGTGACACAAAATTTTCATATTTTAGTTAAGGATCTTCAACACAATCTTAACGACAAAAAAAAAAAAAAAAAAAAAAAAAAAAAAAAAAAAAAATTTTTACATAATCTTCAATACAATCTCAACAACAACAAAAAAAACTTTATACATAACAATTTTTTTTAAAATAAATTAAATAGATTAATATCACCGTTTGGTTTTTTATTCGAATTTTATTAGGTTTATAAGTAAACTTCAAATGTAACGGTGATATTAATAAGTTAGCCCCTTCCTCAGTGTGAACGGAGACCATCTGATTTTTTTTTTTTAAAGGAACACCCACCAGAATAACTTAACCCACGTGTGTTTGAGATATACAAAATGACAAACCTGAAAATTTATTATAAATATTGTTCAAATATATAGAATACTTAAATAAAATATAAGACAACTTATCACATACTCAAATGCATACTTCTAATTAAAACCCGTCAAAATTGCTAATGTTTTCAATGAACATGTCCTAAGTTCAAATACTATAAATTTTACTATAAAAGTTTTACAAATTAATATACCACTAATCCAAAGTTAAGAGCAAATTCGAGTTATTACAAGGAATATCACTTGTATATATTGAACTCGTAATTGTACCTCGCAATTCAAAAGTCTCTCTAAGGCTAAAAAATAAGCGTGTTCTGAAGCCAACATAAATCAATACCACATTAGCTTATAAGTTTTTTTTATAGTAAAATTTATATTGCTTTTAGCATTTTCCAAAGGAAAAAAAAATCAACAACAACGACAAAAGAACCATCAAAGAACAATTTTTTTATTTAAAAAAAAAAAATCCTCTCTTGTTGACAAGCAATGTGTTTAATCAACTTCTTTGAGAGAGTTTCAATTTATGATGATACTCTTTATCATCCGATCAAAATACCAATGGGTGTTTGGTGTATGCAGAGATTGAACCCTATATTTCTTCTTTAAACATACTTTTACAAAAAAAAAAAATCTTGGAACATTCATTCTTGATGAAAAATTTCTTATTGTTCAGTTACTTATTTGAACTCCCAAGTCCCAACTTCATTTTTTTTCAAAATAAAAATAATTAAATATACATTCATCTATAAATTTTCTTTGATATATAAAAAAACATATAATTTTAATCTAAATTCTATTTTTTCTTTAGGTCAAGAGGTTTCTGTCCTTAAAATTTTATCATTAAAAATTTAAAATTTTTAAAAAGATATGAATTTTATCATTCTGTTTATTGTTCTTTTTTTGACCGACTGTTTATTGTTCTTTATTCTTTAATTAATACTCCTATTCTAGACCGCATTTATCTATCACATAAAGGTGACATACTCAATGTCAATGATTCATCCATCTATGGAAGAAACTAATACTTACCTTATAAATTTCAGAATTAAATAAAAAGTCCATTTTAGCAGCAAGAAACTGAAATATGGAAAATTTGAAAAAGTAGAAGAAGGAATAAAAGAAAAAGGTACAAACTGACAAAGAAGGAGAATAGAACAAGGCAGCACCATTAAAATATATATTCTCTTGTTTAGTCTATTCTTTAATGATTATATTTTTGTCTTTAATTTTTTTTAAAATAAAAAACAAAAATTCCTCCTATCAAAAAAAAAAAGATTCCACTCTGTGCCCTGTGCATGTGAAGGCCTGCTGAGGAAAGAGTAAGGGGGAAGACTAATAGGAAAGTCGCCCCCACGTTTCAGTTTGCACATTTTGCGGGCACTACTATTCCTACTACTACTATTACAACTTCAAACCTCAAAGTCTCAAACAAACCTCTTTAGCCGTTTTTCACGAAACCCAAAAAGGTTATTTTCCGGAAATCCCATTTGAAGATTACAACCTCTTAAAGACCAAAAATAAATAAATAAAAAAGCAGTTCAAAATCAATTAAACACCTTCAACTGGAGTGAGAGAGGCATGGGTAAGAATTCTTTTTGAGTTTTGTGCATCTGGGTCTCTCTCTCTCTCTCTCTCACCTTTGGTGATCTGGGTTGTGCTGCATTTGCCCGTTACACTTCTAGGCTGTACTTGTAGCTGTAGTTGATCTGGGTTTTACTGTCAGAAGGATTTTCTGAACTGGGTTTGACTTAGTTTTTTTGTTTATTGGGGGGTTTTATGAGCTTTTTAGTGTTTTGATAATCAGGGAGTTGTAAAGTTAGGAAATTTTGATAGATTGCTTTTGCCTGGTTCTTTTGAATTGGGTTTTTCTGGAGTCGTTTTTTTTTTTTTTTTTCAGGGAATTTGATTTTGTACACTTAGTTTTGCCATGTGGAAGATCTTTCTGATATTGAATTGTGGTATGAAATGATCTGGTGATGTATGTTTGTTAAGGAAAGATTGGGCCTTTGGATGTTGTCTACTGTTAGAATTTTGATAATGGAATTATAGTAGAGTAGTGTACATTGTTACTTAGGGAAGATTCGTAGGAAGATGTCTTCCACAACCCCTTCTCCAAAATCCTCACCTTCTGCAAATCCACCAACTTCCTCTGCTAACTCACCACCAACACCTACTTCCCCTTCTCCATCAAATTCTTCAGTAACTCAACCTAATCAAACTAACACCCCATCACCTTCAAGTCCTACAACCCCTTCCGCCCCAGTTCCTCAGTCTCCTCCACCACCAGTCACTTCTGCTCCTCCCCCATCCCCACCAGCTTCACCCCCACCAGCAGCATCAACACCACCTCCAACATCACCACCACCACCTTCACCACCAGCAACTTCACCGCCACCATCAACATCCCCACCACCATCACCACCACCTTCACCTCCTGTATCATCACCCCCACCATCTGCCCCTCCTCCAGCTGTGACCTCACCACCCCCTTCAAAATCGTCACCACCACCACCATCTAAAGGTTCGCCTCCGGCATCATCCCCACCTCCCCCTCCAGCTGTTTCACCTTCTCCTCCTCCTCCTCCTCCAGCCAATGTCCCAACAACGCCTTCCCCCAATTCCCCACCTCCACCAGCACCAAAGTCGCCAACACCTTCCCCTCCATCTCAGTCTGCTCCTTCACCCCCCAACACAACAGTGCCATCAACTCCTTCACCCCCCTCATCCTCTTCTCCTCCTCCAAGTCCTTCCACGACCACTCCAACTAATTCATCAACAGGTGGAAATCGTAGTACCTCAGTTGTGCCGCCTTCCAACCTGCCTACAAATTCGACATCTACAAATTCAGGTGGCTTAAAAACGGGAGGAACTGTGGCAATTGGTGTTATAGTTGGGGTTGCAGTGATTAGTCTTGTTCTGATAGTTGTCTGGTTCTCACAGAAACGGAAGAAACGGAGAATTGGAGGGAATTATGGCTACCCTCCTGCTCCTTCTCCATTTGCCTCTTCCCAGAATTCAGGTAATGCATGATGCTTTTATTTATTTATTTACAATGTACTAAATGAAATGCTCTTAACTTTTAGTAGCTTATTTTGCTGGTTAAATTTGATTAGATTGTTAATCTTAAAGCTATTTTATTTGTATATGTAAGGATTACACGAAAAGTGCCATGTACTTGTAGATTATCCCTTGATATAAAATAAATGTGGTAAATCTACCATGCCTGTGACTTAAACAGTTGCAATGGTACTAGTTCACTTTGGCTTCCATGTCTTTGTGACAATTTGGGTCATAAATATGGTGTTATGGAAGTATAAATGCTCTTCTTCTTCTTCTTCTTTTTATTTTTTTTTTAAGAATTTGATTTGAATTTATATTCTTATTGAATGACACAGTACATTTCAGATTCTAATTGGATTCATGCTTTTCAAATAGCTAGCAAGCTATAACTGAATGTGGGGAATGAGTTCAATGAATATATCTTAACAGACTTCCATGTGTTCTCCAGATTCATTATTTCTTAAGCCCTATTCTCCGTCTCCCCTGGTACGAGATGGCTCTGGTAGTGATTTTGTCTACTCACCATCAGAGCCCAATGGTGTAAACAATTCAAGGTCATGGTTCACTTATGAAGAATTAATCCAGGCTACAAATGGGTTTTCAAAACAGAATCTCTTGGGTGAAGGTGGATTTGGTTGTGTATACAAAGGTTTCCTGCCAGATGGAAGAGAAGTAGCTGTTAAGCAGCTAAAAATTGGTGGTGGACAAGGGGAGCGTGAGTTCAGAGCAGAAGTTGAGATAATTAGCAGAATACACCATCGTCATTTGGTTTCCCTGGTGGGATACTGTATATCTGAGCATCAAAGATTACTTGTCTACGAATTTGTCGCAAATGATACTCTTCATTATCATCTCCATGGTAAGAAATCTTTCTCAGATGAAATGGAAAGGAAATATCTTGAATTTGAGTGCCATATCATCCATAAGCAAACTTCTTCTTTTCATATGGCTTACAAGAATAATAGGTCCGAAGTAAGTTTGTCATGATATTTCTATTTGGTCAAAATCATCAATCACCATGGATCACTACTAAGAAGGTGTCCATGTTTTTGCAAGGCATGTTCCTTAATTTTTTAAGAACAAAAATGCCCAGTTAAGGTGCTTGAGAATCATGCTACAGGTTTGAAGGTCTACTGTACTGTGATATATCTCTAACTTCCCATATTATTAATAATATTTGCAGGTGAGGGCAGACCAGTTATGGATTGGGCAACTCGACTGAAGGTTGCTGTTGGTTCAGCTCGTGGACTAGCTTACCTACACGAAGACTGTAATTTTCTTCCTTTTGTTCAGGGTTTCTTCTATAATTCAGGGCATTTGTTTTGTCTACTCTAGACACCCAAACCAGTATCTTTACAGTTTTATGATATTTCAAGTCCCTAAAACAGTGAATATGTTCTTTTTGTCATCTTTTACCATCTAATATTTTGCCTGTTAAATGTAACCCAAGATACTCTCTAGATATGTGCTATCTGAAATGGGGTATGGTTTGATTTCTGATACAACCATGGTAATGGGGTTGATATATAATAATGCCAAGAGCCTTGTAGCCCAATTGTCACCTCCTAGTGTTTCCAATGGAGACGTCTAGGGTTCAAATTTCCATACCCTAACTATTGATTAAAAAAAAAAAGTTTAGATATATAGTAATATGATAGTAGAATGCATGTATAGTATCAAAAGATGATTGATCTATGATCTGGGCCACCAGTAGGTTTTTTTTAAAAATCAATCAAAGTGAAAAATAATTTATCAGTGTAGTGATTGACAGCCTTTTTTTTTTGTCACTAGAAATCTTCATTTCATTTCTTTTGCCATATTTTATTTTACTCTGAAATTTTAGCTAAATTATCCTCTTTATATTGATTATTTATGATTGTCTAGAACTGGTGGGAGAAGTTCTGTTGCCACTATTTTTGGAAATCTGCATTGCAAAGGAAACACAGTTGGGGTTGCATGATCTGTATCATGGTTCTTAGGGGTTCTGGGAATCCTACTTCACTCTGGATCAAGATTGAATGATTGATATAAGTTGGCAAACCTTTGAATTATCTGAATGAGACTTACTTTTTATCATTAATAATTGTGACCAGAATTGAGATGCTTACCATCTGCATTATAGAATATTGCCCTTATTGCATAGTTAAGTTAATGCCACTCATTTAAATAAATTGTACTGGACCTTTATTGTATTCTTGTGGACTTCCTGATCTCTGATTTTATTTATATCATTCTTTTGGGAGTTTCTCTCTTCACTCTTAACTTCTTTTTCTTAATGTATTTATCAGGCCATCCCCGCATCATTCACAGGGATATTAAATCATCAAACATCCTTCTTGATAGCAACTTTGAAGCTCGGGTATACCTGTTTCTGCAACCTTATTTTTCAAGAACAACAAAAATTTACATCCAGCTGGGTCTGGATGGTTTGCTCCAACTGCCTGTCATTATGGCGAGGCAGTACTGTCATATTTGGTCATATTGTGTTTGTTTGTCAAACCTAAGGGGTAGGAAAATCGGTTAGGTACCATACATCATGATGTGGATGTTGCTAGTTCAAATCTCCCTTTTCCCATCCACATGGGTTGGGCCAAAAATTTACTTATATATATATATATTGTTGGTTTGTTTTTGCTTCCATTTTCTTTTAGAGAGGTGTGGGAGGGGGGGGGGGGGGGGGAGGGATGGGGGGAGAGGAGGGATGCATTTTGCCATCTTTTGTTTAGTACAAACCTGTTTGTCTATACTACTACACACTTGGCACCTGTAGTTGATTTTTTCCCTCTTTCTTATTGCTAGTATTTTGTGTTCCTAAAGATGTGTGCTTTCTCACAAACAGGTTGCGGATTTTGGGCTTGCAAAGTTAGCATTGGATACAAATACTCATGTAACCACACGTGTGATGGGAACCTTTGGGTAGGTAATCCTTATGTGTTCTCCCACAATGTTTCCTACATGATTAATAAAACTTTCTTGTAGGTTTGTACTTGTCTTTCTGTGTTTTGGACTTTGTTTGGTTGGGGGATGGAAAAGATAGAAAATGGTGGGGGGTGATGAATGGAATTGAGAAGAAAAATGAGAGGATAGAAATATAGTTTGTATAAATTTACTCGCATGCCCCTATTGTATATAAATAAATGAAAATTAATAGTTCATAAGAAAATCAAATCTACTGTTGAGATTAAAAAAAAAAAAAACCCATATTGTTAAGTTTAAAAAGAAAAAAAAAAAGGGAGCTAAAAAAAAAAAACCAATACAGCTAGCGTGGAGGGATGTGAGAGGGCAGATGGATAATTCTTGTCAAACCCCCCTCTTCTTCCCCATTTTCTCCCCAAACTGGGGAGACTCCAAAATCACCCCATATGGTGGATCTGGGGAGAAAACTCATGGACCCCACCTAAATCTCTCCATCTTCCCCCCTCAATCAAACACACTATATCATTTTCTTCCCACTTTTCTCTTCCCCATTTTCGATCCCCCCCAGTTTTCATCCAAACCAACTGCACTCTTGGTGCAAGATATGGTTATATTTTTCATGGGTAAAGCTAGCACCATTAACAGTTTATTGGACAACAGAATATAAATGCCTTTTACCTTAACGCTATTTTATTCAAACCATATAGTTGACATTGAAATGTTTTCAGAACAAATATTTAGATTTGACATGCTTTTCATTTAATTTATGGTAGCTTGAAGTCTGATCTGCAACGATGTTACAGTGCCGGTGTAACTTTTCAACAAAAAAAAATATGTTACAGTGCTGGTGTATGCCATGTCACAATTTCCTATTTGTATCTTTCTGATGAATGGAATTCTGTAATTCTCCAGTTACATGGCTCCAGAATATGCAACAAGTGGGAAGTTGACGGAAAAGTCTGATGTTTATTCCTTTGGGGTTGTGCTTTTGGAGCTGATTACAGGCCGCAAGCCTGTAGATTCCTCTCAGCCACTGGGTGATGAAAGCCTGGTTGAATGGGTAAGTTCCACAAAAATGACATGTTGCTGCAAGTTTCACATCAACTTTTCCTAAAATTATCGCTAAACTTCAAATTTTGCTTCAAGATTATTTTTTGTCCTGGTTAAGAATATGTAAGAATTTATTGCTTTATCAAAATCCTGGAAACCTTGTCTCTTGTTCAACATTTTTATGGTAGTGGTACCATAATACACGAAGATTGTCATGAGTTCATTAGCTCAAGATGATCCTAGCTAGTGTTGGCCAAACCTTGGTGAGGGAAGTGAGTTATTGGCTTGGATGTGATTAATTACTTTACTTGATATCCCCTGCTTTTCACACCAAGAAATCCAAAACTATAGACTTGAACAGATGCAGACCAGAAAATATGCCAGCAGACTGAATGATCATATTTCATCTCTCTTAACTGTCCTACAATATCATAAATGAATTACCTCTCATACCCTCTGAGGATTTTTAGAGGGGGAGAAAGTGGGAGGGGAGAGTTAGAATAAGGAATCTTTGGCAAGTTATTAGACCTCTCATACCCTGAGGTTTTTTAGAGGGAGAGAAAGTGGGAATCATTGGCAAGCTATTAGACTGGACACTTAATCATAATTCAAACTTGTTCTTCAGGCTCGACCATTGCTTATGCAAGCACTTGAAGAGGAAAACTTTGAAGTGTTGGTAGATTCAAGTCTGGAAAATAATTACGTTGGAAGTGAAATGTTTCGGATGATCGAGGCCGCTGCAGCTTGTGTGCGTCACTCAGCTGCAAGAAGGCCAAAAATGAGTCTGGTAATTATGTTCAAATGACATACATTCTCAATATTTTGTTCTTAATTAGGATTTAATAACATTTATTCTTTTTCCCTGCCCCTATCTCAGGTGGTGAGAGCTTTAGAGTCTGTCGATGAAATGTCAGATCTCACCAATGGAATGAAACCTGGCCAAAGCGAAGTATTTGACCCAGCACAACAATCTGCACAAATTAAGATGTTTCGAAGGATGGCTTTTGGTAGTCAAGAATACAGTACAGAATTCTTCAATCAAACACAGAGTAGCTGGAGGAGTAGAGATAATGGCTACCGGAAAAGTCCATCATCAGCAAATTCATCTGCTGTATGGAGCAATTGAGATGCATCCACAACTTACCCTGGCAAACTTAGGTCGCACTATACTTTCAATTTATACTCAGAAGGAGCGACTTTTCTCCATCTTGGGATGAGATCTGACGCCCTCTATTACTTTGGAACCAGGTCCTGCTGCTCATTTCATGTAAATCTCATGCAGATTATCTTTTCTACTTTATTTTCTCGGCTAACATGATTTTGCCAGTAAGGGTGCCTGATTTTGTATTCTTTAATATATAGAAACATTGGTACAGCATTTCATTGTACTCTTTTCTTTGATTTAATACAAGTACTCCCTTTCCTCAATACCCGGTAATCTTGTTGATACTGATACTATATTCTGTAATTCAATTGTGTCGAGTCCTTAGTGACCAAGTGAAATAAAGAGTTTTCAAAACCCAATTCAGCATGAATTGTACATTTGGTCAAGCTTCACTCCACCGAAGAAAAGAATTCTATTTAACTCATCCAGTATGTAACTCAGTTGCCTTTAGAATTTAGATGCCACCTATAAAAGTTAATAAGTTGCAGTAGCAGCAAGTAAAAACTAACTAATAAATAAATAACAAAGAGAGGGAGTGAAAGTAAGAACACCGGGGCAACTGTCTGGCAGGGGTGCATTAAAGTCGTGATAACATATGAATGCTGTCTACCAGTCCATTGTATTCAGCTTGTTGACCAGTTGCTTTTGCATTGCATGCAACAGTATCTTAATTTGGCTCCCTCTCTGCTACTAAAAAGGTAATACGCAATCTTATAATTTTTTTAGGTCTAAGATTGTCCCAATATCAAGCTCAACTAGCATCTTCTTCCCTTAGAGCACTAGCAATAGTGGTGCTATATAGCTATTTTTAGCACCACTAAATATCAAAATGTACCCTATAATAATAGAGCCAAAGCTATATTTTTTAGCTCCATAGCTACTTTTGGCTGAGTGCGCAAAGGTAAAAAAAAAAAAAAATTGTGTTAACACTGTTTTTGTTTCTTTGCTCACTACCTCTCCGAGTCTCTCCCAATGTCCACCATGCGTTCACACTACTTTTGGTTCTAGTTGTATTTTGGAGGTTAAATGAAATATTATTTTATTGTAGTGTTTATATTATTTTATTGTGTTAAAAGTTAAAATAAAACCACTATTATTGGATGTGAGAAGGTAAAATAGATAAAGTAACTTTTTGTAGTGCTAAAAAGCTAAAAAAGCTTCACTGCTATGGATGCTCTTATAAGCTCTAGGGGGAGGATGAGGCCATGATTTAAGTGCCCTTAGATGCATGTGTACCTTAACACCCAAAAAAAAAAAAAAAAAAAGGCCCCTTATCAATATCAAATGACGATAAGACTTTTCTGTATCTTTTTTTCCTGCTCAAAGACAAACATTTTACCGCATGTTGGGTATAAATTTGATGGACAATTATATTAAAACGTCTTGATGTAATAAGGTGATCTTAATCAATGCATAAAAAATCAGCTGTTTATTACAAAATTACTACTCAAGTTATTACTAAAATTTCTTGTAGAGAAATCCCAAAAAGACTAAATTAAGTTATAGATTTATAATAAGGGTTACTTGTAAAGAATTTCTTAAATTGAAAACGTTGCTGCTGCAATGAAATTTTAAGGAATGCCCCAGGATCAGTAGCGGACCTAAGGTATCTCTAATAGAAAGTGACAACCACGAGGGATATCACTGTCCAACTAACTGATTATCATAATCATAGGTCCCTCAAAACAATATGACAAATATCTTCGAATTGTTTACGTATCTAAGATAATTTGTACTAGAAGAACATTTAATGGACGCACTATTTGTCTAGATGAAAAATTTTGTTTAAAGATAGTTTTTTGTGTTTTCCATTATTTGGTAGTATAAAAAAAAAATCAAAGAAAAATTATCTTTGATCAACATAAAAAGTATGTCTTATATTTAGAGATTGTTTTTCACTAAAATTTGTTGGAAAACAATTTTATCTCATAGCAAGTTAGATAAGAGAAGTTAAAAGATTGTTTTTCAACTCATTTAAGGTTGCTACCAAATATTGAAAAATGAAATAATATTATAGAAAATGCTTTTTGAAAAATGATTCATTTTCTAGAAAACATCATTGTTGAAACAAAAGTGATAGTTGACTCAGTGCGTTTTCATCTGAAAAAATGGATCTATTCCATTAAATGCATGCTATCTAATCAACCTATATGTTAAGCTGTTGACATTGACAAAAAGAAGCATACATATTCTGGTATTTCACTTACCACCCTCGTGCTTTTCCATCTAATCTTCTTCATCTACCAGCTAGGCAACTTGGTAGCAGCCCCTCCTTTATATATTTAAGTACCAAGTTTCATGCATGCATGAGAGAGAGAGAGAGAGAGAGAGAGAGAGAGAGAGGATGGTAATGGTAGTGGAAGAAATGGCATCATCAAAACTGATTGTCCTGCCAGTTTTGAAGAAGAAACAACAAAATCGCATTAATAATTCAAGCAGCTGCAAATTGAGTGCAACAAAGAGAGAATTAGTTTGTGTGACAAGTGGGAATTCTTACTTGGGTTCCTACATAGTGAAGGAGCTCTTGGCTTATGGTTACCCAGTTCGTGTCACCATCCAAAACCAAGGTACTTAAAGCGTTTCCCAAATAAATATATTTTGTGGTGTTGTAACAACTTCAAGACGTGTTGAATTGATCAGAACCAACCTAAAGCATATTATAGAGAAGTTAGAAAACCAAAAAGATAGAGCTTCTCAGTGTCAATATGTTGGACCAGCCTTCAATTTTTTAAATGCTGAACCCAAATTATACATGAACTTTGACATCTATTATCTATGTTCCATTAGTCTTACACTAGCTTTCTTATTGCGGTTCTTAGTATTGTCCTTTTCTTGGAATACCGTTAGAAAGTTGATTATCATATCACTGTCCACAGTCCCTCCATTAAATGTGTCCTAATTGTTAGACATGCAGATTTCCTCTTCTTTTAATATCAGTTTTCATTCCTGTTTAGTATTTTCTTTTTCAATTGGCTCTATTTTCCATTGAGCAGTGGATTTTGATGACATGAAGGAGTTTATAAGAGATGAAGAAATAAATCAACTACAAGGTGTTGTAATAGCAGATATGGGAGACATAGACAGTCTTTGCGATGCTTTTAGAGGTTGTCATGCTATTTTTCACACCTCCTCATTTGTAGATCCACATGGGGTGTCTGGCTATTCAGTGAGTTTGATTTTATGCTGCTTTCCCACACTGTATTACTTATCCACTTATAATCATCTCATCTTTTATAATTTACTTTAAGAGCATGCATTTAAACATTATCAAATAAAAATAGTTTGATTCTAATTTTTTAGATTCGTCGAGCTTTGAACTCACAAGTTGATAAACTAAAACTAGAGCCACTCTGAGAATAAATTGAATTTTATAGATGTAATGCTTCAAACTATGTTTTTAAGTTAGATGCAATGAAAAGTTGGTGAGATTAATTCTTAGGGTACAAAATAATATTTTGTAATTAGAAGGAGAGACCTACAGATACAGACTTCAAAATGCCATTGGAAAAAGACAACATATATCATTGCCCACACAATTCTTTAGGCTAAGGACTTTTATTATGATTCTGTGTATGATAATTTTCAGGAACAGATGACATTTCTTGAGGCTGAAGGGGCAAGGAATGTCATTGAAGCTTGTGGTAGGGCAGCATATGCAAAGAGATGCATCTTCACCTCTTCTCTTCTTGCTTCTATCTGGAAAGGTGACAATGTAGACAGGGTTATTGATGAGACTTGTTGGAGTGATGAAGAATTTTGCCGAGAAAACAAGGTATTCAATTTATGTCACAGAAGCAGAAGCAAAAGCAAAAGCAAAAAAAAAAAAAAAAAAAAAAAAAAAAAAAAAAACCCTCCTGTCCTACAATTGTTTATCTTAGAAGGCTTATCATTAATCAAATCATTAGAATAAAATATTAGAATCATGTCATAGTAACTCTGTATTTTAGCTTGTCAAAACAAAAACCAAAAGAAAAAAGATTCTATATTTCTATATATCTTATCGATATTATCTTCATTTTAGAGCAATCAACCCCACACATTAAGCATCTTCTCATTAAGGCTTGGCTGGTGGAGGCTCTAAAATGTTCACTAACAACATAAATTGACACTCACTTATCATTGGAGAGGCACTACTGTTGCTTCCTGTACATTTTTTAAATATTTCTCAATCTATCTTTACTAGGTATCCAGCCCTCATCTTAATTCACTTGCGAAGAAGTCCTCTCTTGGGGGGGTTGAAATATTACTACGTTTCCTATGAATTTGCAGATATAGCCAAAGTTCATTTTTTTTTTTCCCCACATATTTCATCCTATTAGTCTGAAGATGCACGATTCTGTCCTTAACTCTAGTTTATTATGGCATCATTTGTTGTGGAGTAGCTTTGGCTCGCATTGGGTAAGACTACAGCAGAGAAGGTTGCCTGGAGGAAGTCCAAAGAAATGAAGGTGGAGCTTGTCACAGTGTGCCCTGGCCTTCTCATGGCCCCCTTATTCCCAAATGCTCACAAGGCAACCTCTATACCATACCTCAAAGGTATTTAACTTCTTTTTGTTGAAGAATATGTGATGAAATTGCAATCTATGAGTTTCAAACCTAACTGATGCCTGTAATCAAATTTGTACCTAAACTATACAAGTTGATCCCAATACCCTACGGTTCCTAGACATATATGGTGCATGCTTGGACTAAATTTTCTTCTCAAAAAATCCTCTAGTAACTCTAATTATAAAACATGATGAAACTAACCCAAATTTTCTTAAAATGTAATATCCTAGTAATTGATGATGGACTTATCAGGGCATGACCGCATGAGAATAACCACAGCACTTTGGTTTGATCAAAAGTTGAGCTACACTACGCTAATTTTTTATAAATTTGATACAAAGGTGGCCAGGTCATGCTACAACGAGGCGTCCTAGCAACCGGAGATGTTAGAAAGGTGGCGAAGGCACATGTCAATGTTTACGAAGCAATGGATTATGGAGCTTGTGGACGATATCTCTGCTTTGAAAGAGTAGTTCAAAGATTGGATGAGGCAGTTGAACTAGAAAATGGGTTGAAGATGCATGGTAAATTATCAGGAGGAAGACAAGTCTTGCCAGAAGGAAATGAAGAAATACATAGCAAACTTAGTAACTCAAAGCTTGCTAAATTGATATTACAATCTTCTCAAAGTTTTTCATGCAATCAGTGAGACCCTTTACAACATCTCATGGTGAGAGTCTGAAAAAAAAGAAAAAAAAAATCTCCTTGAGGAATAATTCATTGGAGAGACATACATCAAGCTTCACAGCAGGCTACTAAATTGTGAAAGAAACTGTGAAACTTCCTGTTCTCATTGAAGAGTGTTGAAATCTGTGCACAAATACAACAATATTACCAGCATCATTTTTTTTTTTGTCACTTGATGAAACCAGAGATTGTGATTAGTGCAACATTACTTGATTCAATTTAATTGGAGAATCTAAGACACAATAAGAAATGGTAAGTTTTGCACTTTATTATAAGAAAAATGCTAATACCACAACATTTGCAACTTTTGCCATAACTTGCCATGTGACTAGTTATGAGCAGTGGAGAAAAAATAGCGGGTTCATGTGGATCTACATCTCTACTACTCACAAATCGTTACATGACGAGTTTTGGCACAAGTTATGTAAACTATTGTGGTACTAGCATGGTTATTATTATAAGATAGAGACACGTGGCTTTGTCCAAGGATGAAGTCAAGATTTTTTCCCTGGGGTCAGATTATGGAGAAAAAAAATTGACCATTAAAAATAGGAAATATAATAAAATTTTCAAAATCGGATTAATATATGAAAAATAAAGCCAACTTCTATTCAATATTTTTTTTAAAAAGAAAAGAAATAAAGTGATTGATTTTAATACATTTCTATTCAATTGTTCGTGATTTGTTAAAATAGAATTTGATGTTCTTTTAAATCACAAAAATAATCTATAATTGATTCACCTCTGCCTGAACTGACTAAACTTATTTCACCATATTATCTTCTACAGTGCTCAAACCTAGAACTTTGGCAATCTGGCTCAGTCCAGTGTACTTTTTGGAACATTCCAGTGGACAAAAAGATGGTGATCGTCCAATAGAACTGAGCACAATACTCTTTAGCATGTGCAAGTGCATTATCCCATTGCTTTGGCTTTTCATGGAAAATACTACTAATTAAATTCCCTAGGGTTCTGTTTATGATCTTTGTGTGCCCATTAGTTTCTAATCTTCTCCACAAAGTGAGCAATAAATTTTGAATCACAATCAGAAGTAATGGAATTTAGAACTCCATGCAACCGCCCTATTTCCTAGAATAATAATTTTGCAATATATGCAGCATCAGAAGTCGTACGACAAGGAATAAAATGCACTGATGAAGCAGTATCTCGTTGATTTGCTGGGATTCATCCAGATGGCTCCTGGAAGTACTCTGACGACCCTGCGGGAGCAAGAATTTACTCAAGTGGTCACCGGTGTGGTGCCTGCCACAACACCTCCGATGATAAAGTCAGTATCGAAGAAGATAATAATCGAAATACCAAAAAATGATTCAGGTTGTGATGTTGTTTCTGTGTGTACCTTGTTTTGGCGTTTTGAGGGTTTTATATACCCTTGGGGATTGTATCAGAAGAAGCATTAATGCTTCTTCTGATAATGTCTTCAGGGGAGTAATGGGCATTAATGCCTTCCCGTTGGTTCGTCTATCTGGTCTTGTAACGGTTGAGGCTTTATTGGCAGCATTCAATGGCCTTAACTCTTCCTCTGATGATGACGATAACGGGTTATGTTCGTCCGTGAGGCCACCTCGTCTATGTTTCACTTCGTCAGTCCCATCAGATGCCCCCCGGGTTTCGCGGTCATCAGTGACGATCGTGGAAACCGAACAGTTTTTTTTTTTTTGGATTCCGTACCGCATTGAGTGCGTGGTGGCGGCGTTACGTGGGTTGTGGCCACGTGGCATGATGTGGTTGGCGGAGAATTATGTCCCTTGGGTTTCCCGCCGATTTTCAGTTTCACCTTCATTTGGTTTTTAAACTTCCTCTTCCTTGCTTTATCTTGTATTTTTCTAATTCTTAGTTTCTCTTAGCTATTTCTTTTTCTCCTATTTCTTCATTTCCCTCTGAGCTGGTGCGCGTTGGGCTTCTTGTCTCTTCTTTTTGAGGTATGTTTCCTATTCTATTTGTCTTTCCTCTTTTTTCTTCTTCGCAAGCGTTTGATTCCCTTTTCCTTTTGGTTTCTGCTTGTTGTTTTTTTTTTTTTTTTCAGTACTTTCCTATTTACCTGTGCTTTGTCTGGGTGTCGATGGTCGGTAGCTTAGAAGTTAGAGAGACTTGCCCTTCGGTTTCCTTTCTTTTCGCTCGTTTAGGAGGGTCCTTAGGTGTTTTTCCCAATTTGGAGGGTTTCGTTTTTGCGGGTAGTAGCTTAGGCATTGTTTTGGGCGATTTGTTTCCCCTGCTTCGCCAGTCAGTCGATTGGTTTGAGGGTTTGGTGAGGAAACAACAGCCGATGTCTGAAGTTAGGTCTAGTGATCTAGAGACGGGGTTATCGTCTAGTGGTGATCTTATGGAGGGGGATACTGCCGCGTCGTCCTTTAGAGAGATTAAGGCTTTCCATGCCCTCGTGGAGGCATGTGGGCTAGATTCCGATGCCGTGGGTAGGTTTAGGGATAGGTTTCAGTTCCCAGAGCGAGTTCGGGTTCGTTGGCCTGCTGACGAGGATAGGGCTTGTCAATTTTTCCCCGGTGAAGTGTGCTTCTATGAAGCCGCTTTCACCTGTGGATTAAGGCTCCCCGTCCACTCGTTTGTGATGGAGCTTTTAGCTTATTTGGGTATTGCTCCTGGGCAGCTCATGCCCAATTCGTGGAGGATAATAGTTAACTGTATGGAGATATGGTTGGCTGCTAATGGGGATATGATCAAGGTAAACGAGCTTGTTTATTTGTATCGTCTGAAAGAGTCGAAGGAGTATGGGTACTATGAGCTAGTACCTTGGGAGAGAAGAACCAGAATCGTCAAGGGCTTACCCTCGTCCTTCAGATACTAGAAGTCCAGATTTGTGTTTGTGTCAGGGGACGACTTTGAGACCCCCTCTAACCAGAATTGGGGAGATATCCCCCGATTGCTTCGTCGGTGGGGAACCCCGACTTTAGGTGCGTCAGTATCCTTTCCTTTCCTTTCTTTGTTGAATCCGGTGTTATCGTTGTTAATTTCTCCCTCTTTTTTTTTGTAGTCAAAAGGAGACCGAAACTAAAAAGCAGGTACAAAGGGCGTGTCGAGATAGCCATTGTGTATGCTCAGTCTATCGAAAATTGGGACGACTTGGTAGATCCTCGGACGCTCGCTTTTTACAATTTAGGCCCCGATCCATTTCCCTTCGTCCTCCGGAGTCTTGATATTGAAGGGAAGAAGAGTAAGTGTTTGAGTTCGTCAGATCTTCGTTTGTATTTATTTGCTCTGTTCTTTTACAATACTTTCTTCTCTTGCAGAGATGACGACTAAATTTAATAAGGGCATGTACGAGAAGATGCGATCCAGGAAGGACGAGCCTTTGTCCAACATAGGGAAGAAAGTGGTCCGGGTGAAAGGGAAAGTTACCTCCGTCACCTTGATTACTTCGCCTACCCCCGTGGTTTCGGGTGCCGACACTACGAGGACGGCCTCGCCGGCTACTTCAATAGAAGAGATCCCGACCCCTGCTTCGAAGAGGCCTCGTACAGCGGAGAAGGGGAAGGAGGGTACATCTTCGTCAACCATTTGGGATGACGAGAAGCTGGCGATGGACCGGGCTCGTGGAGTCGTGACTGCAGAAGACCTAAAGGTGTTCTCGGGCATGACCACAAGTGAACTGATGGGTCGTCATCTCCAGAAGCTCGTCCAGGTAACATACATGTCTTTTACGCTGGTTTGATTTGAGCTAAATGTCGCCGTGTATAAACTAACATGTATATTTTTAGGTGCTGGGGGAGACTGTTCACCTCTCGTCTGAGTATCTTGCTCAGGAGGTTAAGGTTGAATCTTCGCTAGCCCGAATCAAGGTCTTGGAGATGGAGAATTCAAAGCTGAAGAGGGAACTAATTGTTTCAATGGAGAGCGCCCAACAAGCCAGGGAGGAGGCTAGGAAGCTAGATGACGAACTGAAGGTAGAGCAACAGCTCGTGCTTGAAAAAGACGGGGAGCTGGCAGCTGCGAAGGAAAAGATCAAGGTCGTCGCCTCCAGAGCGATTGAAGGTTTCCAGCAGACGGAGGAGTACAACTCTGTACTCTTCAGCTGGTACTTCAAAGGTTTCGAGCTTCTAAGGAGGTACTGCCTCAAGCATCCTTCTGGGATCGACCTGGAGACATTGGATATGGAGGAGGTAGACAGGGAAATCTCAGCTGACGAGGCTGCTCAAGCCGCGGCTGCCGACGCTCCTGAAGGACTTCCTACTGTTGAGGTTCCAGTCGTTGAAGCTACTGCTCCTGAAGTCCCCGCTGAAGACGATGTTGATCCGGACACTTGAACTTGTTTTTTTGCCTCGCAAAAAAATTATCTTCCTCTTTTTTTTTTTTTTTTTTTTTTGTGCCCTGTGTTGTAAGGCTTGCTTTCCAGAACATTTTAAAGGTGTATTTTTAGCCCAGTGTTTATGGGTTTCTCTTTTGTTTTTCGTACAAACAATGGCCTTTGGTTTTTAGGCTTTTATGATATCATATCTACTTTCACATGTTCTGATATCATAGCTCTTTGCT
Source organism: Castanea sativa (assembly GCF_040712315.1). NCBI lineage: Eukaryota > Viridiplantae > Streptophyta > Magnoliopsida > Fagales > Fagaceae > Castanea > Castanea sativa. The sequence continues at coordinate 49,871,955 of NC_134013.1, read as the reverse complement.
TTTGTATTCGTCAGTAATATACTTCCGTCTATGCGGAATCTTATTACTTAGACAAAAGTTCTTTGCTTTTGTCTTCGTCAGTAATGTACATCCGTCTATGCGGAATCTTATTACTTAGACAAAAGTTCTTTGCTTTTGTCTTCGTCAGTAATGTACATCCGTCTATGCGGAATCTTATTACTTAGACAAAAGTTCTTTGCTTGTGTCTTCGTCAGTAATGTACATCCGTCTACGCGGAATCTTATTACTTAGGAAAATATTCTTTATTGCCTTCGTCAGTAATGTACATCCGTCGATGCGGAATCTTATTACTTAGGCATTTTTCGTGATTGCCTTCGTCAGTAATGTACATCCGTCGATGCGGAATCTTATTACTTAGGCATTTTTTTTTTATTTCTAACTCTCCGATACTTGGTACCTGTATGAACACATCACTTGAACCATCATTTCATTAATTTTGAGGAATTAGTACATTCTTGATCTATATCTGTTGGTGGTACTTCTTCAAGTTTTCTATGTTCCAAGGTCGCGGGAGTTTTTGTCTGTCCAGGGTCTCCAGATGATAGCTACCTTGACGGGAGTAGTGCACGACTTTGTAAGGTCCTTCCCACGTGGGACCGAGCTTCCCGTGGGCGGAGTTTTTAGTTGCTGCCGTCACCTTGCGTAAGACCAAGTCGCCAATATCCAGTCTTCTGAGCCTGACCCTTTTATTGTAATATTCAGTCATCTTCTGCTGGTACTTCATCATCATGTCCGAGGCCTTGTCTCTAACCTCGTCTAAACAATCCAGATTAATTCGGAGCTGGTCGTCGTTGTTCTCCTCACGGAATACTTCTCGCCTGGTGCTGGACATACCTACTTCGACTGGGATTACTGCTTCGGCGCCATAAGTGAGCCTGAAGGGCGTTTCTCCCGTGGGAGTTCTTGCTGTTGTTTTGTAGGCCCACAAGACGTTGGACAATTCTTCTGGCCACGCGCCCTTAGCCTCGTCTAGTCGCGCTTTGATGATTCTGAGCAGTGTTCGATTGGTTACCTTCGTTTGTCCGTTTGACTGTGGGTGCCCGAGTGACGAGAACTTATTCCTGATGCCTAGCCCTGAGCAAAAATCTTTAAATCCCTGGCTATCGAACTGTCGACCATTATCCGAAATGATTGTTCGCGGAATCCCGAACCTGCAAATTATATTTCTCCACACGAAGCTACGGATTCTTGCTTCTGTGATCGTTGCTATTGCTTCTGCTTCGACCCATTTAGTGAAGTAGTCTATAGCGACGAGCAAGAATCGTACCTGCCCTTTTTCAAGGGGTAATGGGCCGACGATATCGATTCCCCATTGTGCGAATGGCCACGGGGAGGTAATCGTTGTCATCTTTTCTGCTGGCAGCCTCTGGACGTTCTCGAACCTCTGGCACTTATCGCACCTTTTGACGAGCTCTGTAGCATCTGCCTGCATGGTTGGCCAGAAATATCCTGCTCTAATAACTTTGTTTACCAAGGATCTGGGCCCGGCATGGTCTCCGCAAATCCCTTCGTGGATTTCGTGGAGGACGTACTTAGCTTTTTCCTCGTCGACACACTTCAAATAAGGCAGGGAGAACCCTCTTTTGTATAAGGTACCATTCAAAATTGTAAACCTGGCCGCCCTTACTTTAATCTTCCTGGCCTCCATCGAGTCATGAGGGAGATGCCCGTCTTGAAGGTATGAAACGATTGGTGCCATCCAACCACCTATGTTCTGGATGGGGAATACTGGGACCTCCTCAATGCTAGGATATTTCTGAATCTCCATGAGAATCTCCTTGTTCGTTGGTTCTTCTATGGACGAGGCCATCTTGGTGACCTCGTCTGCCTCTGCATTCTGGTTTCTCGGGATCCTGACGAAATTCAACTTGTCGAACCCACGAGCTAGATGTCTGACCAACTTGAGGTACTTCTGCATCCTTTCTTCCTTCGCCTCATACTCTTCCCTGATCTGCCCTATCGCCAGTTTCGAGTCACTCTGAATGAGCAAGTTCTTAATCCCGAGAGCATTGCCAAGTCTTAGTCCCGTCAGTATGCCTTCGTATTCAGCCTCGTTGTTGGTTGCCGGGAATTTTAATTGGACTCCATATTGGAGTTTTTCTCCATTGGGGGTGTTTATAATGATCCCTACTCCTCCCCTCTTTTGGGCTGACGATCCGTCAGTCTGAATCGTCCACTGTTCCGCCTCGTCCCTGCCGTCACCATCGTCTGGGAGGGTGAATTCTGCTATGAAGTCTGCTAGAGCTTGCGCCTTGATGGCCGTTCTGGGATGGTATTCGATGTCGAACTGGCTGAGTTTGATTGCCCATTGGACCATTCTCCCAGCTGCTTCAGGCTTGCTCATGGATTTCCTGATGGGTTGATCCGTCATTACAAGGATAGGGTGTGCTTCGAAGTAGGGTCGTAGCTTTCGTGAAGCCACTATTAGGGCGAAAACAATCTTCTCAATCCTAGGGTATTTGGCCTCTGCTCCTTGGAAGGCTTGACTGACATAATAAACTGGGAGCTGCTTCTTGTCTTCTTCTCGGATTAAGGCCGCACTGACGGCTGTGGATGAGGCTGCTAGGTATAAATAAAGGCTTTCCCCTGCTTTCGAGGGACTCAAGATGGGCGGGCTACCTAGGTAGCGCTTGAGTTCCTGAAAAGCTGCCTCACACTCGTCAGTCCAGGCGAACGCTTGCTTCAATGTTTTGAAAAATGGGAGACACTTGTCCGTCGCTTTAGAGACGAACCTATTCAGTGCAGCTATCCTTCCCGTGAGCTTTTGGACTTCTTTGATGGTTTTGGGTGATGCCATGTCGAGTATCGCTTGCACCTTCTCCGGATTTGCTTCTATTCCCCTTTGGGATACCATGAACCCTAAGAATTTTCCCGAAGCTACCCCAAACACACACTTACTAGGGTTGAGCTTCATCTGGTATTTTCGGAGGGTATTAAATGTCTCTCCCAGGTCGTCCAGGTGAGTCAACTCTTCTTTGCTCTTGACGAGCATATCGTCCACATACACTTCCATATTTCTTCCAATTTGCTTGCTGAACATCTTGTTCACCAATCTTTGGTACGTTGCTCCTGCGTTCTTCAGTCCAAAGGGCATTACCTTATAGCAGTAGAGTCCTTGGCTTGTGATGAAAGCGGTTTTTTCCTGATCTTCCTCAGCCATCTTTATCTGGTTGTAACCTGAAAATGCATCCATGAATGTTAGTAATTTATGTCCAGCCGTAGAGTCTACCAACTGATCTATCCTAGGCAGGGGAAAACTATCTTTCGGGCAGGCCTTGTTTAGGTCCGTGAAGTCTACACACATTCTCCATTTTCCATTTGCTTTCTTCACTAACACGACGTTGGCCAGCCATTTGGGATAATAGACTTCTCGGATGAAGTCTGCCTGCAACAATCTGCTAACTTCTTCCATGATTGCTTGGTTTCGTTCGGGGGCAAAGACCCGTCGTTTCTGCTGGACGGGTTTCTTCTCAGGATCTGTCTTCAACTCGTGCTGGATTACCTGGCATGGTATGCCCGGCATATCTTCGTGACTCCATGCAAATACGTCCAAATTTCCTTTAAGGAAACGGACGAGTTCATTCCTCATCTCGGGGCTTATGGTTGTACCTATCCTTGTCACCTTCGAGCTTTCCCCTTCAATGAGTTCCACCGTTTCTAGGGCTTCCATGTTGTCTTCTTTTTCTCTTTCAATCGTCCATGTGTGGTTTTCTCCTGCAGCCAACACGGCCTGGTAGCATTCTCTGGCCAAGACTTGGTCTCCTTTTACCTCACCGACTCCGTCTTCAGTTGGGAATTTTATCTTTAGGCAGTAGGTGGACGTTGCTGCCTTCCATTGGTTGAGCGTGGGTCTCCCAATGATCACATTGTACGAAGAGGGGCAGTCTATAACCAGGAAGTCCAGATGACGGGTCTGCTGCTTCGGGTAGGCGCCTATCGTGACTTTTAGTGTCACAATGCCCTTGGGGTATACCCGGTCACCGCTAAAGCTGACGAGGGGGGACTCAAACGGACGTAATCTACCAGGACCTAGTTTCAATTGTTGGAAGGCCGATAGGTACATAATGTCTGCAGAGCTACCGTTGTCGACGAGGATCCTTTTAGTATTGAACCCTTCAATTGTGAGTGCTATCACCAGAGGGTCGTTATGGGGCTGCCTGACTCCCCTTGCGTCCTCTTCGCTGAAGAATATATCTTGGTTCGTCCGTCTTTGTTTCAACGGGGGTTCCATATGGACACTGTTTACTTGTCTCTGGTATGCTTTCTTGAGGGACTTGTACGATCCCCCCATGAAAGGTCCTCCTGCTATCGTGCTTATTTCCCCGATCACTTCTTGTGGTTGAGATCGGCGATTCTCGTTTTTGGACGAGGGCTCTCGTTGGCTCGTGTCGCCCTCTCTGAACCTGTTGGAGTCCCCCTTCTTTACATACTTCTGAAGTTTTCCTTTCTGTATCAGTTCTTCTATCTGTCCCTTCAGATCTCGGCAATCTTCTGTGTAATGGCCGTGGTCCTTGTGGAATCGGCAGTATTTGCTCTTGTCCCGCACACTTGGTGACGAGTGCAAGGGCCTCGGCCACTTTAGGTGGTGTTGATCCTGGATCTGTGTCAAAATTTTGTCAACAAGCATAATTAGGGGCGTGAATTTTACCGGTCGTGGAGCTTTCTCGTCTTTTCGTCTGTCAGTGTCACCTCCCCGACGGCTCGGACGCTCCCTCTTTTGTCCCCTGCGTTCGTCTTCCTTCTTTCCTTCCGTCTTTAGCTTCCCCTTGTCTACGATGGCTGCCAGTGCGTCCTCAGCATTCATGTACTTTTGAGCTTTCAATAACATTTCTGCCATTGTCCGGGGCGGATTCTTTGCTAACGAGACGACGAATTCTCTGGACTTAAGCCCTGCCTTAAATGTCGTCAGCTGGACCTTATCGTCTGCATCGTCCACTTCACTTCTAGAGTCTCCCGAGTGAAGCGTTTTACATACGATCGCAAGGTCTCCCTCTCTCCTTGCTTAATAGTGAGTAGGTGATCCGCTGGTCTTTTGGGGCATTGCCCCCCGACGAAATGGCGCAGGAAAGCACTACTTAACTGCTCAAAGTTGTCGATGGACGAAATGGGCAATCTCGTGAACCATTCTCGTCCAGCTCCCTTCAGCGTAGTGGGGAATGAACGACACATGATCTCGTCAGGGGGCTGTTGAAGGCCTAAGGTCGTCTTGAAGGTATTAAGGTGATCTTGGGGATCTTTGAGCCCGTCAAAAGGCTCAAGCTGAGGCAGTCGAAATTTTGCTGGTACCGGTCGTTCTAGGACTGCCATGGTAAAGGGGGAGTCCGTCGCTCTGACCATTTTATCCAGGCTTCGATCGGTCTTTTCTTTGATAGCGTTTCTTAATTCATCCATCTCCTTCCTCATCTCTTGGAGGATGTCAGAATGTTGTTCCTCTGGGGTTACCGTTCTCCGTCGGTCACTTCTTCCATGGCTATCCCCCTTGTCCTCTTGGACAGCTCTTGACCGGTTCTCCTCTTGCTGTAACCTCTGTCTCATCTCTTGATTCTGCCTGGTGAGTTCTTCGACGGTGGCTGCGAGGTTTCGCACTTGCTGCGCCAAGGCCGCTGAGTCCTGGTTAGATTCCATCTGGAGCTGGTAGGAACCACGTTATGGTTGTATGAGAAAGTCGTTTCCCACAGACGGCGCCAAACTGATGAAGCAGTATCTCGTTGATTTGCTGGGATTCGTCCAGATGGCTCCTGGAAGTACTCTGACGACTCTGCGGGAGCAAGAATTTACTCAAGTGGTCACCGGTGTGGTGCCTGCCACAACACCTCCGATGATAAAGTCAGTATCGAAGAAGATAATAATCGAAATACCAAAAAATGATTCAGGTTGTGATGTTGTTTCTGTGTGTACCTTGTTTTGGTGTTTTGAGGGTTTTATATACCCTTGGGGATTGTATCAGAAGAAGCATTAATGCTTCTTCTGATAACGTCTTCAGGGGAGTAATGGGCATTAATGCCTTCCCGTTGGTTCGTCCAGCTGGTCTTGTAACGGTTGAGGCTTTATTGGCAGCATTCAATGGCCTTAATTCTTCCTCTAATGATGACGATAGCGGGTTATGTTCGTCCGTGAGGCCACCTCGTCTATGTTTCACTTCATCAGTCCCATCAGGCACCATCTTCAAAATCTAAATCCCTTTGAGTCTTTGGAAGTCCTAACACAAATTCCATTGTTAGGTCCTCCAAAAAATATTCTCGGGAGTGAATAAAGGCATATATAATCCTGTATTTTGAGATTGCCATTGTCTTACTTGACAAACAGGACATTTGCGAACAAGATTTCCTAAAAGGTTACGTCCCTTTTCAATTGAGGCCAATAATGCCTCTCCTTCATTCTAGCCATAGTCTTTGTCACATCCCAAATAGCCAGCAAGTCCACTTCCATGTCGATCCCTAATAATCTTAATTTCCTCATAGAGACATATGCGGAGTGCACAATTATATTGGTTTCTGAAGAGGATGAAAAATATGAGACAGATTTCCTCCGTCTTAGGAGGACGGAGTGGAAGTAGACAGATTAATACCGTGGGAATGCATATAGGACGGTGCCGATCATTGAGTACCCGTCCGATAATTGATTGATTATAAATCTTTAGTTGTTTGTCACACAATGTGTTTGACTTGGCTTTACTTTATCTCCACGCAAGTGTGTACACCTGGAGTTCTTGCGTTACACGTTTGACCATAATAAGAAGACTCCTATATGGAAAAGAGCTCAAGAAGGAAGCAGAATCCTAAAAGGAAAGGAAATTCTACGCCAATATAAATACCCCAGAAACCCTAGCATCAAGGTACGCACAATTATCTGAACTCTGGCACTCTAGGGTTGAAAAATAAGACTCTGACTTGACCTTCGAAGGGTTTTTGGCTGGCACCACACCGGTACTCTCTTTTAGGTACTCTTTTTTCCTTTTGCAGGTGTTACTTTGGTTTGAGGAGTGCTTGCAACTTACTGGTGATTTTTCGGTATCATCAGTTGGCGCCGTCTGTGGGAAAGAGAAATCAACTATTCAGCCTTTGCTCTATTCCTGAGACAAAGAGTTGCATGGTACTCACTCGATCAATGGCAACGAACAACAATCAAGGCGACGAACCGCACGCCACGTCTCTAGAGAGGCACGTCCAAACTCTTGTAGCGGCGGTTGAGCGCCTCACCAAGCAGAATCATGATTTAGAAGAACAATTGCGACAAAGGAATGCACACCAAAGTGCACCGGAGGAAGACCAGGAGGGTGCTAGTCCGGAAGGAAGGAACGTGGAAAGGCCTGAGGGTAGCAACGCTCCAACTAGACCGGAGCGGCAAGAAACCAACCGACCATCCGTCTCAGACACTTTGTCGACTCACATAGCTGCTAAAATGCAAGAGATGAGGGAACGTATGGATGTGATGATGAATGCCCTTAGAGGACGGGTATCCAGTGACCTGGACGACCTAGTCCATAGAACGGATTCGCCTTTCACAGCGCTCGTAAATTCATGCCCCCTTCCTCCAAAGTTTCGCATGCCTCCTGTGGAGAATTACGATGGATCCAAGGACCCATTGGATCACTTGGAATCTTTCAGAACCCTAATGCATCTTCAGGGTGTACCGGATGAAATCATGTGCAGGGCTTTTCTCACCACTTTGAAAGGGTCTGCGAGGGATTGGTACAGTAGACTGACGCCTAATTCCATTGGCACTTTTAAGGAATTAGGCGCACAGTTCGTATCACACTTTATCGGAAGTCACTGGCATAAGAGGTCTACTGCATGTATATTGAGTATTAAGCAACGAGAAGACGAGACATTAAGATCATACATAGCCCGCTTTAACAAGGAAGCCCTCTCGATAGACGAGGCGGATGACAAGATACTTGTGGCAGCATTCACAAACGGGCTACGAAAGGGTAAGTTTTTGTTCTCTCTATGCAAGAATAACCCAAAGACTATGTCCGACGTGTTTTACAGGGCGACGAAGTATATGAACGCAGAGGATGCCTTGCTAGTCCGAAAGGACTATAAGCCCAGAAAAAGGGAAAGACAGGAAGATGCGCAACCGGACAAAGGACGAAAAATGGCAAGAACCAGAGACCGACGAGGAGACCGGCGACCCAAAACGCCTTCGGGAAGATTTACGAGCTTCACCCCCCTCACAGGCCCAATTGACCAAGTGTTAATGCAGATCAAAGATGAAGGAACCTTGACGTTCCCGGGCAAGTTGAAGGGAGATCTGAACAAGAGGCCAAGAGATAGATACTACCGTTTTCATCGCGATCATGGCCACGATACGACGGACTGTTATGACTTGAAGCAACAGATTGAGGCCCTTATTAGGCAAGGAAGGTTGTAGAGGTTCGTGAGGAAGGAGAGAATGGATCAACCCCAGGAGCAGAATCCCAGATGGGAAAATGAGCGTCCTAGGCCACCCGTAGGAGATATACGGATGATTGTAGGGGGTAATACTTCTGCCGGGTCATCCAAAAAGGCCCGAAAAACCTACTTACGGATAGTTCAGAGCGTCCAGTCGACAGGTACTTCACCAACAGCGACACGACAAGATAGCCCCAGCATCGGGTTTACGGAAGAAGATGCGCGACGCCTTCACCACCCACATGACGACGCGCTTGTGGTCAGCATACGGGCAGGGGACTACAACATGCATCGAGTTTTGGTGGACAATGGGAGCTCTACAGATATCCTCTATTACCCCGCATTCCAGCAAATGGGGATTGACAAAGAACGACTGGTCCCAACGAACGCACCCCTTGTTGGCTTCAGAGGAACAAGGGTCTATCCTTTAGGTGTCGTTACGTTGTCTGTGACGGTTGGAGATTACCCACAGTAGATAACCAAGGATGTTTCTTTTCTCGTGCTTGATTGCTCTTCAGAGTATAACGCCATCCTCGGACGGCCCACTCTCAATGCATGGAAGGCTGTAACCTCTACCTACCATCTAATGATCAAATTTCCTACCGAATATAAGTTGGAGAATTGCGGGAAAATCAGGTGGCTGCACGGGAATGTTACGTCGCCATGATGGAAATGGATGATCACCTACAAGCAATGATATCGAGGAATAGAGAACAACGGCGGAACCGATAGAAGAGTTGGAAGAAGTTCAACTGGATGATTCTAGACCCGACCGAACAACCAGAATCGGCACCTTCACTGACCAAACAATCCGACAAGCACTCGTATTATTCCTCCAAAAAAATCAATATGTTTTTGTGTGGAGTCACAAGGACATGCCGAGAATAGATCCAACAGTCATAGTTCACAGGTTGAACGTATCACCTTCCTTCTCTTCGGTCTGACAGAAAAAGCGGGTGTTTACCCTAGAACGAGATCGAGCCATAGCGGAAGAGGTGCAGAAGCTACAAGAAGTGGACTTCATACGCGAGGTGTACTACCCTGATTGGTTGGCGAATGTAGTAATGGTCAAGAAGTCCAATGGGAAGTGGAGGATGTGCGTCGACTTCACGGATCTGAATAGAGCCTGCCCCAAGGACAGCTACCCACTCCCACGCATTGACACCCTTGTAGACTCCACCGCAAGACATGAACTTTTAAGCTTCATGGATGCTTTCTTCGGTTACAATCAGATCAAATTGGATAAATCTGATCAGGAAAAAACCTCATTTGTGACGAGCCAGGGACTTTTTTGCTACAAGGTAATGCCTTTCGGGCTTAAGAACGCGGGAACCACGTATCAGAGACTGATGAACAAAATGTTCGCGCACCAAATTGGTAGAAACGTGCAGGTTTACGTGGACGATATGTTGGTAAAAAGCGTAAAGGTGTCTAATCATCTGAAGGACCTCCAGGAGACTTTTAATACTCTTCGGACATACAAAATAAAGCTGAATCCGAGCAAATGCGCGTTCGGAGTAACTGCAGGAAAATTCTTGGGATTTATGATGTCCTAGAGGGGCATCGAAGTCAACCCGGAGAAGGTAAAGGCGATTATAGAGCTGTCTCCTCCAAGGACGGTAAAAGAAGTGCAAAGCTTGACCGGAAAGATAGCGGCTTTAAACAGGTTCGTATCAAGAGCAACGGACAAATGCCTCCCATTCTTCCGAACGCTAAAGAAATCTTTCGAGTGGACGGACGAGTGTCAAAAGGCATTCGAAGAGTTGAAGACATATCTCTCCGCTCCGCCGTTGCTTAGCCCATCTATGCCGGGGGAAGAATTGTTCCTGTACCTCGCTGTCTCCTCGAGAGCGATCAGTGCAGCTCTGATTAGAGAAGAAGGAAAGGTGCAGAAGCCCATGTACTTCATAAGCCGGGCATTAAGAAGAGCAGAAGAAAGATACCCACCAATGGAAAACTCGCATTTGCTCTTGTGACTGCGGCCCGAAAACTCAAGCCATATTTTCAAGCGCACACCATAAATGTCCTGACAGATAGACCCCTACGGAGAGCAATGAGCAATCCCGAATCGGCTGGACGGATGGTTCTATAGGCAATCGAGCTAAGTGAGTTCGATATCCAGTATCAGCCACGGACGGCAGTGAAAGGACAGATATTGGCGGACTTCGTTGCTGAATTCACTACCACAGAGGAGCAGGGGGCAGAAGAGACGCCCGCTTGGAGAATTCACACGGACTAATCTTCCAATAAGCGTGCTAGGGGTGCTGGAGTCATACTCCACACCCCGGAAGGAGACAAAATTGAATGCATGATCCGTCTGGACTTTCCTACTACTAACAATAAAGTAGAATACGAGGCCCTTGTTGCGGGACTGGAACTCACAATAGCGGCAGGAGCTAAGAAGGCGGTCGTTTACTTCGATTCACAAATCGTGACCAGTCAGGTTAATGGGAGCTATGATTGCAAGAATGAGAGGATGAAAAGGTACCTTGGGGAAGTGAAGGGTCGAACGAGTGGCCTCCAATTCACGATGATTCAAATCCCAAGAGAGGAGAACCAGGAAGCAGACCGACTTGCAAAGGCAGCTTTGGCTGAACCAATGATCGTCCCGGAACAGGTCTTGTCCTTTGTTTAACTTTCATCATTATTAGATGACATCAGCATGCAGGCGGTAAGCAATGAAGATTGCTGGACGGCTCCAATTATGGCGTATCTCAAGGAGGGCAAGCTGCCTGATAACAAAGAGAACGCGAGGAAGTTGAAGGTTACAGCTGCCCGGTTCGTCTTAATCAAAAACGTCCTATACAAACGAGGATTCTCCCGACCATATCTAAGATGCCTCGGCCGCGCAGAAGCAGACTACGTGATGAGAGAGATCCATGAAGGGGTTTGCGGAAACCATTCTGGATCAAGGTTTCTAGTGCACAAGCTACTCCGAACCGGATACTATTGGCCAACAATGCAAAAGGATGCCCATACATATGTTAGAGCTTGCAACAAGTGTCAACGATTTGGCAATCTCATTAGGCAGCCAACGGAAGAACTCACCCCTATGATGGCTCCATGGCCGTTCGCACAATGGGGGTTGGATATCATGGGTCCATTCCCTACAGCGGTAAGGCAGCTGAAATTCCTGGTGGTTGGTATTGACTACTTCACCAAATGGGTAGAAGCAGAAGCTCTGGCTACTATCACGGAGAAAAACATCCGTAGCTTTATGTGGAGAAGTATTATTTGCAGATACGGAATTCCAAGGGTGCTCGTTTCAGACAACGGGAAGCAATTCGACAACGACGCGTTCAGGGACTTTTGTTCTCAGCTAGGAATCAAAAATCACTACTCATCGCCTGCCCACCCACAGGCCAACAAACAAGTTGAAGTCATGAATCGGTCCTTGTTGAAGATTATCAAGACCCGGCTCGAGGGGGCAAAGGGGATCTGGCCGGACAAACTACCAAGCGTTTTATGGGCATACAGGACAACGGCGAGAACACCAACGGGAGAGACACCGTTTCGATTGGCGTATGGTACTGAGGCCCTCATACCAGCAGAGGTTGGATTAGCGAGCTACCGTGTGGAAAGCTACGACGAGAGCAAGAATAACGAAGCATTGCATTTAGAACTTGACCTTGTAGACGAGGTCAGGGCAGCAGCTGCACAAAGATTAGCACGATGCTAGGACATGATGGCAAAACATTACAACTCCAAGGTCAAGCATAGGAACTTCTAGGTAGGAGATCTGGTATTACGAAAAGTACTCAGCGTTACAAAGGATGCCTCCCAAGGAAAATTGGGTCCTAACTAGGAAGGGCCGTACAGAATTATCTCATGGCATAGGAAAGGAACGTACTATTTGGAGACGTTAAACGGAAGGAAACTGAGCCATCCGTGGAACACAGAGCACCTGAAGAAGTACTACCAGTAGTGCAGCAGGGCATAAGACAACACCCACCTCCTTATTTCCATATTTCCAGTTCATTTTTAAACAGTTGTAGTTTTTACTTATTAGAACCTAAGTTTTCTTTTCCATGAACAATATGGTCTACCAATCTGACATTATGAAAAGAGTTTTTATTCAGAACATATGAAATGTATGGTGCTCAAAATTTACCAAGTCCACAAAGTGGACGGATCATCCTAAAGGATTAAGACCTACTAAGTCCACAAAGTGGACGAATCATCCTAAAGGATGAAGACCTACAAAGTCCACAAAGTGGACGGGTCGTCTACTAAACCCACACAATGGACGGGATTATCCAAAAATGGGTAACAAATCTACCAAGTCCACATAGTGGACGAACATTAACTAAATCCACACAGTGGACGGGATTATCCAAAATGGACTCCTACTAAGTCTATATAGAATGGACGGGTCATCCAAAATGGATAAAAATTGTCCACATAGTGGACGGACCCCTACTAAGTCCATATAATGGACGGGTCATCCAAAATGGATAAAAATTGTCCACATAGTGGACGGACCCCTACTAAGTCCATATAATGGACGGGTCATTCGAAATGGACAAAAGTAAAATCGTCCACATTGTGGACGAGTCATCCAAAAAGGAATGAAAATTATGTCAAGTCCACGTTATAAAGAGATCTCTAAATCCGCATTGTGAACGGACCACCCAAATGGATAAAAATTGTCCACATAATGGACGGATCAACCTACAAGGATTGTTATCATATTATCACATAATATACGACGGAACGAAGTTCACAAAATACGACGATTCAACAAAATAAGCTAAGTAAAATTTCATAAAATGAAATGTTCACAATTAAAATACGACGGTTCAACAAAATAAATTACAACGGTTAAAGTTTTGACCGTGATAAAAAAAAAAAAAAAAAAAGCCGCTAATGATGCTTTGGGGATGTATTTTCATTCCTTTGATCGTTGTCTAGTTGAATTAGAGGGAGAGTTTGACCTTCGTCAGCTGGAGCAGTGACGGCAAGCACATCGTCTGTACTATCTGAACGGACGGACTGCGCAAGTGTTTGCCCTTGAGCATCGATGGAGACATGAGACACGTCTAGGTCGGGATACGAGGACTTGACCTGACGGATGGCATCGTCGAATCCATCAGCGAAGGAACTCCCAAGCTCTGCCAAAAGAAGGTCCGAGTCACCATACTCCTAGACGGCAACTTCTTTTGCATCGCGGAGTTGGGTCTTCGTGTCCGTCAGCTCCTTTTCCTTGTCTTTTAAAATTTGACGCAACTGCTCATTCTCCTTCTCCAGCTCACCTCTAACCTGCTCTGAGCACTTAAGCTTTCTATCCGTATTGATCTTCCAGGTTTTCAAGTCGTGAAGCTCATCCTCCATCGTCTTATTCTTCTTCCTAAGACGGTCCATAATTGTCTCGTGATTGAGACAACGGCCCATTAGCCCTTTCATCATCAGCATGGCCTAAAAGCAAAATACAACACTATGTAAATGACGGATGATAACGAAGATTACAAAGCTAGAGGACGGGTTCGAAAGTACCTGCGCAATATTAAAGAGGCTCGTCTCTCCCATCGCCTCCGTCGCATGGTTGCCGAGGTCCTCATAATCGTCAGCCGTCAGGATGGACGAGAGTTTTTCTAGGGCATAACTTGAGTCTTCTCGAAAGAGAACGGGTGGTTTCTCCCCGGTGGGAATTGGGCCCTTCATCAAGCCCTTACCCTTGCCATGCCTGACGGGTGGCTTCTCAGCCTCCAATGCTACGACGGGCTCTGGAGTGGTCTTCTGCTTCTTAGGCAGACGGTCAACCTTCTCCGGTTGATTCCGTTTTGACGGAAGAGATGGAACCGTTGCCTTAGCTTGACCAGCCTCTTGTTTTTTCTTCGCCGATTGTTGTTTGATGAAGGCTCTTCTCTTGGCAGCGTCCATCTCTGCAAATCGAAGACAGATGTAAAGAAAGGCAAGAGTAGAAAATAATAACGATAAAAGAAGACGGATAGAGTTACGACGGACTTACGTTTGCGTACTCTGCTATCGTAACGACGGGCGGCAGATGAAGGTTCAAGACCGTCACAATACCAATGGAGGGTATCAAGAGTGACAAGTTGTGCCCACGTCCTCTCTTGAAGCTTCGTCTTGTTGAAAATTCTCTCCAGGAAACTCCACTGCTCTAAGGTAACTTGTGGACGGTCCCGAGCTGCAAAAAAGACGATTAGACTTTGAAAAAATAAAATAAAATAACTTTCAAGGTTCAATTAGACAGAAACCAAAGCAATAGCATACCCGACGGAGGCATTATGCCCCATGTAGTGTCGACGGGCATATACGTGTCATCCCCTGGACGACACATCCATTCGTCCCCTTCCAAAAAGAAATACCTACTCTTCCAGTCCCTATTGGAGTCTAGTGTATCACTGACTAGCCTCAACAACCGGCTCCTGGCTACAGAACTGTACATTCCTTTTGACTTGACGATCTCCGTCGGACGGTAACAGTGGAAGAATTCTTTCACCGTCAACCTTTGGGAACCGTCGGACATGGCCCCATATAAAACCTCTACGCCTATGAATACTCTCCAGGCGTTTGGGGAGATCTGAGTGACGGATAGGCCAAGGTATTGAAGCAGACGACGGTGGAGAGAACTCAAAGGGAATCTAAGCCCTGCCTTCATGGCTTGCTCATAGATTCCAGCACCGTCGACCCCCCTGTAGTAACATTTCTTGGACTTGTGGGGGAGACGCAGACGGATGTTATCGGGTATTTGATACTTGGTTCTAAGCGTATTGAGGTGGGACTCAGTGATTGAAGACCTAAAATCATTCGCTGTCCAGAGGGGTAACATGACGAACTCTCTAAGACCGTCCGAACCAATCACAGATTGAACGGGGGGATCCACACCATCTAAGCTACTACTTGATGACTCTGAACTCTCCGCCTCCAGACCTTCATCATCTAGGGAAGAAGAGGTACTGGACAGATTCCTTTCTTCACTTGAAGTGTCAGGATCTCTTGGACCTGACGGGAATCTCTCATCGTAGCCCGCCCCTTCGCGGACAAACGATTGATTACTTGACGCACTAGACATTACCTACATTTATGACGGTATAACCTAAGACACTGACGAATCTAAAGAAAGTGCATATATATAAAATAATAAAATAAAAAGATAGACGGAAGAAGGGTTAGGAGTACATACCGGATCGAATTGAGCAAATATGAAATGACGGATAAAGTAGAGGGACAACAAGAATGCACAATAGGGATGACGGTGGTGCTCTGATTGCAAATTTTTTATAGGAAGAGAAAAATGAAGGAAGAAAAGGCAGGCTTTTATAGAGCGAAGGGCACAGAATACGAGGGGACGCCTTGTTTCAAGAAAATAGCTAATCAATAAGGGCCACGTGTCCTTCATAAGCCAGATCCGTCCTATCTCAACAAATTGACATATGCATCACTCCATGAATCCGTCTAGTATCGAAAGACGGATCCAAGGAGTGAAGGGGGCAACTGAAGAGGATGAAAAACATGAGACGGATCTTTCCTCCGTCCTAGGAGGACGGAGTGGAAGTGGACGGATTAATACCGTGGAAATGCATATAGGACGGTGCCGATCATTGAGTACCCATCCGATAATTGATTGATTATAAATCTTTAGTTGTTTGTCACACGATGTGTTTGACTTGGTTTTGCTTTATCTTCACGCAAGCGTGTACACCTGGAGTTCTTGCGTTACACGTTTGACCATAATAAGAAGACTCCTATATGGAAAAGAGCTCAAGAAGGAAGCAGAATCCTAAAAGGAAAGGAAATTCTACGCCAATATAAATACCCCAGAAACCCTAGCATCAAGGTACGCACAATTATCTGAACTCTGGCACTCTAGGGTTGAAAAATAAGACTCTGACTTGACCTTCGGAGGGTTTTTGGCCAGCACCACACCGGTGCTATCTTTTAGATACTCTTTTTTCCTTTTGCATGTGTTGCTTTGGTTTGAGGAGTGCTTGCAACTTACTGGTGATTTTTCGGCATCATCAGTTTCCATTGAATAGGTAGCCATCCATAATATAAAAATCAGCAAAAGGTTGCTTCTGTAGGAGCTTCTCCCAAGTTTAAATTTTTCATCGTCTTCATGTAACTCCTTTAAATGATTAAAGTCAACTACTTCATTACTTAAGGTGACTAATAATTTAGCGTTGACATTGGGTTTTTTGGCCTAATCGACCTCCCAACCATTTGGGAGTTCTTTGTTTTCCCCATGTGGCGAGACATGTCGTGAACATGTGTGAGTTGTGGACATTTAAATAGTTTATGTGCGCACATTAGTGAGTCTGTTTACTATCTTTCCATTTTTATAGTTGCCACCAACCATTGGTTTTAAGAGGTGTGATTGATCACCTATATCTAATCCATTTATTATCTTCATGTAACTCCTTTAAACGTTTAAAGTCAACCACTTCATTACTCAAGGTGACTAATAATTTAGTGTTGACATTGGGTTTTTTGGCCTGATCTACCACCCAACCGTTTGGAAGTTCTTCATTTTCCCCATGTGGTGAGACATGTCGTGAACATGTGTGAGTTGTGGACATTTAAATAGTTTTTGTGTGCACATTAGTGAGTCTGTTTACTATCTTTCCATTTTTATAGTTGCCACCAACCATTGATTTTAAGAGGTGTGATTGATCACCTATGTGTAATCCATTTATTATCTAATTAACTAAGGGCTTCCTTAAGGGCATGGATGAAGCTACATTTGGGCTTTGGGAGCAATGGCCTGCCTGGGATTTTGAGAAGAAAAAAAATATATGTATAATAGACTTGAAAAATAATTTGGACACACCAAAAAAAAAAACTAGCCCTCCCTCTCCAAATCTTGGCCCCTTGAGCCACATAATGCTCAAACAACGCAGATGAAAAGAAGCCCTCAAAGAGTGAAAAAGAAGGGATGAACTATTGGCTGCATTGAGCTTCACAGCACTTGAGAATGAAATCTTCGAGCTCATGAAGACCAGCCGCTCTGCAAATTAATGAATACCTACTCGCACTCCAAACAGTGCCGTTTAGGCCTCATCACTTCACTTGGTCACACCAAAAACTCAGTCCTCTTTGCTACTTCAAGTTTCATTCTCTCTCTCTCTCTCTCTCTCTCTTTAAATTCCCAAGTCCTAACATCTAAACTTAAAGAATTGAAGTACTGGTTCCTTTTCTTTTTGAGTTCTACTTTTTTCTATTGGTTATTAGGTGAAAAAAAATCAGTAGTACTTCTAAGGTTACAAACTATTTTACAAATTTTTTACCACAATTTTTTTATATGTGACAAACTGTAAGTGGTCATTTGTCACTTACATATAAACTTACCATTTTTTCTTCGCTACTCACACTCTCCCATGTTTTAGGACAAAAAAATTGTGAGATAAGTTGTGGTATTAGGTTTTCTTCTAAGTCAAATATGTAATAACTATGCATTACTTTTTCTCTTACTTGTGAGGTGGATGAACTTCATGTGTAGGTATAGTTTCTTCACTCTGCACGTGTAGCCTTGCTCCCACTCACACCCCCCAACCCCAACCCCAACCCCAACCCAACCCTATTGGCCATTTTTGATAATCTACACTGGAATAATAATTTTAGATTGATATTATCTAAAGGGGAATTATACTTTGCCCACCTATAATCTGCTTGAAAAACACTTTGCCTACCTGTGGTTTAAAAATTGATACTTTATCTACCTGAGGTAATTAGCTTTGTTTGTCTCCAGTTATCCATTTCTGTTAAAAACAAGGATAAATTTGTATTTTTGTTATCTTTTTATGTTTTTCTCCTCTCAAAACATAAAAAACTAAAAGCTAAGGGCATGTTTGGCAACTGTTTTCGTTTTCTATTTTTGTTTTCTTGTTTTCAAGGAAAAAAGAAAAAAACAAATTTTTTCTGTTTTCAAAATGAAAAACACGTTTGGTTAGTTGTTTTGAAAAACATATTTTTCAAAAAAAAAAAAATCAAGAAATTTGTTTGGTAGTTGTTTTTGAAAAAGTTGAATTTTGTTTTTTTTGGTTAATTTTTTTTAAATTATATTTATTCTAATTCAAAAACACATTTGCTCCAACGTATTTAAAATCCTTACACCTAAAGAAATTATAAATCAATTGTTTTGTATATAACATTCAAGCCTAAAACTGTAATCATATAAGTAAGATTGAAGCTATAATAATTATCAAGCGTTATAAAAGATAATCAATAACTAAAAAAGTTTACTACATGGCATCAATGCCCGGGAATCAATTTCATCCAAAAAAAAAAAAAACAAAAACATGGCATCAATGATGCCTAAGTTTTTTAAAAATTAAAAATTAAAACTTAAATTTTACATTTTCTTTTCATGTATCAACTTTTAGATCTTCTATTTTAACATATTAAAAATTAAAATTATGCGTGTCCTCACCTGATCCACTGAACGGAAAGAAAATCACCATTCAAGTGTTGTCCACTGTCTTTATACCACATAACCCGTCTTGGCGACCCCCTGCATCTAAACCTATATGAACATATTGATTGGACCTGGGCCGAAAACAGGCCCTGAAAAAATTCTTCAACTCCGATAACAACCCTCATCTCATTCAAACAACCCTCCAAATTCTCATCAACGTCAAAAACCACTCTAACCTAAATCTCCCAATTGTGAATTGTCTTTTCCTCAACTCCACAATCCACACCAATAACCATATAGTACAACAGCATCAATAACAAAACACCATAAAAAAATCAATACTTTCAATCAGAAACCTAGCTATAAGATCAACAACAAAGTACAAATAGAATCAATAACTGAAACCTTAGAACCCAACAATATCAGATAAGTGGCATGAAGAAGCTGCCTTTACAGTTAAATTCAGTTATAGGATAGCCACAAAAACATAAGGAATACCGTAATCTGAAACTCATGTTGTGTTTCCTCTTAAAACAAAAAATCCATGACCAAAACAACACATATAGCTGCTAAAGATGGAAAATTCGACACAGACAAAAGGGTGGTGTTTGAACAAAAGAGTAGACAAAGGTACTTTTTTCTAGACAAGTGTTTGATCAGCCACTTGAAAATACAGAAGGTCTACCACTTCACGTTGAAAAATTAAAGCCCTCCAAGAAACCATCAAATCACAAATAATTCAATTTTTAATGTGTTAAAATAGCAGATTTAAAAGTTGATACATGAAAATAATAGGTAAAAGTTAGGTTTTAATTTTTACAAAATCTAATTTTTAGATCTTTTTTTTCCTTTGATTTTTTAGTTTTTTATATTTTGAGATGAGAGAGATATAAAAGGGTAACAAAACTACAAATTTATCTTTTTTTTAACAGGAGTAAGTAACAGGAGACAAACGAAGATAATTTCAGGTGACTAAAGTGTCAATCTTTAAACCACAGGTAGGTAAAGCATTTTTCAGGCAAACCACTTGTGGACAAAGTGTAATTTTCCCTTATCTAAATGTTTGATTCATAGAAACAACAGTTTTAAACAAGTTTGCCAATAGGTGAAGATGAGAAGTGTGATTTTTAAAATTGTTTACCCAAATAGACACAGAGTGAGTAATTACTAAAGTTACTAAATTAGAGTATTAAGAGTATTCACATCAAGTGTGCTAAAATAGTTAAAATGCAATTTTTAGCTCCCAAAACACTAAAAATTAAAAATCTACTGCATCAAAGGTGCCAAACCTTTAATTTTTTAACACCTAACTACAGTAAACTACCATCTCTAGTAACTTACTGTAACTAGACGGTAAATAGAAAAAAAAAGTTATTTAATATGAAATTTAGAGAGAGAGAGAGACTTGAGTGGTAAAAGAAAGAATTAAAAAAAAAAAGGAATATTTAAATGAAGTAGTAAAATAATAGTGTATTTGATGTTGGGTCTTGAGTATATTTAAAGTGAGATGTAATGATAGATAAAGTAGCATTTTGAGTTGCTAAAAACTAAATTTTTTAGTACATTTGATGTAAATGCTCTTAGTAATTTATAAAGAAAAAAATAATGATAAAGTTAGTAAAAACATTTGATTGGTTAATGGGTAATAAAGGGCAATACATTATAAATTGATGCTTCCCGCGGTGGGTAATAGTTGGTGTGGGGCAATGGGTGAGTGAGAGAGTGTGTGATTTGAATAATTAATGAGCATAAATAAAGATAAAGACAACAACATAAAATATAACACAAACTTAACGAAAAAAAGTTGTCAAGTCTGTCCTCATTGCTAACTCATAATGCTATAACTAGCTAATAACTTGATAATAGAATTTATATATTGAAAACTATTGAATTATAAATTGGTAAGTAATAAATTTAGAATTAATGCATTATGCATATTGCTCACATACTTATATTCGTTTTTCTTAGTAATGATAATTATTCTTTTTGTGAGATTCAATCATAGCTGATTTTCAAGATTTAAAAGAAAGTCAAGTTTTCTTTCCATAATGAATACTAAACGGATACTTATTTGGATTTTTATGATTTATGTTTTTTGGTCTAAACCTTGGCCCCTCCTAACTAGAAATTCTAGCTTCATCCCTACTTAAGGGTTTTTAAGCTAAAGGTTAAGGCAAGTGTCTTGCACCAAAGACATAGACTTAAAATTTCTATTATGTGCAGAAAATGTGTTAGGCACCTCACAACATCTATTATACGATAATACATTGTTTTGATTTAATCTTGATTTCTATAATTTGAAATAAGACTATTCATTTGACATTTAGATTCAAAGAAACATATAAAGATTGGATATGCATTTACATGCATGTAAAGGGGTATGTACATATGGGTATGCATAGACATGTGAAGATGCATGACCATTTGAGAATGCATGTACATGTAAAATGCATATGCATATGAATATGTAAGGTAACTCAATTAGGTATGCATATTGAAATTACCTTAAGTGTAATAAAAGCCTTACCTCATTCCTTTTAAATCATAGCATACACCTCTCACAATATATATATATATATATATATATATATATATATATATATATATATATATATATATATCCACTATTTTACATAAAATAAAAAGGATTTTGATTCTCACAAATCCACTATTCTACATCCATTTTAATATGTATCAAAATATAGACATTCTTACATCAATTATGAATATGTATATAAAAATTGCTACCTACTCTTCTTTCATCTTCATCAAGAAAAACGAATAATTTGTAACTTCCAGAATCTTTCATTATTTTTTTAATAGATAAGTACCTTTCATTGAAATTAATGTTTGGTTCAATGGAAAATATTTTTCAAACATAACTAATTTCATGTGATAATATTTTTCGAGAAAGAAAATATTTTCTAATGTTTGGTTGCGTTCTTGAAAATATTACAGAAAGCCAACAATGACCGACAACAGATGGTGGTGGAGACCCGTGGCCATCTATGGTGGCGGCATCGGCCAGCAACTAGGCTATTATTGATGACCAAGGACATTAGTAGGGGGTGGGGTTGGATGGCTGATAGTGGGGGTGGGGATTGGGTGGATAATTATAAGGGTAGAGGTTCAGTTGATGAGTTTTGAGTGAAGCAGAAAATAGTTTACTTAATAGAAAAGCGTAAACTAATTACCGCCATAAATTTCATTATTTAACGACTAGCTAGAAAAACAATTTTGGTTGATCAACATTTTCTTGAGTCGTCCTATATACCCGTAAATTTAGAAAATATATTCTATTTCCTCGTCACTTCACGCTAAGTTTGGTTGATTAGTCTAGCAACTCCCATGTAAGAGGAATTAGTGGGTAATCAACATAAAGGTGACATAAAATTAAAGTTGCCACCGTAGGCTCTTCATCGAACAGAAAACAGTTTTGTAGCTTCAACATTGGTTGATTAATCAACACTGGCTTTGCATGCAAGGCTGGCAATGCTGCGATTTGCCATCATTTGCGAAGGTGCAGAGAGTCAACATTAGTAGGCTCCTTTTTTTTTTTTTTTTTTTTAATTTTCCAATCTCTCAAGAAACGAAAAAGTCTTTGTCTTCTTCTTGGTGGGGACTGGACTGGGGAGTCTTCTCTAAGTATTCCAAGTAATACACCATTTTTTTTCTCAATATTAATACTTTGAATATAAAGTACTGATAAGAAAAGTAAATAATAACAATAGTGCTTGCTTTTCTGAACTATGCTGCCCATTATTTCGTTGCGTCCACAAATAATGTCATGAAATCAACACGGCAACACCAAGCTTTGGAAATTTCTGAGAATCTACATTAGGTACGATGAGATGCTAAGCCAAAAAATACCACTGCACCGAACCCTAGTCGATGACTAATAGATGGCGTTGATTCAACAACAGTAGACTTTGAGTTCTTTTACTTTATCCAAAGAAATTAATATCGTCCCTCAGTTACGTTGAGTGATCTCTCCGTCGAGTTTATTCGATTCACATGCACTACCATTTTACACAGCTCAGATTGGTTGACAAGTTTAAGACTCTTGTATATCCCTGTGCGATAATATGAATACTTTTTTGTGTTTCACATTATTATTTAGATTAGATTATTATATTCATTGTTTCTTAATAGTTAAAATTTTTGGACAAACAGCAATTTTATTATAGTATTAGTACACGTAAATTTGAATCTTCCCCATAAATACAATTATCGAGTACCAAAAAAATAAAGAAACTTGAGAGACATCAATATTGCATGTTAGCCCTTGGCCCGGTTAAATTATTTTTGGAGCCATCAAAGGTCCTTTTTTTACCATAACAATGCTATAGTCAAATCAAATTTTACAACTTTTCTTTTTGAATTTTGATTTTGCAGCTTAATAAGGTTGTAATTAATGCAACAACGCTTTTTTAAGGGAATTGCTATTAATATTATTTTCATTGTACATTAATCAAAACATATCATCACAATAATAACGAAAAAAAAAGGAATTTTATTGTGTCACTAAATTGATTGTTCTTTTTTGTTATTTTTTTAAAGAAAATAATTCGATAGCTAATAAAACGTAGATTTATATATTGGATATCTCTATTGAAAACAGTATAAAATGTTAATTGAGTTACAAAATTTTTGGCCTAATATATATATAATGTCGATATAGTATTTTTTTTTTTTTTTAAGAACGATTGTATCAAATATTTTTATTAATCTAGTGCTAAATCAGCACTAGCAAGTATTTAATATCAACAATCTCCATCCAGAATGAGGAGAAGCAAGAGCATTTGCTACAAAGTTTGCCTGCTTTGCGTATACATGAGAAATGATAATGCCATTAGATGGCAGCAGCGGTTTCTCGTATAAAGCACTAACAATAATAATATGAATTTTGAAGTAATAAACTGTACCATAATGCTATCTATCAAAAATTAAAAATAAAAATAAATACTGGTTGAAGGAAAATATTTAGTATGTAAATATTTTTGATCATTAAAAAAAACAGTAAGGACGTTAGTTTGCAACTTTGATAATGTGAGGCATTTTAGAATATTAAAATTTGAACTTTCTCTCTACTTCAAATTTATATATATATATTGATTTAGATATGCAACTACATGTTAGCAGACAGGTTGACATCCATAACTAGATGGGGAGGTTTCTCATGAGCAGCTCCATGAGACCCTTTTCTCTCATATGCTTTGAGGTTGTAAGAAAGTGATTTCAAGGAACCGTTCTATAAAATAAAGTTTTCCATTAAATAGAGATCATAGTATAAGACCAACAGATAGAAAACAACATATTAATGTCCTGTAATCTATGTTCTTATAAGCAGATGACATTAACTATAAGAGAATTTCCCCCATATTCTTATAAAGCTTACTCAAATGATTACCGTCAAAAAGTACTTCAAAAAACCAAAACAACAAAACAAAATTTGTCTAACACCCTAGATTCATCAGGGACTAAGGAAGCGTCAAGCGAAGAGCATCGTCAAGTACTAAGGGAGAGTCAGGCTTTACCCCATTCATTAGTTTCAGCCTTATACATTTGTCCAAGACATGTGAAAGATGGTTAACTAAGCAACTCACACAGTTGACAGGACGGATATGGTTGAGTCTAGGGGTGGCAAAATTGGATATAACTTGCAAACCCAATATGACATTACACGAAATTAAGGTTATGGGTTGAGGCTTAATGAGTTCGTGTCATATTCGGGTTGACACGATTGACTTGTTTAATATACGGGTTGGGTTAGTATTCAATCTATAGAACCTGTTTGACTCGTCTGACTTATTTAATTAAATGACATTTTACTAATATACACTAACTCTAGGTATATAAACTTATTAGTTGTTCTAGTTTATTTTCTTTGACATATCGTGATTAATTATTTATAATATTAAGATATTCTTTAGTTTTAAATGATTATTTGTGATGTAGTTATTAGTTAATTATGAATTTTATATTAAAATTTTTTTTTGTCATAATTTTTTTTTTCATTTTGATAAAATCTTATAAACAGGTTGACATGAATGATTCTTTTAATAAATGAATTGTGTTAAGGTTGAGAAATCTTGACTCGTTTAATAAATATGTCGAGTTAGTGTCGACCAATATAGTCGGATACTCATAGGTTGACATGACACGAATTCGACATGAAAACATGAATTCAAACCCTTAGTTGACTCATCCAAAAAGCTTGAAGGATTATGAGCATACTTGAATTGTTTGTCTAAGGACGGTCATTCGTTGCCTATATAGATGGACGAATAAGGACACTTAGGGGCTGATTGGATTTTGATGTTTCCATCACTTATCACCCAATTTTCATCACTCATCACTCAAAAATGGTGGGACACACGGAGATGCAGCTTTGCTTGGATTTGTTTTCAAGTTTTGTTTTCATCACTCAATTCTCACATTTTTTAGTAATGAGATACAAAAACTGAAAACAAGTTTTAGATATTTTTGAGTTATAAAAATTGAGTTATGATGATATTTTTGTAATTCTGCTGAACTTAATGGGTCCCACTCACATTTTAAGTCCCATCCGTGGCAAAGCAATAATGCCTAGCCAACGGCTACAGCACTATTCATTCCAGCCTTTATTTCTTTTCCCTGATTTCTCTTAACCTTCTCCTGGACTTGTGTGTTTCTCAGCCTCCATTGTTGTTGTTTTTGAAATGTGATATTGCTTTCTAAAATCTCCATGATCCGGTGAGTGTGATCACTAATCTCCCTCTTCTTCTTCCACAACTCTCAGCCTTGCATGCCATTTCCCTTGGTGACAGCTCCTGCTACTAGATTTTACTGCAACAAGTCGTGAGTGTATTTTTTTTTTCTTCCTTTCTTCACATCTATTGCTTTTTCAGCTGGAACACCATCTTCCTTTAAATATACCAAGTCCTCGGTCACCATAACGTCATTCCAAAGATTTACAAAACACCAAACGCAAACCCAAAAAAAAAAACACTCACCTGCGTATTGTAGCCACTCTCAAAGAAGAAGACACTGACAGAGAGAAAGAGTCAATTTTGTATTTATTAAAAAAAATGAATAAAGAAGAAGACAAACCTGTGGAACAATGGTAGCATGGTTAGAGGGTGGGTTCCATGTTTTTGAGTTTTTAAAGTTGAAAATAGAACTGAGTTTTAGGTGCCAAACCGAGTTTTGGAAATATTTGGGGATTATTGAGTTATAAGAAATGAGTTATAGAGTAATGAGTAATGAGTGAATATTTTTTTTTCACCCAAACATCCCTTTAGCTTTTCAAAGCTAAGTGCATACCCTACTCTGCTCAAATGTAGATATTACTACACAATTTCCTTCTACTTTTCCACAGGCACCATGTATGATATGGGAATATTGAACCCACAGATTTTGGTGCCACTAACTCACAACCTTGGTTACACTGATGCCTACATTCTAGCAAACGTAGTTATCCCAGATCCCCTATATATAAACACTAATATATCATAATTTCGAAGTACGTAAAAACACAATTGTCAAATATTAAGAGGCTATTTGGTTAGTTGAAAAAATGCAATATTCTGTATTCATTTTCAAGTTTTTGGAGGACCTACCACTAAAAATTTGGTTTGGTTTAATATTTATACTCAATTTTCATTTTAAGTATTCTAAAAGTTGTATTTGAATACAAGAAAGTAATAACAATTTTTTAGCGTTTTTGTTTTCTATGAATACAAATACAGTGACATATTCGTAAATATTATGAAAACATAAAGTTACTTTTTTTTGAAATAGAAAACAATGACCACTTACCAAACACTATCAAATGTGAATATATGTATTTTTTCTATATTTAAATTTAGGATTTGAATATAGAATACAAAAAAATGAAAAGTAGATATATTACTTTTTTGAAACCAAACAGGCCCTTAGTTCTTTGAGTTCTTAGAGATTATTGTGAATTTCTAATATAACCTTCAGAAGGTCATTGGCCAGAATCATACTAATACACTCTAAATGTATTTCACTCTTTAGGTTATCTGATGACTACGAATTCGGACAATTGACTTACTGATGATTTTGTACATCATTGTATTCGAATTCTCTTTCCATTAAGTTTTTTAATGAATATCTAGAAGAAAAAAAAAATTTATAGAGCCACCGCTGGTGCTAATAAGGTATTAATTAGAGCTATCTTTTTTTACAAAGGTCATACACAAAATCTGTTCCGCGTGGGCGTGGCCCATTAGCGGACCTGGACTTTGCAAGAACAGTGCTGCCGACATTTTCATAGTATTTGGAAAGTCTCTCGAGTGTCATCGTTGGGGCATGCAGATGCAAGTTTGTGCATGATACACATTACATCATTGGTCGTCAGCTCAACAAAGGATACATGATTTTATTTTTTTTAATAAAAAAATACACATTTTTCTTCGACGAAGCATCCTCAACGCGGAATCTCTGGACCTTCGACGAAGCAGCATACGCATTTAGTTTCCTATGAATTGCTATTCACAAAGTCAAAGAAAAAGAAAAAAAAAAAAAAGTGTATATATATAGAGTGCTGTGAAACTTAAAAATTGTTATCACCTATCCATGTAATTAACCTCTTTCCCTTCTGCCTCAATATAATTGCTCTTCTCCTGCGTGCCCACCTATGTACTTCATTCTATCTTTTTCCCTTTACCAATAATTGTTAGTTTGGGTCACTGTTAGTTTATTTGTTAGTCTTTTTGTTGCTGCTGTTGTTGCTGAAAGTGTTCTTCTGAGGCCTAGCCATAGGTTTGGACCGTTTGGTATAAACTTCCAAATTCAGACAAGCAAAATGTTAACCCAGAGCTTTGACTATGTATAAGGCTTATATTTATTTTAGGTCAATGCTGGCTATGGTGGCATCCTTGCGTCTCAACAAACGGCCTTGTCAATGCGGCTAGCATATCTCCAAGAAACCTAAAGGAGCTAAATCCCATACCGAGTGCAGATAAAACTGAGAAGGTATAAGTTTATTTTGCCCTTCATAAAGTTTCCGTAAGACTTTTTCTAATAAAGTTTGAGAGAAAATATCTAATTGAGAGAATCAATTGGAATTTTCATTGATTAAGGAAAATAATACGAACTCGAGTTTATATACAAAAAATAATATAAAAGAGAGGGAAAACTAATCTTGTAACTAAACTAACAAACTCTTGTAATGATTATTTAAAAAAAAAAAACTCATTGTTCGTTTGTTGTTAATGTTGTTGCAGAAAGTGTCTTCATTGGCTAGTTTTCACATAAATTTCCAAATTTAGAAAATCAAAATGTTAACCAAAAGCTCTTGCCAAGAATTGGACCCTGAGTCTCAAGAAACTGTCACTCCAAGAGACCGTTGGAAAAGGGTTGTTTCAAAGTTACTAGAGCGAAATCTCATACCAAAAGTTGATGAATCTAAGAAAGTTTCTCGTTCTCTAGAGAAATTAGTCTCTTCATGGGCTTCCTTTGACGTTGACACTAAATTAGTAAGTTTTCTATGTTGGGCTTTGTAGAGCCTAGTTGTATTTGATCCGATTGACGACCCGAATAATGTTTGCGTGATTTTTTAATGGGAAATTTTTTGAGATTTAGTCCATGGAGCGGAGGCTTAGGTCGACAGGTCCAAGTCAGAGTGCTCATGGACAAGCCTTTTGGGGGTCTGGGAGCAATGCCCCAGGGAAAAACTTTTGGCCTGTTTTATAATCTATTGTGAATCCTGTGCACAGGATGTAGAAAACATTGTTTTATGATTAAGGTTTGTTGTTGTTTTTTTTTAGAGAGAAAAAAAGACTGTAGCCGCACTTTGTATTTTTTTCTTGATAATAGTGAAATTCTTGCAACTTCGTGGACGTAGGCAAATTGCCGAACCACGTAAATACTGTCTCGTGCGTGTGATTATTTTTCTTTGGCGTGTATTTTTCTCTATATTTTGTTTCTCACAGGTTTAGGAATTCGTGGAAATTTCCTGCACTCTCCCAGTCTCCCTTGTATCTATGTTATGCATGTATATGGTGGATGGAGAAACTTTAATTTAGTTTGATTGAATGTTTGGAGTGCATTAATGATAAAGCTTATATTTGTTTAGGTCATTGATGGTGATGGTGGCAACCATGAGTCTCAGAAAATGGCCTTGCCAATGGCAAGCATATCTTCAGAAAACCTAAAGGAGCTAAATCTCATACTGAGCGCAGATCAAGCTGAGAAGGTATAAGTTTTTTTTTTTTTTACCTCCACGTAGTTTCTAGGAGACGCTTTCTGTTAAAGTTTAAGGGAAAATATCCAATTGAGAGAATCAATTGGAATTCTCATTTTTTAAGGAAAATGATACATACTTCAGTTTATATACAAAACAGAGTATAAAAGAGAGGGAAAACTAATTTTGTAACTAACCTAACCAACTTGTTATAGTTATTAACATTGTTTGGAAATCAAGACCATACATAGAACAAAAAAAAAATTCAAAATTTTTAAGATTGGACTAGGATTCAATTAAGGAGATACGGTGACCAAATAAAAATTATTAATTTTATTATATATAATTTTTTTGAAAAGCATTATGTATAATAAATATAATCATTTGTAAGAAAAGACTCAAAAAGTTGACTTACCAATAGGTCAATGTCTTAGTCAACATATCTTGCGGCTTGGGTTCGTGTCCCCATCTATTTCTAAAAGATGGATGATTAAATAAAACATACATATAAATGAAACATTTTAAGGGCACATATTAATAAAACTCTTTTATCACTAATTACACTCCCCTAAACTGATATTTATCTTCTATCACTAATCAAGAGTACAATTATACGACTATAGGATTAAGTACAGAACATTCTCTCCACAAAAAAAAAAAATACAGAACCTTTTTTTGGAATTACAGAATGTATGAAATAACAGAACTACAAGTCTATTTCTAACACTTTCTTTTCAAAAACCACCCTAATTTCAGTTGACCAATAGATACATGACACGTATCTTCTGTTGCTAACTAAGAGTACAATTAAAGGACTGTAGTATTAAGTACAGAACATTTTAAAAAACATTGAATTTTTTTTTTTAGGAAGTACAGAACTACAAGTCTATCTCTAACTCTTTCTTTTCAAAGTTTCAAAGGTTTTTTTTTTTGGCTTTATGGAGAAGAAGATAATAACGCTTTCAGTTTCAAGTAGTTTTAGCACTCAAAAAAAAAGTTTCAAGTAGTTTAGGAATGTGGGTTGAAAATTGATGCTGCCTTCTTTAATTCCCGTTGTTTTCATTTTAAAGAAGTTTTAAATCAAATTGACTCTATTTTGGAATTGTCAATCTTTTACTTAACAAATAGATAAGTTTGGTATTTTTTTTAAATAATTATAACATGCTATTAATTTTGCAATTCAAAACTTTTTCTCTTTAAACCCTCGAATACTTAGCCTGAAGTTATTGTAAGTGCACAATTGCACCTGGACCCAAGAACAGTTATGGGCTCAGGCTCAATGAGCCTTAAACAATGAAAATTTGTAGAGAGTGGGCTTGAAACCTAGGTTAGAAGTGAGTGAAGATTAAATGACAAACTAAAGATTGCCAGTATTAGGAAACAGCAAAGAGTAATGTAAATAGGTCTCCTCGGACGTAAGCCGAGAGCTGTTCTTATATTATCTCTCTCTTTGTCTTTTTTCTTTTTAGGTTACAAAAAGTTCCGTCCTCATTTCTGTTCTAGGTCTTTTCTTAAATACTCTTCTTCTTAATACTTTATACACGTGTTGCCCCCAACTCCTCCCTTAGTATAGATATTTCTTTTCTTAGTGCCTTTGAACAGTAACTAGAAGTTTCCCTTCCACTGTTTAAGTGTCACCTCCCCATTAATGCGGCGGGGTGGTAGGTGCGGGGTCTTTAATGTGGAGGTAGCAGCCTTTGTCTTTGACATTTCTTCAACACCGGTGCTTCGGGGCATTCAAGGGTTCACCCCTTTTAACCATTGGTCTTGACCGTGTCATTCCCTAACTGTACCATGAAGTCCGGGTTCTGCGGCGTCACCGAGGGTAAGTTCACCCTCGGCCGGGTCCTCGGACCTTCGGCGCATGGGCCGACCCATAGTATTAACAATTTCCAAACCCAGGGTCAGGTCGGCCCTCCTTAACACGGCCCAAAAGGCCCATGTTCCCATCAGGATCTTTTTACCCCCCACAGTTATAATAAAATTCCCTATATTTTAGAGTTTAGAAAAAATAACAGATTTCAAGGCTTAGCTTTCGCATAGTCCAAATTTTCAAATTTATTCGCATAGAAAATGACTTTTCTTTTGACATGAAAAAGTCATAAACTTATATTTTATTTTAAATAAATATTTTAAGAACTTTAAGGGCGTTAAGCTTATGGTTTTAAAAACCGGGCCAGGCCAGGCCGGTTGGTTCAATTAAAACTGACACTAAACCAATCCAGTAAAAATCGAAACATTAATTGACAATTCAACTACTAAAAACCAAGAACATGACCTATTTTTTATTCTTTAACTGTTTTAGTTTATAAAACCATGCTTAAAAGGTCAATAATCTTGCATGAATCAATTACGTGCTTTAAAAGTGAAGAGATTTAAGGGCCTGAAGACAATAGTTGTGGCGAGGTGGATTTTTATATTAAGGTATATCATTTGCTTTCGTAAATATTAAAATTTTAAAAATATAATACATCTTTTTTCTTTTGAAAGAAAGTAGGTCATAAATTTTTTGGGTCCAAGACAAGAATATGATTATTTTTCCCCGAATAAATTGCACTTTTAAAACTTTGGGGCCCACCCTAGGATCATAACTAGCAATTTAAAATATATATATTTTTCAAGTGTAAATGTCCAACTAGAGGACATGGCCCCCCTTGGTCTCTACATAAATCAGTCCCTAGCTTTGTTAAGCTGTAAGTTCACATGGTCACCTCATTGGGCTTGGCTAACCCAAATGCCAACATGGTAAATAAATAAGAAAACGATGGGTTCAATAAGTGTTTCAATCTGCATTTGAGTCAAATGAGTTCAAGATTAATTTTGGGGTGTCGAGGAGAAAAGTTTGAGTTATATTATTTGGTTGTTTTTGATATATGTGTTGGTGAAAAAATGTGTGAAAAAATGCGTAATATTATTTAAAATGTGTGAAAATGTGTTAGAACTAGCTTGCCAAACACTCCCAAAAAATAGCCAGAATACTAATGTATCTTCTAATTGATACTTTGCAGGATGTGGAAATATCATCTAGATCACCTCAACTTTCCATAAGTGTAGATTTGGACTGTGAGAATGACAATGGTAATAGTAATGTAAAACTCCTACAAGCAAACATTACCAAGCTCGTAAAGGAGAAAGACTTGGATTCAATACAGAATTTTGGAGGCATCCGAAGAATTGTAGAGGCTCTAGGTACAGATTTAAAGATGGGAATCCCTAATCTTGGGCAAGATCTATGCTCTCAATGCATGCCTAGCACAGTCTTCCTAGCACCAGCTCCTGCACAAGGCTTCTTCAAATTCCTCTTAAAAACATGCAATAATTGGATTATGTTCCTTCAATTCGTTTATGCAATGTTGTTACTTAGCTTTGGGATCGTTATGGAAAGCCCGGTTGGTTGGCATGAAGGGGTCATCACCATTCTTTTCATCGTCATGTTTGTGCTTATTCATTCCTTTCGGGAGTTTTGGCTTGAACGTTCGCAGAAGATGTCAAGAAAGAAGAAACCATTGGAAATGCAGCAAATGCAAGTGGATGTTGTTAGAGGGGGATGCTTGCTGAAAGTATCTATCTCATATGTTTTGTGGGGTGACATAGTATGCCTCAAGATGGGATCTTTGGTCCCTGCTGATGGTTTGCTCATATCTTGTGAATTCTTAGAACTGGATGATGGTTTAGACTGTGTCATTGATGACAAAAACCCATTTCTATTCTATGGTCCAAAGGTGACCGATGGAAAAGGTCACATGCTAGTTACATCAGTGGGTACAAACACAGTATTGGGTGAGTTATTGAACCAGCAGGTTACCAATGGCATCCTCGACAAGACCCCATTACCAGCACAACTTGACGAGCTGAACACTGGCACACAAATTGCAGGGCTTTTACTCTCCATCCAGAACCTGGTCGTGTTGTTCTTCCGTTTTAAGCTTCAAAAGAAAAGTTTTCAATTTAACCTCCCAGATCTCAAGGGAAAACCAATTGCAAGTAAAGAGATCCTGGATGAGAGCAAGAAAATTGTCTTGAAACCAAATGGGAAGATCAGTACTTTAACAGCTTCACTTTTTACGTCGCTGTTGGGAGTAACAGAAGGGATACCTTTTGTGATCGCACTCGCCATTGGTTATTGGAATAAGAAGATGCTATCTGGCAAGGCCATTGCTCAAGAACCATTGGCTTGTCTCACCATGAGTTCAGTCACAACTATCTGTATCGACAAAACTGGTTGGCTAACACTAAACCCAATGGCTGTTGATGTGAACTGGAGCAAGACAAGAAAAGAAATAGAAGCTTGGCTAAATGCTGGAGTTAACATCATACTGGTTTCAGAAGATACTGTCTCAGATTTAAAAGACATAGCTCGCAAGTGTGGACTAATTCCCAATGCAGATAGATTGGTTCTTGAGGGTGTAGATTTTCGAAATTACACCAACGAAGATCGGATGGATAAAGTGGATAAGATTGTCTTAATGGGAAGTTCAAGCTCTTCTGAAATGCACCTTCTAGTGCAATGTTTGAAGAAAAAAGGCCACATAGTAGCAATGGTTGGTGTTAAAACAAATGTGATTCTTGCACTAAAGGAAGCTAATGTAGGGATTACGATAAGCACCTGCAGCAGTGAAATGGTTAGAGAAAGTTCTGACATCATCATCATGGATAGCAATCTCAGTTTCTTGGTCAGTATTTTTAGGTGCGGAAGATGTATTTATGACAATATTCGCAAGTATATGCAACTTGAGCTCACCATGAATATAGCAGGGCTGTTGATAACCTCTATCACAACAATGTTTTGTGGATATTCTCCATTTACAGCAATCCAATTCTTCTGGGCATACTTCGTTGTTACTCTTCTAGGTGGCCTTGGATTATTGACTGAGCCACCAACAGAGAAACTGATGGAAAAACCACCACTGGAACAAACTAAACAACTTATAACTATGGACATTTGGAGAAACGTTGTCATTCAAGCTCTATATCAAGTTGTTGTCTCAGTAGCCTGCCAATTCATAGGGGAAATTGTGATTAACATAAGCAAGGAGGTTAGTAAAACTATGGTCTTCAATATTTTTGTCCTCTGCCAAGTGTGTAACCTTATTAATGCAAGACAAGTGAGGAAGAAGAATGCGTTTGAACACTTTCATCGTAACCCACTGTTTTTGTTGGCTGTGGGTGTTATTCTGGTTCTGCAGGTGGCTTTTATTGAGATTTCACATATTCTTGTAGACGATGCGAGGTTGAGTTGGATTCAGTGGTTCGTTTGTCTCCTAATTGGGATGGCTTCATGGGGTATTGTCTATTGATTGGGTTAGAAAGTGACCTCTTGTGTGTTGTGTTGTGTATTAAGGAGATTGCAAGTCCCATAAGTCAGAAGTTGTTATAGCTCATATTACGTGTGATTGGCTTGTTAGTGTGTTTGTTAAGAGAGTAAAGTCCTGTTAAAATTATATATAACTAGTTGTTGGTCAATGCATTGCACAGTTTTTTTTTTCTCCCCTAATTTATAAATAATTTTTAGCCAACTACTGCATTTCTTTACAAATATTTCGTAAGAGATATGATAAGTATTATCAAATAGTTAAATTTCATTACATTTTTTTTCATGGTTTTGAAACTAGACGGTTCAGATAACCATATAAGAGAATTAAGGTTGTTGGACCGCGATTCAACTTGATTAGGTTGAACTATGATATGACATAAATCAAATAATAATAAATAAAAGGTGTAAATTCACTTTTAGTCCATACATTTTGATTCTATTTTTATTTTGGTCTCTACATTTTCATTTCATCACTTTTAGTCCCTAAACTAATTAACGCGTGTTATTTTAGTCCCTACCATCACTTAACTAACAGAAAATACTGACGTGACTAACGGAGGGATTAAAATATTATTAAAAATCCACCGTGACACTCATTACCCATGCCACGTCAGATT
Organism: Castanea sativa; assembly: GCF_040712315.1. Taxonomy (NCBI): domain Eukaryota; kingdom Viridiplantae; phylum Streptophyta; class Magnoliopsida; order Fagales; family Fagaceae; genus Castanea; species Castanea sativa. The sequence goes on along the minus strand of NC_134013.1, from coordinate 49,837,043 downwards.
ATAATTTAAAAAAAAATTAATTTCTCAATTTTAACAAAAGAAAAATGAATACATCAATTTAGATATGTGTTCATCTTCAACAAGAATACTAAAGAACACAAACCCAGATTTTAAACATAAGAACACATGCTCGGATTTTCTCACATTTTCTTGTCCTTTCTTGTCAACCAAACATAAGAACACAAACACAAACCGATCTCTAGCAAGAACACAAACACAAAACTAGCAGCAGATCTCAGATTTTCTCAAACCAAAAAACCCAGATTTTCTCAAACCAAAAAGCCCAGATATACAAAATCACAGATCAAGCCCAGATTTTCTCATCTTTCCGAGAAACCAACACAAAATCAATTTAAACCAAACACAAACCGATCTCCAGCAAGAACACAAACATAAACCCAACAGCAAATCTAGAGCAAACCCACAAATATCAAACCCAGAAAACAAAGTAACCCATAAATTTCATAACTAAATATTCAAAACAAACAAAGACCATTAGAGCAAGATCTCTTCAAACCTAACCGATCCTTGCAACTTCCCAATACAAACAAACCCATATGAAACTGAGAACCCAAACCCATATAAAACTAAAACCATAACCGAAGATCTAAGATTTTGAACCTGAGAATCCGAGTCTTCAAGTGGAGGTGTCGAAGTCTTCAATTTCGACGTGGTTGGCCGCCTTCACTGGTCCACAAAGCTTCATTGTTGAAGTGAACCCGAGTTTGAGATTTGATCTAGACGAAGTCCCATTCTTAAGCACTCAATCAGTTAAGCAAAAGAGAAAGATCAAAGACCCATAAATCCATAAACCCAAACCAACCACCAAAAAACAAACCCAAAATACTAAAATTCCATAAATGAAAATTGGCATCTGAGAGAGAGAGAGAGAGAGAGAGAGAGAGAGAGAGAGAGAGAGAGAGAGAGAGAGAGAGAGAACATATGAATGTTCTTTGGGAAGAACTTATTCTTCCAAAAAATCTAATTAAAAACCTGCATGTGGCATCCAACCCATCTATTAATGCTTGGAAATTGGGAATTGGGAGATATACAAATGCATGGCAGCCATGTGTTTAAATTTATTTATTTATTTTGGGTGTGTTAATATTGATTAATATTGTGGTTGTAAATCGGTTTGGTATTTTGTTCATATTTGGGTATTTTGAGTTTGTTAACATTTGGGTATGTGATGGGTTAACTGATGATATTGAATTGGGTCTATGTTCTTGTTCAAGTTAAATTAGATCTTAATTCATGTTACTTTTAATTTTTAATGCTATTTTTTATTTTGTTAAATTGAGAAATTATTATTTTAACTCATATTTTTTTCTTTTGTTAAAATTGAGAAATTAATTTTTTTTTTAAATTATAATCTGACGTGGCATAGGTAACGAGTGCCACAGTGAATTTTTAATAATATTTTAATTCATCTGTTAGCCATATCATCATTTTCTGTTAGTTGAGTGACAGTAGGGACTAAAATAACACGTGTTAATTGGTTTAGCGACTAAAAGTGGTGAAATGAAAATGTAGGGACCAAAATAGAAATAGGGTAAAAATATAGGGACTAAAAGTGCATTTACGCCTAAATAAAATACAAATAATAGAAAAATTTTATAGAAATTAGTAACCTTTAAGTTACGAAAAAAAAATTTAAATAAGAGTAAATTTCATAAATCTACCTTAGGGTTTGGACTATTACCAATCAAGTCCATAACATTTAAAAATCCATCATTTCAGTTCATAAACCATACGGCATTACAAACTGTTACATAATTTTTAGTTTCTCTCTATCAGACGCCTCTTCTCTTTCTAACCATGCTTCTCTCTCTCTCTCTCTCTCTCTCTCTCTGACTTTCTTGTATCTCTCTCTAATTTCTATTTTCTCTCTACAACTTTGCGGTGGCCCCTAGATGGTGGGTTTGCTTGTTTCTCTTCTCTTTGTCTTTGTAGTGGCGCTAGGACCTAGGTTCACTAATTTCTCTACGATCTTCATCTTTACGACAGTGTCATGGTGGTGGGTTCGCGGTGCTTTGAGGGTTTTGGTTAGGATTAATGGTAAAGGATTTGGGTTTTGTCGTGGGTCAGCTTTGGAGGTTTGTGGGTTTTGGTTTAGATCATTGGTTCTAGGTTTATTGTGGGGCGGTTGGTGGTGGATAGTCACACAGTAATGGGTTTGTGGGTTTTAATGATGCCGATGAGGTTGTTTTGCTGATAGGTTTGTGACTTTTGTTGATGATCGGTGGTTTTGGGTTTGTGGGTTTGCTTATGCTAATGCCATTGTTTTGTTGATGGGTTTGTGAGTTTTGCTGATGGTAAGTGGTGGGTGGTGGGTGAAATCCATTCAAGCTTTATTTTTCCTATTTGTTTATTAAGAAAGGTTGTAAGTTGTGTTCAATTTTTTTTCTTCTAATTTGACTCAAAATTTCAAAGAAAGGGAAGAGAGAAAGGTTGTAGGTTGTGAGAAAGGGATGAGAGAAAAGGTTGTAGTTTGTGTGAGAAAGGTTGTGTTCTTCAAAAAAAAAATTTCTTCCAATCTGACTCATAATTTCAAAGAAAGGGAAGAGAGAGACTCAGGGTGAGGGATGAGGAGAGTAAAATATGTAATAGCATTACAAAGCATTTGGGGTTAAAGATTGAGATGGTTAGTTTTTAAATGTTCTGGACTTGATTGATAATAGTCCAAACCTCAGGGTAGGTTTGTGAAATTTACCCTTTAAATACATAATGAAAAACCCCAATTTATTTCATATTAATGACATTTCCCAAGCAATGTAATAAAAACCCCTTCTTCTAGACTTTTACCCCTTTTTTTCCTACTTCTCAGTTTTCGTCTCTTTCTCTCCCCAATCTCTCGTCCTCCCCATTTCCTCAAACAAACTATATCAAAGTAAAGCAACAAGTCTCTCTTTCACAATTTCAACCATAGTTGTCAAATCGTGAATTGTATCGTGAATTGTTTTTTCATTTTTATGTATCGTGTATCGTTCGTATTATATCGTGTATCGTAAGATACACAAACAGTATATAAAATTTCTAAAACATTATACATATACATGTATATATTATAAAATTGAAACATATACAAATAATGACTACTTTAATTATCACTTATGACTTATGTTATAGTATTTGACTAAGCTGACCAAACAAATTCATTAGAGTTCAAAGTCACTACATATTATATTAGTCAAAATACTTTTTTCCTAATCATATTCTTCACGGCCTAATCAAAATCATCTCCATAGTCCAAGTCAATGAAGTTATCATCTTCATCATCTTGCAAAATCATTTCATCATTGACATCTTCTTCATCATCTCCAACATCCACTATCTTTTCTGGTTCTTCAATTTCAATAACTATTTCTTTATTTTACTTTTTGGCATTCAAATTTCTTAGACCTATAAAAATAATAACAAAAAATATATATTGTCAAAATTAACATTTCACTCATAATATAGAAAAGAAAATTTCAATTTAATATTAATCTATACCTCTCTTTCTTTTTCTACTATATCCTTTCTCATTAACTTCAAAATATTCATGAATGTCCATCCATGAAGTATCTTCTGGCAAGCAAGGTTCTTCCTTTTCGGTAATCCATTTATCATTAGATTCCATATCCAATAGACAAATTGGATCATATGAGTCACCACTCTCTTCTCTCTTTATTTGTCTCAACTCCACATTAATATTATAGTTTACAAACACCAAAACATTCACTCTTTGTTGCTCAAGACAATTTCTTTTTTTGGTGTGTACATGATCAAAAGTACTCCAATTTCTTTCACATCCTGTTGCACTACTAGTTAGGCTCAAGACACGTATAGCTAAGTTTTAAAGCTCTTTGCAATGTACTCTATAACTTTCCCACCACAATGCTATATTGCCAACAAGAGAAATTGTAAAGGGTTACAATATAATTACTATAACAACAAATAAAAAGCTGCATTAAGATGATGATGATGATCAATAATGATAATAATAACAATAGCACTTACCTGGCTACTTCTTTGTTCTTGTAAATATAACCATTTCTTTTCCAAACAATCCCTTAGCTTTATCAAATTTCTCTAATTGCAGATCAATCTTACACCTCTCCAAAGTTGTAGGACACATCCTTTCAATCACTTCATAAAGTCCAACTCTCACTTCTTCACTTACAGCAAAGTTGGGATCATAATGAAACCTATCACAATTTTATATCTTATAAATATATATGCATACAAAATATAAAGATTAAAATTCAAATATATAACAATTCAAATAATAAACTTACTTAGAATTGAGAAAATAAGTTGCTGCATGTAGAGGCCTACAATGTTGAAGCTTCCATCTAGTTTCAATAATTCTCAATATAGGTCTATATCTCCTTTGCACATCATTAAATTTTTTCTGAATTTGCTCTTTTGCACTATCCATAGCTTCATATATGTAGCTCGTTGCTGGTTTTGCATCACCATCTACAAGCCTTAAAACTTTTACTAAAGGAATCACACATTTCAAGCAAAATTTAATAGCAGACCAAAACTTTGGATCACTCAAGATATTTAATTGGACATTAATGCCATCACTTTTCTTTGCGTAGGGACTCTTAGCTCATTCCACAAATGCAAACATAGACCTTAGTCCAATTTTTTGTTGATATATACTCTTCAAAGTTAAGTAGGCAATGGCAAATCTTGCGACACCTTGTCTTGCCAATTCCCTTCCTTTTTGTATATTTTCTCATCAAATCAAGCACCCAAATATGACAGTAAATAAAAACAATGTCTTCTTTATGCTTTATTTTTTTATAGTATTTGCATTCATAGGCAAATCACCAATGTCATGAAGCATCAAATCAATACAATGGGCAACACAATGATTCCAAAAGATCTTATGTCTTTTTTCCATTAATTTTTCACCAATTGAAACATAAGCCAAAGCACTATCTATCACTACTTGTACCACATTCTCCTCTCCAATTTCTTACACCAAAGATCCAGCAATTGAAATAAATTTTCAGCATTCTTGGAAATATCAGAGGCGTCAATAGATTTAAGAAAAAATATTCCCTTTAGACTATTGACAAGGAAGTTTGTGATAGACCTCTCTATATTATTCGTCCATCCATCTGACATCAAAGTGCAAACTGTTTTTTTTTTTTTTCCACTCATTTTTATTCTTATCCAATGTGAAGTGCATATTTTCTACCTCTTTTTTCAAGAAAGCCACCCTTGTTTCATGATAAGTAGGGAGTTTCAATCCTTTGCCATAATTAGCAATTGAATCCATCACTTTTTTAAACAAAGGGCTCTTGACTAAATGAAAAGGTATAGCATGAGCATTAAAAAATCTACAAATAGCCAAACAATTTACAGTACGATCTTTACTAAGGAAGGTAAAGTCACTTGTTTAGGATTTGATTTTCCTTTCAAATACACATCCATGGTTCCCTTTTTTGTATTATCACCACCAATCTTTTGTAATTCATCTTCTTGAGGACATTCAACATCAAACTCATCATCAAGTTGCTCATTTTATTTTTAATGTTTTCCAAAAGCTTGACAAAATAATTTTTAACATCTTCGGGCACTTTCAAGCATGGTTTAACATCCTTATGTGTATGTGCTAGAAGGTTTTTCATTCTTATGACTCCAGCCCTATACACACTCGATTGTACACACATGATTTAATCAAGGAAGATGACTACGTTGACCATCCATCTACCCCACAAATCATTCTTGCATCACATGCATCATTCTGCTCTTGCATTACATGCATCTATTTGTTCTTGCATTACATGCATCATGTCATTCATTACCTATCATGAAAGTGATCCTGAGATTTTAACAGTTGCAACGGTGCTTCCAGTTTCCAAATCGGACCATCGGATTGAAAGCTATCATGTGATCAAATTTGCATAGTCCGTATGCATTGTGTCTAGGAAACGTCGACCACACACGATTAATTTAAATTAATTCTGATTGGTCAAACAATTAAAATTAATTAAATATTTTTGTGATTGGTTGATAATTAGTGTTTAAAATAGAGATGCATGCATAGGAATAAAAGGGATGATTGGATAACAATAAAATTGTAATTAATCTAAACTTTATCAAGATCTATTTTAAGGGATTTATCCACAAGATAATTGTTCAAGATAATGGTTCAAGATAATTGTTCTGAAAAAGCCTAAATTGTCCAAAAAAGAGATAAAAAATCATATACGGAGGATGAAAACACGTCTATATACAAGAACCGGCCAAAAAACCATAGAAAGAAAGTCTAATTGGCACCCAAACACGAAAGTGCGTTCGGCATCCAAGGGTCAATTCAGCACTTTTGGAGTGTCGAACGACACTTTGAAAGTGCCGAATTGCACTTGGATGGGCTTTGGCCCAATGACCTTCAAGTGACAATAATGCACACCCTTTTCAACATTTTTGCAAAATGATGCGTTCGAATTCAAACTCTAATCGTCCATACCTATTTTTTAGGGATTTCTGACTTCCATAAGTAGATACTGAATCTCATAATTCAGCACCTTTTTTTTTACGCTCGGAGGGCATACGTTTTGAGACTAAAAGAGTGTTGATATTCTTTGATCCTCTCTGAGAATTGCTACAAGAATTAGGGTTTTTAGGTTTTAAGGATAACTGAATAAGTTTCTTTAAACCCTAAAACATCCTCTTAAGAATAAAGAGTGCTCATGCAAGAGGTTGTTTCATTTACCCTATATTTTCCATGCTCCCTTTTATGTTAATGAATGTTTATTTCCATAACATGAATGATTCATAATTATTTTGTTTAAAGCATGATTGTTTTTTTCTATGTAATTGTTATAATCTCTATCTTGAATGTCAATAATTTGCACGTGAACAATACTTTTTCTTAAAAATAAAAATAGATCTACATCTTTATAAGATGTAAATCTAACTTTTTCTTGATCAAAAAACGGATCTGCATCTTTCTAAGATGTAGATCTGAATTTTTCTCAATTAAAAAACTGATTTGTATCTTTCTTAGATATGAATATGATTTTCTTTAACATATGCAGATTTTTTAAATAAAGAAAAAGATTAAACATGTTTGTGGTTGTGTTTGTTTTAATTCATGATTGCATAAATTGAAATTATGAGTGAAACTCTCTTCTTAAAGAAAAATCATTTTCATTTTTTTTAACATCTAAAAAATAGATCTGATTCTTTTTTTTTGTTATCAAAACCATTTTTTTTATTATCATAAAACAAATCTAATTTTTTTACAAAAGTCAAAACCATTTTTTTTTTTTTATCTCTTAAAAGCAGATCTGAATTAATTAGGACAAAAAGTCATGTATATTTGGTAGATTGTAACTAGGACCCAAAACTATGTAAAGTTCAAATTTTCGAACTTGTATTTTTATTTATTCAATCAATGAATGGAACATTCAGTCATATAAATCTATATTTAGTTTTTCTTATTTTTTTTTCATAAAAAAATAAATGGCGACTCTATACTACTTACCCAAAAAGAGAGGTGCCCTTAAAAGCACTAAAAAAATCTCTCTTTTTTGAGAGGCAACTTTTGCGGTCTCTCACAACCCCAATATTCATTTGAGCAATAATTACATTTAAGCTTAAGCCTACTTGTCTTATCATCATTAATACGTACACAATAATCCCAAGTGGGATCTTTTTCTTATTTCTTTTCCTCGTATCACCCATTTTTTTATACACCTGAAAACAAATATGAACACATGAATTTATAGTCAATCAACAACTTTTATGTACACAAATTAAGCATCACAGTCACACTATCACAGATTCATAGTATCAATATTAACATTACAAAATACATATATAAATATAAAATATTTATATGTAAACACTCATATGCATACATTGATACATATTCAATTATACTAAACTAATGTTGTATAAGCCACTTGGCTATATTAAACTAAATTAACTAATATAATAGGTTAATAAAAATAAATAATTACTGTGGGGAGTAAAAGGACCCAAGTGGGCTTATGGGCCTTTGGGCTGTAACATGGAGGGCCGACCTGCTCCAGGGTTAAACTCTATGAGTTGGCACATACGCCGAGGGTCCGAGGGTGCAGCCGAGGGTGAATTTCACCTCAGACAAATCCAAGAGAACTCAAGATTTTATTATAAAGGTCAAGGCACAACTTTGGATAAAAGGGATAAAAGGGGACATCCAGAATCTTCTAGATGCATCAGTATTAAGGAAAATATCAAGTGTAAATGCTGCCACCTCCGCATTAAAGTCTCTGCACCTACCTCCCTGGCCGCATTAATGGGGAGGTGACCCCTAAACAGTGAGGGGGAAATTTCTAGTCACTGTTTGAAAAGTATCAAGGAAGGAAGTATAAAAGGGGGGTAAAGGCCAAAGAAAAGGGAGGATCGAGAACAAAGAAAGGAATTAAGAAATTGTAATCTTTGAGGAAGAAAGAGAAATAATAGAGAAGTAGTCCTCGGCTCACGTCCGAGGAGACCCATTTGCAATTATCATTCGTTGTTTGCAAGTGTTTGCACATACCAGTTTGTTATTAAGCTCCCAGTACTTCTAACCTAGGTTTTAAGCCCACGCTCTACAAATTTTATTGTTTAAGACTCATTGGGCCTGAGCCCGTGATTGTCTTTGGGTCCAGGTGCAATTGTGCACTTACAATTACAATAATTCTTTAGTATAAAGAATTAATCAAAAAAATTTATTAATAAAAAAGAAAAACTAACCTTACACACACAGTGGACCGAAGGTGAGGCAGCACTTGTTGTTGTTGTCTTGCTTTAGTAGCATGTGGGAGTGTGGGGCTTTTGGGTTAGGAAAAGGAATAGAAGAAAAAGACAAAGTGTGGTCCTTGTTGAGCTTGTGGTCCCTTGATGAGGGATCTCTTGAAAGTTGATGATCTAAAAGCTAAAAAGATGAAAACAAAGAGAGAGGGAGCCAAACAGTTTTGGGAAAGTTGAGAGCTTGAGATACATAGGAAAATATCAAAATAAAAAAATGTGTGAGTGTGGCCGTGTGCTGTGGGTAAATCAACTTAATTGTGGTTCAAATTTTTTAGGGCAAAAGAAAATAAATTAATTAATTAATTAATAAGGCTTTTGTACTGGGCCAAACAGCAAAAATAGCCCAATTTGTTTTTTTTTAAATGGAAAACGTTTTAGGCTAAACTTGAAAACATTTGGGCTGAAATTTTGGTTAAAAAGTCTATTAAGCCATTTGTTTATGTATCGTCCGATACACACGATACATACGACACATACAACTGTATCGTCCGATTCATAAGCACTTATGACACATATCAATGAGACAACACTTTTTTCACACGATACGATAGGTATCATGTATCGTATGATACTGACAACTATGGCTTCAACCTTCACTCACTCTTCCCCTTTCTCTCCCTACCTCACTCTTTCTTCTCTAAAGAAAAGATTCAGTGAACAGGAAGCTACTCCCCACAACAACCCAAACTATTCTTTCCCATTTTTAATAGTGAAGTTTTCCTGGAAGAAATTGGAAAACTCATGTCCAGTTTAGAAAATCACGCGGTTTGACTGCAGTTTGAGAGGTTCACAGCAAAAATAGAATTTTCAATTTTGCGAGTTTAAAAAATGGGACTGATTAGATTCTCGGTTAACCCGGTTCAACCAACTTGTCTAGTTCAGTTTTCAAAACCATGTATTTTTTAACTATACTTCAACATATATTGATAGGTAACATTATTTACTTTACTTTTTCAAGATTTTGAAACCAAATGGGTTGAAAAATTATCACTCAATTTTGCCAATAGCCTTCTGTATTAAACTTCAATTTAAAATTTTAAAAGTACATACAAAATAAGATTTTTATCAATATAATTTTGTGAATTTCATGACCTTTAAATGACCAAAGATTTTGTCAACACTTATAAAATGCTTGAATCTACAAAAGTTACCTTTATAAGAGAGAAAACAAAAATTAGAGCTAGCAATAACTAATATTTGCATCAATCAATAAAATACCAACCATAACATAACGAAAAATATATATTTCTTTTGCATGATAGATCTAAAACTTGAACATAAATTAAATACCAATTAAATATTTTAATCTATCAAAAGTTACAAACGAAAATACTAGGTCATTCCTTTACATGTAACTTTGACAAAGTACCAATCCAATAAAAAGGGGAAGAACCACCTTATGACTCTTTCCCTAATTAGTTTAATAAACAAACAATATAACACATACACACTTCTAGAGAAAGCTAGTGTTAATGAAAGTTAGTCAATATCTAAGGAGGTTGTTCTAGTTGTTAAATATGAGATTTAGAGTTTCGTAAAAAGGAATGCTAAGGCCCTGTTTGGTTCTCCTTAGGGATGTATTCATTTTCTATTTCTCAAATCATTAACTCATTTACTCTACCCAACCAATTTTATGTTTGGCATAAATTTTCTAGTCTAGTTTTTGTTTGTTTTTCAACTTTTTCCACTTTATATCTTTCAGTTAAAAATTTACCTCAACACCCACACCACACTCATACCAACGGGCTAACCAAAACCAAACCCAGCATCCACCTCCATCACCACCACAACCCCACCTCCATCACCACCACCAAATTGGAACCCACAAAGGCACAACCACACCACAACCACCCACCACCATTTCTCCCTTTAGTACACCCAACCATAGGCAAATCCACAGCCTACATCACCACAGCCACAACCAAACCCACACCTACCACCATTTCCTCCACCGATACACCAACCCACAACCAAATCCACAGCCACAACAACACCTACCACCATAGCCACAATTAAAATCACACCCAAACCCAAATCAAAACTCATGCCCAAACCCAAATCAACACCCACATTTCCATCACACCATAAAACCACCATCACCACCAAACCCAAATCCATCAGCACAGCCACAATTAAACACAAACCCAAACCCAAATCAAAACTCATGCACAAACCTAAATCAAAACCCACACTTCCATCACACCCACATCACACCATAAAACCACCATCACCACCAAACCCAAACCCACCACCCACAACACACCATATTGACCACCACCTCCCAAATCAATCTAACAAAGAGAGAGAGAGAGAGAGAGAGAGAGAGAGAGAGAGAGAAAGAGAAATCAATCTTGCTAAGGAGAGAGAGATGGAGAAAAAAAACTATCTTACCTAGGAGAAGAGAGAAAAATCAGTACAGAGAGAAGAAGAGAAATCAGTGCAAAGGAGAGAGAAAGGAATGACTTGAGTCACTAGCTCCGCTTGGGAAGAGGGAATGGAATGGAATGAAAAGAATAATTTTAGAATATTCTTCCCTTCCTTTGTTTGGGAGTTTTAATGAAGGGAATGGAAAGTCCATCCCTTATTTAGGAGTTTAAGTGGGAGGGAATAGAATGGATACGAGGGAACACTCATTCCTCTCTATTCCCTTAAAATCTCAAATTTTCATTCCCTCCGAAATTGGGAGGAATGGGAGAGAATAGAATTAGATTTAATGAATTTTTTACTAAAACTCTCAAAATACCCCTATATATCCAACTATTTATTTTAAAATAGGGTTCTAATAGTAATATTGTCATAAAATGATTTCATTCTATTCCCTCCATGTTACTTCCAAACAAGATTACTTACATTCCATTCATTTTCATTCCTTTCTATTCTTTTATTTTAAAACATCCAATCAAGGTTACTTAATTCCATTCCATTCCATTCTTTTCCATTCCTTTCCCTTACTTAAATACATTCCATTCCATTTCATTCCCTTACTTAAATACATTCTATTCCATTCCATTCCCTTATGATCATTCCATTTCATTCCATTCCCTTCCCTTATGAACTCCCAAGCGGAGCCTAATTTGTGAGGTACAACACTGGGAAGAGAGAGAGAGAGAGAGAGAGCTAAAGTTGTGGTAAATTAAAAGAGATCTGTTGGTTCAAACCCACCAACTTGGGGTTTTTACAAAAATGCCATTGCATTCATTTTTCTGAAAATGAAATCAGCAAAAAATTCCACTTTTTTTTAATACTAAAAATGAAAAATGAAAAATGAACACAAATACAAAGTTAAACAAGTTTTTTAGTGGTAAGTCCCACAAAAACTGAAAATGAATACAAAATACACCTCCTTTTTGCTTAAACCAAATAGGCCCTAAGCTTCAAGAACAAAGATCGCACATAATGTAACACACTTTTATCTTAAAAAGTTCCAAACAATTTCATTTTTGTTATTACAAAATAAAAACACCATTTAACAATTGTAATTCTATTATTGAGTGATTTTTCAAATCTTAATTAAGTGACTCTCATATTTTTCAAATCTTAGGCAAGAAATAGAGTTCTAATCAAGGTTGTAGCGCAAGCTATTCTAACTAATACTATGAGTTTTTAAAAATTCTTGATTCACTACAAAAAAAAGGTTCTATAGCCGCGTTTTTAAAACGTGGCTATAGCTCCAAAAAACGTGGCTATAGGACCATTTGGTCTATAGCCGCGTTTTTTTAGGCCACGTTTTTAACCATGGCCTAAAATGCGTAACTATAGGCCTATGGCCACGTTTTTTGTAGCCGTGGCTATAGGCAGACCAATGGCCACGTCTTAGGCCGCGTTTTTACAAACACAACTGAAAAAAACGCTGCCTAAGACCCGCGTGTTTTGTAGTGATTCCCTTTGTGATAAACTGACAAGCATGAAGAAATATGATTTGGCTAAGCTGGGAAAATTTATATGCTCCAAAGGCGTATGGAGGCATGGGCTTTAAATAACTCGAACCCTTTAATTTAGATTTACTAGCTAAGCAAGGTTGAAGATTGCAGACAGGTAAAGATTCATTGGAATACCATGTTTTTAGAATTAAGTATTTCACTTAATTGTGAATTTGTGCAAGCTTCTATGGGAAAAAAATCCTTCATATGTTTGGAGAAGCATTATGGTTGCCCAACAGCTAGTGGAAAATGGTTTACGTTGGCAGGTTGGCAATGGTAAGTGCATTTGGGTTTGTGAGGATAGGTGGCTACATCATCTACTTATAAAGTAACTTCTCCACCACATGCTCTAGCACCAAAAGCTCGGGTCTATGACCACCGTGGGGGTATGTTTGATGGTAGAAGTTTTCAAATTATTTCACTTGGTAAGCAGTTCAAGTGGTAGCTCTAGCAAGGCTCTGGTGGTACACGTGGTATCACCCATCCAATGGTACATGTGGTATTATCCATTACTCTCACATGGCGTGGAGTTGATGAGTCCACACTAAAGATCCCCTTTTTTATTGGGCCAAAAAAAAAAAAAAAAACCTCAAGTCTATGACCTCATGGAATTCAGAGTTAATCCAACATACTTTCTTTCCCCCATAAAGCCGATACTATTCGAGGGATAGCTTTGAGTTCGAGTCTACTTGATGACAAACAGATTTAGACTAATAGCTAATGGCCTTTTGCAATATTTGTAGTTCCTATAAGCTGGCCTTGTAGTTGTCTTCCCGGAGTAATGTGGGTTCTTCTTCTGATGACTGTTGTAGCTTGAGGAAATTCTGGAAACAACTCTGGAATGTGACTCCATGATGTTTTTATTGCTTTTCAATCTTAATAAAGTTATTGTCTTCCCATTATAAAACTCTGCACCAACAGTCTTGCTCGATAAACCAATTTTTAAATTGGCCAATGCCTATAAGAACAACACTTTCAAAAATGATTTTGTCCCAATAATTTTTTCGAGAGCACTATAAATGGACATAATCATATTGCGCTTTTGCAACATCAAGATATGCACCGTTATTCGTTTATCTAATCTTTACCCCCTTGTGGGTCTTGAATCACGCCACCACTATCGTAAGCCCTTTTTTTTTTTCTTTTTTTTCTTTTCTTTTTATATGGGATCATCATCATAAGCCACTTGGTTTCATAAAAGCAAAAAAATTGGTAAGCCACCAGTTTATTTACTTTTATAAATAAATAATTTGGAAAAGAAGAAGAGTGGATATAATCTAGCTAAGCATAATTCCAGTCTAACTCAAAGTTGCTTAAATACTTAATAAACTATTTTCTTATTCGCCAAAGGCTTTATAGTCTAATTTGCACATCATCTTGTACAAAATTATTGCAAGTCTAGGGGAGAATTATATTGTAACTATCTAAAAAAAACCTTTCTTTTATTCTTTTTTTAGTGTAGGACTTTAAAATAAAACAAAAAAAAAATTTGACATTGAGGAGGTCATAGGAATGATAATACATGAGATCATATCCATTAACCTCTTCAAATTTTTATCCTATTTGAAGAGTAAGGCTGCATTTGTTTGAACTAAAAACACTTTCAGGAAATCATTTTACGCGTTTACGTATGTTTGGCAGCCACGGAAAATTCGGTCAACGGAAAATCATTTACAGTTGACCAAAAAATAAACCCCTTCCAACAGAAAATCATTTCCACTTTGATTTTACCTTCAAACCATTTCCGAAAATCATACCTGAAGAGAGAGCTCAGCACACTCCTCACACAGTCCAAAACCCATCTCCAAGCTCACCTCAGCCAAACTCCGGCCAACCCAGATTGTGCCACCCCCCGGTCCCAAACCCATCTCCAAACCATTTCCAAAAAAAAAAAAAAAAGAACCAAACCAAGATCAACTCCAACGCCGCGCAATCTCGCCGTTCGGGCCGTGCCTCTCACCGCCGATCAAGCAAAGATCGATCCAACGCTGCATGATCAAGCAAAGATCAATCCCCACCGTGCGATCTCGCCTTCGCCGTCCATCGCGCGATCGAACCTCCGCCGCGTGTCTCGCCTTCGCCGTCGATCACGCGATCGAAGCCTCCACCGCGCGATCGAAGCCTCCGCCGCGCGATCGAAGCCTTCGATCGCACGATCTCTCCTCTCTCTCTCTCTTCCTTCTTCTCTCCCGGATTTGATGATTTTTTTTTTTTTTTGGTTTTGTTTGTTTTGTGTTTCTCTGAGAAAGGATTTTTACATATTGATTGGAAGCTAAGAAAATGTGAGAAAATGTGAGCAATAAGGAGAAAATGTGTTTTTTATAATATTTTCAAGAACACAACCAAATACCTGAAAATATTTTTCAAAATATTTTTTAAAATGCCACCAAACACCTAAAAATATTTTCTTTTCCCGAAAATATTTTCACCTGAAATTATTTTACACCCGAAAAATATTTTACACCCAAACAAACGCAGCCTAAATAATTCATTTTGCTTTTTGCAACTCTATCATTTCTGCATCACATTTAAATATTATTTCTTTCATCATTTCTTTATCTTTTTTTTATTTTAATTTGGCTCTAATTCGATTAGTTTTATGAGAAAATTAGTGTTTTGTCTTTATTTTAATTTTGCCTCTCTCTTGAGTTTAGAGTCGTTTGAGAAAGATAAAGTTGAATATTTTAATCGTATTTAATTCGTTTTATTCTTTTGCTAATAAAAGTAGCTTTTCACTAAGAGAGTGACTATTCATTAGAAAAAGAAAAAAAGAAAAAAAAAAACTTTTGGCATTTTAGAAAGGCTGTATGTTGGAGCTTCATTTTGTGGTTACTCTTTAAAACAAAGAAAATTTTTTGTTTGCCGTTGGAGATGCTTTGAGCCACCCAAATCCCAAAGCATATCCCATCCCCTTAACCCAATACCAATGAACTTGTATATTTTATGGGGGAAAATGCTAGGAAAATATCTTATAATTTTACATATATACCCGTTGGTACTTTTAACAGTGATATATAAATATCAAACATTTGTCGAGAGCATTTTACCTCAAATGACGGAGTCCAAATCTTCTGATCTATTTTTCTTACTCCACTCTATACTTCACAAATAAAAACTTGTCACATGTTCATCTAATTAATTAAATACTATCATTATTGACTTATTAATGTTATGGTTATCAATTAATAGTAATACTTAATTAATTAGGTGAACACATGACAAGTTTTAATTGGTGAAGTATAGAATGGAGTAGGAAAAGTGAGACAGAAGATTTGGACTCCAAGTGACCATTCTTGATATTTTCAATGAATATGTTTAGATTTCAAACTTTCTTCCCCCAACTATCACATTATCCAAAAAAAAATACTAAACTTTTATTCTTGTGACAATTTAAACAGTTTATCAATCTCTCTTACATTTATGAATAAAAATTTTTGCCATCTTTAGCACACCTAAAAATGGCATGATTGTATTACTTACAAGTTACAACCTCTATGCGCAACATTTTATTATTGCCAAATGTAACGGAGATGGATAAATGGTTTAGATTGTATATTGCAAATAGGGATGGACCAAAAGGGACCCCTTGGCCCTAAAGAAAAAAATTTGCTAGTAATATCTTTTTGGGTGAATTACGTATTTAGTCTTTATCTTATACTTCATATTTCTTAAGAATGGCAACAGGTCGAGTTCGGCCCGGGTTTTTACATACCCGAACCCGACCCGCAGGCCAAGACTTGAAACTCGGACCCGACCCAATTATTAATCGAGATTTTTTCCCGGGGCCCAAACCCGCCCCGTCGAGCCCCACGGGCTCCATTTATCTTCTTGGGCCCAAATTTGGGCCAACAAAAAAAAATTTTCAAAGCCCATTAAAATTTTTTGCCTAGATTCTAGCCCATTCTAGCCATATAACGCGGCCCAAATGCCAAAATTTGGCATTTAAGCCACGTTATATAGCAGCCAAATCAATCCAAATCATAGGTTAATCATAAATCACGTGTTAATTATATATCTATACATCAATAAAGCATAACTAAAATTTTAAATCAATAAATCACTAAACTAAGATAATCATTAATCAACAAAATCAAAGCTACAAAATAAAATATAAAAGGCTACAAAATATCACAAGTCCAAGAAATAAATTTCAAGTTTAAGATGGCTGAAGCATGAGGGCGTGGCTGCTTGCTGAGGCACAGAGGCGTGAAGGAGCATGGCTGCGTGCTGAGGCGTGAGGGCATGATGACTGATGAGGCATGCTGGCATGGCTGAGGAGTGACCGAGTGAGGCATGGCTAGCTTCGTGATGACTGAGGAGGCAGTGAGGCGTGATGAGGGGGACTGATGAGGCAGTGAGGCGTGATGAGGGGAACTGATTGAGGCAATGAGGCGTGGCTGGCTGCGTGATGACTGATGAGGCGGTAAGGACTGAGGCGTGATGAGGGGAATTGATTAAGGGTTGACACAGTGAGGCATGAGGGAAGGGAATGAGAATATGAGATGAGACTTGAGAGGCGGCTGGGGCTGGGCTGTAGTGAGTTAGGGTTTGCAAATGATATATATTTTAATTAATATAACATTACCGGGTTTTTTACGGGGTCGGGTTCCGGGTCGAGTTCTTGGTTTTTTTGATAAAACCTAGATCCAACCCGGACCTGCTTCGGATTTTTAAAAAAAAAAATCCATACCCGACCCTATTCTTTATCGAGTTAGGTAAAATCTGGCCCATTAGAGTTGGGCCAGGCTGGGTATCCGTTGGTCGGATCTAAATTGCCATCCCTAATTAGGCTGATAGTTACAAACCAGACTCAAAAAATAAAAATAATAATTTTTGTAATAATTTTAAAATATCACTATTACCATATTCATCTCACGCGTGTGTGTATATATACACACACATATATTAGATTTAATAAAATAAAAAAAGTATGATTTGTCATAAAGTCAAGTCTAAAGGATTAAATGTTTAAATTGAAAGTCTTAATACCAAATAAAATAGTACATTTAATAAGAACTCAAAAGGCAAATAATAATAATAATAATAATAATAATAATAATAAATTCTATTTATCTTGTATGTAGAGCCGGCTCAATAACTTTGGAGGCTTTAGGCAAAAATTTTAATTGGGGTCTTTTTTATATTTAAATATTAATTAAATAATAATTATTGAATTTTTTATTTAAAATCTATTGATCCTTTTTTATATTCATTGATCCTTTTGTAGATTCAGTTTGTTTTTCAATTTTTCTCTTTTTTTTTTGAAGTTTTTCATATCCACGTAAACATTTTCTAGTAAACATTTATAATGAGCAAATATTTATAAATAAATAAAACACAATTTATAATAAAAAATTATAATTTAACTAAAAATAAAATTTAAAGTATAGAATAATAGAACTTGGTTGTTGCAACTTTTCTAATGTTGTGACTTCTTTATTCTTTAAAGTCTAAACCTATAGACTGGCACAAATAAAAATTAATTTATTAATTGATTGAAAAAATTAGTATCACTATAATACAAATAAGTTGATATGATAAATATATCAAATTATCAATTGGTGTGATACAAAGAGACTATGCATGTATAGGTGTTTATTATACAGTGGGTGCGTTTAAGTGCTAAAACTCATTTGATCAACGGATGGGTACCATGGGTTAGTGTCTTTAGTGATAGTGTATGGGCCATGTGGGATGTGGCTGTGTTGTGCTACAGTGATATTTGTTATGTCTAATGCGTAGTGCAGTAAGCTATCATGTCAGCTTTGTAGTGCAAATTTTTTTTTTTTTTGAAATATTGAATAAAAAGCTAATAGTTATCACAAATCAGTAGTTCAGTACTCTTCAATGACTTTAATCTTTATGAAAATTTTAGAGAGAGAGATGGTACCTCTAAGGCTAGTTCACACACACCATTCAAGGTCCACCATTGCAGTTGAGCTATTGTAGATTGATTTCACAATGAAGAAAGAAAGCTTATGAAAAAAGAAATTCAAGATGAAGAAAAAAAAAAGGGTAAGAATATAGATGGAGAGACAGAAAGATAGAGAGTTTGAGAGATTTTTTCTTTTGTTTTAGAAATTTATAATCTCATATTTTAAGATATTTACGTTGTATTATTAATGAGTTTGTCTGATATTACTTGTGACTTTAACACACACACATATATTTCAAGAATGAATTACAAAATTTGTCTCCTATAATTTAAATATGATAGCCGAATTTGACTTTTCTTTTTTCCTTTTTAATCTTCTGTATTAGGCTACAATGGAGCATTTTTAATGCATTCTATTGACTAGTAAAAGGACTTCAAAAAACAATTTCCTTAATTAAGAGAGAGAGAGAGAGAGAGAGAGAGAGAGAGAGAGAGATATTCTTTTACAGGTGGGGCCTTCTTTTGTTTTTTTTCTTTTTAATCTTCTGTATTTTAGGATACAATGAGACCTTTTTAATGCATTTTATTGGCCAATAAAAAGACTTAAAAAAAATTTCTTAATTAAAATATATTATTTTATATATGTATATATATTTTTTAATACAAGTGGGGGTCTTCTTTTATTTTAGGGCCTTAGACGATTGCATCTATAGTTCACCCGGTCCTACAATATGATGGAATGAATTAATGTAAAAAATAATGATAAACTTTTTTTTTTTTGGCTTATACTTCAACCCCCCAGCTTTAAAACCTAGTTTCATCCCCGATTACAAATTTCCTAAATCTTTACTACATATGGAGGTTACTGTTAAAATGGCGTGTAAAAGAGTTAGAATTTACTTTGTTTTTTGTAAAATGTAAAGAAGATGAATTGAGGGTTTAGAATGTTACTAGAGTGAAACTACAGGGTTTAAATAGACAGGAATTTTTTTTTTTTTTTACAGGATTTCTCCCCATGTCTTATATATATATTGATAAGAAAACTCGCACATCATTTTGTATAATATATACCAAAGATTGTTTTTGCTTAGAAAATACTAAAAGAGCTTATAAGTTCCCATCAAAAATACATTTTTTTTTTTTTTGGATGAGAAATACAGCAATTTTATTTAATAAGAGGATAAAAAAAAAAAGCATCCTGAAACACTAGAGATTCAATAAAAGATAGAGTCACTTCAATCCATATTACAAAATTATCAATGCCTTTGGCGTGGTGTGCCAAAGTATGAGCTGGTTTGTTTCTCTGTCGGGCGAACATGCAGTAGTTCAGAGCTTCTAAAGTCTTGCAGTTTGTGGAGAATGCTGGTAACAATGTTGTCAATGGAAACCAGAGCGATGGTTGTAGTAGTGAGAGCATTATTGATGATGGTTGAGTCAGTTTCAAAAATAACATCTTGTAGTCCAATATCTTTAGCAAAGGAGACTGCTTATAAGTCATACTTAATTACGTAGTATGGCTCAATATAAGTTTTACTTATTATGCTACGTACGTACTTAATTTATCATGTGATTTATTTATCAATATATTAATTTACAATACAAGTTTAGAGAGAGAAAATTTCCGACCTATTACAAACCGACACATCATACTGCCAAGTCCACCAAATACAACCAATTACAAAGCGTCACGAACTGCTGCTAGGTTTTGCTATCAGTATTCAAAAACCAATAGAAATTTACCAAGTGTCATTGAAATAGAGGCATGAAACGCATTAGCATGTGTAAGTGATGACATAAGCAGCTCTACACATGTGAGCGATGACACAAGCAATTCAACACGTGTAAGTGATGACATAAGTGGACCAATCAGGCTGTGATATGTGTCACCAATCAGACTCCATCATGTGTCGCTCACCTACCCCTAAACTCCTATAAATAGAAGCCTTCCTAAGACATTTGAGGGGACAAGGAGACCAAGACATCTTGAGTTCAGAAGTACAAAAACTCAGCTGGAATCAAGCCCTGAAGCCTCCATGAACTTCAAGAACTTCAACCTCGAATACAAAGAACATTTGAAGCAGAATCATCCAAACTACTTGTCTAGATCTCAAAGGTCACTGGAATTAAGCTCAAAAGCCTCCAGAAACCTCAACAAATCATAAATTAGCGAAGCTCTACGGATTCAAGCCTCCAAAGCCCTGAAGAACTTCCACCACAAATCTTCAAATACGAAGAACAATTGAAGAGGAATCATCCAAATCATATTCTTAGATCTCAAAGTTCACAAGAATCAAGCTCAAAAACCTCCAAAAACCTCACAAACCATAAATCAGTGAAGCTCTACGGATTCAAGCCTCTAAAGCCCTGAAAAATTTCCACCACAAATCTTCGAAGACGAATAACACACGAAGAACACAAAGAACGTGAAGAATAAAGGATTTCTAATAAGTTCATAGCCAGAGATTCATTGTAATTCTATTTCAAGGATCTTCGATCCATTCTTCAGCTAAATAGAAGTATATTCAATGTTCGAATCAAAATTATATCACCACAATTCCAATCAACAAATCTTTCAAGGAAATCGAATAAGAGGATCACTATTTTGTAATTTCAAAGAATTGTACCATACATTCATCAATACAAATTCGTATTTGTGAAACTATTTTACTTGTTTGACTTATTTCAAACTAAGAAATTTAGTCATCCACAACAAGTTTTATGTATTATGCTACGTACTTTATCATATGATTTATTTATCAATACATTAATTTACTTTATATAGAACTCTATTTTATATATATATATATATATATATATATATATATATATATATATATATATATAACCAAAACTTCTAAAACTCTTACAATTTCTCACATCATCATTTTAATTTATGAAAAAATTTAATTTTTTAAACTAAATAATAAATACCACATGAAACCTTTGACAAACCCGACTATAGCTTACAGGTTTTCTGTCAAACACGAAAACAAATCTCTTCCGGAAAAATATTGAAAACCCCAAACACCCTCCCCAATTTTCTTCTCTCTTTCCCACCCATGACATAGCCACTGTTGTTCGTTGCCATCACTATCAGCCACCATAGCCATCAAGTTTGTATCTTTGCCACTCTCTTTGTTTAACTTCAACCCAATAGTTTTAGAAAAACCCCATTATATTTGGTAAATCCTTCAATCCATGGCCCTCTAAATTTAAATACTAACAAACAAAAAACCACAGGTAATACATTCTAAATCATCCTAGATCATTCAGTCAAAAAAAAAAAAATCATCCTAGATCATTATTTAAAAAATTATAAAAACAAACAGACAAATTAAATTTTATTACTGTGTCTGTGCTGTTCACTCGCACCGCCAGTTGCTCACCGCATGTCGTCCTCTCAACTCCAGCTTCAGTCCAAGACAACGCCATTGGTATATATCTCTCTCGCGCTTTGTTTAGTTACTGCTAAGTGGTTTACTGCTTTTGTTGTCTTTCTTTTGACTTTTGAGAAATTGTGTGCTGTATAAAGTTACTACTCTACTTCAACAATTTAAGTTCCTTGACTTCTAAACGTGTTGCTGTCTATTGATTTCATTAAAAAAAAATAAATAATAAAATTTGTGGCTGTCAAGTTTAAAGTTTTACTGTGTATTTTTTTGAAAACTTCAGACTATATACTAACTTTTTTTTTTTTTTTTTTTGAGAAGGGACTATGTACTAACTGAATGCAGGGAACTTGCTAATATGATAGCAAGACAAACTCCAAATTTTGTGTTGTAAGCTCTTTGTCTGGTAAAAAAAAAAAAGTTTAAAGTTTTACCGTGTTTTTTTTTTTTGAAAAGTTTTACCGTGTTTTTGAGAGAAAGAATGTTATGTATAATCTAATATAGTATATAATAGGCTATAATATATATGTATATATAAAATAGTTAATGTATTTATACAAGGGTATGACTTTTCTTTTCTTTTTTGAGAGTACACGGGTATGACTTTTGAGATAAATACAAACAATTGCTTAATAATAATTTGATTGTTCACACTTTTTTTTTTCTTTTTAAATTAGCTATATACATGAAAACCATTCACAATTTGTGTATATTCTTTATAAAAACAAATGTTCAAGTTTCAAAAACTATTGTCAATCATCTTTTCAAAATGCTAAAAATGTATTTGTTGAACCCCTAGAAAGCCTAATGTTTGGCTTTACATCAAGCTTTACATTAAGTTTGTTTCAGTAAACAGCAGATCTAGCAATAGTGTTTATTGAGATTATTGATAGTGTATGATTTGCAAAATAAATTAGAGCAAAAAGTGGATTTGTGTAGTGAGGTTGTTGTATGATCTTTCTATTATTTTGGCCTTGAACCAAGTAAACATACAAATGTTGCAATCCTCTTTGCAAATAGTTTCCCCATTGTCTTTAATATTGCTTTAGTTTCTAACATTACACTTTTAACGTAACATTACACATTCTTTTTCTTTCTCAATCTTTTTTTCTTTTAAATTCTTGGTGGGCAAAATAGTCTCTCCCTAATTCTTTTAGCTTTTTTTTTTTTTTTTTTTTTAACGTGAGGTTCGTTAATTATAATTTTATTAAACTATCCTGTGCATCGCACGGGTTTGCGACTACTCAAAGTTATAAAATATAAGAGAAACATATTTGCTACATTTATTTTATCATATGCAATGATTTTTGTTTTGATACAAATTGACATTACGCAATCTGTTTCCATCATCTGTGATTCTGTATATATAATTAGAATATGATTCTATGTGTCCACTTTTTACTATTTTCAAAATCTATCCTTATTCTTTTGTTCAAATTCATTTTCCTAAAAACAAAATTTAAAAACCAATTAGTAATAGCTCAACAGGTAATTTTTTATAAAAAAGATTTTAAAAAATTGGTTTTAGTAAGTCCATAGGAGTAGGTTGACATGTTGCGAGTGTAATCTTTTGTAAGAGTTAGTGTGTCTCTTGAGTGCATTTGAAGTTTATTTCAAGTTCAGGACAAGTCCAAGATTCAAGTTCAAGAAGACATGAGTTTATGGAATCTTAACTTCTTTTTGATCCCACCTCAATCAATCGAGACTCACTTATCCCGACCCATTGAGACAGAACCTTGACTGGTCGAGATTAGTGTAGGTTTACTTATCAGAGCAGTTTCAGTTAGTCGTCATGCATGAAGCTAGGGTTTTGTGGGTCACCTAGGGCTTTGTGGGTCAGCTAGGGCATGTTTTTCAAGACTTTTAGAGAGTCGTGTGGTATACACACGTCTAGGAGATTTCCAAGCTCTCTTGAAGCATCTATTGGAGATCAAAGTACAAGACTTTGAAGATTTGGCAATCAAGGTGAAGTTGCTACATCTAGTAAACAACAGATTTGTTGGAGTGAATCTTCAAGTGGGTACTAGAACTCAAGAGTGGAGTATTCATGTGCAATAGAGTTCACTAATAAAAGAGTTCATGCAGTCGCGGAGCTAGGATTTTAGTTTAGAGGGGGCAAAATTAAAAGACGATATTAAAAGTGAAATTTATCTAAAAAACATTAATCAACAATAATAACAAAATAAATAAACGATTGTAAGCAAATATGAATATATTTCATATTATTAAAATAAATAAACAAAAACAACTAATTCATAGCTACTAAAAAATTTACAAACTGATGGAGTAAAAATATGATTAATGTTACTTAAAAAATATAATAAATAAATGTTTGAAATTATTTTTTGTGATTGGTGACATGCCAATTTGTAAGACATAAGTAATAAAATTTGTAATATCTCTAGCATCATTCAAAGATAAAATGCTATGAAAAGTATCATAAATTGTAAAAATGGTGTAAATAATGATATAAAAAAAATAGTGAAATAGGTGGTTTGGTCACTTTCAAGTTTCAACATATAGAAGTCTTTTTTTTTTTTTTCCTTCCTCCATTTGACTATTAATACAAAAAAAAAAAAAAAATTAGGAGTCAGGGGGGGTAGGTGCCCCCCCTCGCCCCCCTCTGGCTCCGCCAGTGAGTCCATGAATTTAGAACTATGTTGGGTAACAATAGTCAGTCCTATAGGTGATAGCAATATTAGTATATGGTTGTCCTATTGTAAACTTCAATTCTACATAGTAAATTTGTTTTGCCTTTGTGATTGGTGGTTAAGCCCTAGCTCGTAGTGGTTTTAACTGTGGGATAGTTATTCCATTGATTTTACCTATGTAACCATATTGCGTGTTCATCTATCTTTTTATTTACACAATATTGTGCATGATCATACCAATCTAGCCTTGAATGTAACCGATCTAATTAATCAACTTAGCTTAAATTTGATAATTTGACACAAGTGATGCCTAAAGTCCCTAATATGTGCTTTGGTTTAATGGTAATGAGTAATCATTATGAATCGGATGATATCATAGACTTAATATATCATATCTAAAACACACACACAACAAAAATTAAGGAAAAAAAAAGTATTTTAGCAAATGGTTAAAAAATACTACTGGGAATAAAATATAAATTAAGATAATGGGGGTAAAATAGTTAAATTAAAATTAAAAAAAAAAAAAAACCCTTTTAAATATATCTAACTCCGTAACTCCATTTCTCACGTTTTATCTATATTTATAATTACCAAAGAAAAAAAAATCTCTTTTCACATTTAAACGGTTAATTATTTTGAATAAAAAGTTTATTACACAATGTAATTAAAAAGAGGGGGAAATAGTCTAAACACACGGTATTAACATGTGCATGAAGCTAGTATAGGTTAAGATAATTGTTTATGTTTATGTTTTAGTATCTATTTTATTGTTTAATTTTAATAAATATTAATTAATAGAATGCTATCTTATTTTATTTATAAACGATTGGGAAAAACTTAGATACAACATATTAGATACAGTCGTAAGCATGATTGTCAAAATCCCTATTTGGATCTTATGATTTTACAATCTCACCTGCCCAAAACGATCCTGGTCTTTCAAGGATCTTAATTAGTGATCGTTTAGGATCGTATGATTCTGACAATTTCAAATGATCATAGTTTTATATAATCTTCTTTAACTTGACAGAATGCTCAATTGGATCAAAATAAAAATAACATCCTAATAGACAAAATTTTGTTGTTCTAATGTAGAGAGATAGAGTGTTAGTTGAACCAAACGAAAAATAACATCCCAATAGAGTATCACCTTTTGAGATTTTTGGCATCTTTAAATGATGCTTAAAAATGGATGAAATGATGTATAGTAATTATATCAAATGAATTCAAAATTTTGGTTTTCTATAATTGTATAATTTATGTGATTACTTAACATACCAATTTGTTATTTTTTTCCTCAACTAATGTAGGATTTTATGATTTACGATGCGATCCTACGATCGACAATCTCACCTATCTCCCACGATTTTATGTAAGATCCCGATTTTAACAATCTTGGTCATAAGTACAAGTTTAAAAATCAAACAATTAAAAGTGCTTCGCAAATGTAAATTTGTATTAATTAAATAGTGAATACAATCATCTATTTTTAACATTTTTACAAAAAAAATAAACATCTGATTCTATCTTCTTTGTAATCTTGACTTGAACATGAAATCTTCTTCACTTTGGTCAAAAGATGAATCAAACAATCTTTACAACAAAACAAATCTCTAGTTTTGAGCATGTTAGAGATTTGTTTTTCATCAAGTTATTTGAATGTTCTTCAAGTTCTTTGAAGATTCTTTGAATTTGAAGGATTTTGGGTTGAAATTCTTCAAGGCTTTAAAGGCATGATTT
Source organism: Castanea sativa (assembly GCF_040712315.1). Classification (NCBI taxonomy): domain Eukaryota; kingdom Viridiplantae; phylum Streptophyta; class Magnoliopsida; order Fagales; family Fagaceae; genus Castanea; species Castanea sativa. The sequence continues at coordinate 49,810,681 of NC_134013.1, read as the reverse complement.
GTTGAACTTCAATGATTTAGGGTTTGAAGTTTATGGAGGCTTTTAAGCTTGATTCTAGTATTGGAAGAAGGATTCAAATGAATTTTTTAAAATATTCTTTGGGTCTTCTTCAGGCATAATTTCTCTAAAATTTCAGCGTCAAAAAGTTGGTAGAGAATGAGAATGGGGTGTCCTTTTTTTTTTAGTGGTTTTAGAGGATAAGTCTCACTTCAAATTGATCTCCTTGAAGATAATTAGTAAACTCTTATTGTCCCAAATTTTGTTTATAGATAATTATCTCTATTTAACTATTTTAATAAATATTCTATTTTGATAAAGATAACAATCAACAAAGTGTCCTACTATAATTTGTTACTTTTAGATAATTCTCTCTATGTTATTTATCTATTTTAGTAAGATAATTATCCCTTAATTCTGAATAGAAAATTTATCTTTATTTGGTGGGCCAAATGACATATGACAAATTTTAATTTGCCAATGTGATATCAACTAGAATGACACATGTCATCATTTGATTTAGTTAATTTAATGACACATAAATTTAGAAATTGTCACTAAATTTTAACATGGCATGTCGTAATTGGCTTAATTAATTTTTTGCCTCCTACAATAGTAAATTAGGTTTTTCGATTATATTCAAACATTGGGATGCATTGACCACTTAAGCAAAATTAATGTTATAATTTCCAATGATAACCATTTGTTTTAATGGAAAAATATGTGTAAAGATAGTTTTTTATATTTTCTTGTATTTGGTAATATAAAAAAATAGGTTAAAGAAACTATCTTTGGTCAACAAAAACCTTATTAAAAATATGACTTAATTTTAGCACTTTTTTGCTAAATATTTTTGAAAAATAACTCTATCTCACCCCATGTGAAATGTATTTTGAGTTATATATGAAATGTTAATAATTTTTTGTATATAGCAAACATTAGAAAACGTTGCCAACTCATTTTTAATGTCGCTGTCACATAAAGGAAAATGAGATAGTCTTTTAAAAAAATATTAATAATTTATTTGGGTATATTATCAAGTACACTGAATAATTAATAGTTTTGCTCTTTTATATATACAAGAAGCAGGGTGGATTAAAGAAGCAAGAAATAAAACAAAGACTACGGGTTTGTTTGGATCTGTTTATTTTATTGAAATTGAAAATTTTTTACTGAAAGTACTATAAATAAAGGTAAAAATTAACTAAAATAGTAAAGTGGAACCCATGAATAGTACAAAAAAAATGTAGTAGGACCGATGAAGAGTAACAAAAATAAGTTAAATAGTAAAATAAGTTAACAAAAATAATTTTTGTCAAACACACGCTAACTCTAACAATCTGCACAAGTGGATAACTGAATATTCAAGTGGATGCACAACTAGGTACAACGGTCTAGCGATAGAAAAACTACCTATATACAAAACTACTTGCAGCTTAGTAATTGATGTGGGATGAAAACGCTCAGACCGTCCCTGGACGGTCATCACCTCGGCAGCCGTCCAGGAGTTATCCTCAGGACGAGGGTCACGGACAAGGCTGTCCTGAGGATGATAGCGAAGCTACATCCCTCGTCCATGGGATGCGCACAGCCTGCCCCGAGAGGACTCGTTCATATAAAGATTCGTGGACGAGGATTCTACACTTGGAATTATCAGGCACACTCGACGAAGGAATTCCAGGACGAGGATATCGTACTTAGGAGAATCTCCGAATATAATGTGACAATCCCTTATCCCACGCATAACTGTCATGTATCTGTTGTGAAATAGAAGTGTAACTCCTAAACGGTTATAACAGTTACGTTTAATCCTCCTTGAATCCAGGGGAGTTTCCAATTTCGATAACCGTCTATGAAGACACTATATAAAGACTGATTCAGACAAGGCAAAGGTATGTGAATTTTACTCCAAAAAAGTTGGAACTCCAAAGATATAGAGAGAAAAACTAACTTTACCATCGGAGGGTTTTTGGCCGGTAGCCCTGGTCACCTTTGATTCGCTTCTCTTTTTTCTTCAGGCCGCAGAGAGAGCAAGTGGTCCTTTTAAGTCCGAAGCATCCAGCCTACTGATCTTCTTTGCATCATCAGTTGGCGCCGTCTGTGGGAAAGAACAGTGTTCTTTTCGTTCGGTTATTTGTTTTGTTTTCAAGGATTAGCCTTTCCTAGACAAAAAGCTGAATGGTTCGAACAAGATCAAGGGCTACAAGCCCAGGCCACCAGGAGAGTAGGGATGCTTCTAGCAACCCCCTTCGCGATCGCAGGTCAGCGCCTGTCGTGCAACCACCCTCCATTCAACATATACAATCCATGGCCGCTGCTATGGCGGAACTAACACGTCAAAACCAGGAGTTGAATAGGGAGATCAACCTCAGGAGGCATCGAGTCAGGAAGGTGGAGGAGAAAATGTCGAGTCCGAAGATCAAACAAGGGGTACCGCTTCAAGAGGGGTGCCACACTTGGAAAAAGAGATGGACCAGATGAGAAAAACCATGGATGAAATGAGGGAAAACATGAGGCGAGCCAACCCAGTGGATGATATGGTTCACCGATCGGACTCCCCCTTCACGGCTTCCATCAGCAGTCACCCCCTACCTCTAAAGTTCAAAATGCCTTCTCTGGACTCGTATGATGGAAATCGCGACCCTTGCGATCATATTGCAACTTTCAAGATGACCATGCACCTACAAGGAGTCCCGGACGAGATTATATGCAGAGCTTTTCCCACCACACTTAAAGGACCAGCGCGAGTGTGGTTCGGTAAGATACCCCCAAACTCGGTGGGATCCTTTGAAGAGTTAAGTAAGTTGTTTGTCAATAATTTCATTGGAGGACAGCGTCACAAGCGTTCCTCCTCCAGCCTACTGACCATAGAGCAAAGGGAAAATGAGAGTTTGCGATCCTTTATCACCCGGTTTAATAGGGAGGCCCTGACGGTGGACGAGATGGATGACAAGTTATTACTAGCCGCTTTCCACAATGGGGTCAATTCTGACTTGTTCATTCATAAGCTCTACGAGCAAGAACCACAGACCATGGCCGATCTCGTCCATTCGGCCCAGAATTTTATGAACGCTGAGGACGCTATCATAGCCAAGAAAAGAAAAAGGGCAGAACGTTCGGAAGCGGGTCATCATCGTTATTCGGATCAAGGACCTCGTCCAAAGAAAGCTCAGGTAGACGAGAGGAAAGATAAGAATGGTAAGAAGGCCAGTTCCTCCGCGAGGAATCAGCAATACATGCCCCTAACTATGCCACTAAAGCAGGTTCTTATGCAGATCAAGGATGATCCGTCCTTGAAGTGGCCGGACAAAATGAAGGGAGACCCCAACAAGCGTAATAGGAGCAAATCGTCGCTTTCCACGGGGACTACGGGCATGATACGGACGAGTGCTTTGACTTGAAGCAGCAAATAGAAAATCTCATTAGACAGGGAAAATTGAGGAACTTCCTTGGACGAGACCAGAGAGATGAGAAAATGAAGGCCAAGGTGGAAGAATCATCACGCCCCCTACTAGGAGAGATAAGGGTAATTATAGGAGGAAACTCGACGACGCAGTCGTCAAGTCAGGAAGACATGCCCCGAAGGTGGTGCAGAACATCCAACTGCCTAGACGATCTCCTAGGGGACGAGGGAAGTAGACCAACGAGTATTACGTTCACGGACGAGGAGGCGGAGACGACTTCACCACCCACACGATGACGTGATAGTCATCACCCTACTCATCTCGACTACATGACCGGGGAGGAGTATTGATAGACAATGGCAGCTCTGCAGACATTCTCTACTACCCTACATTCCAATAAATGAGGCTAGGACGAGATCAGTTTCGACCAGTGAACTCGCCGTTGGTAGGATTCGGAGGAATGAAGGTGCAACCTGTGGGCACCATCTCGTTACCAGTGGTCGTTGGAACGTATCCGCAGCAGATAACCAAGGAGGTAAATTTCCTCGTTGTTGATTGTGCATCGTCATATAATGGAATTATTGGAATGCCAACTTTGAATAGCTAGAAAGCGGTAACCTCTACCTACCACCTGTCCATCAAATTTCCAACCGAGCACGGAGTAGGCCAGGTACAAGGAGATCAGCTAGCCGCCAGAGAATGCTACTTAGCTATGCTGGCCATGGACGAACACATGCAGGCGATGAGTATAGACGGAAGAAGGGTCGTGGCTGAGCCCATTGAAGCATTAGAAGACGTCCCTTTGGACGATAACTGGCCCGAGAAGTCTACTAGAGTTGGGGCGAGCATGGAAGAGGGGGCAAAGCACGCTTTGATTCGGTTTCTGAAGAAAAGCCTCGATGTCTTTGCATGGAGTCACGAGGACATGCCTGGCATTGATCCGAGCGTCATTACCCATAGCCTGGACGTGTGTCCCTATTCGAAACCAGTGCGTCAGAAGAAAAGAGTTTTCGCTCCCGAGCGAGACAATGCCATTAAGGAAGAGGTGCAGAAGTTGATTGCCGCGAAGTTCATCCGAGAAGTTCATTACCCAAATTGGTTGGTGAACATGGTCATGGTCAAGAAAGCTAATGACAAGTGGCGAATGTGCGTGGACTTCACTGATCTAAACAAAGCTTGCCCCAAGGATAGCTACCCATTGCCACGCATTGACCAATTAGTGGACTCAATGGCAGGTCACAGGATACTTAGCTTCATGGACGCTTTCTCGGGTTATAACCAGATACATATGGATGAAGCGGATCAGGAGAAGACCTCATTCATCACGAGCCAAGGGTTGTATTGCTACAAGGTAATGCCCTTCGGTTTGAAGAATGCGGGGGCGACCTACCAAAGGCTGGTTAACCATATGTTCCGTCCTCAAATCGGGCAAAATGTAGAGGTTTATGTGGACGACATGCTGGTGAAGAGCCAGGACGAGGATAAATATCTGGACGACCTTCAAGAGACTTTTGATACGTTGCGACGGTACAACATGAAATTAAATCCGAGCAAGTGTGCTTTCGGGGTTTCATCCGAGAAATTCTTGGGATTTATGGTGTCGCACAGGGGAATTGAGGTGAATCCGGATAAAATCCAGGCAATACTGAACATGGAGCCACCGAAAAATATCAAGGAAGTCCAGTCCCTTACTGGACGAGTTGCCGCCCTCAACAGGTTTGTATCAAAAGCTACTGACAAATGTTTACCATTCTTTAAAGTCCTTAGGAAGGCTTTTGAATGGACGAATGAGTGCCAATAGGCCTTCCAAGACTTGAAGACGTATCTCATGACGGCGCCACTGTTGAGTCCGTCTGTACCTGGGGAAGAGTTGTACTTGTACTTGGTAGTGTCCCCACACGCAGTAAGCTCAGCGTTAGTCAGAGAAGAGGGGAGAATCCAGAAACCGGTCTATTACACAAGCCACGCGATGAGAGGGGCAGATTGACGATACTCGATGATGGAGAAACTAGCCTTCGCATTAATCACGGCTTCCAGGAAGCTGAGACATTATTTTCAGGCACACGTCATCAACGTCCTAACAGACCATCCCATAAAAAAGGCGATGAGCAAGTTGGAAGCTGCTGGACGGCTAGTACAGTGGGCCTTTGAGCTCAGCGAATTTGATGTCAGATACCTCCTAATGAGTACAATAAAGGCGCAGGCGTTGGTAGATTTCATCGCAGAATTCACCCTCAGCCAAGACGACCTGAACAAGGACGAAGGAAATGAAATGTGGGTGGTTAACGTACACGGATCGTCCACACTGTATGCAGGAGGGATTGGAATTGTACTGAAGCCCCCTGAGGGTGACAGGCTGGAGTACGCGACCCGTTTGCAATATCAAACTACCAATAACGAGGCTGAGTACGAGGCTCTACTCAAGGGATTGGAATTAGCCAAGTCCTTGGGGGCAGAGTCGTTAACAATAAGAGGAGACTCAACTGGTCATTAACCAAGTGAATGGGATGTGTGATGTTAAGGAAGATCGAATGAAGAAATATCTCAACAAAGTGAAGCGCCTTGCACGAAAATTTTCAGCCATAAGTTTTATTCAACTTCCCAGGGAGGAGAATGCAAAAGCAGACGCCTTGGCGAAAGCCGCTTCGGTAGGGGTCATAGACGAGTTCGACAACATCCAATATATGCCAAGTATAGACATCCCTGACATACAGCAGATAGGAGGAGGAGAGAATTGGATGAGTCCGATAATGATTTACCTCAAGGATGGAAGGCTTCCAGAAGACAAGGATGAAGCGGGAAAGTTAAGGGTCAGGTCGGCCAAGTATGTCCTCATAAATGAAGTGTTATACAAGCGAGATTTTTCCCAACCTTACTTAAGATGCTTGGCTCTTGACGAATCAAACTATGTTCTAAGGGAAGTTCACGAAGGATCGTGTGGAAATCATTCAGGAGCAAGGTCGCTAGTCCATAAAATCGTCCGTGCCGGCTACTATTGGCCTACAATGCAGGCAAATGCTAAAGCTTATGTCAAGGTATGTGACCAATGCCAGCACTATAGCAATGTGCCTAGACAGCCGTCAGAGTACCAGACCCCAATGACGGCCCCATGGCCCTTCGCACAGTGGGGACTGGATATCCTAGGCCCTTTCCCCATAGGAATCCGACAGATGAAGTTTTTGGTGGTAGGAATAGATTACTTTACCAAGTGGGTAGAAGCCGAGCCTCTTGCAGCAATCACTCAGCAGAATGTGAAAAATTTTGTATGGAAGAATATCCTATGTAGGTTCGGAGTACCCAGGGTATTAGTATCTGACAACGGACGTCAATTTGACAACGCACCCTTCAGGGACTTTTGTAATCATTTCGGGATCAAGAATCACTATTCCTCACCCTCCCATCCACAGGCAAATGGACAAGCAGAAGTAGCAAACCAATCCCTGCTGAAAATCATCAAGACTCGGCTCACGGGGGCAAAAGGGATATGGCCAGACGAGCTACCAGGTGTTCTTTGGGCCTATAGGACGACTACACGAACTCCGACAGGAGAGACCCCCTTTAAACTAGCCTATGGGAGTGAAGCTGTCATACCAGCGGAGGTTCATATGGCAAGTCATCGAGTGATGGAGTACCAAGAGAAAGACAATTGGGAACAACTTCACCTTGACCTCGATCTTGTTGACGAGGTAAGAATGAATGCTGAGCAAAGGACGGCAAGGTACAAAAATCTTATGGCCAGACAGCATGATGCCATGGTAAAACCCAGACGGTTCGGTGTGGGGGACCTTATTCTCAAAAGGGTCTCCTTAGCGACTAGGAATCCAGCTCATGAAAAACTGGGACCCAATTGGGAAGGACCCTACAGGGTAATCAACTGCAAGAGGCAGGGGTCTTACTACCTGGAAGCCCTGGACGGGCGGAAGTTAGAGCATCCCTGGAACGTGGAACATCTGAGGAGGTACTATCAGTGATAAGCAGGGACGAGGGAAGTCAGTGGCAAAGTTACAGCTATGATTTGCGTGTTTGCTTATATTTACTGCTGTGTTTTTACTACTATTATGGTGTGTTACGAATAAAAGTGCATTAGTTCTCAAACTTTTGCACTACTTACAGACCAGCTTACAAAAGACAAGGCTATGTACTTTTTAAGTATCTTAATAAGGCACTAGCTTATAGGCATGTGCCACGTTTGTGAACAATGTTCATGTAATAATATGGTTTGAATTTCTTATGTATTTGATGCATAGATTTAGCTTCCATAATACCCACAGAAGGGGCAAAAGCTTAAGACGAATTGAAAACTTCGGACGCAAAAACACTCGTCCAAAGCTTTCCTTTGAAAAGGATAAAGCAAAGAGAAAGAAGCCAAGACCTGCTCGTCCAAAGCTTTCCTTTAAAAAGGAAGAAGCAGAGAAAGAAGCCAAGGCCTTCTCGTCCAAAACTTTCCTTTAGAAAGGATAAAGCAAGAGAAAGAAGCCTAGGAATACTCGTCCAAGGTTTCCCTTTAAAAAGGATAAAAAAAAAAAAAAAAAAAACTAAGGCATGCTCGTCTAAGACTTTCCTTCAAATGAGCATAAAGAAAAAGGAAAAAAAGGCCAAGGCCCACTCGTCTAAGAAAGAAAAGTAAGCATTAAGGTATAGCATTCCAAAGACGAGCACTCGTCAAGACGAGAAAACATAAACATTATGGACTTCTTGCGAGAAGGCAAGTAATAATGGCCTAAAGGACAAGCAAAAATAATGCAATCATCGTCATCGTCCTAAGTGGGTCGTCCATAAAAAGATTGTGTAGACGATCATTCAACACTTAGAGCATTATTTGAAAGACAATTGCATAAATGATAACATATAAGCTCGTCCATACAATAGATAACAAATAAAGAAGATATTCTTTAGCCTAAAAAGGGTAGACGGCAACCGTCCAAAAACCCTCATAAAACAAGCATTAAAAGGCATTGTTCATAAACTCGTCCAGAACACTCTAGACGAGGTAATTGTACTTGAATACATTTCAAATTCTTAAATACATTTTAAATAGAAAAGAAAGCTAAACAACAATAACAATTGGTTAAAAATAAACATTTTCTTCAAGAGGAAGGGGCATCAATGTTGGGGTCGTCCTGAGTTGGTTTGGTGGAAGCGTCGTCCTCGATGTTGACATCATCTGAGCCTGTGTGGACGAGAGACCTTGTAGCAGCATCAAGGTTGAGTTTAATGGTGCTAAAGTCAACTTTAGGAAAGTTGTCCATAGCGTCCATCCTAAAATCCTCAAACCCTGCTGCGTAGTTCGTATCCATCAGGTCAGTGAACTCTTTGGACGCTTTGAATTCCTCCACTGCCTCGTCTTTAGCTTTCTTAAGAAGCAGACTCAGCTCGTCATTCTCCCTTTGAAGAAGTTCAAGACGGTCGTCCTTCTTGGCAGCGTCGGACTTCAGCTCCCCCACCAAAGCCTTCAACTCCACAACCTCGTCCTTGGCCTTGTTCGCCACCTCCGCCCACGTCCTACAATCGTTCTTGATCTCTTCTATTCTTTTCTCTAGAAGGGTCCTCGTCCTGTCCATCTCTGTGGCCTGCCTGGACGCAGCTATGAACTTTGACATTGCCTACATGGAAGAATAGAAAGTTCAGAAGATAGAAATAACATTGGGTAAACATGGATAAACCAAGACGAGGAAAAAATGGTCACCTTGAAGAGATCGTGGACGCCAGAGTGTTCGAACTCTTTCAAGGACATGTCGTAGCACACAGCTACGTCCTCGCCTTTCACAGCCTCTTGGAATCGTTCCCAAGCCAGATCCTCATTCTCCAATAAATTAGTAGAAATCCTTTGAGGAGGCTGGGACGAGTCAGGAGCAGGGGACTTGGACGGAGTGACACTAAGGGGCGTGGACGAGTCTACATCAACGACTAGGACGGGCGGCTGGGAAGGAAGTTCAGGCCTAGCAGTTTCAGGCCTGGACGACCCAGACTTAGCCTTCTTCCCCCGACGACTTGGCAAGATAGCCAAGTCCACATGCTTGGACAAGCTTTTCCTTTTTTCTCCAGAAGCAGGACGAGGCTGGGGCTGAGGTTCAGGTCTAGCTGCCTCGTCGATCACTTCCTTCCCCTTGTTTCCCTTCATGGTTGCCATTCCTAAAAAAAGAAAAAAAAAAAAGGAAAAAAATGAAAAAGTGCGAACACATGCATACAAATAAATAATAATAATAAAACGAAAATGAAAAACGCATATCTTAAGGGGAGCACTCACGTCTACGGGTAGTTAGTTCGTGTGCTAAAGCTTCGACGGACGGTTCGGGGCCAAGTCCCCACCTGTGTAGACGCTGAAAGGTCACCAACGAATGAAAGTCTCGTTCAGAATGTAGACGGGCCCTGTGGACGCAATCACGGTGGAACTTGCTCAAAGAGGGGCGTCCAACGGCTGGAAAGGGAAGAAGGAAGTTAAGGTTAGACCATCGTCCAAAGATAAAATATAACAAAAAAGAAACAAAAAATAAGAAGAGCATAACATACCTTTTGGACGAAGGTTCCCTAAGTCTCCAGTATAAGGAGCAAACGAGTCTCTACCAACCTCAACGGGATGCCCCGCCCAGAAACCAGAGACGAAGAAAAATTTTGTCTTCCAGTTTCTGTCAGACGAGGGCAAAGACTTAATCAGTCTACAGTCATTGCCCCTGGCTGTGAACTGATGGAAGCCTCGAGATTGACTTATCTCGGAGGGTTTATAGCAGTACAAGAACTCGTCCACGGTGATAGGATGGTCCCTGTCAAACACCTCCATCCATAAGACTTGCATGGAGACAATTAGTCTCCATGCGTTGGGGTTAAGCTGACACATTCCCAAGCCCAGCCTAGTGAGTAATTCCCTAGCAAAGGCATTCAAAGGAAGTCTAAGCCCCCCTAACAGATAAGCTTCATAAACACCTATTCCAAAACGAGGCTGGCAACACCATTCACCTCGGACAGCTAACCTAGGGTTTACATCTTCAGGAATTTGAAACCAACTCCTAAAGGCATCCAACCTTCTCTCGTCCGTCCTAGAATGAAACTCTAGAGCACAACTATATACGCTTTCCCGTTCGTCCAAAGGGGAGGACGGCGGGGAGCTCGTCGAGGTGTTAGCCCCAGAGGCTGTCCTTGTCCTAGTCCTAATACTCTCTTAAAAGGTTTCTACAGGAATTCCAGGAACACCAGATGTGTATTCCTCAGTTGTGTGACCATTACTACTATTGACATTACTGGAGGTGTCATAACTAGAGTCGTCGTGATACTCATCTATGGCCTTGACCACACTGTCGCTAGACGAGCAGGAGGCCATTGAAAACGTCCTAACATTTAAAAAGGAAAGCTAGAATAAGTGTAGAAAGATTACTTGGCTTTAGACGAGGGACACTAAGGACGCTGAGGATATTCTTAGACGAAGCGACGGACGAGAGTGTCAAAGCAGAAAATTTGAAAAAGTGAAAGGGGCATGAGAGAGAAACCACTATTTATAGGCAGAAAAGTCTCGGTAACCGCAACGACGGAACCAATTAGAAGGCGACACGTGGCGCATGCCTCGAAGGAGTAAACTAGTTGACTAACCCCCTATGGATGTGCGACATGTAGTGCGTTTTAAAATCTGTCGATACCTTGCATAACTCCTGGACGAGGGGCAACTGATGTGGGATGAAAACGCTCAGACCGTCTCTGGACGGTCATCACCTCGGCAGCCGTCCAGGAGTTATCCTCAGGACGAGGGTAACGGACAAGGCCGTCCTGAGGATGATAGCGAAGCTACATCCCTCGTCCATGGGATGCGCACAGCCTGCCCTGAGAGGACTCGTCCACATAAAGATTCGTGGACGAGGATTCTACACTTGGAATTATCAGGCACACTCGACGAAGGAATTCCAGGACGAGGATATCGTACTTAGGAGAATCTCCGAATATAATGTGACAATCCCTTATCCCACGCATAACTGTCATGTATCCGTTGTGAAATAGAAGTGTAACTCCTAAACGGTTATGGCAGTTACATTTAATCCTCCTTGAATCTAATGGAGTTTCCAATTTCGATAACCGTCTATGAAGACACTATATAAAGACTGATTCAGACAAGGCAAAAGTATGTGAATTTTACTCCAAAAAAGTTGGAACTCCAAAGATATAGAGAGAAAAACTAACTTTACCATCGGAGGGTTTTTGGCCGGCAGCCCTGGTCGCCTTTGATTCGCTTCTCTTTTTTCTTTAGGCCGCAGAGAGAGCAAGTGGTCCTTTCAAGTCCGAAGCATCCAGCCTACTGATCTTCTTTGCATCATCAGTAATATAGCCTTCATACGACTTGTAGCTTTAGTCTTGAGCTTGAATTTTTTTTTTTGATGGATGAAGTTGAAGTATGTTGATTGTTGAATCCAAATTATCTGTGCTTAAATGAAACCAGTTTTCAACAAAAACATTAACAGTGAAACAAACAGAGATAATTGTCTGTTTTTAACAAAAACGTTAACAATGAAACCAATAGAGATAATTGTCTAAATTTAATTAGAGAATCTTTTATTTTTAGAAAAATTAAAGAACTTAATATACTACTCAACACAAATTCTTTGACCCATTTTATATTCCACTAATAAAAGACATGGCATACCGTAATAGAAGAAGTGAGATAAAAGAGCTACTATACATTTTTTTGACAAAGTGATTACCTGTCGCAAGGCCATACATCACAACTTGTAAAAAAAAAAAATTGAAAATCTTATTACACAGTCATTATTACACATTTCACATGGGAAAAATGAGAGGCATCGAAGAAACGACGTCGTTACGTGAGGGGTGAATGAGAGCACTGGAGAGTTTCCCTTTCGTTTCCTTTTCATTGGCATTACTGCTTTTCTTTCAGGAGATAAAACAAACAAAAACTTTGTATTGGGTTTGGGTATATTTTTTTATTGGCAGCAAAAGAGGCAGTAGTTTCTTATATGTTTCTAGTTCTTTGCTACTACTGTACTGCTAGTCAATAGTTAATAGTGAGAGAGAATTAGGAAAAAGAAAATGGGAGAAGAGAGGGAAGATCCGCAGAAACTGAAGAGAATAGCGGCGGCTGCCTACGAATACGACAACGACCCAAGATGGGCAGATTATTGGTCCAACATCCTCATTCCTCCCAGCATGGCTTCTCGCTCCGATGTCCAAGACCACTACAAGCGCAAGTTCTATCAGCGCTACATCGTACCTTCTCTCTCTCTCTCATCTGGGTTTTCTTCTCTTTTCTTTTCTTTTTTTTTCTTGGAAATTTGAGATTCTGAACATCAATCCCCATCTGGGTTTTATTTTTTTATGTTCTTCATTGTTTGTGGATTATCATGTCTGTGTATGTGTTTTTTTTGTCTAAAGGAATGTTGTCTTGGGTTGTGTTTGTTTTTTTGGGAATTGGTCGTGTGTCGTGTAAAATGTAATTGATTATTGATGTTTTATAAGAATTTGGGCTTGAACCCTTTGAATCCCATCTGGGTTTTATCCATTTTGTACTTTGGGGTTTTGGTTCTAGGTTTATTGAGATGGGTGTTGCATTTGGATTATAGGTTTTGTTCTCAAAACTTATGGAGTTTTTCTATAAATAAATTGATCGAGTATATGGCTTCTTTTTACAGTTAGAACTGAAGCCCCAATAAAACATCCCCACCTTAGAATTATTGGAGGCAGTTCATGGATCGTTTTTCAATTCTGTTTTGTGGTTCTTGCTGTTTTGTTTTCTTCTTGACATCACTGATAAGTCTATTTTTGGAATTGTGGGGGTTTGCCTTTTGTTTACGCGTGTGGAATTCCATGTTGAGATTTTGATGTTTTTCTTTGTCAAATAGAGAATTCTTGTATGCTATGACAAGTCCTCTTTCTTCCTTCCTTAATATATCTATCATCATGTTTTGTATACGTTTTAGATATTTTTGTTGGTCTTCTTGAATATTTGGTGGTTGCCAATGAGATTCAATGGACTTCGTCTACCTATTATAACAAGTGGAGCTAAAAGAAGAAGAAAAAAAAGAATGTTGAGTGATTTCATTTGTTGTTATGTTCTTAAATTTGTATTTATCATTAACATAAGTGGAAGGAATGTTTTTCAATCAACACTCTTTACTATTTCTTCCCCTGCTTCTCAATGAATAAAAACGAAAACTCTTTTAACTTAACCAAAAAGACACATGAATTAGGAATTATGCTTTTGTATTGAGATCCTATAATGGATGACAGGAAGAGGGATTGCTTTGTAGGTTGAGATTCTATCTTGGATGAAGAATTCTTTGTATTAATGTTATTTTGTTACATTTGTATGCTCCTTGGGGCATTTAAAATAAAGTGCACATTTTTTTTAATGTCGCTCATAAGTTAGCTTTGCTTTAACTGTTATGTCTTGACGATCTTTACTGAACTGATACTTGCATTTCATAAACAGGATCCTGATCTTGTGGTGGAGCCTATGTCGACTAATAGTTCATCTCAGCCAGCAAGACCATCAGCGGCATCATCAACATCTTCAAATGACCAACCTCGACAGCGAAACTCAGGTAGATAATCTGAGTTTTACATTTTTTATAAAAATATAATGACGTAGGCTGTGGGGTCAACTGTTAAACATCCAAAATGGAAGTGAAAGTATTACAAATCTGCTTACTGCACTTATATGTATTAATTTTCTTTTCACTGGGCTTAAAATTTCTTCTGCCATTGAATTGAACCTTAATATTGCTGTAGGGTCTACTAGTACTACTCGAGCTTCAGGGACATCGGCAACCACCAGTCCAAGTCCAACTTCTCTGCGCTGGGATCGACATACGATTCAGTTCTCTGTGAATGCTTGGGTACAGTGAAACCTAATTTATGCATACATTCATATAATTTGACAGTCAATAAACTTTCGTATTTTTTGTATGTAGTTATGATGATGCACTAGCCAATGACCTTTAGCTCAACTGAAACCTCCTCCCCTTATAAGTGCTAGGTTCAAGACTCACTGGATGCATGTGTAACTTACTAAAAAAAAATTGATGTTTTACCAAATATCTCTCCTAAGCTTTTCATGATTTTCATACCCTTATTTGTTCCCTTAAAGCCACTTCTTCTTTATCGTCTCCCCCCCCCCCCCCCCCCGCCCCAACCACCCCCAATCTGAATCGTCAATTATGAGTCTGTTATGAAATAGTTGAGTTTACCAACCTTAGAAGATAGGCTATATGGAAAGTGTTGGATTCTTAAATCTGTTGATTGTAAAGAACCTTGTTGTAAATTACCTATTTGGTTATCAATTTGAGCTGTTGGCCAAATAATTATCATACATTTTTGCATTCCTTAAACGCTTATTATGGGCTTGTATTATTTCAAATTTTAACCCTTTTCATGTTTGTCTTTATACTGGTAAAGTCCAAGCGGTCTGCTTTTGTTCTTTTGAGCATTTTTACATCTATTTTACCAACATGTTCTGTGTATCTTTGAAATCGATAACAACTAATACATCTATAGCTGATAGTCAAAGTTTATACCAGAGTGAATATAATAAAACCTACTGCATCTTAATTGTAAATTTGGAAATTATATCATTGAAGAAGCATAAAAAAGAATCTGCTAAAGAAGGCTAAAATACTATGTACACCTTTTAAGTTTTTTTTTTTTTTTTTTTTTTTTTGGGTTGGGGGGGGGGGGGGGGTGGTTTAAAAAGCAATTTGCTTCTAAACCTGTCTCTTGACTAGGAAAACTCACAACTTTCAACAAGTAGTTACTGCCCCCTTATGTCAACATCTGTTAGAATATTACTATTAGCTCACCTAAAAAGGATGCCATTTTGAATAAAAAAATAGGGAGTAAATAGTGAGATCCCTGTACCTTATTGATCTGCTTGTATTACTGAACTTATTCTGTTAATATTGCTTATATATATATATAAATTTCACTGCAGGTGTTTGTTGTTGCTGTACTTGCAATTTTTCCACTGGTACCTAGACATCTTTCACAAAGGCTATATCGGCTTTCCTTTATGGGCACTGCATGTTCCTCTCTGTATTCCTTGTATTCACTATATGGGGTATGTTTTTATTTGTTTTCACTGCCCTTGTAGCTTCGAACTCCATACTTGGTTTGCTATCTTTCTTCAAGCTCATTAACCAATCTTTTATTGTTTCAGCAACCCAGAGAATGGAATTTGCAGTCTCTGCAAATTTACTTTCAGTCTATCATTGCAGCCAAGGATTTCATCAACTTCATCTACTGCCTTACCTTTGTGACTTCGAATCTTTGGCTTAAGTGTGAGAATTGCTCAGTCTATTAGCTCTTTTCATATATCTTCATTAATTCCTCTCTCAGTTTATGTTCTTTGTTCTTCTGTCATATGGTTGATTCTAGCTTTTAATATCGTTGTGCATAGTCTGATGAGTTGACCTCTGTTGCAGTTGCTTTAATCCCCATTTTATGTCGAGCACTTGAACTTGTTGCCAAGTTCCTTAGGCGCAATTTCAATCGCTCCTCCTTGTACAGGTAGGAGAGTTATGAATCTTTTATATACATTTATATATAGTTGGTTGATTCTCTAGTTTTGATTTACTTGATTACATAATTGTTTGTATCTTATTTGGGTTTCTTGTTCATGCTGTCTTATTGCCCATTGACCTTATATTTGGATTTTTTTTCTCCCTTCTGGCGAGGGGAGGAGAAGAAACGGAAGGTGGCCTGAATATACTATTGAAAATCTCTTCATTCCAGAAACATTATTAGTGATATTTCATTGAATACTTTGTTTTATATGATTTTAATAATGTGAATGTGATGTAGTGTCATTTTGTTAAACCAAACATCAAAGTCAGTGTTGTCAAATAATCCAAAGCACATTAGTGGAAGGCTCATTGGATATTCGTTCAAGAATTTATGCTAGTCAGTCTCCACTAATTAATATCTTAGTAGCTCTGGTCCTTCTGGTCTTCTCGTCATGTTTACTTAGATATACACAAGCATTATGATTCAGTTTTGGTTGCTTCATGGCTAGTAGATTAGTTTGTGCATTCAGATGTTATATATCCATACTATCTCATTTGTGTTTTTAATGATTTCAAATTACTATTCCATACATTTTCTGTATTATTAGGAAATTGATATTTACTGAATTCATTGTTGTTTAGCTAACTTCTACACCTGGGCATTGGTTTGTTATGCTAAATATTTGCTTTAAAGCTGTTACTGGGATTTCAGTTCTGAGTTGTCTTCAGTTATGCATGTTGATATTATGAACTGAAAGTGAATAGTTTATTTATAATTTTTAAGTACAGATGGAATTATATATAGAAAATTGTTATGGGCTGGAAACAATATATGCAAGGAAAAGTAGAGTTTTTCCTTCTGAAAAAGGGTCATCTGCCATGGTAGTGCACAAGTATGACTTATTTTTTTGTTTTTCCAAGCCAATGCCAGTGTATGTTTCTTTGGTTTGGGTATACGCCTCTTAAACTATTCACAAGAACCTGGACAAGCCTGGCATGCTCTTAGCTTAAATAATTTGCGTCTCCTCCCCAGTTGGTGATAATACTTTGCCTGATGTCCTTGACGCTGAAGAATTATCAATATGAAGATGACTTTATGGTTGATCCTGCTGACTATTGTTGGATTTAAATTGTTTGTGAGAGTTATCATATTGCTCCTTTGAAAAGCTTGATTTTCTTCTAGTTGCAGCTAAGCCTGAGTCCATTTGACATTACTGTAGGAAGCAGAGCTAAATTATGCAGGAAGTAGAGCTTTAACAGTGTAGATTTTTGTGATAAAGAGCTTAAGCTGAAAAGAGTTGTAATATTTAGATCGTTTGGAAAATTACGGTTACAATGTGCTTTAAAGTTGCTGTATTTGTTTGGTATTTAAATTGATAGAGAGCTTAAAATGTGAGGAATGACAAAGTAGAGTACATAATAAAAGTGCTTTGTATAAATGAACTGTTTGGTAATTGCTACTAAATTTTACTATCTTATGGTATGGAACACACTTAGGGGTAGTATTCCTTGATGAGGGAACTCAGTTCTTGGGGTGGAGTTACTGGATTTATGTATGGTGAAAAGATGAAGGTTGGTGTCTAAGGAGTGCTGAAGTTTGATTGTTAGGCAGTTAGGGTTTTGGATTGGAAATGAGGATTTTATGGATGATGGAATTTAAGTGTGGGATACATGAATGTTGTGAGTAATGGAAAGGATTGTGACTTCTTGAGAGAGAAAAAAACTTGTCTAAAACATCCTACAGGTGGTAGGGGTCAAGTTATTGAGGCGAGGTAGATTCAAAATTCTCCAATTGAGGCTACTTTGAGAGTCTTTTCCTCCAAGCAAGACTCATAAGTCTAAGCAACAAGAAGTTTATTCTTCATTATAATGCCCTAAATGAGAGATACAAGCGTCTATTTAGTCATCACTTACCCTAATCAAATTGGCCCACTTGTCTCAAGCTTATTAGCTAATTAATTCAGTATGTGATCATAAAGATTTACACGTGATGCATGTGCTTAAACCCTAACTCACTCAGGTTAGTCTATCTTCTTGTAACTAACTGACTCTAACATGTTCATCTCTTGTAATCTTATCCAACTAAGCTTCAAGCTGCTACCTCAAGGTTGAATCATGCGCATGGGAGTGAGAGAAGGCTGCCACAGAAGTTTAGAATGCATTGGATCAAGGAGTGCCAGTCGGCACTTCCTTGTTTTAGCCCAATTTGGCTTCCGTTTGAGTCCCAATCACGATTCTAACATTTATGATATTAATATATATTTTCAAACTTGAGTGCAAATAACTCCATTAATCTCCGGTGTTAATTTGTTTATTATAATTGCTGCTTTCTTGGTTTCTTGTTTCAAATTAATATTTATCATGGTAGTGAATGTGTTCCAATATTATCCTTATACTATTCTATTGAAAAGAAATTATTATGGCTCCTATGTGCGTATTAAATGTATGTGTTATGTTTTTGTACAATCAACATGTTTAAACATGCCATATCAACATCATACGGACATAAGCTTTGTCACATTAATAATTACTATTGGCATGACCTTAGTAAAGTATGATCATGGTAAAATTGGACCATAAAAAAAGAGAGTTAAATTTATGGATAAGTGAAGACCAAAAAAAGGAATTTTGACCATTATGTGATCTCTCTGGAACCATTTGTACCTTGATACCATCTCACACTCTCTAAACTTGTACGACTTTCTAACTCTCTCAGTTTCCATCTCTCTTCATGCCATGAAAGCCCTTCTATTCCCCACACCTGATTGGTGACTTACACTATATCTCTCTCTCTCTAGTTAAGAGTCTAGCATCTTCTCTCTCTGTCTGGTGCTGTCCAGAGATGGATAGGACTTTGACATGCCTACGGTGTAGGCAGATGCAGTGATGGGGTTGAAGTTGATGGAGATGAGAGATCCTTTTGTTGTTTTAGATTAAGGAAAGAGGAAAGAAAGAAATGAGTGAGGGTGTCAAGTGTATTAAGAGAAAACGGCATGAACATTTTTGTCTATCACATGGTTTTCCTAATAGCTGAAACAGTGCCTGAAATGAACCCTTGTGCTTTTCCCTTATCTTCAGGTAGTAGAGTTTGTTTGCTTGAAAGATTTTATCAATTCTTGAGTTAAAACATATCATTGTTTCAACCTTTCTCATATGAGCCATTATTTCATTGCTCTTTTGGAAATTTTTTCATTTGAGTAATCTTATCTTTTCCTTTTCGGTGAACAGGAAGTATTTGGAAGAGCCCTGTGTTTGGGTGGAGTCAAACACATCTACCCTCAGTATACTATCTTCACATGCTGAGATTGGACTTGGCTTTCTCCTGATTATTTCCTTGTTCTCGTGAGATTCTCAGAGATATTTTTTTCTATATCAATCTTTGTGAATATTTATCTCCTTTCTTTCTGTGTCTTTGTTTGCATCTGTTCTTGGAGCCTCTCAGATTCTAACATTATATACTTGCAGGTGGCAGCGCAACATAATACAAACTTTCATGTACTGGCAGGTTCGTTACTTTTTTTTTTTTTTTTTTGGGTGTTTTTGGGGGTGGTGGGGTTTAATTTTCCTTGGTGTTAACTTCTCCTAAAACACTTCTTTGACAGCTGTTGAAGCTCATGTATCATGCCCCCGTGACTGCCAGTTACCACAATAGTGTATGGACTAAGATTGGAATGACTGTTAATCCACTCGTCCACCGCTATGCCCCGTTCTTGCAGACTCCAATATCTGCTGCTCAGAGATGGTGGTTCAGGTAGAAAAGAAGCCTCGATAGAGAGAGGAAGGGACGCAAAAGATGATTTCGCTAGGATCCACATGAACTCTTTTTATCTAAAAAAAAGAACTTGTGTCAAATATATGACAAAATCTTCCATTATGGGCTGAAACAAAGTTGATTTGCGCCCAAGCATAAAATGTCACACAGAATTATGGATTAATTCGCCGAAACTAATTTTTTTTTTTTTTAAAGTTTAGATTATATGGAAATTACTTTTTAGATTATGAAGACAATTAAGAATTTGTCCAGATTGTTAATGGAGATGGAGATTTTACTTAAGACTAAGAGAGCCCTTTTGTTTTGAGGCCACCCTATTTTTATAACAATGATTTTCTCCCATTTTCGAGAACAGTAGGGTTATGTTTGTTTGCAGATATATTTATATAGTTTATTTTTTAAAATATGTTAAAAGTTATACTTTTTACCAAGTTATTTTATTTTATTTTTTTAAAAGAAAAAAGTATGTAAGGCACACCCACTTTTGTTGAATTGTGGTGCTTGCCTTGCCTGCACTTCTCACAAAATGTGAATCAATGAAGAAAAGGTCTAAAAGAAAAGGACAACAACTTTTTAGGTGGAGGACTATTTATTTTAATTTATTTTATATATATTTTTTCCTTTCTTAGGATGACTCGAATGGTTTAGTTATAAGGAAGGCTAGTTTATTGAGTATGATAGAGAGAGAAAAGCAGTTTAGCCTGCACTGGTTGTTCAAATAGGTTTGAAGGCCAGTCAGTTAAGCAACCGCTTCAGAGTAGAGGAACTCAAGTCAGAAAGGATTACATGTTAATAAGAAATTGATTCCACTAATTGCTCCCTGATTCGGGTAAACGGGAAAATATAATATTTTTCTGGAGCCGTCTTTGTCTTGAAGTTGAAGTTGAAGTTGAAGTTGAAGTTGCGTGGCAAATTACTGCTATTGCATGGCTGCACAATTTTTTGGTGGATGAGTACCTTCCTTTATTTAGTGCCTCTCTTGCCTAGCCGCTTCCGTAGGAAAATTAAAAAAGTCTTGTTATGGGAAGGTGTCGTCAGTCATCACACTTCCTTTCCTTGTCAATTGTCATAGCGCATGTGAATTCCGCATATATCACCTCTGCTTGTATCATCTCACGCGCTATAAGTGGGTAGTCTCGTAAGATCATTTTGTGAGATATCATTTATTTCCAATAAGAGGAGGAAGACCTAAGTTTAAACTTTGGAGCTACAGTTTACCAAAAAAAAAAAAAAAACTTTGGAGCTACTTTAGTAGATTTCTAATATATATATCTATCTGATAAATGTCAATTAAACTTGCAATCTTTACAAAGAGTCTAATTAGAATATGCCATATCATTTTATAAAAATACGTTTAACAAAAAATAAAAATGAAATTGCCTCCTCTCTCTCTCACCTTCACATTGTTTGGGAGTTAACAGTGAAATGAATATTCTTAAGAAAATGAAATGACACGTTGTTTATTTTCTCTAGTGTATTTTAGAGTTTATAAAAAGGAGGAATGGAAAGAAAATAAATATATAGTTTTACTTTTATTATTATACAATTCACAATTTTTTTCTTGAATAAGGATTAAATTGATGTTTCATCTCTATTTCATCAAGGGTTTGTTTCATCTCTATTCCAGCCACCTCTCCTCTACTCTCTCTCTCTCTCTCTCCAAATATAAGGTGAATGAATGAGTGTTCCTCTACTTCTGTAAGGATGTGTAAGAGGGAATAGAACAAGATGAGCACTCTCTTGTAGCCATTCAATTCCTTCCTATCAAACTTCCAAATAGCGGAATTGATGAGAAGACAAAATTAGATGTATTGGTGAGGTTAGTAGTGGTGTTGGTGGTGATGTTAGTAGTAGCGATTGTCATAACAAAATTACAAAGTTTTTTGAAAATAGTAGAATGCACCTTGATGGAGTTTGGTGGTGGTGGTGGTGGGGATGTATTGTTCAAAATAGTAGAGCGCACCTCATTGAGTTACAAAGGTTTTTGTTTTTTGTTTTTTGTTTTTTTTTTCAAGGGTCAACATATTTTATTTAGTTCAAGTTAATGAGTGTTTTTAGGACAATTGTTAATAAAAAAATTTTCACACCACTTTTATGGAAAATACAAAAAGCTATAAAAAAAAATTAATCAACCTTTTCCTTGTTCATAAAAATTTTTTAAAAATTTTTTATAAATCAATGCTCTTAAGTCATTTGCTAACTTTTTCAACTTTATTTATATCTATTTCTATATCTATTATATATTATATATTATCTATTTCTATTTCTATTTCTATTTCTATTACCTATTAAAAAGTGCGAATCAGCCTATGAATAGTACTTTGTCGAGCAGCTTCTTTTTTCGAGCAAGTAGGGAAATTTACTGCTATAGTCCGGTAAACAGCCGAGAAACGAGAGTAGAAGTCTTTTGGAAGTTTTTTTTAAAAATTTTTTTTTTATAAGTTTATATACAATTTTCTTTAAGTTATTTTCTTGCCCTTTTTTAAAATAGTTCATAGCAAAAAAAAAAGGCATGGGATTTCTGTCATTTTCTTCCACTGGAGGCCTTTTAGTCCTTCACATTGTATGGCTTGTGTTGATTTCTATATATAAAAAGAGCGAGTAACTTGTTATAACATTTTCACAATTATTGAAGTGTCAGTTCTTTATAGGTCAAAATTAAATAATAAAATATCATATTGGAACCAATTATAACAGAAAATAAAGGTATTGTAAAAGTGTTGTGACATCGTGTTCTTGTCACTATATTTTCATAACTGTTGAGGTTTTCGTTTTTTATATGTCAAAATAAAATAAAATAATAAAGGTATTGTCAAAGTGTTTTGATGAGCCGAAATTTATTGTTTCATGCACAATTTTCTTGGGTTGAATTTTGCATTTTTGCTTCTTCTTTTTTTAACGCACTGTTTTATGTAAAAAAAAAATATATATTTGTACATAGTTCTTTATAGTTCAAAATAAAATAAAATAATGAAGGCATTTTCAAAGTGTTGTAACATTTTGTTAAGCTAAAATTCACTATATTCACGCATAATTTTCTTGGGTTGAATTTTGTATTTTTACTCCTTTTTTTTATGCACAATTTTAAGTTAAAAAAAAAAAGTTTTACACAAAAAAGAAAAAGAAACAAATACCTCATACTTTTCATAATTTATGTTTGGGATAGTTCACAATTCCCCCCCTAAACTTTAAAAATCAAGCAACTTCCCCTTAATATATTGGAAACGAACAAATACCCCATACTTTACTCTCTTAAGAGCGAGGAGCTTATCTACGGTAACTTTTTGGTTTGGTCAATTTACTAGGCGGAAACTCACCATTTCACACTTTTGAGTTGATCTCTTTTTATATTTTTTCTTTTTAATAAAATATTAACACAACAAATAATCACAATATTTTCACAATTGTTGAGGTGTTAGTTTCTTATAAGTCAAAATGAAATAATAAATTATCGTACTAGAACCAACCATAACAAAAAATAAACGCATTGTTAAAATATTGTGACATCTTGTTGTAATCATAATATTTTTATAATTGCTGAGGTGTCAGTTCTTTATAGGTTAAAATAAAATAATAAAAGTATTGTGATATTTTGTTACGGCACACGGTCAAAAGCTACCTTCATAGGGCCTCAGTTAGGGAAGGCCCAATAACCTTAGCCCGTTGATCATTATCTCGGTATCTAAACACACCTCGGTTATCCCATGGATGGCCAGGGCACTGACGGTGTTCAATTAATCCTCGGAGGACTATAAATGCCCTGGGAGATTGTGCTGCTGACCAAGTTTTGGTGGCTAGCACCAGTTCTAACGTGATAATCCTCATTCCCAACAAAATTTATTATTCATTAGGAATAATCAACTTGGGCTCCACTCACACAAGTGGAGTCAGGTAGTAATCACGATTCCACCGTTAGCCTTAAGCTATAAATAGTAGAAGGAACAATGAGAGAAGGGTTGGAAAATTGTATGTGAGATTGAGAGTTAACCGAGCAGACTCGAGAGTGTTCTTGCGTGTATTTTGTTCTTGAACCCGCTTAGGGACTACCTTTAGTAGGATACTCAATATCTACTGTATAAGTAAATTGTGAGCCCAAACACTAAGTCTAGTTAAGTGTGGGAATTTGGGCAAGCACAAGTGTGTTTCTATTATTTTATTTTTATCAATTTTGTTGAGCTAAAATTTAATGTTTCATGCCCAGTTTTCTTAAGTTGACTTTAACACACCGTTTTAAGTGAAAAAAAAAACAGTTTTACACACAAAAAAACAAACTAAAAAACAAAATGTAAAAACATTTTCCATCATTCAATATGTTTAATTTTCCAAAAATTTTCTTCAAAAATTTTGAATTTTAGATGGTAATAATGCTTTGAAAATTGGAATGGTGAAACATACAACAAAATGGGAATTGGGTAACTATAAAACATAAGGGCAATCAAGGTTTTGTTCTTCAAGAATTTGCTGTTTAGAAGTGCTTGGATCATTGAAGACATTTGTTTAATTAGAGATAGTTTTTCTTTTATTTCTTTTCATAGTATACCTTTACGATGTAATCGTACTGCATTAGCATTAGCTAGTGCTGCAAAGGAAGATGAGGAGGTTATTTGGCTTGAAGAATGTCCCTCTTTCCTCTTTCCCATTGTACAACATGATTTATTTGAATAAAGTTTACTGTCGTTTTCTTTAAAAAAAAAAAAAGGTTTTGTCTCGGAGGGAGTAACATTGTTTTGGTTTAATTTTTTTTTTAATTAACGTTTTTTCTAAAATTCAAAAATTAAAAAAAAAAAAACTAAAGTATAAAACAACATCGCTTTGAGTAATTTAACAGTGCAATTTAACAGTGCAATTTAACAGATAGAAAACGATGTGTTTCGCATTTTATCATTGAAGAGACAGCACGTAGAAAAAACAAGGAGTGGAGTACTAGAGTTTATTTTTTTGAGAATCAGTAAGTACTAGACTTGATTTGAAAAAAAGAAAAAGAAAGAAAGTGCTAGAGAGTTAGGCACGCGAGGTTGCCGACCTTGCCGTGATATGTGCGAGGCTTTACCATAAATAACCACAACCAAAAAAAACAGTCTGGAGAGCACGCAAGCGACTTGTCCTCTACTCCCGCAAAATTCAAACGCAAAATAAAATAAAATATTCTTATTCTTTTAGCACTGCTTCGCTTTTACTTTGACTACCCATGCCATGCCCATAACCATAACAAACACGCACAGGCCCAGGCACAGCAACACAACAATAACTGCAAATGCAAATCAAAATCACATACGCATACACCCTGCTCCCTAAACAAACTATTATAAAAACCCACGTTCCCAGCCTCAGATTCAGATCATCCAAACCCAAACTCAATTTGCTTCCGCTCTCTGCTCTCTCATCAAATCTAATTTTTGCGATTCTGAAATCCAAAACAGGCCTTTTGGACATGAATTTAGAGCTGGACACCAAGCCTACCTTGCTCTCTTCTTCTGATAAGCTTTTCACTCACACTCTCACTGATGGCGCCAACACCCACCACCACCATCACCACCAGCGTCGCCGCCGATGCTCCTCCTCCTCCGACGCCAAGCCTCGAGATGCGCCGACTCGGCCCAACCGCACTCAGTCTATCAGCCGCGCCGCCGCCGAGACTTATCTCGTCACTCGACTCAGCTTCATCCTCCTCCGATATCTAGGGTACTCTTCTTTATTTGTTTATTTATTTATATTTTTGCATTTATATGATTTGTGTGTGTGTGTGTGTTTTTGTTCAATTTTCACATTTTATGTTTGGTTGCGGAGAAAATTGAGCCAGAAAGAAAAAAGAAAAAGAAAAAAAAAAAAAGAAGAGAGTTGAAACTTGACGTATTAGCTTCTGCAAATTTAGCTAATTTTTCTGGTGACAAAGAAAATAGGAGAGAAATTTGAATCGTAGAGTTGTTCTGCTTTTTTACCTTTTGCAAATTTAGCTAAGTGTTTTCATGATGATGCATTGGAATTTGACATTTGGTATTTGATGTTTGGTTGCTGAGAGATTTGAGTGAGAAAGAAAAGTAAGAAGAATTTTATGATATTCTGCAGTTTACTTTTTCGCAAGTGTGAAGTATAGCTGAGACGATTTTGGTTTGTTTTATTTATTTATTTTTAGAAATTTATTTTTCTATTGATTTTTTTTCCAACAATAATTGAAGAATTAATATACCAATCTAATTGATTATAAATCCAATTCGTGTCTTGTATATCCATTGTTTCATTTGGGGATGTCCTAAGTCGTTTTCAGCTTCGAAAAACCAATGAGGATAGTTTTAATAACTTTTTTAAAATTGCCTTTTATTATATTGAAAAGGTTGGTGTTTGGATTTTCTAAGGTAGACAAACAAAATGAGATGGAAGGAGTAAATTGCTTTGCAACTTTGTGCATAGATATCTATAGCCAATGAACTCTTTTCAAATGACACCTCCTTCCCTTTGTAAGTGCAAGGTGGAGGGTACAGTTATGGGTTCAAGACCTATGATGCACGGATGCGGCGCCAGAGGTGCCGCACCCGCATCTGATGTGGCGACGCGCGAGGGACGCCGCTGCTAGTGCGTCGGTGCCGCATCAGGCTGCGGCTGCCACGTGTTTTTTTTTTTTTTTTTTTTTTTCAACCGACTCGTGCCGATGTGGCTTGAATCGCGCCGACTCGGCTTCGATTCGCGCCGATTCGGGACGAATCGGCCAGAATCAGGCCGTATTGTCTGTATCGGGTCGTATCGGCCGGCGACCGAAACGGCCGAAATAGCTGAAACAGGCCCGAAACGGCCGAAACAGGCCGAAATCGGCTCTAAATGAGACTCAAAAACCCTAAATCTGTCCTTCTTCAATTTTATTTTGAATATTTGTTGCTTCTTTTGTGTTTTTTTTTTTGGTTTTGTGTTTTGTTTTGTGTTTCTTGCTTTCTTCTTTCTTTGTTTTGTGAATCAAGGCATAGTAATATGTTTTTTAAGAATATTTTAATATTAAAAATATATAGAAAATATAAATAAAAATATTTTTAATAATTTTTTAATTGCCGAGTCCCACCGCACCCGCACCCACCTTTTTCAAAAATTGCTGAGTCCCGCACCCGAACCCGCACCCGCACCTGCACCCGTGCTTCATAGTTCAAGACCCATGGGTGTGTCTGTATCTTCTAAATATATAAATGTATAGATCTCCATGTAAAGTCATTTTACACGCCAATAAAATAAATTCAGACAATTATGGAGGATAATTTTATTTACTTGATTTGCGAACAAAAAAGTTTGGCGTATACTACATGAAGAATGTGTGTATAAATGATGTAAAAGCTTTTGAAAAGTTAAGTGATTCTAGTAATGGTTGGACAACTTTTCAAAGCCGAGGAGATGATGCGTTTGTTCTGAAATATTTGTTACTTTTTCTGTTTCCAATGGATGGAGTTCTTGGATCAGTTTTGGCATGTTATATTCCTTAGTTTCTAACAAGTCCATGCTTACTTTAGTTTACTGTCCAAGAAAAAAATTGATGGATGAAAGGCTTTAGATTTTTCTTTGTCGGCAATAAGGTTTCAAGTGACATGGAAAGCTTTCACCTTTTTTTAGTTGGTGTGGATATCATTTTTAACCATTTCTTTTCATTCAGGGTAGGCTACCGGTGGATCACAAGATTAATTGCTCTTGGTTGTTATGCCTTGCTACTTATGCCCGGCTTTCTTCAAGGTTTGTGTTGTTTTTACTTGTTGCATAACCTTGTTCCCCTGTCTTTTCTTTTTGTTTCCTTTTATTTGATTGCTTTGTTATATAACTAGATTCTGAAGGAAACTAAATGCCGGGGATTCCTTGTGTCTATGTGAAGAAAAGACAAAGGCAGCATGGTTTCTAGATTATTTTTCAATCTGTGACAGGGACATATTTTTATTTTAGGATATATTTACATATGGTCCAAATAAATGGAACATAACTTGCTTGCTATTGTTCTACAGTTGCATATTATTATTTCTTCTCAAGCCAGGTACGGCGTAGTGTTGTTTATGGAGATCAACCAAGAAATAGGTAAGTAATTGTGATGCAGGTAATAAATTTTTCTTTATTTTCTTTTTGCTAAGCTATGAACTGACTCATGTATCACATGCAAATGCAAATTTTTTACTTTTGCAATTGTGTCTTTACTTTTATACAGATTGGATCTATTTTTACCTGCAAATAGTGGTGAACCAAAGCCAGTTGTGATATTTGTAACTGGTGGAGCTTGGATTATTGGGTTAGTGATTTGTGATAGCTCCTAGGTTTTGCATTACTGTTCAGTTTAAATTTGTTGCATCTTGTGATACAAAACATTGTGAATATATGTTTACAACATTAGTTGCTTAATCTGTGTACTAAATATAGGGCTACAAAATCAGCCATCCCTATTATTTGCTTGAGGGCTTAAAGCAGGTTTAAAGTTTGGAAGATATGATGTCTTTCTGAATTATATTTTGACATTATAAGCATATGTTTCTTATTTTGGTAAGAGAATCTCCCATCATAGCAGTAAGGATTGCCAATTTGCATTTGGGATCAGCATGTACACTTTGAGATTGCAAGTACTACCCATCTGGTGCTAACAGTAAATAGTTGCCAAATTACATTTAACATGGAGCTTTTTGGGAATATGAAATACAGTTGAAGGAGCCCACTTTGACCTTATATGTACCTTTGGAGCGTTTTGCCAAATTCACTAGGTGTGTGTAACTAACAAATAAAAATAAAAGAAAAGAGATGAATGGATCTATGAGACAGCCTAGTTAAATTTGTCCATGAGAGGATCGACGATAATGTATGGCAGATTCAGTGTTTTTGTTGTTAAATTTACTACTGCTACTTGAACCAAGATATGAGGCAAATGTGAGGCATCCTCAAAACTTTACTAGAGTATCTACATATGCCAGATCCAAACCCCCTGTTAGATCCTTTTTTTTTTTCTTATCTAATGCGAAAGTCCTCGTCACATAATAAATTTATGGCACTGCCTGTTTGAGCTTTGTTAGTTCAACAGTTTTAACCATATTAGTGGTTTGATTTTATTTTGTATTTTCAGTTTTCTTTTTTATATTTTCTTCATTTGCTGATGCCAAATAGGTATAAGACTAGATATTAGCATTCATTCCCTTGAATATATGGATTTATCTACTGTTTTTCAACCTCACTTATATTTCTCTCCCCCCCCCCCCTCTCTTTTTTTTGCCTTCTATAGGTACAAAGCATGGGGTTCTCTTTTGGGACAGCAATTGGCAGAAAGAGACATAATAGTTGCA
Organism: Castanea sativa; assembly: GCF_040712315.1. NCBI lineage: Eukaryota > Viridiplantae > Streptophyta > Magnoliopsida > Fagales > Fagaceae > Castanea > Castanea sativa. Next base: position 49,781,733 of record NC_134013.1, on the reverse strand, counting down.
TGCGTTGACTATAGGTATTTTGTTTTTTGATGCTTTCTTCTCCTTCCTTTTTAATTGAATAAATTGAATATACCCTAAGTTGACCACCCCACAATTAACACTTAAGCCAAAGCCCAAGGACTCTTGGTGTTTGATTTCAGTTTGGTCATTGCCATACTGGAGTCCATAGTTCATCAATGACTTGATATACAATAATAAACGAAGTCTTTGACTGCTAATATGGGGACCAATACTTGCTCATCTTCAGCACTTTACCCAAAAGGTTAAGCCTATGAGTTTGGGCCTAGATATGTTATATTAATAGAACTATTATTCAATATGAGACTTTACTACTTAACTAACCACAACATCCCTCCATTATATATTGATGGACTAAAGATACAATGAAAGTTACACGGTATCTGATGCAGCCCAAATAAGGCTGCAAAGTTGATAGCTTTGCTGTATTCAGCAAGCAAAGCCTAAAGGTTTAAAGGTAGAGAATGGAGTTATCGTAGGAATAATCCCTTTTTTTAATAAAAAAAAAAAAGACGGTCTACCTTCCTCATATTTTCATTGATATTTATAAGGGATTACGAATACTGACTAGCCAAAGATGCATGATCTAGATAGTTTCCAAGACAACTTTTTTTTTTTTGAAAACGTTTCCAAGACAACTTAAATAGACATTTGAGTACATAACTTAATATATAATATTAATACTAGGCACATTCTCACGTACTCTTCACTTTACCAGATAGTGAAATACAATTTTCAAAGCAAGAAATAGCAATACTAATACCACAAAGGGAAGCATATTATGAATTTATAAGCATCAAAATCCTTAATGTATTCAAGGAACTAAGTTGCTAATTTAATCATTTTAGCTGCTGCATCATTGGAGATTTGATGCCAGTTGCACCCTTTTAGCTCCTGCATCAATACTTCATACAAATTATTTTCTTTATCTTTAAAGTATGTGGAGTTGTTCAGTTATCTGTATTCTGTCCATTATGGTCTAAGTTTATTTATAAGATCCTCACAAGTTAAGATGTGATGCAGAAATTTTCCCCAGGGGACTATTGGTGATATGGTAGAAGATGTTTCCCAGGGCATTTCATTTGTCTGCAACCACATTGCTGAATATGGGGGTGACCCTAACAGGTGACAGACTAATTTCTTGGTTTTGGGAATTCCCCATCTCACCTTCAAACCATGTCATTGATCTTTTTGTGCCTATTTGAGTAGGATCTATCTAATGGGGCAATCAGCTGGTGCACACATTTCTGCTTGTGCCCTCCTGGATCAAGCAATCAAAGAATCTGAGCCTGAGAAAGGAGAGAGTATTACATGGAGTGTATCTCAATTAAAAGCTTATTTTGGTTTATCCGGAGGGTAATTTTTTATATGTTGCTTTTGTTGTGAATCTCATGGAAGTTTCTGAATTTGATTAGAGGTCCTCAGTTTATCTAATATGTTTTATTGTTTATTGCATGCATATATATATATATATATATATATATAGTTTACCCTTTATTAAGAGTAAATATATAGAAGATTGTGAGGATCAAGCCTGGGGTTTAACCTTTGGAACCCAGATGAGAAACATCTAGCTGCAGAGCTTGTTGATCATGAGGGTTTAGATGTGCATGAGAAAATTGGACATCCATTGGCATTTTTACCAAGGTCACTGATGGTTGATATCTTCTCAATACCATAAATCCTAAATCTGTTCTCACTTTTTTGCCGTGTAGTCATAAGTTTTGAATCCTGGACACAATAAGCAATGTGCCCCTTGACCTGCCTTATTGGATGTGGAACACTGCTAGTATTTTTGTAAATACTAATGACAGATAGATGGTCCAACAACTGGGCATCTAGCAATTGCCTTCTAAATTACTCTTTGGTGTGTAGTTTGGAGCTTTACCAGTCTGACATATGGCTTTGTACTGCACGGTTTTGACTTTTGAGTTTCTTTTGTGTTGCTGCAGTTTAGTGTCTGTTAAGTTATCGCGCTTTTTGATTATTATAGAAATTTATAATGAAGGAATGGCTTTTAATTTTTCAAAGAGGTTCCAAACTTATACCATAAATGTTATTGTTTGGCATGACTGCCCTAAGTTACCTAGAATAGTGGATCTTTGTTGTTTGCTGTCTGTAAAATGGGAAAGTGAATGTGGTACTGCCTCATATCCTTTAATGTGAATGGTATGGTACATTTATACAATTTAAGAAGATTGTATCATTAGAAGTAGACTTTTTATTTTATTTTTTATAATTAAGTGTGGCCCAAGAGGATTGGGAAGGGGAGATTCGAACTAGTGACCTCTGCTTCATGAGGTGCGGTCCCTTATTGTGCTACTCCTTAGGGTAAGAAGTTGTACCCTTCTATTACCTATAAAAAAAAACAAAGTTGTAAAGTACGATTGTTCAATCTAATCTGTATGAGTTTAGCTTGGTTTTGCCTTGAACTCTATGAAGTCTTTCAAGAAATATAAATAAGGGAAGGAAAATAATTAAAATTTTGGATTATCATGGTTAGTGTTTGGAATGGAAATTTACCACATTTTTGATTGAATGACTTCAGAACACTGCTAACTAGTATGGTGTGTCCTGGTCTCCCCATTTATTTATTTTAATTAGGAGAGAAAATTCAAAATTGTGGATCAAGTGTTGCGCACTGACACTCTTTAGGTCATTGTTTATGCTAGTCATCTATGTCTATTATAGGCGTGAGCCTTTTTCTCAAGGAAGATGTCATATATATTGGTATAATAATCCTAAAGATCAGAAAGCATTTGATCCATCAGTTGGAAGTGAGGCTTCACAAAAGATATTCAATCTATACAATAGCAGGAAAGACACAACTAACTTCTAGAATTATCAGTCTGAGTAATTTAGAAGGAAATGGGATACATCAATCAGACTAGTACTTTGTTTTTACCATGCTGACCCCTCTGGCACTGCTTCCTTTCAGTACTATGTGGATAGTGCTGTTTTTGCTTTCCTATTTTAAGGATGCAAATCCTTTATGAATTTTTAGAAGAAAAGTGAAATAAAGTATGGTTTAGTTGTTTCGTGAGGTTGCAAAGAGACTTGCATACTTTTTTGCTGCATAATGTTTGCTGATGGACTGATTGAACCTGAACATATGTCCATATTTTGATTTTTTTTCCCTTAAAAATTCTGGGAGCAGGTACAATTTACTTAATTTAGTTGATCACTTCAATAATCGAGGTCTCTATCGCTCCATTTTCTTAAGGTACTTGCCTAATATATTTTTCTGTGAACTGATTGCCATACGCTTATGAATTTATTGTTACTATCTTTTTTATTTTATTTTATGCGCTTATCACCTTGTATATATTCTTGTAATGTGCACTTACAGCATTATGGAAGGTGAACAAGGATTACAACGATTTTCTCCTGAAGTTATAATACAGGACAAAAGCATTAGAGATGCTGTTTCTCACTTGCCTCCTATTACTCTTTTCCATGGAACTTCAGATTATTCCATACCATCAGATGCCAGGTTAGGATGTTCCCTTGAATTATTGCTGCAAGCTCACTATGTTTGGTAAGAGGGGGTTAGCCTTCCTCTCCCTCCATGGTTCTTGTCTATCAAACAAGGGGACTCTGTCTATTCCTTTCCTTTTCCATCCTCCCCCTGTCCTTCCTGCAATCCTGTCAAACAAACATAACACGGTCATATGAAATATAATTACTCCTAATTGAATGCTTAGTTACAAAATTTTAATATTTGGTCTCTGTTTGGTGTTTTGGGTAATTTCCCTTTCTGCAAGGGAGATGCTCAAGGGTTGAAAGGGGAGTTTTGTAGGCAAGGTAATGGGACTGTATAGTGAATAATTCCCCTTGCGTTTTATGTGGTGCGTTGGCTGTGAATGCAATGCTCAGTGCTTTGAAGACAGAGACTAGCATGGTTAAGCTGAAATATATCTTCCAAAAGTCCTTGCATGAGTGGACATGGCCTTTTACATCTTTTTCAGCAAGAAGGGTCTTTACAGTACATTGAAGTTTCCAATAACACACCACCAGCATACCATTTCTATCATATTTAGTATAGAAATATCAGACAGGAAAGCAAGGGGTTATAAATGACATGCATGTAATGTTGTTTACACACTTGAATTACGCACAATTAATGTATCATTTCTTTCATGCTCTAAGAAATATGAACATAGTAAGTATAAAACATAAGAAGGATAGCATAGTTATTTATGTGTGCTGAATCCAATTTAATTTAATTTGGTAACTTATTTATTCATTCATGCATCATCATCAATTTACAGGCTAACAAATTTTTATTAGTTTCTCATGCATAATTCCAGATATTTACTCATCTTTTGCAGTAAAACTTTCGGAGATGCTCTTCAAAGGGCAGGAGCTCAAGTAAAGCTAGTTCTTTTTGAGGGGAAAACACATACAGATTTGTTTCTTCAAGTAAGTGATGCCTTGAATATCTTCTTGTAGATTGATTGATAATTTGATATTATTACATACCTTTACTCCTATTAATAACCGCTGTTCATATTTAGGCATATTTTGCCTGATCTATCAAATGTTATATACTTACTAATGTTACGAAGTGGACATGATATCCACCATTACAACTCCTAGAAGGAAGTTGTTTATAGACATTTATAATTCATGTATACAGCAAGGTGGCCTTGTGCTTCAAAGCAACCCTCAACTTTTTGGTCATTTGATGCAGGATCCTTTAAGAGGGGGTAAAGACGAACTGTTTGACCATTTAGTTTCTGTGATACATGCCGGTGATAAGGAAGCTCTTGACAAGGATGCTGTGGCCCCTCCAAGAAGACGCCTTGTTCCCGAGTTTTTGTTAAAGTTGGCTCGCAAGATTAGCCCCTTCTAGCTCTTATAGTTCTCAAAGTTATCACTATTCTTGTTCACTTACCTTCGTTAGATAGATGATCGTGTATTAATTTAAGCAACTCTCAGTTTGTATTCTTTTATGGCTTTTGTTAACGGGTGCTGGACAGCACCCGTTAAGTTTTACTTTATTCTGCATGTTATTATTAAAATAGCCTTGCTTTAATGGGAAACTCAAGAAAAATGTCAACATCTGAATGAATGATGTACGTAGGCAGCATTGAAAATATAAAAGTTTGCATTATTTTACTTAAATACCCTCTTAACCATTTTTACTATCTCCATGTTTATAGCATTTTCTCCCTGTGATCTCAGATTTCTTTCCCATTCTATGGCTTCATGTTTATTCTTATCTTTTGATTCTTTAATATATATATATATATATATATATATATATATATATATATATATATATATATATTTCATTTCTTTCCTTCTCCTTCACAGCTACAGGTCTGGGTAGGACCTTTTTTTTTTTTAATTTTAATTTTTTTACCTTCTGGTGGGATCCAAGGACCCAAAATTTCCCCCAACAAATCTCCAGTTACCCACTCACATTTGCCATAGTGGCGCATCCATGGAACTCAATTTATGGTGGAGTTTTGGCAGTCGAGATTTGGATGAGGTTGATTTGCTTGCGGAGAGCTTCGTTTCGGCCTAGTCAAACTCGCCAGAGCTGACTGCTTAGTAGGCATTTTGCCGGGTCCAGTTTTCTACCGTCTATTTCCTCCCTCATTTACACCCAAAAAGTTTTTAATTTCGGATCAAATTGTTCTTATTTTGTAAAAGAGTGTGATTTTGTTGTTTTTTGAGAGTATTGAAATTGTTGTTTGTTGGCAACTTATAGAGATTTTGGTTTTGGTTTTAGTTCTTGGCAATGGATATCTCTGATTCCCAATATGGTTGCCCACCCAACTTTATTTTCTGTTTTTTCATAAGTTGGTAGTGTTAAGTTCTCTATTGAAGTTTTTGTGAGATGCTCCATTCTAGTCTATTGATTGTCTAGTGTAGTGTTAGATTTGTTAGTTTAGTCTGGATTTTCGAGGCGGGCCCCTCTCTATAATCACATATATACAAGTGAAGTGGGGTCTTGTTGTGGATTAGTACAATTGAATTCTGAGTGGTCTTATAATTTGTAGAGGGAAATTGTTGTTTGTTTTGGTTTGAAATTTTTTCTTTTGGGGCATAAGAAAGAGACGGTTAAACTGATTTTGAGCGTAAAAGGTGAGGAGAGTTAAAAGATGAAGGGTATTTTTGTCTTATAAATAAAAAATTTAATGGCTTTACTTCTCTTGATAAAAGTCTCCACGTGTAAAAAAAAAATTAATATTAAATTCCATTTTAATGGGTTATTAATTATTATTTCAATAGGAAAATTTGTTATGTACTTTTGAATGCATTTTTATAAGTCTAGACTTGGTTCCACCATTTGAGTTCCCTGTGCGCCCAAAAAATCTCAATTATTAAAGTGCATTATGCCATCAGGTGAAATTTCTTTGTGGAAATTGGAAAGCCCACTGAACCGTTACCTTGCATTGAAATTTCTTCTGTCAATATCGTGAGGTTTGAGTGTCTTATTATTATTTTTTGGTAGAAGTAGAACGATAAAATCTAATAAATTCAAAGTTGTTGAATTAGTCTCATCCGTCACCTTGGCTTGATTTTGAGCCAGCCACACGAACGTAAGTCTGCTTGAATTTGATTGGTACGAGATTTATTAGTCTTTTTATAGTTTTGTTTTGTTTTTTTTTTTTTTGGAGATGAATATGATGGTTACAAAGGGAAGAGAGAATTAGTATCCTAAACATTTTTGTTGAAAATTTATAAAGTGCCAGTTTAGCTACAAATTCTTGGTATAACTAGTAGTTATTGTTAAAAATACTTGTGAAGTAGACAGAAAATGGGTGCCGACAAGTTTTTGAACTTAGAGAAGACTCGGGGTCAACTACAAATAGACCAATCCGCATGTTAGTTTTCTCCGTATATCCAAGATAGACTTTTCAAAGTGCAATAAGATAAAAGTGACAAGCTTAAACCATTGAATTATTTAGATAGTACCCAATGAATAAATAGACCATTAGCTGTTGCTTGCTACCTTAATGAGGTTCGCAATTAGAATAGTTATGAGAACGAGGGTGTTTATTTTGGCAAAAATATTTTTATGCACTAAAACTGAAATTATTATTATTTTTAAAAAATCAACAAAATGAGGTCTTCATGAAAGCACTGTTGGGAATTGAGATGGTGTTTTACACCGAGACCAGTTTGAATGTATTCTCTTAGGGAGAGACCTTTCAATGATCTATCTTTTATTTAGATACCACTAGTATATATATATATATAAAAAGTAAACTCATCTCAATCGTCTTATAGAATAAATAAATAAAGTCACAGAAAACTTTATCCTAATTAATTTTTTAGCCAGCTTTATTTTTTGAAGCCTTTTTTCAATTATATCTTAACTGTCAAAAGCTTGCAGTTCAACTGTCACTTCATGATATTTCTAATAGAGATGTCTTGAGTTCAAATCACCTTCATTTTGTTTTGTTCTAGTGAGTTTAATGGTCCATTTTACACACTTCTACTTGGATGTATGGCCTATAAATAAGATAAGGGTAGAGAAACTTAGAACCACGAAGTCTCAAAATGAAGGCCATTCTCATTGTCTGCCTTCTCTTGGCTTCCATATATTTCATTCCTTCTTCAAATGCAGCTGAAGGTTACCTCGCGAGAGCACTATTTTGAATTTTCTAGTAGCTAGATAGTTCATAGTTGTATTTTATTTTATTTTGTTGCGCACTTATTAAAATAAACTTTTGATTAGGTTTGTTGAGTAAGCTTTTACGTAGCAGCAGTTACTCATTTATATATGTTGAAAAATATTTTGAATATAAGCTTGTTAATTTCAAACTGTTGTTAAAGACTGAGCAAAATTAAATAATTTTTAAGATACCGATATTGAAATCAAATGAGTTTTCTTGTTTTGAAGGGCCTAAAAGATAATCATATATTCAATTCCAAAAGCTAGTGTTTTCCTGATAAATTTTAAGTTTCTAAACATGTACTAATTAGCAAATTACTTGTCAAGTAATTTCACTGTTTGCGATTTTCCATTTACGGAACTTTTGCTCTAATTGCTCTCTTCCATGTATGTTTCTCGTTAATTTCTTAATTTGGTTATATTCTGATAAATTTATCTCATATATATCTCAGAAAAGTGTGATCCATATTCTCGTAAATCATGTCGCTCGAAGCCGCCAGCTCAACCCTTGAAGCCAGTTGCTCCACCGTTGAAGCCTCCAACTCCACCAACTGAATGCAGTCGTAACCCAAATATAAGTTATTGCACACCTCCAACGCGACGTCAACCCTATAAAAGGCGAAGTCCGCCACCCTATAGGAGGCCAACTCCACCAACGCCAGGTCCACCCTATAGGAGGCCAAGTCCGCCATTCAATAGGCCACCTCGATCTGGATGCATTCGTACCCCATATAACCGTTGCCCACCTTCAACCCCTTAAGAAATGAAGCACCATGGTTTAATAATAATTAAGCATTAGGTTGCTTATTATCGTGGAGAGAAGTATTAATTAAGAATAAAGTGGGTTTTTATGTGATATATGGTTTGGGCTTTATGATGCCTCTTATAATTAGTTCCTAGTTATGTATTATGCTCTCCATAATAATAGTATATTGTAATGTGTGCAAAAAAAAAGAGTGGACTAATCTGTTGGCGGCTTATTTGAGGGACTTCTATAGTTCTATGTAAATTCCAATCATATAGCGAGAAAAAGTTCTGAGTTATAAAATAGTAGAACCAAAATTTTATTTCAGGAGATACCAGATTAAAAGGATAATATTTTACAAAAAACCCTAAATAAACTAAGTTGATTATTAATGATAAAATAAATAAACAACGTTAATTGTCATATAAAGTCTAATATAAACGTAAGAACTATTATTTATTATTTCATACATAGTTTAAGTTGTGGCTCAAGAAATTCCACAAGGAGATTTGCAAAATCTATCTTGATTTGTGTAGAATTCAATTCGGGCTTATTATTATGCTCAGATTCTCCATAATCTCAATTAACCACAAACATATATTTAATATCTTTAAAATAAAGAAACAAAAATAAGCAGTTCATAATTATTAATAATCAAAATAAGAAATTAATCTAAATATATAAAGTTTAGAAATCTAACTTGATTTCTTAAAAGTTTCTCCAAAATTTTTTTTTTGATTTTTTAAAATATATTGAGACCTTATATTAATGGGAAAATGTAATGGATGCTTTAAAGGTTTTGGTCTAAGAAATAATTTTTAAAACTTTTTATAGGAAAAAAAGGTAACTAAGTTTTTTTAATGATATCAAAATTTTCCTAAAATAGTCCTTAACAAAATTACATAAGGGCACCCATTAATTTGATTCTATCTTAATTTACTGTTTCAATTTACATGTGTTTACAATATGTCATATGTCTGCAACATGCATAGACTCATTAACATTGAACCATTATATATGTTCTATCTCTTAAACCAACGCCCCCCCTTCCCAAAAAAAAAAGAACCAATATACCAATGTTTTCTAGATTTTAGTTTTCTATTTTATACCCTACCAATTATTTATTATCATATATTATTTTTTCTTTTCTTATAAATAACTAATTTTAATTTTTTTAATTTAATTTTTTTAAAATTAGTCACATGATAACTTGTGAATCTATGATTGGTAAAGTGTAAAGTAGAACCCTAAAAATTTTTTATGTTCCTAATGAGGCGGGAGATTTTTATAATTTTATCCCACACTTATGATCATGACTGATGTTTTTTCTGCACCATTGAGCAGACATTAAGCTATTAACTCATCAAATACCTTATATGCTCAATGCCAAACAATGATCCAACAAACTATAATAGGAAATGCATAAGCTTTTTACCACAAAATTTTCGCAGGCTGATAAAACATTATTTAGAAACAAAATCAAACCAAACTTTTCTTGACTTATACAAAATAATAATTTAGACTTTAGTCGACCCCTTCCACTAAAAAGAAAAAAGAATCGTCCATAATCGAGGTCTTTATCTCTCCATTTTCATAAGGTATTTGCCATATATATTTTGCTGCAACCAGATTGCCATGCATATTTACAGTTATATTTATGAGGAATGACTAGTGCATACAAGTATTGAACACAAGTTAAGTTATGTGTGCAAATAGACATTGCAATACTATCTTTATTTTATTTATATTCATGCATCACCTTGTATACTTTCTTGCAATATGTAATTACAGTATATTATGGAAGGAGAACAATCCTTGCAACGATTTTCTTGCTTGCTTAGCGACAAAACACGAAATAGCAGTCAGGATAGCCCGCTGAGTGGTCCCTTGCAAGTTGCAATGAAATTTCCTCTGCATGATTTCAATAATTCAATATCAATGTGGGGGTCTTATTTACTCCTTTACGACAGAGCAATAAAATGTATTAAATTGTAAGCTGACCAAATTAAATAGCTTTATCTACTGCCTTTGTCTGAATTTAACCAGTACTACGAGAATTTTGTTAGTTAAGTATAATTTTTTTTTCTTTTGTTATTTTCAAAGAAATTTTGGTTTTATTTTGATGAGATTTTTTAAGATAATTTAATAATTACAAAAATGAAAGATGAGAAATTTGAACTCTAAATATCGAACTATTAAAATGTATTAGTTGAATTACAATTTTTTTTTACATAATTATGATAATTTGAATGATTAAAAAATCAATAACATAACATACATTCTAAAAAAAAAAAAAAAAACATAACATAGATTTTTTTTATTTTTTTTTTAGACGGTTAACCTAACATACTTTAGGTACTGTCGTGGACTCGTGGTCATTGACTCATTGTTTAGTAGAAACAATAGTGGCAGTCAAATGTTTTTGGATTTAGTGAAGACTAAAGTCAACTACAAGTGGACTGATCCTGTTAGTTTTCTCTATTTACCTACTTCATACACACACACACACACACACACACAAAATTGACCAAATGCATTCATCTTTCCACAAATAAATTAAGGTTCAAATTCTTGATTTCTGCTTCGGTTCCTTATCCTAGCCTCTTTCAAAGAGGTATTAACCAACTTCTCAAAAGAAAAAAAAAAGGAGAAAAGGAAAGAAAAGAAAAAGAAAGAGGTATTAACCAAATGAAACTGCACTAAACTAATTTAAGGACGAGGCGTGTACATGATACTACTTACCCCCAACATATTAGTAAAATTATGTATAGATTTGTAAACTAAAGATAGCAGGAAACAAAAAAAAAAAAAAAAAAAAAAATGAAGAAGAAGAAGAAGAAAAAAAAGTAAAGGCAAACACATTTCAATCATTGTAACAAAATAAATAAATAAAAAGATGAAAAACTTTACCTTAGTCAATTTTTAAGTCTTTTGGTAAAAAATTAGAGTCAGTCTACTATATATATATATATATATATTTCCCTTTTTGGGATGAATTAGAGTCTACTATATCAACAAATCTACTAACAATATAAAAAGAGTGAATAAGCATTTCTACAGGAGCTTTTCGAATGTAGCTTTCGTTTAGTGTAGTTTTATCTTTTATATCTTTTCTACAGTCATTTTGGTTTGGTATAATTTTATCTTGTATTGAGCTAAAATTGTGAGTTTGGATCACAAATGAAAAAATTTGATATAAAGAAATGTTATGCCTACAGTATTTTTACAATAAATTTTAAATAGCTGGTTATTATTGACTATTATTAGTAGAAAAAAATAATTTCAATGATAAGTTTAAATTAGAATCAATAACAACTTACCATCTCAAATTTATTATAAAAGTGTTGTAAAAATATTATAGATGTAATATTTTTTATTTTAATATTATATTACCTAAATAAGGAGAATCAAAGGCTGCCAATTAAAACCGCAACACTTGTATAAAAAGGGCTAAGAGGCCTATTTGGTTAATCAATTGGTGAGCCAAAACTCACCATTTCAGCTAGTCACTTTTCCCCTTTTTAATTTTAATATTTATATATACTGACATTGGTTTGATACTTTGAGCTCGCTCTTTTTTCTCCTCTTTAAAAAAAAAAATGTTTATATGTGCTGACATAATGTTTTTGTTTAGAAATAGTTATAATGACACAATAATTTGTTACAATATTTTCATAATTTTTGAGTTGTTAGTTCTTTATAGGTCAAAATAAAATAAAATATTTATTGTGAAATTGCTGGAACATTTTGTTTTTGTTACAATATTTTAACAACTACTGAGGTGTCAATTCCTTTTATGTTGAAATAAAATAATAAAATATCAGACAAAATTCACTATAACTGAAAATAAAAGGTATTGTGAAAATGATGGGATATTTATAGCCCTAGCACGAACTTTGAGGCGGCGGCCCTTGTAGGGTTGCTAGGCTCAAACCTCCCCTGATCGGGTCGATCTTGACGTCCTTGGAAATGTTTTGATTTCTTGTTTCTGAAAAGGTATGGAATTTGAAAATTCAACGGCCAGATCAAAAGTTATGACTCTCAGAAGTTAGTGGTGCATCGATCGGTTTATCATCTCGATTTTTATAATATCTCGGCCATTCTAACTCCGATTTCGACCCATGAACAGTCGTTGGAATGAGAATTTGATAATCTTTGCAATGGCATTAGTTTCAACCCATTTTGATGGTAGGATCAAAATTTGGGTTTTTGGGCCTACTTGGGATTGACTTCGGGTCGAACTTGGTCAAAATTGTTAAAAATCTTCGAGAAACTCGGGTTTGATGTAAAACCATGAAAAATGTTGTTTTGTGAGGGTTTTGACCTCATTTGACCTTTGATCAAACCCAGGTTCAACTAGGGACATTTTGGTCGTTTTGGCTAAAAAATGCACTTTGGGTGCTCTGGTACCTGAACGGGTTACGCCACATTGTTCTGGATGTTCTCTTGGCCTTATGGGGAGAAAATAATTTTTTTAGATTTTTCAGGGTCTAGCATGCAAATCAAGTGCAGACAAAATATGGTATCAACACCAGGCTGTAATTTTTGCAATTGTCTTGCGGGTAAGGCCAACCCACGAAGGACACGCAAATTTCTCTGTTGGGTAAAAAGTTATGTTTTACTTTACCAAGTCTTTACCCACACTATATATACCCTCATTACCCACAAAGTGTAAGGAGTGTTTTTTAGAGAGAAAACCCTAGAAAATACACTTGAGAGTTAGAGATTGTTATACCTTCAATCATCTACACATTTTCTTGTGGTTTTCCTTAACTCTGACCTCTCCATCTCTATATTTTTGAGAGGTTGATAGCCTAAACACTTATCACACCCATATTAAGTGTAAAGTGAGATTTTGGTGCTGCTAAGAAGTATTGGAAGGAGCCATTCATTGGCGGATGCAATCGGACTGAATTGCGGGATCTGGAAAGCTAGAGAAGATAAGGCTTTGAAAAGTCAGTTGGTAGCAGAAGCTTGGAGGGCTCAAGTACATGGGGTAGTCTAGGCTTGAAGGGTATTTTGTTATTCGTGTACTCCAACTTTATTCTCTAGCGGATCAATTTCGACTTGGAGGGTCGCGAAAAGGTTTTTCGCCGAGTTCTTCAATTTCCTCTTCGATAACACGTCTCAGTGTTATCTTATGTTTGTATCTCTCTTACTCTTTAAGCTTTCATTTTGTTGTTGATGATTGATGAATATGGCTTAGGGTAGTGCCATTGGTTAATTGCGCTTATTTACTCTTATTTCACATTTAGTCTAAGTTAGAGTAAAAACAATCTAGCCGTAATTTTTAATTGGGGGTCTGAATAAGTTTTTGTGTTTTAGCACAAATTCAAACTTTCAATTTGTATTATAGATCATATCTATTAAATTTTTGTCGTACTTGTGTCCGTATGACACTTTTAACCAAAACATTATTACCTTATTTATTTCAATTCTGTCCATTATACTGAGATTGAGTGAAATTGACTTTAGAGCTCACTTAAGAGTCAAGAGTCAAGATTTTCACCTTGTTTTTAGCTTACTACTAGTGTGGGTTGCACGTGCAAGGCATGTGTTGGCCATTTAGTGGGAGAATTAATATAGATTTTTGTTGTTGAAGAAGTATGAAGTCATGTACTTAAATTTAAAATAGCTATTTGAATATCTATGTACCATGACAATTTCTTAGAACTTATTTATTAAATGTAATATCTACTCACCAAAAAATGCTACAAAGAATAATAATGAATGTTATCATTTTTCTATAATATTTAAATTTTCGCAATGAATAATAATATATGCTACAATTTTTTTGAAGATCTTCATTTAATTAAATATTTGCAATCATCTACAATGAAGATTTTGTTATTCATATTTCTTTCTTTATTATCTTATTTTATGAGTCTAACTACGGTGTTTAACTTACTTATTTTTAATGAATATCCTTTTAAGTAGGAAAATAAATTAAAATAAGAGCAAAATAACGAAAGACATATGTCATCAAAGTTTTTATTAGATAAAATTATAAGTGTAGAAGATTTAAACCTAATAAATTAGTGTTCTCTAGGTAACAAATAGAATACCATATATTATCATTCTAACTTTCCAAGCACGGCTACCAGTCTACTACAAAAAATTCAAAATAGACAAAGAAATTTTTTGGGACATTAAAATTTAGTAGAAGTATATTAGACATTGCACAATGGAATATTTTAGGAATTATAAGATTTTGTTGGGGTTTAACTAAGAGAGAAACAATAGGAGTATATTCTCATTTACAAAATATAAATGATGAAATTATTCAACTTTACTTTAGGGGGGAATGCAACTACCCCGAACATAAATGTGGAAAGTGTTACTTCGTCAATTTGTGTGTGTGTTATGTGTGTGTAAAACAATATGTGTGTGTGTGTGTGTGTGTTTTCATTTTTATTTTTTAAAAAAAACTTGAAACAATGTGTAAAAAAAAAATCAATCTAAAAAATTATGCATTAAACAATGAATTTTAGTTCAACAAATTGAATAAACCAAAAAAGAAGTCTAGAAACACAATAACAAGTAACGATATTTTTACAATACCTTTATTTTTAGCTATTGCGGGTCCTAGTCTGATATTTCATTATTTTATTTTAAAGTAATGTTATGTCCACAATATTTTCATAATAAATCTTAGGTGGTAAATTGCTATTAGTTTTAAATTAGGCTAACCACTTTTAACCATGTATTTAAAAATAAAATAAAATTTCAATTGAAGAAAATTATGTCTAAAACAATGAATATTGGCTTACTAAATTTGACTAAAAAAAGAAGAAGCCTAGGAACACAACAAAGTGTCACACAAAAAAGAAGTTTAGGAATATAACAAAACATCACAACATTTTTGTAATATTTTTTATTTCCAGTTGTGGTAGGTCACAGTTTGATATTTTATTATTTAATTTTTACATCCATAGCATTTTCACAACGAATCTTAGGTAAAAAATTATTAATGGCTTAAAAATTATGCATTAAAAAAAAACAAAAAGATAATACAAGAAAATTGTGCGTGAAACGTACAGTGAATTTTGGCTCACCCAGTTTGACTATAAATACTAAAAAAGAAGTCTAAGAATGTAACAAAATATTAAAACATTTTTAAAATACTTTTATTTTTAGGATCCGAATTGATATATTTTTATTTTATTTGAGAGAAATGTTACATCTATAACATTTTTAGAACAAATTATAAATGACAAGTTGTTATTGGTTTTAAATTGAGCCTAATACTGATATCACTTTTTTATCCTTCAAAAATACCCTGCTACAAAATTTTGTTACAAAATTATTGTGAAAATTTTGTGGACATAGCATTTTTATTTATTTATTTTATTTTGATCTATAAGGAACTGAGATCTCGTGATTGTGAAAATATTGTAACAAAAAGAAGACGTTATAACATTTTCATAATACATTTATTTTTTGTTGTGATTGTTCTCAGTCTCTTATTTTATTATTTTATTTTGACCTTTAAAAAATTGGCACCTCAATAATTATGAAAATATTGTAAAAATTTGTTGCGTTAGTGTAATTGTGTATGCACATATAGTATTTGAAAGTATAAGCAAAACTAGCATATTGTGAAAAAAAAAGCCAATGAATAGTGCAAATTGTCAATAATTGTGAAAATATTGTAAGAATTTGTTAAATCAGTGTAACTATATATATACATATAATTTTAAACGAAAAGACAAAAACAGCACAATCAAAATTGGTGTACTATGGTTTGTGGAAAAAAAAAAGATCCTAATGAACAATGTTGTAAAAGTGTTACGAAAAATGTTGTGGATGTAGTACTTCTTTTTTCATAATACATTTAGTTTTAGTTGTGGATAATTCTAGTATGATATTTTATTTTAACCTATAAGGAATTAACATATCGACAGTTGCAAAAATATTGTGACAATTTATTGTGTTAATTAACAGTTTTATATATAGAAAATAAAAAAGAGTGGATAAGATATACTCGAGAAAAAAAGCAGAGAAAAAAGAAAAGAAAAGAAAAGAAAGCAGTGGAAAAGAAAGGAGCAACTATTCAAAACTTGGAAAAAAAAAGTGACTTTGTTAGGACATATGTGTTTAACTTGTTTATAACATATGTCATTCATTTATATAATTGACTAATCCTTTGACAAAACGCACTTTACTTGTAATTGGGTAGAATTAGGATGAGTTTTATACTTCAAGAAACTGTGTTTCAAGATCAAGTGTTGAAGTCATCAAGTCTGTCCAAGAAACAAGTTGAAAAGTGCAAGTTCATTAAAGCTCGACAGCTAGCATGTGTCGAGGTTTAAAGAGCTGTTCCAGCCCCGTGGCTCAATAGCTGCTCAACAGATTCTTGATACTTCTATCTATCAAGATTTAAGAAAAACAGATTCTGAGTTTTGTTTTGATTTCAATCCGTGGATGTGTCTTTGGTCTTTCTTTTCTCTAAACCCTAGACATATAAAATGATTATTTTAAGGGCCGTCAAAGTGTATGCAAGTTGCACAAGTATTGAGAAATCCTTATTCATGCAAATTGTGACTTGAGACGAAGTTCTTGCTCTAGTTTATCTCTCTTGTGAAGAAGTTGTTGTGTTTTTGCACCATAGGGTTTTGTAACCAAGCATCTTCTTGATCTACATCGTGTGGATGAATTGAAGAATTTTGCAGCCAACAATCTTCTCTAGTTGGTGATTGAAGCCGCGAACTGGGATCCGCGCAATTGGTTAGTCACGTACTTGGGAACTGTGCATTGAAACGAGAAATTGTCACTACAGAACAAGTCTAATTGGGTATTGGGGTAAGGGTTCAACTGTAGGTTGGTAAGGTACTTGGGATTCCTTTACTTGTAACCGCTTGTTGTGACAATAGTGGAATTTCGGAAGTAGTGACCTTAAAATCACCCGGTGGGATTTTTGCCGTGTAGGTTTTTTCCATTCGTAAACAAATTACCGTGTCATTTAATTTCCACTGCATACTTAGTTTAATTGGTGATTTGTTTGTGCTACCACACGTTTGCATGTTCATTTGATTAATTAATAACTTGATTAATTAATAACTTGACTAATTAATCAACCTAATTCATTACAAGAGGTCAATACATTTTTGGCCTATCAGACTTACTAAACCAAAGCATTGTTGTAGCTACAAGTACTACAGTGCATGTGCGCATTTATTATTTTATAAAAAAGAGTGGACAGGATATTACCCAGGAAGAAAAGCGGAGAAAAAAGAAAAGAAAGCAGTGGAAAAAAAAAGGAGCAACTGTTCAAAACTTGGAAAAAAGGAAAAGAAGAAAAAAAAAGAAAGAAGTGACTCACTAAACCAAAGCACTGTTGTAGCTACAGTGCTATAGTGCATGCGCGCATTCACGCTATTATTATAAAGATGTTGGAAGGGAATTGATCCTTCGCCTAAAGACTAATGCCCCTTTGTGTGATTTGTGAGGATAAGAAGAAAGTATTCTGTGATGGTGATATGACGCAGGCACATTGATATCATGCAATATCCACGAAATATCTTTAGACCAGGAAAGCCCACTGATGAATCGGTCACTTTGCATTAAATTCTTGTGATTTCGATATCGGTGTGGGGTTTAAATGTCTAGTTTCAATACCAAAGTTTGGGGTGTGAAGTGCGGATAAGGCATGTGCTTTTTCCGCTCCCTATCCCTACAATATCCCACTCACAGTAAATGAGTTCCACACAGCTTCAATATCAGCGTGGTGGTGTAATATAAGTGTCCTATTTTCAATACAAAAGTTTGTGATGGTGCTTTCGCTTTATACAATATCAGGACCTACGAATTTGATGTATGAAAGTGGGAACATAATTTACTTTCTTATAAGTGTTATAAGTGTGAGTAGTCTATTATTTTTTGGCAGGCCCCATCTATTAACCAAGAAAATATAAGGCCCCATTTATTAACCAAGAAAATAGGGATGGCAATGGGGTTGGGCGGGTCTGAAGGATGGGGTCTTCGCTCCCACCCTGCATGGTTTTGTCTTACCCCATCCCCATTGAACCATTGCCTTGCATTGAAATTTCTTCTGTCAATATCAATGTGAGGTTTGAGTGTCTTATTATTATTTTCTGATAGAAGTAGAACAATAAAATCTATTAAATTCAAAGGTTTTGAATTAGTCTCATCCATTGCGTTGGCTTGATTTTGAGCCAGCCACCCTAACTTAAGTCTGCTCGAATTCGACTGGTAGGAGATTTTATTAGTCATTTACTGTTTTGTTCTTTTTTCAAGATGAATATGATGATTACAAAGGGGAGCCAGAATTGGTATCCTAAACATTTTCATTGAAAATATATAAAGTGTCAGTTTAAATACAAAGTTTTTGGCATAATTAGTAGTTATTGTTAAAAATACTAAGAAGTGCCGATTTAGCTACAAAGTTCTTAGCATAATAAATGGTTATTGTTAAGTAGACAAAAAAGGAACCCGACAAGTTTTTGAACTTCGTGAAGACTTGGGGTCAACTACAAATAGACCAATCCGCATGTTAGTTTTCTCCATATATCCAAGAAGATAGACTTTTCAAAGTGCGATAAGATAAAAGTGACAAGCTTAAACCCTTGAATTATTTAGATAGTACCCAATGAATAAATAGACCATTAGCTATTGCTTGCTAGCTTAATGAGGTTCGCAATTAGCAGAGTTATGAGGACGTGGGTGTTTATTTTGTTAAAAATATTTTTGTGCACTAAAACTGAAATTATCATTATTCTTTTAAATCAACAAAATGAGGTCTTCATTAAAGCACTGTTGGGAATTGAGATGGGGTTTTACACCAGGACCGGTTTGAATGTTTTCTCTTAGGGAGAGACCTTCCAATGATTTATCTTTTATTTTGATGCCACTAAAATATATATTATAAAAGTAAATTCATTTCAATCGTCTTGTCAGAATAAATAAATAAACTTACGAAAAACATTATTCTAATCAATTTTTTAGCCAGCTTTATTTTTTAAAGTCTTCTTTCAATTATATCTTAATTATCAAAAGCTTGTAGTTCAATTGTCACTTAATGATGTTTCTAATGGAGATGTCTTGAGTTCAAATCATCTTCCTTCATTTTGTCTTGTTCCAGTGAGTTTAATGGTCCATTTTACACACTTCTACTTGAATGTATGGCCTATAAATAAGATAAGGGTGGAGAAGCTTAGAACCACGAAGTCTCAAAATGAAGGCCATTCTCATTGTCTGCCTTCTCTTGGCTTCCATATTTTTCATTCCTTCTTCAAATGCAGCTGAAGGTTACCTCGCGAGAGCACTATTTTGAATTTTCTAGTAGCTAGATAGTTCATAGTTGTATTTTAATTTATTTTTTTGTGTACTCATTAAAATAAACTTTTGATTTTGGTTATTGAGTAAGCTTTTACGTAGTAGCAGTTATACTCATTTATATATGTTGAAAAAATATTTTGAATATAAGCTTGTTAATTTCAAACTGTTATTAAAGACTGAGCAAAATTAAATAATTTTTAATATACCGATATTGAAATCAAATGAGTTTTCTTGTTTTTAATGGCCTATAATCATATATTCAATTCCAAAAGCTAGTGTTTTCCTGATAAATTTTAAGTTTCTTAACATGTACTAATTAGCAAATTACTTGTCAAGTAATTTCACTGTTTGAGATTTTCCATATATGGAACTTTTGCTCTAATTGCTCTCTTCCATGTATGTTTTCTTAATTTCTTAATTTGGTTATATTCTGATAAATTTATCTCATATCTCAAAAAAGTGTGATCTAAATTATCATAGATCATGTAGCTTGAAGCCGCTAGCTCAACCCTTGAAGCCAATTGCTCGACCGTTGAAGCCGCCAACTCCACCAACGCCAGGTCCACTCTATAGGAGGCCAAGTCCGCCATTCAATAGGCCACCTCGATCTGGATGTAATATTCGGTCACGATATAACTGTTACCCACCTTCAACCCCTTAAGAAATGAAGCACCATGGTTCAATAATAATTAAGCACTAGTCGCTAACCCATGCTATGCACGAGAACTTACATATTTATTAGATAGACTAAAATAATTTTATAAAATCTTAAATTGATTAAGAAATTACATCATTTCATAACTTGCTCATGTATGACTTCAATTTGTGTTACAATTTGATGAAGAAGTCATTACTTGAACGTGATGACTTACAAAAAATTTGTTAGAAAATTTTAGATATTAAAACTTCTAAAAGACCAAAAATTATTAAAGAATCAGATGATTCATTGCTTAGAAATTATTAAAACATAACAAAATATATATGACTAAACAATAGAGAAATATAAAAGAAATATGTGTTACGTACATTCAAAAGAATAATTTCAATTATTGCAAACTTTTTTATCTTATAAAAAATGGCTAAAAAAAGTTTGGTGGTTTATGCACGAAAATTACTTTTTAAAGAAATTGTAGTAGAATTGTTCTATTATCCAAAGAAGTTGAACTTTATCAATAGTTGATGATTTTTATATTTATCCAAATAAAGTCACGTTTAGGATAATCTTAATATAGGCCACACAACAAAAGCTTGTAGTAGCTTCCTTAAAGTCTCAAAATTCAGAACATACTTTCTGATTAAATTTGCAACAAGTCAGCTATTTTTAAAAATTTAATTGGTCCATTTAGTGTTATCTAAAAACCTTGAAATTAAATATGGAGAGCCCTTATATGTCTAGTATGTATAATAAAAAATTCAACTCAAAATAATTTTTGTATAATTTATTAAAAATCACGTAGTGCATTTGACTCAAATGTGTCCTTGACAGATTTAAAGTCTCAAAAACAAAATACTATAGTTTCAACATCATGCCAAAAGCTTTGAAACTTGATTAAACCTTAAAGCTACATGTGTTAGCACATATAAACAACTAAGATTACAACCCATAACCTCATATAACAATCATTACAACACATGTCAAGAAATTCAATCCCATAACTCATATAGGCAATTTATCAAATACTTGGTAAGCAAAAGACACATGCTCACGTTACTTGCACAAATTTATAGTTAACACCACAATCACAACCTCATATGCCAAAGGCATTTCAAAATGTAAAAAAAACTTCTTTCAAAAATTAAACCAAATCTCCCATATAAATCAAAAACCCAAATGATTACTCAAGAAACCCAACTCACATTGTTGCCAAACAATAAATCCATTTCACCCCATTAAATTAAAAACCTCCAACCAGATCTTAAATATCCCAACAAACACAACAAAACCCACAACATCAAAGAGTGATCCTATCAATATAGAATAAAAACCCAAAGATATTAGAAGGTGGGTCATGAAGATTTTACCTTAGATTCTTGTTAGAAGAAGTCAAACCATGGAGAAAAGGGAGTGAGGTGGCGGCAAAGGTCGAAGAGGCGGCGATGGTGGTTAACTTGGGCAGTGTCGGCGGCTGTGACAGAGAGAGCCGCTTGTGTGTGTGTGTGTGTGTGAGAGAGAGAGAGAGAGAGAGGGTTTTGAATTTTGTGTGAGGAACCTTCAGCCAAGAAAAGCTAAGGGAGAAAAAAAAGAAAAAAGAAGTGTGAGGTGGGACTGTGGGACACGAAGTGAACAAAAGAAAAGAAAGCAAAAACAAAGTGGAGGAAGAAAAAAAAAAAAGGAGAGGGAAAAAAGTGTGGGAAAAAGCTAGTGCGGAAAAGTCAAAATATGGAGGGAACTTATAGTGACGTTTTCAAAACGTCGCTATAGAGTTTTTAATATACTGGCTTAATACCTACAGTGACGTTTTCTAAAACGCCGCTATGAACCAGAAAAACGCTGCTAGAACTACACTTATTGCGGCGTTTTCAGCTGCTATTGTTTTGAGTTACAGCGACGTTTTTTGGAAAACGTCACTAAACAGTAACTCTTTAGCAGCGTTTTTCAAAAAAGGTCACAGTATACCACTTATAGCGTTGAATTTAAAAACATCGCTAAAATAACGCCGGTTAAACCTTGATTTCTTGTAATGAGGATTTATTCAAGTTTTTATTTTTATTTTTATTTTTATTTTTTTTTATCAACGTTTGAGTTTGAGTTTGAGTTTAAGTTAGACTTGTTAGAGAAATATAGTTTTACTCCTTATTAAATTTGGGGTAAACAAAAATAATTTTATTTAAAAAATGATGAGTTTGAGTTAAACTTGTTAGAGAAATAGAGTTTCACTTCTTGTTAAGTTTTGATTAAACAAAAATAATTTTATTTAAAAGAAATGATAATGATAAGTTTGAGTTTAAGTTGGACTTATTAGAGAGATGGAGTTTCACTCCTAGTTAAATTTGGACTACACAAAAATAGTTTTATTTAAATAAAATGATAATTTTATTTAAATATTATGTTGATGTAAAAAATTGTGGGAGTTTCGGAGGATTCAGTTATATATATATATATATATATATATATATATATATATATATATATATATATATATATATATATAGATTAGGTTGCTTATTATCGTGGAGAGAAGTTAGAATAAAGTGGGTTTTATGTGATATATGGTTTGGGCTTTATGATGCCTCTTATAAATTTTTTTTTTGAAGTAGTGATGCCTCATATAATTAATTCCTAGTTATGTATTATGCTCTCCATAATAATAGTATATTGTAACGTGTGCAAAATAAAAGAGTGGACTAATCTGTTGGCTTATTTAAGGGACTTCTATGTAAATTCCAATTTGAGGGCTTATTATAAAGTAATAGAGCCAAAATTTTAGTTTAGGAGATACAAGATTAAAATTAAAGGACAACATTTAAAAAAAAACCCTAAATAATACTAAGTCGATTATTAATAATAAAATAAATAAACAATGTTAATTGTTATAAAAATTCTAATATAAACGTAAAACTATTTCATACATGGTCTAAGTTGTGGTTCAGAAAATACCACAAGGGGATCTGCAAAATCTATCTCGATTTGTGTAGAAGTTAATGCGGGCTTATTATTATGCTTAGATTCTCCATAATCTCAATTAACCACAAACATATATTTAATACCATTAAAATAAAGAAACAAAAATAAGCAGTTCATAATTACTAATAATCAAAATAAGAAATTAATCTAAATATATAAAGTTTAGACATCTAACTTGATGTCTTAAAAGTTTCTCAAGAAAAAAAAAACTTGATTTCTAAAAATATATTGAGACCGATTTTAATGGGAAAAGGTAATGGATGTTTTAAAGGTATTGGTCTAAGAAATAATTTTTAAAACTTTTTATAAGAAAAAAAAAGGCAACTAAGTTTTTTAATGGTATCAAAATTTTCCTAAAATGGTCCTTAACAAAATAACATAAGGGCATCCATTAACCTGATTCTATCTTAATTTACTATTTTAATTTACATGTGTTTACCATATATCATATGCCTACAACATGCATAGACTCATTAACATTGAACCATTATATTTTTTATATCTATTAACCCCCCCCCCCCCCCCCCCCAAAAAAGAACCAATATACCAATGTTTTTTAGATTTTAGTTTTCTATTTTATACCCTACCAATTACTTATTGTCATATATATTTTTTTTCTTTTCTTATAAAATAACTAATTTTAATTTATTTAATTAATTTTTTAAAATTAGTCACATGATAACTTGTGAATCTATGATTGGTAAAGTGTAAAAGTAAGATTTGGATGAGATTTTTTTTAGATAATTTAATAGTTACAAAAATGGAAGATGAGATATTTGAACGGTGAATATCAAACTATCAAAATGTATCAGTTGAGTTATAAGACTGTTTACATAATTATGATAATTTGAATGATTAAAAAATTAATAACATAACATACTTTTTTTTTTTTCTTTGGAGAGGGTTAACCTAATATTCTTTAGGTACTGTCGTGGTCATTGTTTTTTAGAGAAAATTGTGGCAGTCAAATTTTTTTGGATTTACTGAAGACTTATGTCAACTACAACTCTACAAGTAGACAGATCCTGTTAGTTTTCTCTATTTACCTAGTTTATACACACAAAAAAAACCAAATACATTCATCTTTCCACAAATAACGTAAGGTTCAAATTCTTGATTTCTGCTTTGGTTCCTTATCCTAGCCTCTTTCAAAAAGGTATTAAACAACTTCTAAAAAAAAAGAAAAAGAAAAGAAAAGAAAGAGATATTAACCAAACGAAACTGTACTAAACTAATTTAAGGACGAGGCTTGTACATGATACTAAATACCCCCAACATATTAGTGAAATTATGTATAGATTTGTAAACTAAAGATAGCAGGAAACGAAAAAAAAAAAAGAGTAAAGGCAAACACATTTCAACCATTGTGACAAAATAAATAAACAAAGGGACGAAAAACTTTACCCTGGTCAATTTTTAAGTCTTTTGGTAAAAAAATTAGAGTCTACTATATATATATATATATGTATATATATTTGATGAATTAGAGTCTACTATATCTACTAATCTACTAACTATATAAAAAGAGTGAATGAGCATTTCTACAGGAGCTTTTCTAATGTAGCTTTGGTTTAGTGTAGTTTTGTCTTTTATATATTTTCTACAGTCATTTTGGTTTATTATAATTTTATTTTGGCGTAAATGCACTTTTGGTCCCTATATTTTAGACAATTTCTCGATTTGGTTCCTAAACTGATTTTGTCCTTAGTCAGTCCTTGATTTTTTAAAATTGTTTTTAAAATGGTTCCTACCGTCAACCCAGTAACGGAAAAATCTTACGTGGCAAACAAAGTGCATAGGTGGCATGTTAGATGTTGATGTGGCTAATAAGATAATATTAAAAAATACCAAGTCAGCATCCATGTCAGCGTTTTAATGACAAGTCAGCATTTTAATTAATAAAAAAAAAAAAAAAAAAAAATTAAACTGAAAAAATTCAAAATCAAAAACAAAAAAAAAAAGAAAAAACTTTTTCAGAGCCTCTCTTTCTCTGTGTTTGTGTCTGTATCTTTCTTCTTTTTGTTTCATTTTTTTTTTTTCCAGATCCTTTCTTTCTCTGTCTCTTGGTGCGTATTTGTGTTTGTATCTTTCTTTGTTCAAGCTTTCAATCCCTCTCTCTCTTAATCTCTGACATTTTCTCTCTCTCTAAACCCGACTCTCTAATCTCTGGGTTTTCCTAGTTTTTCGTGGGGTGGTCGGTAATGGAGGTGGAGATCGGTGGTCAGGGTGGAGATCGGTGTCGTTGGGGTTGTCATGGTGGAGATTGGTGGTTGGGGTGGAGATCAATAATCCATGGGTCTCGGATTATGGGTTTGGTTGGAGATGGAGATGGAGATGGCTGGGTTTGGTTGGAGAGGCTGGGTTTTTTTGGGTTTCAGTGTGCGTGGGCTGTGGCCGTGGAGATTGGTGTGGGTCTTGGATTTGTGTTTACAGGTTTGGTTATAGGTGGGGTTTTTCTGGGTTTCTGTAGGGGTGGGTGGTCGGTAGTGGAGGTAGAGATCGGTGTGGTTGTGGAGATTGGTGTGGCCATGTTTGTGTTTCGGAGATGAAGATGTCTCAGTGAGTTTGGTTTCATGTTTGTGGTTTATTTATTTATTTTTTTTAATTTTTTGATGTGGATTTGTATATTTATTTCTTAGATTTATTGGGTTTGATTTACTAGAGGTTTATCGGTTTCATTTCTTGGATTTATTGGGTTTGATTTGGGGAAGAACATGAAGCATGAAGTTCATGTCTTGGGGAAGAAGAAGAACAATGTTCTTTAGAAAAATAATGAAAAGCAAAAAAAAAAAAAAAAGTTAAAAAAAAATTATTTCGTTATTTGTTTTTTAATTTTCTGAGATGACTTTTTTATTTATTAAAATGCTGACATGGATACTGACGTAGTATTTTTTAATATTATTTTATTAGTCACGTCAGCATCTAACATGCACCTATGCACTCCGTTTGCCACCTTAGATTTTTCTGTTACTGGGTTGACGACAGGAACCATTTTAAAAACAATTTAAAAAAAAAATCAAGGATTGACCTAGGAGTAAAATTAGTTTAGGGACCAAATCGAGAAATGACCCAAAATGTAGGGACCAAAAGTGTATTTAATACGCCTTTTATCTTTTATTGAGCTAAAATTATGAGTTTGGATCACAAATGAAAAACTATAATATAAAGAAATGTTATGCCTACAATATTTTTATAACACTTTCACAATAAATTCTAAATAATAGGTTATTATTGAGTATTATTAGTGGGAAAAAATAATTTCAGTGACAGGTTCAAATTAGAACCAATAACAACTTGTCATCTCAAATTTGTTATAAAAGTGTTGTAAAAATATTGTAGATGCAATATTTTTTTATTTTAATATTATATTACCTAAATAAGGAGAATCAAAGGCTACCAATTAAACCCGCAACACTTGTATAAAAAGGGCTAAGAGGCCCATTTGGTTAATCAATTGGTGAGCCAAAACTCATTGTTTTAGCCTGCCTCTTTTTCCCCTTTTAATTTTAATTTTATTTTAATATTTATATGTACTGACATTGATTTGATACTTCGAGCTCGCTCTTTTTTCTTTCTTTCTTTTTTTAAAAAATGTTTATATGTGCTGACATAATGTTTTTATTTAGAAATAGTTATAATGACACAATAAATTGTCACAATATTTTCATAATTGTTGAATTGTTAGTTCTTTATAGGTCAAAATAAAATAAAATATTTATTGTGAAAATGTTGTAACATTTTGTTTTTGTTACAATATTTTCACAATTATAGAGGTGTCAATTTCTTATATGTTGAAATAAGATAATAAAATATCATACCAAACCCACCGTAATTGAAAATAAAAGGTATTGTGAAAATGTTGGGACATTTTGTTTATGTTATAATATTTTCATAACTACTAAAGTGTAAGTTTGTTATAAGTCAAAATAAATATAAAAAAAAAAAAAATATTAGACCGATTGCAACCACAACTAAAAATAAAGGTATTGTCAAATTGTTGTGACAATTTGTTCCTAAACTTCTTCTTCGGATTAGTTACTTGGAGAAAGTACTTTTATGGACATTTTGTGGATTAGTTAACTGACATTTTGTCCATATATAGATTTACGGAAAAATATAATTTTGATTTTTCCCTTTATACTCTTGGGTAGTTTATAAATCCCCCTAAACTATAAAACCAAGCAATTTTCCCTTTATGTTTTAGAAATTAGCAAATACCTCCTATTATTATTCTCTAAACTATACTTTAATGAATCCTATGATTAATTCCTAAAATATTCCATTGTGCTATATCTAAAATACCCCACTGAATTTTAATATCTCAAAAATCTTTTTCACGTTTTTTGAGTTTTATGTAGTAGTTATGCTTGGGAAGTTGAAATCGTGATATAAGGTATTCTATTTGTTATTTAGAGAACACTAATTTATTAGGTTTTTAATCTTCTAGATCTATAATTTTATCTAACGGAGACTTCAATTGCACATATGCATTTTCTTATCTTGTTTTTACTTTTATTATTTTTATTTTTATTTATTTTCTTGCTTAAAAGGTTGTCTATTAAAAACTAATAAAGCTAAACATCACAGAGACTTATAAAATGTAGGACAATGATATTTAATATCATTCTTAAAAGTTTTTGGTGAGTGGATATTGCCTTCAGAAAATAGGTTATAAAAAACTATCATAGAAAAATTGATATTTCATATGTTATATAGTTACTCTAAGTTTGTGTGTAATCAAAATTTTTATATGAATGAGGTTAGCATTGTATGACATGTATCTTTGAGAATATGATTTCATAGTTCTTTAGATAGATACCTATCTTAAGTTTTGCAATCAAGGGGTAGCATGTGCCTTGCAAGTGCCACCAAAACTAGTAATCTATAACACATCAATCTCTTATTAAACAACAACAAAGCTTATTTAGCAAAAAAAAGAGTATAAAATTTGTGTTACAAATAATAGTAACTTTTATTGAGACTATCTTATTATTTTCTAAAAAATCAATGAAATGTATTAAATTCTAAGTTGACCAACCGCACACCCTTGGTGTGCTGGTCACTCCACAAGTATAAGTGCTTGTAGGGTGTGAGGGGCAAGGGCCGAGGTTCAAGTCTCTAGGAGAGAGTTTCACACACATATATACTTAGATTAGGCTAGAGTAGAAATTCTATCTTGTATATAAAAAAAAAAGTTGACCAAATAGTTTCATTTATTGACCTAAACGCGCCGTTCCACAACATGTTTAAGTGTCAACTTGTTATTGGATTTTATTACTTACAAATGAGACCACAAGTATTTTTGTTGAAAATTTAATAAAAAAAATTAGATACACCAATTACAAGTTGACACTTAAACATATTATGGATTTAGGTGTGTAATTAGGTTTCCTTTTTTGAGTTTAGACTTACTGCATTTGGCTTGTAAAGACATTGCTAAATTTGAAGCCATCAAACTTAAGGAGGTTTGAATTTGACCAGTAGCACAAGAATTTTATTAGTTACGTATAATTAATTAATGGGTAAAATGCAAGACTGATCCTCTAAATTTCTTCAAATTTTATTTCAGTTATCTAACTTTGCTTTTATTCATTTTAGTCCTTTAAATTTTAAGTTTATTCAATTAATTCTTTTTTATCAACTTTTGTTATATGTTGTGGTTAATTTTTCAATTTTATAAATTTTTCTTCAAATTTTTTAAACTAATAAAAATTCAATTAATGATTGAAATATAATTTCTGGATTTTTTTTTTCAAAAATTTTTAACAAAAGTTAATGGAAAGGTTTTAATTGAATAATCTGAAACTTAGAGGACCGAAATGAACAAAAGTAAAGTTAGAGAACTGAAATGAAATTTGAAGAAAGTTAGATGGTTAGTTTTGCATTTTAGCCTTAATTAATATGTTTTGTTTCTTTTTTATAAGAAATTTCATGATAATTTGGATGATTAAAAAGTAGACTAATAAGTGAGCGTTGATCATTGTCATGTAGAAAACACGTGGTGGCCAAATATTTTGGACTTAGTGAAGACTTAAAGAGGCAATTACAAGTGGACGGTGGATGATGGTGTTACTTTTCTCTTTTAGTCTAATTAAATATAACTACATGGATAAGCTTTTCACTATGCAGGATATAAAGCAACTCCATTCACAATAAAGGAAACCAAAATATTTTAATTTGAATAAAGGAAAAAATTGAGTTCATTGGAAAAAATGAAGGGGGAGAAAATGTTTAATTGACAAAAGCCTTATAACTCAATTGATTTTTCTTTTTTTCTTTTTATTATGCTTCCAACTGAGATATTTAGTGTTCAATCACCAATTTTATATTGTAACTATGAATTTTATTTATTTATTTTAAGTATTGTACTTCATTTTGTCTTGTTCTATTGAGTCTAATTAATAGTCCATTTCACGCGCTTTTACTTGATTGTAGATATGGTTTATAAATAAGACTAGGGTAGAGAATGTTAGAATTACTAACAAATCTCTTATTTGATGACAAAAAACCTTATTAGTTGAGCAAACTAATACCCATGTGATTAATGAAATAAAAATAGTAAAAGCAAACTCATTTCCATAGTTTTGATAAATTAAGCAAATAAAGGTACATAACTTTATCCCATTCAATTTTTATGTCTAGCCAACATTATTCAAAGGCTTCTTCTTTTTTTTCATGTGTTCCCCTTTTTAGTCTTCTTTCAATTATATATTACTTGTCAAGAGCTTTGTAACTCAATTGATATATATATATACATATATATATATATATATATATATATTATGTTTCTAATTGAAATATTTAGGAGTTCAATTGTCAATTTTCTATTGCAACTATTGATTTTTATTTTTTTTAAATATCCTACTTCATTTTTTCTTGTTCCATTGAGTTTAATAGTCCATTTTACAAGCTTCTACTTGAATGTTTGGTCTATAAATAAGACCAGGTGAGAGAAGCTTAGAATCACTAACTCTCAAAATGAAGGTCATTCTTACTATTTGCCTTCTCTTGGCTTCCACATTTTTCATTCCTTCTTCAAATGCAGCCGAAAGTTAGTTTCTAGTAGATAGTTTTATTTTAATCAATTTTGTAGCATACTTATCAAAGTAAATTTTTTATTTTTGTTTATCAAGTAAGATTTTTCAAACCAGTAGCAGTTGCTTGTTTGTGTTGACAAATATTTTGAATATAATATTGTTTCAATTGTTGTTCAAGAATAAGTAATTCAATATGATTTCTTATATACTAATAGTAGAAGTATTTTCTTGTTTTTAGAGGCCTATAAGATAATCACTTATCCACCTCCCGAAGCTAATGTGTTTCTGATAAATTCTAAGTTTCTAACCATGCACGTACTTTCACATTTTAAGATCTTTCATATATGGAACTTTTGCTCTCAGGAAAGTGTGAACCATTTCGACGATCATGTCGGTCGAACCCGCCAGCTTTGCCCTTGAAGCCACCAGCTCCGCCTTTGAAGCCATCAACTCCACCTTCGAAGCCACTAACTCCGCCAACACCAGGTCCACCCTATTGGAAGCCAACTCCACCATCTCCAGGTGACGTATCAATTAGTTCATATTCTGATAACTTTATTTCATATCTCAGGTAAGTGTGGTAAGCGAAGTTCTTATGGAAGATGTATCTCGTCACCGCCGCTGCCTCAATCTCCACCCTTGAAGTCACCATCTCCGCCTTTGAAGCCACCAACTCCGCCTTTGAAGCCACCAACTCTGCCAACGCCACGTCCACCCTATAGGAAGCCAACTCCGCCATATGGATGTAGTCGTACCCCATATAGACGTTGCGCACCTCCAACCCCTTAACAAACGAAGCGCCACGGTTCAACAATAATCAAGCATTAGGTTGCTTATTATCGTGGAGGGCAGTATTAATTAAGAATAAAGTGGGTTTTATGCGATAATATCATATATGGTTGGGGGGGTTTGTAATGTCTCTCATAAATTCTACTCTTATGTATTATGCACTCCATACTAGGCTATTGTAAATGTATGCAAAATAAAAAGTTGACTAATGTCTGTCTGTTGGCTTATATGAGGGACTTTTGTGCGAATTCTAATTATGCATCATCAACAAGAGTTCTGAAAAAGTTCCAAGTTATATGATTTATTTTTTAGTCCACAGTTCTTGGAAGAAATATACATGGAAATGCTTTTGACATTATTGCATGAGGATGAGTAAAATTGACTTTAAAACTCACTCAAGTGAAGATTTAAACCTTATTTTAATTTGGAGAAATACATATATTAATTATAGGCGCGAATGCACTTTTAGTCATTATATTTTGATTTTTTTCTATTTTAGTCCTTACATTTTAATTTTACCACTTTTAGTCCTTAAATCAATTAACACGTGTTATTTTCGTCATTTCCGTCAGACAACCGACGGAAATTGCTGAGGTAGCTATCGGAGAAATTAAAATATTATAAAAAATGCCACATCAGCATCTAATTTTTTTTGAATAATTTATTAATTTTAACTAAATAAAAAAAGAAAAAACAGAATTAAAAATAATAAAATACATTTATTTAGATCTAATTCATTTTGAACAAGAACACACAAGAACATTCAACAAAAGAACAAGAACATAAGAGCACAAACCTAGAACCAAACACAAACTCAAATTTCAAAACACAAAGAACATTAATTAATTTTTTTTTAGTAAGAACATTTCTTCTTTCCTAGCACATGAATACCATGTTATTCCCCAATCAACAAACTAGCAAATCCAAAAATTTTCTTAGGAAACAAACACAAAAACCCAAAAAATTTCAGCTCAAAAACAAAATCATAAATCTCAAAGGCACCATTTTCTCAAACCCAGCAAATCATCAAATCCCAAAACCCCAAAGTACCAAATCAATCCAAAAATACAACACAACCAACCTAAAAAAAAAAAAAAAATCTCAACCCAGAAAAACACATCTCAAGAAAATTTTTACCTTGCTCTCAATTCCAACAAACAAAGAGCACAATAACAAACTAGCAAACCCAAACAAAGAACACAATAACAAACTAGCAAACCCAATAATAATCCATGACTTGCTCTCAGATCGGGTTGAAAAATATCCCCAAACTCCCAAGCGAGCCGCGACTTGCTATTCAACGAGAAAGGACGAATTGATAAATTAACGCGTGAAATCCTTGAGCGGCTGAGCCAGATTGTGGAATTTGCAGTGGCTGACGGAGGAGTTTGCGGTGGAATTTGCGCATTCATGAGCAGCTGAGCGAAATCGTTGGCTTGTTTGTGTTTGTATCTTTCTTTGGTTGATTGGTTGGTCTGATCAGTGACCGTTGGTTGGGTTTTTTGTTGGTGTGAGTTTCGAACTTGCTTGAGATGAGTTTGCTGGGTTTCAAATTACTTGAATGTGTTTTTCTGGGTTGAGAATTTTTTATTTTTTTTGGTTGAGGTGAGAGAATAGTGTGTGACCATGTAGTTTGAGTTTGAGATGAGAGAATAGAGTTTGAGTTTGAGAATAGTGTTCAGGTTTGGATCTTATGTTAATTTTTTGGGTTTTAAAATTTTTGGGTTGGTGTTCTTGTTCAAAAAACTTTTAGATCTTAATTCAGGTGAATTTTAGTTTTTAATTTTGTTTTTATTTTTATTATTTAGTTAAAATTAATAAATTAATTTTTTAAATTTATATGCTGATGTGTCATGGTAATGTGGCATTTTTTTAATAATATTTCAATTCCTCCGGCAGCCACTTCAGCTATTTCTATCAGTTGACTGACGAAAAGGACAAAAATAACACGCGTTAATTGGTTTAGGGACTAAAAGTGATAAAATTAAAATGTAGGGACTAAAATGAAAAAGTCAAAATGTAGGGACTAAAAGTGCATTTACGCCTTAATTATATTAAAAACACACCTAACCTAACTACTGTGTATTTTGTCTTTTTGATAAATGTGAATATTTCATTGAAGAAGCAAAAGAAATAAATCTCTTTCCCAATCATATATGATAGCACTTGGAAAGGATGCACACTTCAAATATAGGTGATATATATTTAAATACAAAATATACCTACTTGGCTAATGGGCTATGGAATTAGCATCCCTTTTGATCCAACAAAAGCAAGTCAACAACCCACAAAAGAATTAGCCAAGACTAATGCATCATTCAATAATGGCTGAATCTTCCAACATGCCTCATCCAAATTCTTATTTATGGCATCAACACAGATCTTAGAATCACCCTTAACAATTATACTTTAGAATTTTTCATCTTTAGCCAGCTGCAAAGCCCAAACTATGGCAGAAGCTTTAGCAAAACTAGGACTACATACACATCCTTATACTTCTCTCCCACACATTTAAAATATCTCCATTTCCATCCTGAACTACCACAGCTACGTGAGTCTTCTCATTTGAACACACTGCATACAGATTTAATTCTTTTTCGCACTCTTTGGTGGAGCCTTTCAAAATAAACATGCTTCTACTTTTGATATCAGTGCTATTAGTGAGTTCTATATTGTCTGTTCGAGCACACCATCTACTTCCAAACCATAAGGCTCTTGCCATGGAGCATTCAAAAAACAAACCACAAGGCTCTTGCTATGGAGCATTCAAAAAATAAATAGACTTCTATTTGTATGCAGCAATTATGTGGCAATAAAAAGAAAGCAACATGTTTCCAAAGGTCATATGCAATGCACATGATCATGTAGACCTTAGACACCTGTCACCTTCTTTTTACTGTCGCATAACCCATTATATATTAATTACTACATACAAAACCTTTCCCTTACTGTAACATACCCAAAATTAGAGTCTACTTTAATTTACAACACATTCATTTATTAATAAACAACAACACAACTTATAGCCAAAAAAATAAAATAGTAAATTTGATGTTACAAATAATAATAACTTTTATTTTGATTGTCTTATTATTCTTTGACAAATCAGTAAAATGCATTAAATTCTAAGTTAACCAAATATATGGCTTCATTTACTAACACCCAAACAGTCAACTTGTTATCGAATTTTATCGCTTACACATGAGACTACAATAGGTAGTTGTTGAAAAAAAAAAAATTAGGTCCATCAATTACAAGTTAAGACTTAAGTATATTGTGGATTTTGGTGCACATGTTTTTAAACTTACTCATTGCGTGGCTTGTACACACATTGCAAAATTTGAAGCCATAAAATTTAAGGCTGTCCGAATTTGCCTAATAGTACGAAAATTTTATTAGTTGTAGTTACGCATAATATTTTTTGTTTTTTTAAAAGAAATTTTGGAATAATTTGGATGATTAAAAAGCTGACAATGTTTTGAGACTTAGTGATGACTTAGTATCCGTTTGGATATTGCGTTTCATGCGGTATCTAACGTCTGCGTTTTCTATTTTTTTTTTTGTGGAAAAATGCGTTTCAGCACTTCCATTGGGTCCCGTGCACTGTTCACGGGACCCATAAATCTCTTTTTTTCAGAAATTTTTCATTAAAAATAGGTTTCACAGCACTATTTACACATTTAAAATTTATTTTGCTATAGTATTTTTAGTTTTTAATTTTCAGTAAAATAAGTGGTATCTAAACGCACTCTTACTAGTGGATGATGGTGTTAATCTTTTCTATCAATTATTAGTCTATTTAGATTGACTTTTCAAAGTGCAATAAATTCCGAAAAAAATCTTATACCACTGCATTCAGAAGTAATCGTGGAACTTGATTTTCTCTTTCTTACATTGATCTTAGTTGTTGGTTGGTTGGTTGGTTTTATTTTATCTTTTGGGTATTTTTTTAAGCAAATTTAAATTGCTTACATATTTAAGTGAATTCTTGTTTAATATTTAAATATCAACTAAAAAGTATTCTTCATTTCTTTTTTGAACACTATTATATATCTAATTAACACTAAAGATTAACACTAAAGAAGTAACAACCAAATGCATATGCTCCCATATATACGTAATGTAAATAGTGAATAGAAATCTTCTTTCCCATTTTTGTCTCTCTCTGTCCTATCCATTATAGAATATTATGTGTCTATTTTTTTTCTTTATTTTAAACTTTGTTTATTTTATAAGGAATTTAAAAAAATGTGGTATTTTGATTAGTAAAATATAAAGTGGTATACAAAAAATGGTACATGATAAAGAATATTTTAACTAAGAAATTTTCTAACTCCTTTTACCCTTCGGGTTTGGATTGCCCTACCGTCTTCTTATACCCTTCGAGTTGGAAATGGCCCTTGGTTCCATTTACCCTTCGAGTACTAGGTCCCCTTTGGGATCAATATACTTGTTGGGACAAATATACCCTTTAGGACAAAATTGTCCTTTGGGATAAAACATCTCCTTCGAGTTTGATGGCCATGTGATATTGTCTATACCCTCTATTCACATTCATTATTAGGTATGAATCTACTCGTCGGATAACCAATACTGCCAGGGGAATATACTTAGTCCCACTCCATTTGTGTACTCTCCACTCATGATTCTTAATATGGAAAAAACTTGCATACCGCATCCAAGGATCCCTCTAGATATTCATATACTCAAAATATTGGAAATGATAGAGAATATTTTCACCATCCCAAAATTTTTTCTAACATCCTAGAGTCTTCGGTCACCAAAAGCATTATGAGCTCACCAAAAGAGTCTTCGGTCATCAAAAGTATCTTTGGCCACCAAGAGCTTGTCAGGTACCTTCCCTGACACCACACGACACACTGTGCTGTGAGGGTCGTCACGTATTAAGGGCTTTTCAGGTACCCAAGGTTCGTCAGGTACCTTCCCTGACACTACGCAACACACTCCACCGTGACGATCATCATGTAACAAAGGGTCATCCGGTATCCAAGGATCGTTAGGTACCCTTTCTGACACCATGCGACACACACCGCCGTGACGGTGGTCACATATTAAGGGGTTGTTAGGTACCTTCCTTGATACCACACGACATATTCCGTTCTGACAGTCGTCACGTATCAAGGGGTCGTCAGGTACATTCCCTGACACCATGCAACACACTTCGCCTTGACGGTCATCACGTATCAAGGGGTTGTCACATATCAAGGGTTCGTCAGGTACCTTCCTTGACACCACGCAACACATTCTGCCCTAATGGTTGTCACGTATCAAGGGGTCGTTAGGTATCCTACTCATCGCCCAGGACAACGCAGACACTAACTTGTCTAAACTGATGAGATACTCTTGACATACGACCCATTATACTCGTCCAATCAACAAACCAACTTGCTTAGTGATATCATAGCAACGCTCAGAGAATAACTCGTCTAGTGCATCATGCAACAAACGAATCGGCTAGGACCAATGACTAAGGACATCAACAGGTGTCTGGTCACTTATTCAAACTGTCCTACCCTTCGTTCTGCTTTACCCTTCGGGTTTGGATTACTCATTGTTGAGGGGAAAATTTTGATGTTCTCGAATAGAATATGGGGTAGCCAAGCTGAAACTCGACGATGGGCTCTTGAAATAAAGCCCAAACGCTTTCGGTGTTGTGTAAGCCCACCCAGGCAAGAGATAGAGGCTACACCCTGACAAGAAGACAACAAGAAAGCCCAATAAATACGTTACTGTTGTTAGCTTGTTATATTATTAGTCTTTTTACAGCATCATAGTTTAAATCAGTCCTCTAGTAGTAGGGTAATTTATATTCAATTATTAAATAAATATAATAAAGTATTAACTTTAGGAAATTCTTGTGTATTTTGTTCAATAGGGTCTAAAGAACTCTCAGCTATCATTACATTAAATGAAGAAAAAATTTCAAAAAGTCTCAAATACATTATAGCCTCCCATAGTAAAACAATAAGTAAATATTAGTGGTTGCATAGTGATGAAAAAGGAGTTATTGGGCATGATATGAAGGGAGAGAGAGATCCCAGCTTAGTGTAGCAAGTATTAAACTAAGATTTTGGTGAGTATGTGTGCATAAGGCATGAATGAGGTAATGTGGGCTGTTTTGAGTGAGTGGGATGGAATTAATACTGAGGTTAAGGCTTTAGTGAGTAGTGGGCTGTTTGTGACCAATTGGGAAGCATTTATGGGCTGTGATTATGCAAAAGAGGAAAGGAATGTTTGAGTTTAGGTGAGTGTGGGTTAAAGGGAATGAGTTGTGGACTTGAGGATAGCTAAATTACAAGCAAAATGACAAACAAATCAGAAAGTTTCAGAGGGAGTAGCTGTGTGTTTGTGGGCTGAGGTGCTTATGCTTTTATAATGGAGTTTAGAGAAGCATTAATTAACAAGAATCCAGAAAACGTAGGTCTCATTCAGGGGAGTAGGACAGCTGAATTAATAACCTAGATTTGGCCTAAAAATGGGAAATTTGCTTTTGGGGCAATTTTGCTCCTTTGGGCAATGTCACATATGGGTCGTATTTGGGATAATCTTACATTAAATGCTAAGCTTACTGAGATTGTGTTCAGCCAATGGGATTAAGGCAAGTATTAAGGAAGAATCCTAGTGCTGCAACTGAGATTTGGACCCTAGAAAGTAGGATTCAACACCCAAAACCAAGTGTCAAAGTTTAAGTCCACTTCAGAGGGTTTTGTTGGAGATCCCTTTATGCCCTCCAAACCACATGTTCCCAAATTTTCCTCTTTAGAATTCATGGGCTTGGTTCATAAACTAATTACATATATTTTTACTAATAAAATAAACTATTTGGTTGAGGATTTCATGAGCTTGAAGGTCTTGATTATGGGTTCCTTAAGTTGTGATCAAAACTTGAAGATAAATGGCATTTATTGCTCATTAGTTTTTAGGTGTCAGCCTCTAGTACTGTTCATGTCAGAGTTGGCAGTGAGATAGGTGGGTATCTCCTAATTTGGTTTGGGAGCTTGGTTGCTTCTTAAGGTGACCTCTAGCGGAAAGCAGGACTATATGGAGTTCTCCAGCAGGTTCAGTTTGCACACATGAGCTGTTTTGGCTGAGATTTCATGTTAGGCCATGAGGGCTAAGTATTTTGGTGGGCCTCTGACTTGGTGGTTCTCTCCACTTAGGCCCATCCTTTTGTTTTCTCATTGTGAGCCCTACAAAATGGACAAAGCTACCATATATTGCCATGGATTTTTTTTCCACATGAGCTTTAGTTGTTAGTAGAAATAAAATAAATCCATAAGTTTTAATAAAAATTTATGATAGGTTTTGGGTATTAATTTCCATGGGCTTTTAACAACAACTTGTATAGTTTCTTATAATTTTTGCTATGGATTACTTTTTAAATGATATTTTCTTTAGGGCTTTTTAAATAATGACCTCCAATATTTTCTTGAGATTAATATTTACCATGGGTTTTAAATAGAGGCAATATCTACTATAATGGAATAATGTGATATTCTCATGAGTTTTTCTATAGATAATCATAATGGGCATGTAGGATGAATAATTACCATGAGTTTTGAAAATAAATATTATGAATGTTATGATGTAAGATAGATAGTGAACATGAGTTTATAATATGATTTGAAATAAATAAATGTTATGGGTCTAAAATCATAACTTTCCATGGGCTTTTATAAGATGATTGCCATGGGTTTTGAGAATAGATAATTCATAAATTCCATGAGCTTGTAATATTATAGTAATAGGTTTAAGAATCTAAAGTATTGTTCATTATTAGACTTTTAAGTGCAATAATTATGATATAGTATTTTGCCAAGTATTAATAACCTTGGGCTTTTGATAATATAGTGCCAAGTAGTTAGCTTGAGTTTTTAATAGTGCCAACGTAAGTTGAGTTTTTGATGTTGAGTTTTTGATATTTCCAATGAGAATTGAGCTTTGATATTGTCAATAAGTATTGGGCTTTAAATATTGCCAGCGAAAACTGGGCTTTGATATTGCCAATGAGAATTGGACTTTGATGTTGCCAATGAGAATTGAGCTTTGATATTGTTAATGTGAATAGGGTTTTGGATAAATAAATTGCCATAGGTTTAAATCATGGGCTTTGATTATGGATTTGAATTCCATTGATAAGATTGTTTTGCCATGAACTTGAATCATGGACTTTTCAAATATTGCCAAGCATGAGTATTCTTGGGCTTTAAATAGAATAGGATGTGTGTATTGGGTTCATAGGGCCGGTTCGGAGTTTAGCTAAATAATGATAATAAAATGGCGTAAATGCACTTTTAGTCCCTACATTTTGGCTTATTTTCATTTTGGTTCTTACATTTTCATTTTACCACTTTTAGTCCCTAAACCAATTAATGCGTTCTATTTTGGTCCTTACTGTTACTGACTTAACGAAAAAATCCTACGTGGCAAACGGAGTGCATTGTTTGCACAATAAATGCTGACGTGTCTATTAAAATAATATTAAAAAATGCTACTTCAACATCCACGTCAACGTCAGCATCTAATTTAAAAAGTTAAATTTATCAATTTAAAAATAAAAAAAAATTATAAAAAAATAATTAAAAACAAAAAAATGATGGAAGTTAGATATGTTTTGTTAGGGCTGAAACGAACGCACGAGACCCAATCCTGGTGCGCCTTGAGGTCAGAGATAGTGAACTTGCATTCCCCGAGGTTGTTCCAGAGCTTGATCGTGCGGCCACGGGAAGTCGAGACGATTTGACGGTTGTCGATTGAGAAAGTGATGGAGAGGACGCCTTTGGTGTGGCTGACGAAGCAGCGGACGGAGACGTCGGCCTGGAGGTCCCAGAGGCGGAGCTCGCCGTCCCAGGAGCCGAAGAGAGCGAACTGGTCGTTGGAGGAGAGAACCACGTCTTCGACGAAGTGGGAGTGGCCCTTTAGCCTACGGCGAGGGACACTGTAGGTCTTGTCTTCCTTGGTGAGGTTTCGGAGGCTAATGGTTTTGTCATGCGAGGCAGTGACGATGATGTCGCTGTTGTCGGTGCACATAGTGGGCGATCGATTTCTCTTATCTCTAATGAAATCTGCTCCCACAAGTGCTTGTCTTTCTCATCTCAGTCTCTCTTTCTCTGGGTTGAGTCTGCTGTATTTCTTTTGGATTTTTGATAAAATTGAAAAGGGATGATATGGGTTTGTGAAAGAAAATTTTTTAGATCTGGGTGGCAGTGGTCAGCTGGGCTCACAGGTGGTGGGTAGATCTGGATTTTTTGGCCATTGGTGGGGTTTGAAGGTGGTGGATCGGTGGAGGATTTTCTTGGTCTATTGTTGTGTTTGGTTGAGTTTTGATGTTTGGTGTTTGGTTGGTTGGGTCCGATAGAGATGTTTTAGTGTTTTGATTGAGATGTGTTTTGGTATTTTTGTGATCGTTGGGTTTTGGTCTCATTTGAAGATTGCTGTGTGTTTTGCATGTTTGGTTGCTAAGAAAATGCAAGAAGAGAAACAAAAATATTGATTTTTATAATTTTCTGGGCAACAGGTTATTTGAGGAAGAACATGAACCATTCTAGGCTTGATTTTTTTGTTTTTAATTTTTTTCATTTAGTTAAAATTAATAAATTATTATTTTTTTATTTTGATTCTGATGTGGCAATTTTTTAATGCCAAAATAGATTTTTTTTAATTATTATTTTAATGTGCCGTTAGCCACGTTAGTTTTTTCTGTTAGTTGGGTGACGGTAAGGACTTAAATGTCATGCGTTAATTGGTTTAGGGACTAAAAGTGGTAAAATAAAAATGTAGGGACCAAAATAGAAAATGACAAAAAATGTAAAGACTAAAAGTGCATTTACGCCTAATAAAATTGGATAAAATATGAGTTTTTGGGCTTTTGTGATAGTTTATATGATGACCCAATTTAGATAATGAGATATGAAATATTTGTTATTAAAATAATAATAGATCAAAAAAAATTTGGAAAAACCAATGACTTATTAGTGGTATTGAAAATAAATAGGTGGTACTTAAATAAAATTAGGTGAACAACAAAAAAAAGTACCCTAACACTCATCATTCTCCTTTTACCCTTTGGGTGCTAGGTCCATTTCAGGTTGATTACGACACAAGGTCATTCTTGCTCTCCACTCACATTCACCAATGGGTAGGAAAGTACCTGTTGGGTTACCAAATACCAACGATGGATTATACTTAGTCCCACACCTTTTGCATGTTCTCCATTTATGCATCCCTATATGGAAAGAACTTAAACACCACGTCCAAAGATCCTTCTACATATTTGTATCCTCCTAGTATGAGAAGTAAAACCCTAAGATTTCGGAACAATAACTCCATATCTTTCCTACAAGGAAAGATCCTACATTTATGAGATCTTGGTCAACCCTACACCATTATATAAGCACTGAGTCTCCTATTCTCCAAGGTACATAAAAATTTCCTAGATCCTACTTTTAAGTTATTGGAGATTCTTCTATCACTGAATTAACCTTTGGAGGGTCTTTGGCTGGCACCCCACCGGTGCTCTCTGTAGGTTTTTTACTCTTTTGTTCTTTAGGTACCTAATTGGCGTGCGTGAGAATGATCAACTCACTGATGATTTTATGGATCATCAGTTGACATCATCAGTGGGAAACGAGTAATTGGTCATATCATCGCTTTTAAGACAAAGAGTTGCATGGTCCAGATGTGGTTGTGGGTGCAACACCCGCGACGGGCTTTGGGTTTCCCCAAATTTGTGGGAAGTATGCCTTGACCTAGGGTGGACCATGGCAAAGGGTGTAAATAGAGTCGCCACCTAGATTAAGTCTAGGAACCATATATATAGTGCCTTTATGGATGGACTAACCTTTACCAGAGCATGTGTCTGGAGTTTAGGTATGGAAATGGGAAGGTGTTAGGCACCCAACCCCACCCGACCCATAGGTCAGCCTCCACACATTGTATTCCAAATATTAGTCCCATTAAAGGTTCCTCTAATATGTTATTCTAAACTTACACACACTAATATGCATTTAACATCCAAACATGGCATATGTCCCACACTCATTCATAACATAAAACCTTACCATTCATCTAGCAATATACATCAAGGGCAGCAAGCACATCATAAAACAATATCACCAATCAAGCATATTCATCATGTTCATCAATCAAGAAAGCTCATCATGTTCATCAACCAAATCAAATGTGTTAGGGTCATATTCTCTATGTAATTGGCTAGTCCTTTGACAAAACTCACTTTACTTGTAAATTAGGTAGATCTAAGTTGAGTTTGATACATATCAAGTGATTGTATTAAAGACATGAAGATTGATCCAAGAAGCAAGTGAAAAAAAGTTGTTTTACTGAAACTCGACAGAAAGCTGCTATCGAGATTCAATGGCCAGCTTGACATATGCTCGATCTATCGAGCTTTACGAATTTAGAATTTCCAAATTTGAATTTCTACCTATGTTGATGCATTTGTTTAAGGTTTCTTTTCTCATAATCGTAGACATATATAAGGCTTATTTTAAGAGCCGTCACACATGGATACAAAGACCAAGAGTTTATTTTTCTCTGTGAGAAGCTATTGCGTTTGTACGCCATTGGGTTTTGTAACCAAGTGCTTCCTAATCTTCATTGTTGATGAAGTGAAAACTTTGTAGCCAACAATAACCTTTCAAGTTCCTTGAGTTAGTCACCTACTGGGAAACTAGACTCAACAAGACCTAAACATGTGATTAAAACTAAGCAAAACAAATAAAATAGCAAGAACCATAAATATGCATTTTGGGCATGAGTATGCGTGCGCAAACATGAAGTATGCGTACGCATGCCTCGAGTATGAAGCATGTGAATGCATACACACCCAAAAACACAGTTTCAGAGCAACAAACAAAACAACAATTTAACAAACCCTAGCGTATATCTAATACAAAAATAAACAACCTAAACTAACAAGAAAGATATCAGAGATAAACAAACAAAATCTATTCCTATACATGCATTGGATCTAAAAACAAACAAGAACAACACTTAACACTTCAAAATATGTTCATCAATACATCTAATCATTCAACTCTCCAATCAAAATATGGTGAGACACAATAAATCAAAACCAAATAAAACATATCATATTTCTAAGAATGCAAAACATATAAATTAATTAAGAACAACAAGAACACAAGTTATAAAAGATCCAAATTAATGAAAAGTCATGAAGAAAGACTCACCTTGCTTATGGAACACAACTTGGTTGATGTTTTGACCGG
This sequence comes from Castanea sativa, assembly GCF_040712315.1. Classification (NCBI taxonomy): domain Eukaryota; kingdom Viridiplantae; phylum Streptophyta; class Magnoliopsida; order Fagales; family Fagaceae; genus Castanea; species Castanea sativa. Next base: position 49,738,319 of record NC_134013.1, on the reverse strand, counting down.
CCCCTCAGTACTTACACAACAAGATCAAATGATAATCAAGGCAATCAAATATATCAATAGTCCATTGATAATCACAATTCAAAAATAGAAAGATGTTCTTTAAAAAGCTATAGAAAGAATTTTTTTTAAAACGTTTCTTGAAATGAGATAGATAATTTCTGCACTAATGAATAGAAAGAGGTTTTGAAGAGCCAAAAACATGCTAGGTGGCTGTGAGTGCAAAAGATCTAGAGATAAGAGTGTTGTTGGATGAGTTTAGGTAAAAAATCAACTCTCTCTAGCTAGGGTTTGAGTTTAGAAGCATAGGGTTTTCAGAATTTTTAGATGGTTTTGGACGTTTCAAAGGTTCTAGGGGTTGGGGCCCATCAAAGAGGGAGGATTTGGACCCTAAAAATTGATGTTCTGAAGTTTTGGAATGCAGTGTGCGCGCACATGCTTGTGCATGTGTATGCATGCATACTTCATGCGTATGCATGCGTCCCCAAAAACCCTAATTTTGATTACTAGGTTGGCTCAACTTAAAACGGTCATAACTCACTCAATATAAGTCCAAAGTAGGCAATATTTGTGTTCAAATTGAATCCTAAGATGTCTAATTTCCAATGAAATAAACCTCACGTAAATATTCTTTGTGAGTCAAAAGTTGTGGTTAAAACAGTGAGTAAATGTCATTTTTTAGCAACATTTTCAAAGCGATTTGAGCACTTTTAAGTTGTGATTACTTCCAAACTATCAAAATAACTTCAATTACCTTTTGTAGATATGTCAAACTCATCATTGGGGCTAGGGACTAGAGTTTATTAACCGAATACAAAATGAGGTGTCTACAACGGTTAATGACTACTACTAACCTTGGATAGGCAAGTGCAAACTCTAACTGCGGTTGGTGAGCGGCTCACCCAGTGAAATCGGGATCTTGAATTGCAAATGAACCTGATGAATGAAAGTCGTGCCCAAACCAATAATCAGCACAATGAGCAGCACAACGATGAGCATGACGACAGTTATCTACCGACGAATGACCAACGCGAAAGAGAGGATCAAGAAGAAAGTAATGTCGGCAACAGGTGCAACTGATGGGAGGACACTAGCTGTTAGTAAGAGCTAGAGAGCGGAGTAATGTCATGGCGTAAGATATGCAAATTATAAAAGACAAGATGGACATGATGATGAATGCCATGAGAGGGCGAGTGTCCACTAACTTGGACAAACTAGTCCACTGTATTGACGCCCTCTTCACGGTGTAGGTCACATTTTGTCCCCTCCCACCCAAGTTCTAGATTCCCCAGGTTGAGACATACAACGGGTCGAAAGATCTGCTCGATCACCTAGAGTCGTTCAAAACCTTCATACACCTGCAGGGAGTGCCCGACAAGATAATGTGCAAAGCATTCCTAACCATGCTCAAAGGATTAGCTAGCTAGGGTATGGTTTAGCAAGATTACTCCAAACTCCATCTCAACTTTTAAGGAGCTAAGTGGGCACTTCATCATGCACTTCATTGGCAGACAAAGATATAAGAGGTCCTTGGAAAGCCTTCTGAACATCAAGCAACGAGAAGATGAGAGCTTGAGGTCCTATGTGGCTCGATTCAACAAGGAAGCCCTCTTGATTGACAAAGCCGATGACAAGGTGTTCGTCACAAGCTTCACCAACAGGCTATGCTCCTTAGAATTCCTCTTCTTCGTCTACAAGAATGGCCTAAAGATGATGATAGAGATGCTATACAAAGCCACCAAGTACATGAATGTCGAAGCCTCCATGAAAGCCCAAGGCGCCAAGAAAAAGAAAAGGGAAAGATAGGACTACCCCCATTCGAATGGACAAGCCCTTGTAGAAGGCAATAGTGGTCTAGACAGACATGCCCTTGCGAAAGACAATGAACCATCCAGAAGCAGCCGGATGACTAGTCTTATGGGTAAGAAAATTAAGTGAGTTCAACATATAGTACCGTCCAAGAACAACCATTATAGCCCCAGCCTTGGATGACTTTGTCACCGAGCTCACAGTAAAGGAAGACGAAGGCTACATCGCCCATAGAACGCCGAGCACCTGAGGAAGTATTACTAGTAGTTCACCAACTACAAACTATGTTTTAAGTTACACTTTTAGTTTTTCTAAGGAAACTATAGAGTGTCCGTCCAACACCTAATCTATTGTTCCATGTATTTTTCCTAATTCAATAAAGGCATCATTATCTAGAAATTATCACATGACTACATGAAGAGAAAGGGAAAAAAAAAAAAAATCTAAGTCTTCCTACCTACGGGATGGATGGACAAACCAAGCCACCCACGAGTGTCTTCGTAAAAAATCTAAGTCTTCCTACCTATAGAGGGGATGGACAGATGGACCAAGCCACCAACAAGTGTCTTGGTAAAAAAACCTAAGTCTTCCTACCTATGGAGTTGACGGACGAACCAAGCCACCTATGAGTGCCTTGGTCAAAAATCTAAGTCTTCCTACTTACAGGGGGGACGGATGAACGAACCAAGCCACCAACGAGTACCTTGGTAAAAGATCTAAGTCTTTGTACCTACGGGATGGATGAATGAACGAAGGCACTTGTCCAAGCCACACACAAGTGCCTTGGTTAGATTGCATGTTCTTTGTGTTCATATCTCAAGGGGTAAAGAAATATGTAATTCAACAGTTAGATTTTCAAAATATATAGTAATGTTTATTTTATTGAGTAAGGTTGTAGCCTATGCTACAACCTTAATCAATATCTTCTTATTGGAGGTGAATTTTAAGAATTCCACCATTAGATTACATATTTTTCTTATATTCTCCATACTTGCAAAATTTATAAAAAATTAAAAATTAATAGCTATGCCATCAATAAATTATTTATATTGCCAGTTTTTGTAGTTTAAAATTATACATAAAACATAAGTTTGTAGATCATATAGTATATAATATAAAATTCACACAAAATTTGACATGTGTATTAAGAGTGTAAAGAACATGCAATTTAATGGTTAGATTATCAAAATATGTAATAATGTTTATTTTATTGAGTAAAGTTGTAGTCTTAGGTTACAACCAATTTTGTCCTTAATGAAATCATGATAAGATTTCATAAACTAAAGATTCCACGTAACAAGATTATTAAAGGCAACTCATTTCAATTGTTTTCACCCCACAAAAAAAAAAAAAAAAAAAAGGAAAAAAAACAAACATAGAGAAAACAGTAACCTAATCAAAGTTTTAAGTCTTCTAGATAGCCAACTATTTCTGAAGTCTTCTTTTTGGTGTAATACTTTTCAATTATGTCCCACTTGATTTTGTCTTAGCTTGTTCTAGTGAGTTTGATCGTCCATTACATGTGCTCCTCTATAAATAAGATCAGGGTAGAGAAGTTTAGCACCCCAAACTCTCAAAATGAAGGCCATTCTAATTGTCTGCCTTCTCCTCACTTCCACATTTTTCATTCCTTCTTCAAACGCAGCTAGAGAATTTCCAATAGGGCCAATACGTACGTGGTGATGAGAGAAGTAGTTTCTTGTAGACAGTTATATTTTAAATTTAATATGCAGCATATATATATATATATATATATATATATATATATATATAAGGGGGTAAGTTACAGGCTAAGGCCGGTTGAGGCCAGTGTGCGGAAGGTAAAAGAAAAAATACAAATGAAAGCCGGCTGAGGCTATATGATTACAATGACTGAGTCACTGGATTACAACTGAAAATTAAACTCTTGGCTGGAAGAGGAGGGAATTTTGGAGTTGCTCTCAAGACTGAACCTTGTTTTCTCACAAAATTGGACCTGCCTCAGAATGGAGAAATGGCTTCCTTATATAGGCTGGATGAGGCCTTGGATGCTGCTGGATGATTGCTGAAAATCCGGAGGGTAAATTGTTTTTACTGAGGTGAAAGCTGTTTCCACCGAAAGCAATAGTAATTCGGAATGATTGTGTCTGTGAACAGTAAAAACTTTCACTGTTCATGCTACAGTGCTTTGTCCCCTTGCTTTTCTGGATTCGGACACTGTTGAAATAGTAATCTGTCGGGGAATCTGCTGGGTGTGGGTACTGTTTATGATGTGGGTACTGTTCATATCAGTGGCTGGTGCTGATTTTGAATAGTAACCGGATTGTGATCTTTTATCCTGAGTTGCTGAGTCAGGATGCTTTTAATCGCTGTCCAGATTATACCCGCTGTAAGGATCTTGGGAATCTTGAAAAGGTCAATTGGACTGTGGTTGACTGACCCTTCAGAGGCAGTAGGAGAGATCTGTTCTTCTGACTCTAGCTGCTGGGAATGAGCTATGAGTTGCTGGGCTAATTCTTTTAACTCTTTGCTAGACTTTCCGGCGAGCTGGACGGAATCTAGGCTAGACTGAGATCTTGTCCTGTGGGCAATGGGTTTCTGAACTGGGGGAGGATAATCCTTGTAAACCTGGCTGATGATTGGATTAATCCTGAGACTGTCCCACCATTTAACTGAGAATTCTCGGTTTAAGAGGTTGCTACCAATTGTGTATTTCCACATGCTGATCCAATGGACCTTGTACCTCTGGGAGAAGACCAGGATTATTGGGAACTGGGATCTGTGCTTAGAGGAGCTGCACCTTGAATCAAAGTATCTCAAAGCATCTTGTAATGGTTCTGGGAAGATTTGAGGGATGGATCCAAACATTTCCCACCATTTAAGGAACCAAGAGGGGGTTTGGCTATCAAAATCTTTGCTGAACATTAAGAACCATGAATGATTAAATTTCTGGTTCTGGAAGAAGAGTACTTTTTCAAAAGCATCCATGTAATCATAATAGCTGTAATGGAGTACTGAGCCTGATGGAGATCTGTAGTTTTTGAGGATCCTTAACAGGGAAGGATGCTGTCCCCATTCTTTACTACTAATAAAACCGGTGATGATGAACTTGTGATAGAGGACTATTGGGGGGTCCCCTTTGCTGTAGATGTTTTCTATTTGAGCAGATTTTTCCTGAGAGAGGATGCTCTTATAGAACTGGATATTTTTCTCCGGATGCTTGGGTAGGAAATGCCAGTTTGGTGGCAATACTTCCATGGCTAAGGCTAGGGGATCTGTTAAATGAACTAAGTGAGGTTCAATATAAGAGATATGCTGGGTAAAGGTCTTCTTGACATAAGAGGATTGTCCTCCTCTTTGGGTTGGATAGAAAGAAGGCTTTTGAGTTTGGATAGGGCTAAATTGTTCTTCTATCTGATAAGGATTGATTGTTTTGGGTGCTGGGGAGGCTAGGGCTGAGCTGTAACTGGGCTGACCATGAGGCGGCCTTTCATAATTTGGTTTTGGAATTGTTGAAACCAAATATCGATTGGCAATGTTTGATGGTGAAGCAGGGTTATTCTGTCTGGGGTTTCTTGCTTGGGATGTTGGGACAATTTGGCTGGGGGTGATTGGGACAATCTTTCCTATGGTTTGTGATTGGCTAGAACCAACAGGGTTTTGCTGTTTAGAGATTTTAGGGGGTTGGGACAGTTGTACGGGTTTCTTCCCGGACATCTTGGCTGTGACTCTGCAAAAATTCACGGGTTAGGAAATCAGGGATGCTGTTCTGGCTTTCTTCAATGAATTCTACATCAAAGTCAAAAATTGAAAGGATGGCTTGCCATCGTGCAAAAATCTGTTTTGATGCAATGTTTTGAACATCTTTTTCCAAAACATGTTTTGCTGATTTACAATCAATTCTGATTAAAAATTTTTGATTTAAAAGATCACTTTGGAACTTTGAAATGCATAGTACTATAGATAATATTTCTTTTTTGATAGTACTATAGTTAATTTGAGCAGGAGTCCATATTCCCGAATGGAAACAAACTATTTGTTCAGGGGAATTGGGATTAATACACTGGAGGAGGATGCCACCATAACCTATGTTTGAGGCATCAGTATGGACAATCTTGAATGAGTTGTCAGAAGGAATTCCTAAACAAGGAAGGGTTCTGACATATTGTTTGATATGTTGAACCACTGTGGTATGAGCTGGAGTCCATGGGTAGGGATTGGTTCGAAGTCTATCAAAAAGGAGTTTGCATTGTTGCCTGAGATTTTGATAGAAATCAGAAATGTAATTGAGAGAACCTAGAAATCTCTGAAGCTGGGTTTTATCTAGGATTTCATCTGGAAACTTATCAGCAAACTGGATAGCTCTGTCTATAGGTTTGATAACACCATGATGAATCTCAAAACCTAAGAAACGAACTCTAGTTTGGAAAAGTTTGATCTTGGGTGCTGAAACAACAAGACCATTGAGTTTGATGGTATGGAGGAATGCTCTTAAGTGCTTCTGATGTTGTTCCAAAGATTCTGAAAAAATGAGTACATCATCAATGTACACAATGGCATGGCTGGAGAATGGATTAAAAATCTCATTCATGATATTTTGGAATTCAGACGGTGCATTTTTGAGACCAAAGGGCATCACATTCCATTCGTAATGGCCAAAGGGTGTGGTGAAGGCTGTTTTATACCTATCAGGCTCTCTGATTTGTATTTGCCAAAATCCACTCTTCATATCAAACTTGCTGAAAACAACTGCTTTGCTAAGCCTGTTAACTAAGTCTTTTTTGTTGGGAATTGGGTACCTTACCCATTCTAAGACTTTGTTGAGGGGCTTGTAGTTGATAACTAACCTAGGGACACCTCTCTCTATCTCAGCATTTTTCTGTACATAAAAGGCTGGACAAGACCATGGTGATCTAGATTTCCTGATAATTCCTTTTTTAAGGAGGTCCTCTATCTCAGCTTTACAGGTATTCATAAGTTCCTGGTTCATTTGGATAGGTCGAGCTTTGGTAGGGATATCCTTTTCATTGAAATCTTTGACATATGGGAGAGCTACCTCGTGTCTCTTTCTATGCCAAAAAGCTGTGGGTAGATCAGAGCAGACTTCCTGCCTAAGTTTTTCTTCAAACTTTCTGATCTCTTCTTGGAGGGTTTTACAAGCTAGTTGGTCCTCAACTTTCTTGTATCTGATTTTTTCTTGGAGGTACTTAAGATGTATGGTCTTGGCACTAATTAGGTTTAAGGTTTTGGAGATGATGCCAGCTTGGATGGTGCTAATGTTTCTAGGCACTGGTCCACTGATAAATTTAAACTTAATGGTTTGGCCAAAAGGTTGGGTAGTGATTCCTTTACTATCTGCTGTGAAAGGGTAAAGGATGCAAAGGAAGGGATTTCCTAAGATGACCTTGTCTGTCATGTTTTTGACAAGAACAAATGTGGTTTTAAAACACATGTTATCTTGGCAAACATGGGCTTTAGGCAGTTTGAATTCAATCTGCATTTTTCCGCCACTTGCGGATGTTAATCGTTCCCTAGATTTTTTAAAGTATTTGGAGGGAATGATTCCTTCTTGGATGCAGTTGAGATCAGCACCTGAATCAATTAAGGCTATGACCTCGAATTCAAAATCTTTGCTAACGACAATCCTGACTTTGGAATGCCATTTATGGAAGTTAATCCTAGTGATAGCATCTAAGAACAATTTGTTGCTGGGTTCATAGATGAGATCAGCTGTAGGGTTAACTATATGACCAACTTCATCATCTGAGGAACTTTCCTCATTGCCTTGATGAGAAGTGCTTTCTAAGGGTTGAGTTTCCTGGAGGGCTTTAAGATTCTGCTTTAAGGTCTTAATTTCACACTTGGTTTCCTTGGTCTCTTTTTGAAGGTCGTTGATCTTAACTTCTTTCTTAGACAGGACAAACCTATTGTGGGATTGGTCCAAATCTATCTTGGGTTGATGGTTACTGGGTTTAGTTTTACTTGGTTCCTGTACCGAAAGCTGTTGGTTAGGGCTAGGCTCTTGAAGGAGGTTTTGGTGAGAGGTTTTGGTGCTGCAATCTCTCTGGAAGTGGTCGCGTTTGCCGCAACCATAACATTTTCCAGGCTTATTTTTCTTACTTTCTCTGTAGGCTTTGGAAATAGGTCGATGAGCTCTGCTAGCACGCCTTTCAGGTCTTTTTAATCTCAAGCGTTTCCATTTGGCTTCTAGGGTTTCATCATCTGTGTCAGAGGAGGAACTGCTAGAGGCTGTACGGATTTTTAACATTTTGAGATGACTGGTACACTTTGGTAAGGGAACGGCTGGTTTCTTTGCTAGCTCTTCAAGTTTCTGGGCAACTATGTCTAAGGCTGATTTGTCCTTAGGGTAACTAAAGTTGGTAGCAGGAGACTTGACTAGAGGCTGCTTAGGAGTTGGATTGCCAACCATATCTTTGGTTGCATTGGGTCCTTCTGTGTTCCAGGTTCTGGTAAGGACACAAAATTGCTTGTGTTGGCCAAAATACCTTTCGAAGTATATGAAAAAGGGGACATTACGGGATATTTCCCTCATGAATGCCGTCCATGCTTCAAATACTTTTTCTTTTTGATCTCTGGTATAATTGGCTTTGTAGGCTTCTCTCTTAGTCCTGTTTTCCTCAGAACTAAACTCCTTTCCTAATTCTTCTAGGTCAGGAACGAACTCTCTGTTTAACACTAAGATATTCAGAGATTCCTCTTGCTGATCTAGAGGCTGTTCCATATCAGTTCCAGATGGGGATGGGGGGATTGCTCGCGATCGTCTTCCTCATTGACAATCGAATCCTGTTTGGCTGTGTAGCAAGGTGTGGTGAGTTGGGAATTGGTTCTAACTCCCTGAAGTTGAACACCTAAATCTCTTTTGGACGTAGGGAAAGGTGATCCTAGAGGTCTGGTTGAGCTACACTGGGATACAGGTCTATCTCTAAGGTAGATAGGTGACTGCCTACGGGGCTGGTGTAGATCGGTTGGGGATCTAAACCGTGATGTGTCCAGAGGTTGCCTACACTCATAATCTAGAGGAGTGCTAAGCCTAGATCTGTCGAAACTTAACCTAACCGTGCCGTCGGCTAGCTGTTGGACAAATTCTAAATCTGGATTCTGGGCTGGGTTTTGGATCTGTAGAGTATGGTTCTCATTCTCTAAAGTCCAATTGGCTGGGAAAGTGATTTCAGACCATTTAAGGGTTCTAGGAATCCTAATTTTGGCGCTAGGGTCAGTGGTCTGGATGAGGGTTGTCTCACCTTTTTGTCTCCTATCAAGTGCTCCAACATTCATGTTCGTTCTCATGCACTTGTAGTAAACTCTGTATATCAAGGCTATCTGACTGGTTTCCTGTGTCATAAGGGTTCCATGGGTCTTGATATTGAGTGTGAGAGCTTTGATAACTGTGCTGTCATGGAGAAAGATGCTAAAATCTGGGAAACAGTTAAAATGGATGGGTCCGTTACTAAGACTGGTTTCTATGGTTCCTAGGAGGCTGTCATCGAATCTGATGTGACGAGCGTCTCTAAGGGCCATGAGGATTGAGCTGTTCAAACCTCTTCTGGTGAGTGGTTTCACTCCAACTTGGACTAATCCTATGTGTAGGAAGTTATGTCCTTTGTCTTTATGTTTCTGGATAGCTGAAGGGGATAACAAGTAGCACGTTTCGTACTCCTTGTTGATTCCATAGACTTGTTCTATGGTCTTGACATGGTAGTCTGTTTTGAAAGCTGTTTTCAAAGACCATGAAGACTTATAGAATTGGCTGGTAGAAACCTTTGGGATATTCCAATCTCCTATGTCTAGATCTAGATCAGATAGCTCATAAGTTTCTGAATTAATTGCTCCTACGTCTGCTGGGATATCTGGTATAGATGTGGGTTGGGAACATCTACTGCTGGTGGAAGAGTAACTTCTAAACAACCTATTCATGATTCTGGGGTTACAAGTTTAAATCAACGATTACAACCTAGTCACTTTTATCCTCAAACTTCTGGATCAAACCTTTAGATCTGAAGCAAATTTATACAACTATGGGATAGACACCTGATCTGTGAACTCCTTTCCGCCGGACTCTCCTCCAAAATGGGGACCACCCTAACACGCCTTCTCTCGGCTTCAACGGGCTGACCAAACCAAACCTAGGAAGATTTTCGGCCTCTTTAAAGAACAGAGAACACCACAGATTTCGGTAACAAATCTCACAGGAATATAGATCTGCAACAAACTTTTGGGCTAAACACAAAAATAGGAAGAATAGAGATAACAGAGGAAGCAAAGGTTAATCTGAACAAATAATCACAGAATGACAAATGGAACGGTTAGAAGGAGGCTCAGCCTACCATTTACAGATGTAATAGAAAATAATGAAGTAATAGCAGACGAAGAAATAAATAAAAGGGAATGGAAGAGTTATCATGAAATAGATGTAAAACAAAATATGGGGTATGGGAGATATATCCATGAAAATAATTCAAAATAATTATAATGCCAAAATAATCTGGATAACTATGGCGGCAGTGCCGACCAACTTGATTATATGATAAACAGTAACTTACAATCCGACCGGGCCAAACTTGGCTCTGCATACACGCTTTTGATTTTATTTACAGAAAGCAGTTCAATGATTAAAATTTTTACATACTAACAATTGCTTATTAATGTTGAAAAATATTTTGAATATATGCTTGTTTCAAATAGTTGGTCTAGGATTAATTATTCCTTTTTTTTTTTTTTTTTTAATATATTGAAATAAGCTTTCTCCTATTAAAGGTCTAAAAGATAATCACTTATTCACCTCTAAAAGCTAGTGTTTTTCTGATAAATTCTAATCAATACGAGTTATTTATTTGGTATTTTCACATTTAGAGACTTCCAATATATGGAACAAGAGCTGCAATTGTTATGGCCTATGTTTTCCAAGTTAGTTTCTTCAATTAGTTCATATTCTGATAACTTTATTTCATATCTCAGGTAAGTGTGGTAGGGGAATTCCTTATGGAAGATGTATCTCGTCACCGCCGCTGCCTCAATCTCCACCCTTGAAGCCACCATCTCCGCCTTTGAAGCCACCAACTCCGCCAACGCCAGGTCCACCCTATAGGAAGCCAACTCCGCCATCTGGATGTACTCGTACCCCATATAGACGTTGCGCACCTCCAACCCCTTAACAAACGAAGCACCACGGTTTAACAATAATCAAGTATTAGGTTGCTTATTATCGTGGAGGGCAGTATTAATTAAGAATAAAGTGGGCTTTATGCGATAATATCATATATGGTTGGGGGGGTTTGTAATGTCTCTCATAAATTCTACTCTTATGTATTATGCACTCCATAATAGTCTATTGTAAATGTATCCAAAATAAAAAGTTGACTAATGTTTGTCTGTTGGCTTATATGAGGGACTTCTGTGCGAATTCTAATTATGCATCATCAACAAGAGTTCTGAAAAAGTTCAAGTTATATGATTTATTTTTTAGTCCAGAGTTCTTGGAAGAAATATACATGGAAATGCTTTCGACATTATTGCATGAGGATGAGTAAAATTGACTTTAAAACTCACTCAAGTGAAGATTTAAACCTTATTTTAATTTGGAGAAATACATATGACAATTATATTACAAACACATACACCTAACCTTAACTACTGCATGTGTCTTTTGTCTTATTATTTTGACTGTCTTGTTACAAATAATAATAATAATAGTAAATTTTTTGTTACAAACAATAATAACTTTTATTTTGACTGTCTAATTATTTTTAGATAGATCAATAAAATGCATTAAATTCTAAGTTAACCAAATATATAGCTTCATTTACTAACACCCAAAAAAACTTTGTTTCACAATATGCTTAAGTGTCAACTTGTTATCGAATTTTATCGCTTACACATGAGACTACAATAGGTAGTTGTTGAAAAAAAAAAACTAGGTCCATCAATTACAAGTTAAGACTTAAGTATATTGTGGATTTTGGTGTACATGTTTTTAAACTTACTCATTGCGTTTGGCTTGCACACACATTGTAAAATTTGAAGCTGTCCGAGTTTGACTAGTAGTACAAAATTTTTATTAGTTATAGTTACGCATAATATTTTTTGTTTCATTTTTGAAGATTAAAGGCCGACAATGTAACATGCATACTTTATGTAAGTGAGCATAGGTCATTGTCAAGTAGAAAAAGAATGGTGGCCAAATGTTTTTGGACTTAGTGTAGACTTAGAGTCAATTACTAGTGGATGATGGATGACGGTGTTAGTTTTTTCTATCTATTATTAGTCTACTTAGATTGACTTTTCAAAGTGCAATAAATTCCAAAAAAAAAAAATCTTATACCATTGCATTCTGTAGCAATCGTGGATCTCGATTTTTCTCTTTCCTACATTGATCTTAGTTGTCGGTTTGTTGGTTTTTTTTTTTTTTTTTAATATATATATATATATATATATATATATATATATATATTGTTAGAAATACTTAATTCAATAGTATTGTATTTCACACTGAAATAATATACATGAGTGCCTTTATATAGGAGGCATATGAGTGCTGTATAAGCAAATATGAGTGCAGTACAAGTAGTATAATGTGTGCTATACAAGTAAGTAACCTAATTGGGCTAAGTCCACAATACATACGTTAATAGCCCCTCTCAACCTCAAGGTGGATGGGAGACCAGCTTGAGGTTGTCAACTAAATCACGAAGGCGTCCCTTAGGATGAGACTTGGTGAAGATGTCTGCAAGTTGATCTTTGGAGGAGACGGAGAAGAGCTTGAGAGCACCATGAACAAGATGATAACGGATGAAATGACAATCAATCTCGATATGTTTAGTCCGTTCATGGAAGACATCATTGTGAGCAATGTGAATGTCACTCTGATTATCACAGTAAAGAGGAGTAGCAGAGGATGTAGACACACCTAAGTCCTTAAGAAGCCATCGTAACCAAGGAGCTCAGATGTGGTATCAGCAAGAGCATGATATTCTGCTTCAATACTGGAGCGGGCCACAAAGGTTTGTTTCTTACTTCGCCAAGAAATCAAGGAAGAGCCAAGGAGAAAACAATAGCCAGTGGTGGACCTACGATCAGTGGGATCTCCTGCCCAATCAGCATCAGAGAATGCATGGAGTACAAGAGGAGACTGAGCTGAGTAGAAAAGGTCATGGAAGAGAGTGCCCTTTAAGTATCGAAGAATGCGTAGAACAACAGCATAGTGAGTCGACCGTGGAGCAGACAGATACTGGCTGACCTGATGAACAGCATAGGAAATGTCTGGACGAGTGACTGTGAGATAGACTAGGCTGCCAACCAATCGTCTGTAAAGAGAAGGATTAGACAATGGTTTCCCCCCCGAGGGAGTCAGATGCGCATTAAGATCAACTGGGGTGTCAACAGTCTTGCTGTCAGTGAGTCTAGCACGAGAGAAAAGGTCAGAGGCATACTTGGCTTGAGTAATATAAAGACCATCTGAGGAACGCGTGATTTCAAGACCCAAGAAATAGCTAAGATGTCCAAGATCTTTCATCTCAAACTGCTGACTGAGAAAATCCTTGAGTTCTTGTATGCCACTAAGGTCATCACCAGTTATGATCATATCATCCACATAGAGGAGAAGTAAAATGGTGCCTTTATTAGTACGATGAAGAAATAAGGCAGCATCATAAGGACTGGCAGTGTAACCCAAGCAAAAGATGGTAGAGCTAAATTTTGCAAACCAGGCTCGAGGAGCTTGTTTAAGACCATACAGTGCACGTTGAAGGCGACAAACCTTGTTTGATTCAATGGAGAGACCTGGAGGAGGTTGCATGTAAACTTCTTCACTCAAATCCTCATTAAGGAATGCATTTTTAACATCCATCTGAAAAAGATCCAATTTTCTAGCAGCAGCAACAGCCAAGAGGGCACGAACAGATGAGATGCGAGCAACTGGAGCAAAGGTCTTTTCATAATTAATCCCATACTCCTGTGTAAAGCCTTTTGCAACAAGAAGAGCCTTATAGCGCTCAATGAACCCATCTGAGCGAGTCTTAATCTTGTAGATCCACTTATAACCAACCACAAACTGTCCAGGAGGGAGAGTAACCAGGTCCCACTTATGGTTTTTGGTTAATGCATCAAGTTCCTCTTTCATTGCAATCTGCCATAAAGGGTCAGTGGAGGCCTCACGATAGGTTTGAGGCTCGTGGAGTGTAGCAAGTGCAGTGTAACAATGATAATCAAGTAAATGTGTAGGAATGGATCTTACCCGGGTTGAGTGACGAGGGGGAATGTCTAGTGGAGGTGAAAGGTCTTGTGGAGGATCTTCAGGCGGAGCAGGAGCGGGGGACCCAGGTGCAAGGTGGGGTAGCTCGTCATCAATCTGTTCATCTTCGATCTGTCCATAATAGGCATCAAAAGGATCTGGAGGTTGAATAGAGAAGTCCAAAGGAGGTTCAAAAGGATTAGGAGAAGGAGCATGAGACTCCTCTGGAAAGACATCAAGTACAGATGAGGTAGTGAGGGAAGAACGAAAATGAGAGAGTTCAACAAACAAACGGTGTTCCCAAAAGACAACATTACGAGAAACACGAAGACGATGAGAGACAGGATCATAACATCGATACCCCTTTTGTGTTTCGCCATAACTAAGGAAACAACAAAGTCTAGATCGAGGCTCAAGTTTGTTGTGCTTATGAGGCTGAAGAAGAACAAAACAAGCAGATCCAAAGGAGCGAAGGTGATGATAGTTAGGGGGTGACCCAAAAAGGCACTCATACGGAGTTTGATTATGGATGACAGTGCTTGGGATGCGGTTAATAGTGTGAACAGCATGAAGAGCAGCTTCACCCCAGAATGGGGGAGGAACCTTGGTAGATAGAAGAAGAGCACGAACAGTGTTAAGAATATGACGAAGTTTTCGTTCAGCTCGACCATTTTGCTGAGAGGTACCTGGACATGTTAGATGATGTACAGTGCCATAAGAGTGTAATAGAGCTTGAAAAGCATATTGAGTATATTCAAGAGCATTATCAGAACGAAAAATTTTGATTCTTTTGGAGAATTGGGTTTTAACCATTTTTACAAAGTTACTATATATTGGCAAAATTTCAGAACGAGATTTCATAGGAAATATCCAACTGTAACGAGAATAATCATCGATAAAAACAACAAAATAACGAGATCCACCAATACTAGCAACAGGAGAAGGTCCCCAAACATCCGAATGAATTAACTCAAAAATACTATTAGAAATAGAATCACTATTATTAAAAGGTAAAGCTGGCTGTTTTCCTAACTAGCATGAAGTACAATCAAAATTGTCTTTGGACACAGAACCTAACAGACCCTTAGAAGCTAACTGTTGTACCCGAGAAGAGGATGCATGACCAAGACGAGAGTGCCCGAGTGAGAGAGAGGGTAAAGAAGACACCGCAGTGGCAGCAGCAGTAACAGACACCGGAGCAACAGGTGGAAGATGAAGATTGTCTACGGGAAACATACACCCAACTCTAGGGCTGGTCTCAAGCTCTTGTCTTGTCCTTGGATCCTGTACAATACACCCAGAATAGTAAAAAATAAGGCAATAACCTAATTCTGCTAATTGTCCCACATAACACAAATTATAGGATAGATCAGGAACATGGTAGACCCTAGGAACAGAGAGGCTAGAGGTCAAAACAAAACCTAGATTATTCCCATGCATGGTGGAACCATCAGCTATGTGAATATTTAGGGGATGTGGAGCAGGGTTAAGTTTGGAGAATAAGGACGAGTGAGGTGTCATGTGATTGTAACAGGCAGAATCAAAAAGCCAAGTTTGAGACTTACCAGGTAAAACTGAGAGAGCAGTAAAAAAAGATGCATTACCAGCCATACGAACAGCCTGAGCTATGATCTCCTGTAGTTTAGTGGGTGAGAGGTTGATAGTGGATCCAGAAGACTGGGACTCAGCTGAAATGGGAGGTATTGGCGGAATAGACTCAGTATTTGCAACTGCAGCAGTGGATTTGTTGCGACGGTAACAAGTCTCAATAGTGTGGCCAGGATGCTTGCAATAGTTGCAGAATTTTTTGTTGGTCTGTCTGCGACGATTGCTAGAGCCAGAAGGATCACCTGAGTGCTGAGGTTGCTCTATAGGTAGAGCAGAAGGAGTAAGGGCCAGAACATTAAGCTTATTCTGGGCTTGAAGAGTTGCGAGGCGAGCTTCTTCTCTTACTAACTCGTTCACAGCAGTATTAAGAAAGGGAGGAGGACTACGATTAAGAAGCTGACCTCGAATGGGCTCATAATCCTTGTGGAGTGACATCAGGAACTCATAGAGACGGAATTCATCTCTAATAGCAGCATATTGTTGAGCATCTGTTGAGCATGCCCAAGTTGGATCAGAAAGGTCAATTTGGTCCTAAATGAAGCGAAGCTGATCATAGTAGTCATTGATGGACTGCCCCGGTTCTTGCCTAAGTTGATGCAAGTCAACCACTAACTGATATTTCATGGATCCGTGAGTAGTAGAGTATCTTTTGGCCAACATATCCCATGCTGATTTCGCATCATCAAAGCTGCCCAGCAAATTAGAGATGGAGGGAATGGAAGTGTTTCGAATCCATGTGAGGATCATGTGATTGTGACTATCCCATTCAATCATGCGACCGAGGAAGGCAGTATCTTCTTCGCTTGCTCCCTTCACAGGAATAGTGATTGCACCAGTACAATAATGCCAGAGCATACGACCCTTAAGAAAACTGCGCATAGCTTGAGACCAAGATAAGTAATTCCTAGTCCCTTCCAATACAGTATTGATGGGGCGAGGAAGAAAAACATACTTTTTATCCATTTAGAGGCACAATATGCAAAAACAGACTACAAAAATGAAATCTACGCGAAAAACTAAGTAAGGAAAAACCTGGGCTGCAAAAAGTCAACTAAAAAAAAAAGTCAATGGTCAATGGTTGGTCAACGGTCAACGATGACGTGGCGGATGACGTTAGCAGCGCGATTGAAGATGACGTCAGCCATGACGTGCCAGTGATGACGTCACCTACTGCTGACGTCAGCAGGAGCAGGTCTGGCGCCTGGCAGGGCGTGGTAGCGCGTGGCAGCGCGTGGCGGCGCGTGATGAAGTGCTTTGGCGCGTGGCGGCACGTGGGCGCATGATCTTCAATCCAGAAGCTTTGGGCGGCGCGTGAGGGCACGTGGAGGCTCCGATGACTGTGAGGTTTTCACGAACAGGTAGATCGGAGCAAGACGATCTTCGTGGTACCTTCGGAAAATTTATCGGAGCAGTATTCACGGCGGTGCCGGAAAAGGCAGTGGTCTTTGCAGTGTTCGAACTCCTCATCGGCGGCTGCTACAGGTTTGGAACCTGAGGACGATGTTTGGAAGACTCGAAGGTTCAACGGCGAAAGGCTGTGGCAGTTGTTGTGATAGCGGAAGCAATATTAAGAATGGAGTTACACCAATAAAGACAAGATTGCTAAGCAAAGGTCAGAGCAGTGACTCTGATACCATGTTAGAAATACTGAATTCAATAGTATTGTATTTCACACTGAAATAATATACATGAATGCCTTTATATAGGAGGCACATGAGTGCTGTACAAGCAAATATGAGTGCTGTACAAGCAAATATGAGTGCAGTACAAGCAAATATGAGTGCAGTACAAGTAGTACAATGTATGCTATACAAGTAAGTAACCTAATTGGGCTAAGCCCACAATACATACGTTAACATATATATATATATATATATCTTTTGGGTATTTTTTAAAGCAAATTCAAATTGCTTATTTAAGTGTATTCTTGTTTAATATTTAAATATCAATTCAAAATTATTCTTCTTTTTTAAAACACTATCATATATCTAATTAACACTAAAGATTAACCCTAAAGAGGTAATAACCAAATGCATATGCCCCCAAATATACGTAACATGAATAGTGAATAGAAATCATCTTTCCCTTTTTGTATTTCACTCTCTGTTCTATCCATTATAGAATACCATTTGTCTATTTTTTTTCTTTATTTTAAACGGTGTTTATTTTATAAGAAATTAAAAAAATATGTGGTATTTTGATAATTAAAATATAATGTGGTATACAAATGATAAGGAATATTTTAACTAAACAATTTTCTAACTCTTTTTACCCTTCAGGTTTGGATTGCCCTTCTATCTCCTTTTACCCTTTGGATTGAAAATGTTCATCGGTTCCATTTACCCTTCGGGTACTAGGTCTCCTTCGGAATTAATGTACCCATTGGGCCAAATTTACCCTTCGGGATCAATATACCCGTCGGGACAAATATACCCTTCGGGACAAAGGTGTCCTTGCCTCCTTGGGGATAAAACTTCTCCTTCGAGTTTGATGGCCACGTGACATGATCTATACTCTCCCTAAAAAAGATAATAATCTTTATTCACCTCCAAGAACTAGTGTGTAGTTGATAAATTCTAACCAAATTCTAGTTACTCATCAGTTACTTTCACTTTCTGAAATTTTCAATATATGGAACTCTAGTTCCCTTTGTTCTAGTCCATGTTTTCCTTGTTAATTTCTTGAATTTAATGATATTCTGATAACTTTATTTCATATCTCAGGTAAGTGTAATCCACATGTTCGAGAATGTCGTAAAGATCCGCCATACTGTAAGCCACTAGCTGTGCCATTAAATCCGCCTCCTCCGCCACTAACGAAAAGTCTTCCATTCTATATATAGGAGGCCAAATCCCCCATTCTATAAGCCACCTCGATCTGCATGTAGCCCATATAAGCGTAATTGTCTACCTTAAAGCCCATGAGATATGAAGCACAATGGTTCAGCGAAAATTATGCATTAGATTTGCTTATTCATTCTTGTGGAGAACAGAAATCAAGAATAAAGTGGGTTTTGTGTAATACATGGATTGGGTTTTGTGATGCCTCTTGTAATTCCTAGCTAGTAGTGTCTTATGCATTCCATAATAGTTTGATCTAATCTGTGCAAAATAGAAGTGCTGGATAAAATACAGTCATTGGGTTATTTGAGGCATTATTTCCATGCGAATTCCCAATAAGATCTTATCTACCTTTCTAAAAAGATCGAGTTATAAGAATTCTTTTGAGGTGACATTTACTAGGAAAAAAGAAATCCCTATAAACTATTCATTAATTTGAAAGGAAAAATATATAATGACTTATATATATATATATATATATATATATATTATATGTATAATGAGTTCCGAGAACCATATGAATGTTTTTAGAGGTCCATGGGTCAAGTAATTCGAGTGAATTTGATAATTCATTATAGATAGGTAAAAGGAGAATTTGAATCCTAAATGTTTCTGTTGAAAATATCAAAAAATGAGAGTTGAGTTACATGGCTTGTGATATATATTCTGTCACGCTTTTTATTCATTAATTAGTAATTTCTTTAAAAAATTCATTATTTGTATTAAGATCATATCTGTAAGTGCACAATTGCACCTGGACCCAAAGACAATCACGGACTCAGGCCCAATGAGCCTTAAACAATAAAATTTGTAGAGTGTGGGCTTGAAACCTAGGTTAGAAGTACTGGGAGCTTGATAACAGGCTTTTATAAGCAAACACAAGTAAATAACGAACGATAATGACAAATGGATCTCCTAGGACTCGAGCTGAGGACTACTTCTTTATTATTTCTCTTTCATCCTTCAAGATTACAAGTTCTTAATTTCTTTCTTAGTTTTCCGATCCCCCTTTTCTTTGGCCTTTACCCCCCTTTTATACTTCCTTCCCTGATACTTTTTGAACAGTGACTAGAAGTTTCCACCTCACTGTTCAGGGGTCACCTCCCCATTAATGCGGTCAAGGAGGTAGGTGCAGAGCCTTTAATGCGGAGGTGACAGCCTTTATTCTTGATATTTTCTTTAATACTGGTGCATCTAGAAGATTCAGGATATCCCCTTTTAACCACTGGTCTTTCCAGTGTTGTGCTTTGACCTTCATAATGAAACTTTGAATTCTCTAGGGCTTTTCCGAGGAGAAGCTCGTCTTCGGCTGTATCCTCTGACCCTCGGCGTATGGGCCGACTCATAGAGTTTAATCCTAGAGCAGGTCGGCCCTCCATGTTACAGCCCAAAGGCCCATATGCCCATTTGGGCCCTTTTACTCCCCACAATAGCCCCTAAAAACTCTATTTTTCATCATCCGAGGAGAAAAATAGGGTTTTGATCCAACGAACACTTCCTCCACACTTTCTGTAAATAACCAAACGTGTGAAAACCGTTCCGCGTTCAGGAGGGTGACACTTGGCGGTTTTATTTTCAAAAACGCGCGCATTTATTACTATAAGTTATACCTTGTCCCCCACGTTCAACGGTGAGATGGGCATCCAACGGTCCTCGTTATTTCACGAAAATTTGGGCGGGACAAATATAATTTCGAGGCCGCTTTCCGCACACCTTGACGCTTCGGGAACCTACCCCTTCATTTAATTCATCAAGGACTAATCCCATCAAAACATCAGTAAACATACTTTACCTACAGAAAACCGTGGAAATTTGCACCACTTGAGATTCATAAGTTTTTTATTCTTCTTTTCTTAACCTTTTCTCCTCGGATCTTCTCCTCGGCTATCCTTGTAGACATTTTTCCTTTTAGAGTTTAGTCTTTCGTCCCTCCCTGATGGGAAAATTTAAGTGTCTAGTTGATACCGCCGCTGGAATGGAAGGCTTCAGAGCCAAGTATCACATTCCCGGCGATGTAGGTTTAAAATATTGCCCGGCGGAAGCCGTGGCCGGCCCTAGAAAGGAAGGAGATGTTATCATCCCAATGGTAGCCTTTGTAGAGGGTGGGATGACCCTCCCAATGAAGCCTGTAACTAGGGAGTACCTCCGCAACCACCGGTTGTGTCCCGATCAGTGCACCTCAAACGTTTTTAGAGTTTTGGGTAGCGTCGATGCTCTAAACGAGCAAATGGGTCTAAACCTCACCTGGCACGATGTCGTCTTTCTGTATGAGTGCCATAAACTCACCAATGTAGGTTACTACATTAAATCCCGCTCCAGCGTCGTTAGGCTAATCTCCTATCTGCCCAAATCCAACAAAGGCATGAAGGATGACTACCTGATCGTCTCTGGGAACTGGCACGACGGCCTCCACTGCCCAGTTGAGTGGGGAGATCCAAGTGCGACACCTTAGGATTAACCTCCCCACCGCACAACTTCCACTAACACTCACAAAAATGCGTATTCACATGTATTCATGTTTATTTAAGTTTATTATATGTTGTGTGAATCTGACCATGTTTGTTTGCTTTGATGTCTTTCTTTGCAGATAAGCAACACGTACGCCCGCGCTTAAGCCACTGCAACGTTGCAGATCTGAACCGAGTACTGCGCTCCGAGGTGTTTGTCAGCGCGGACCTACAACTCAGGGCTGCTCATCTGATTCTGGGGTACGATCCCATATCCTCGGACTTCCAGGCAATAGATAACGCCATTATTGTCGGTGATCGGCAGCGTAGGAAGATTCACGTAGCCAGACCACACTTCCTGGCCGACAACGACCTCCCTGACGCCCCTAACACCATACTGTACCTACAACCGATTGTTGCGGTCCCTCTAACTACACACTCCCAGGCAACTGTTGTCCCAGAGGAGCAAGTGTCTTCTTCAAACACTTTGGACGAGGAGATAGAACACTTCCAGCTCGAGGACTCTCCACGACCTCGCGGAAATCCATTTGTTATCCTCTCCGACGAGGAGGAAGAAGAAGCCGAGGCCTCTGGGATCGCGGGTCTAGTGATAGCGCGTCCAGACGACAATTCAATCGAAGAAGAAATGGACAAGCTTAAGGATCTCATGACCGACAGAGGTGCCCGAGTGGCAAAGAAAGGAGCAAAAGGGGCCCAAGCTCACACTGCTTTGCCACCACCCCCTCCTCCAGCCGAGACAAAGCCTCCTACAGATGATTCTAAAAAGAAGAGAAAGGTGGACGCCGAGGGGGCTGGTGGGGAGAAAGCAAAGAAACTAAAACAGCAACCGCCACTGGCCCAACCACAGAAGCCGGACAAAGGCAAAGGGCGCGCCCGCTCAGTTGAGAGTGGGGAGGTCAGGGAAGTGGCCGAGGTGCGACGAGCACCAGTCACCTGGTCTCCTGATTTGAGGCTGGATGGCGCCCCTATTCCCTGCCACTCCAGCATCAGGGCAGTCCAACAAGGCCACGCCCACCACCTAGCTGAGGTGTTGGAGCGTCCTCTTCTGTTGCCCAAGGATATGGAATCCTTGGAGAAGATGGGCCAGCCGCTGCTGTTCCTCTCACTGAAAAGGGGTTTAGCTCTGGTAAGTTCCACCTCGCACTTATGTTTTGTATTTATTTGTAAACACTTTACTGCATTGACCCTCCTAACATTTTTGCAGTCCATCCAAGAGGTTTCCGCGGCCAAGAAGTTCGTGGAGGATTCTCGAAAGCGCGCTGGGATGGAGCAGGAGTTAAGACAAGAGGCAGAAAGGTCTCTGGGCCAGGCCCTGGCAGAGAAAGGGAAGCTCACTTCACAACTGGCCGACCTGAAAAGAGAGAGCGACGGCGACAAGACCAGCTTGAAGACAATGGCAACCCAAGTGGAGGGGCAGCGTAAGCTTCTCTGTCAAAAGGATGACGAGCTCGCTCAAGTCTATTAGGCAAGCTCCGACTTGGAAAAGGAGCTTACGCTAGTGAAGGAAGAGGCTCGCGCCCACCAGCACACCTTGGAGGCCGCGAAGAAGGCCAGTTATCAGGAGGGGGTGGCTAAAACGCAGGAGGAGCTGATAGAGGCCTTTGCTGCCTTGTGCCGAGAGTACTGTCAACAGGTCTGGGGAGAGGCCATGAATGCAGTAGGGGTTCCTCAAGCTTCCGAGCTGAGGAAGCCCGAGAACATCTGGCTTCCCCTAGACATACAGGAAATTGAAGACCCTCCTGTTGCTGCCTCTCATGCCCTTCCTCCTATGGTGGAAGAGCCCGTTCCTGCTCCTACAGAACCTGAAGGTTCCCATAAAGAGAAGGACGAGTGCGTTGGTGCCGAGAAGGAGCAGATCCAGAGCGTGGAGCCCCTCATTCCTTCAATAGACAAAGGGAAACAAGCCTTGTCCACCTTTGAGCTAGAATTG
This sequence comes from Castanea sativa, assembly GCF_040712315.1. Classification (NCBI taxonomy): domain Eukaryota; kingdom Viridiplantae; phylum Streptophyta; class Magnoliopsida; order Fagales; family Fagaceae; genus Castanea; species Castanea sativa. The sequence goes on along the minus strand of NC_134013.1, from coordinate 49,715,441 downwards.
AAGAGTACTGAGGCTGGCAGCAGCTCCCTTCAAGACCCCCCTGCTCTAATTTAGGGCCTAGTCTAGGAATTTTTTTGTACTCCCCTTCCTTGTATGTAATTAATGAAAAACATTTTTATTTGGCTTTCAATATTGTTGCCTTTGTTTTACTTTATTCTTTTTGTGCTCGCCATGAGAGCTTTCAATATCAAACAGTTAAAGGGAAAACAGCATAAATAAGTATAATTCCACTATGCAAATAACTATGACTTCAAGAATGCCGCATAACTTAATTTAGACATCAAATAATGTCTAAGTTTAGACAACTCATATGACAGTTAAACCTTTGTAATCTAAAATATTGCTTTCAGTAGGATGCAAGGTCCAAGGACCATTCCTTACAAAAATTTTGCTTAACACTTAAAAATGAAGAGCTTGAGATCCAAATTAATAAATGGTGAGATAATGATTCCCATAAAACGGATGATAAGAATAAGAACAGTGACAAAATATTAAGAATAGTGACAAGGTTTGGTTCGAGGACTATACTTAACCAAGTTCCTATTTGATTTTTAAGAACAGTAGTTTCAAATGTTAATTTCCCCAAAGTAGGAGGTCCGAGGACCCGGCATAACTAAGGTTCTGTTTAACAAATGACAAGACATCAATTTCCACAAGGTTTGTGGTCCGAGGACTGCACTTAACCAAGTTTCTGTTTGATTCTTAAGAACAGTAGCTTCAAATGTTAATTTCCCCAAAGTAGGAGGTCCGAGGACCCGGCGTAACTAAGGTTCTGTTTAAGAAATGACAAGACATCAATTTCCACAAGGTTTGTGGTCCGAGGACTGCACTTAACCAAGTTTTTGTTTGATTCTTAAGAACAGTAGCTTCAAATGTTAATTTTCCCAAAGTAGGAGGTCCGAGGACCCGGCGTAACTAAGGTTCTGTTTAACAAATGACAAGACATCAATTTCCACAAGGTTTGTGGTCCGAGGACTGCACTTAACCAAGTTTCTGTTTGATTCTTAAGAACAGTAACTGCAAGCGTCAGAGATACTCATAACTTTAAAATGTTAACTGACAAAGGCACATTTTATTAATAATAATACCTTCTAAGATTATTTACATTCCATGGGCGTGGTACAATTCTTTCATCTAGGTCAGCTAGCCGATATGACCCTATGCCTGCTACTGAAACAATTCGATAGGGGCCTTCCTAGTTAGGTCCTAACTTACCCCAAGCTGGGTTCTTAGAAGTGCCTACAACTTTCCTTAGTACAAGGTCACCAGGTGCAAGTGGCCTTAGCTTCACGTGGGCATCATATCCCCATTTTAGCTTCTGTTGATAATAAGCCATTTGGACCATGGCTGCCTCGCGTCGTTTCTCGAGTAAATCAAGACCTTTCTCCAGGAGTCCATTGTTATTCTCCGGGCTAAAAGAACTTGTCTTCAGGGTGGGAAAACCAAATTCCAGAGGTATCACCGCCTCGGCTCCATAAGTCATAGAGAATGGCGTTTCTCCCGTGGACCTGCGCGGTGTGGTCCGATACGTCCATAGAACATGAGGGAGCTCTTCTACCCATCTGCCTTTCGCATCGTCCAACCTTTTCTTAAGCCCACTGACTATGACCTTGTTAACGACCTCGGCTTGCCCATTTCCCTGAGGATAAGCTGGGGTGGAGTATCTGTTTATGATACCCATGTCACCACAATATTGCCTAAAGGCCTTGCTGTCGAATTGAACGCCATTGTCGGAGATAAGTGTGTGTGGTATACCGAATCTAGTGACAATATTTTTCCAGACAAACTTCTTGGAATCAATATCTCTGATATTCGCTAAGGGCTCGGCCTCAACCCATTTGGTGAAATAGTCTGTTCCCACAAAAAGCCATCTTTTATTTCCTGCTGCTCTCGAAAATGGCCCCACTATGTCCAATCCCCACTGCGCAAAAGGCCAGGAACTAGAGAGAGGGTTAAGAACCCCTCCAAGCTGATGAATATTAGGGGCGAACCTCTGGCATTGATCACATTTTCTGGCATAGTCCTGAGCCTCCCTCTGCATGTTGGGCCACCAATAACCCTGAGTCAGGGCCCTATAGGCTAAGGACCTTCCCCCAGTGTGGCTTCCACAAATCCCTTCATGCAGTTCTTCGAGAAGTGCTTCCGTTGATTCAGGGTGCACGCACAATAAGTACGGTCCTGAGAAGGATCGTTTGTACAGTTTCTGATCCTCGGATACCCAAAAGCATGGCGCCTTCCGACGCACCTTCTCTGCTTCAGACTTGTCCTCAGGAAGGATGTCGTTCTTAAGAAAAGATACGACTGGGTCCATCCAACTAGGTCCAAGCCTTATTAGATGGACGCGAGCCGCCCTGGCGGGGATAAGAGTTGGCTCCAGCAAATCCTCCACAAGGATAATCCTGGGCAAGTCCTGAGCTGAGGACGTTGCTAACGTAGCCAAGGAATCGGCATGAGTGTTCCCACTCCTAGAGATGTGAGCCAAGACAAAGGAGTCAAATTCTGCTTGCTGACGCTTGACTTGGGCCAAATATTCTTGCATTCTTGGGTCCCTGGCCTCCATGGTCCCCATGACCTGGCCGACCACTAACTGAGAGTCCGAGAACACATGGACTTCCTTTCCACCCATCTTATGTAACATGTTCATGCCTACCAGAACTGCTTCGTATTCGGCTTCATTATTAGTAGCCGAGAATGATAGCCTTAGAGATTTTTCAAAGATAATTTCCTTTGGGGATATCAGAACAAGTCCCACACCAGACCCTCTCTGATTAGCTGCCCCATCCACATACATTTTCCAAGTCGAAGGCCCTGCGGCTGTGATCACACCAACTGATTTTCCATCCATGCGTGCTTCCTTTAGAGTCTCTTCTGGCAATGGTTCAGTAAACTCTGCCACCAAGTCAGTGAGGACCTGGCCCTTCACCGAGGTGCGAGGTTTGTATTTAACGTCAAAAGCTCCTAATATGGTTCCCCACTTTGCCACCCTACCAGTGTAGTTGGCGCTGCGTAACACTGCCTTGAGAGGCAATTGGGTCAGGACTACCACAGTATGAGACTGAAAATAATGAGGGAGCTTCCGCGTGGCATGAACTATGGCCAGAAGCGCTTTCTCCAAGAGCAAGTAGCGCACCTCGGCCTCATTCAAAGACTTACTAACATAGTAGACCGGTCTTTGCACCCCACTTTCATTCTTGATAAGGACCAGGCTGACCGCGTGTACGGCCACTGCCAGATAAGCAAACAAGACCTCATCCGCCTCGGGGCGAGACAAAATGGGTAGCCGAGAAAGATATTGTTTAAGCTGCTGGAAAGCTAACACGCAGTCCTCGGTCCATTGAAACCCTTTCCACTTATTCAACAATTGGAAGAAGGGACGGCATCGGTCAGCTGACTGAGAGATAAACCTATTCAATGCGGCAATCATCCTGGTCAATTTCTGGATTTCCTTTGGGTTGCGAGGAGGCTGCAAGTCCTGAATAGCCTTCACCTGTGCTGGGTTTACCTCTATGCCTCTATGAGTGATCATGTACCCCAAAAACTTTCCAGACCCAACGCCGAAAGAGCATTTTGAGGCATTAAGGTGCAGCTTGTACTTTCTTAACACCTGAAAGGTGTCAGCCAGGTCTCTCACGTGTGAAGGTATCGTTTTGCTCTTTACCACCATATCGTCTACATACACCTCAATAGTCTTCCCCAACTGCTGTTCGAACATCCTGGTCATCATTCTTTGGTAAGTAGCCCCAGCATTTTTCAAACCAAATGGCATGACCTTATAATGATAATTCCTCGTCGGAGTAATGAAGGCAGTCTTCTCTTGGTCCTCCAATGCCAAGGGAATCTGGTGGTAACCTTGGAAAGCGTCCAAAAAACTCATCCGAGGATGTCCGACAGTGGCATCCACCAGTTGATCAATACGCGGCATTGGGAACGAATCTTTGGGACAGGCCTTGTTCAGATCAGTAAAGTCCACACATACCCTCCACGTTCTATTCTTCTTTTTAACAACAACTGTATGGGCCAACCAATCGGGGTAGAAAACTTCTTTGATAGCCCTAGCCCTCTTGAGTTTAAGCACCTCTTCCTTCACAGCCTCGGAATGTTCTCTGGAAGAGCGCCGAGGTGGCTGCCTTCTCGGAACAATAGCTGGGTTGACATTTAAATGATAAAAAATGAAGCTCGGATCGATGCCTGGAGCTTCGTAAGGATCCCACGCAAAAACATCAATATTGTCCTTCAGAAATTCTAACAATTCGATCTTCTCTTGGTGTGGCAAAAGTATGCCGACTTGGAAGAACCTCTCTAGGTTATCGGCTACTGGAAACTTCTCTAACTCCTCACAATGTGTCTCATCTCCTGTCACCATCCCAGATGAACCAGGAGCTGTTAACTGCTATAAGTCTTTGGTGATTAAAGCCGAAGACTCGACTTCTGTCTGATGCAGTACTGCAGCCGATATGCATTGCCTGGCCACCGATTGGCTGCCGAGAACTTCCTCAACATATTCCCCCGAGGGGAATTTAACTTTAACATGCAAAGTAGAGGAGACAGCTCCTAGAGCGTGCAGCCAAGGCCTGGCGAGGATGGCCGTGTATGGAGAGTACGCATCAACCACGATGAAGTCCACTTCAACCGTTTCTGAGCCGGATTGAACGGGCAAACGAATCTGTCCCTTCGGCACAACGGACCTCCCTTCGAAGCTTATAAGTGGCGAGTCATAAGGAGTAAGATCTTCCAGTTTCAATTTTAACCCCTTAAATAGATCAGGGTACATGATATCTGCACCGCTGCCCTGGTCTATCATCACCCTCCTCACATCATAGTTCCCTATCCTAAGCGTAACCACAAGAGCATCGTCATGGGGTTGGATAGTCCCTACCTTATCCTCCTTAAAAAATCCCAAGACGGGTAAATTGAGCTTCAACCTCTTCGGCCTGCAGCCTGTATCCTCGGCCTGGGAATGGGAAACTGCCATCACCCTAGTGGGAGCCGAACCGGTCCTGCCAGGTGCAGCAAAAATAACATTAATTGTTCCTAAAGCCGACCGAGATGAATTATTCCTCTAATTGTTTGAACTAGATTGACTGCCCTGCCCGCTAGGTTGGCACAGGTGTTGCTTCAGTTTTTCTTCACTGACAAGCTGCTCCAAGTGGTTCCAAAGGGTCCGACAGTTCTCAGTAGTATGGCCCACATCCTGGTGGTACTGGCAAAAGAGGTTCTGATTCCTCTTCGTAGGGTCTCCTGCCATCTTATCAGGCCATTTGAAGAAGGGTTCTTTACGAACTTTCTCCAGCAGCTGATGTACTGGTTCTCGGAATATAGTGTTCACGGCCTGAGATGCTGTCGAGGCGGACTGTCCAACGTAATCTCTCCTCGGCCTGTTATTGTGGTATCTGTCCGACCTGAAATCCCCTCTCTCCTGCGGGATAACCTTTTCCTTACCCTTTCCTTGCTGTTGGTCTTCCTCCACTCTTTTATACTCGTCAATACGGTCCATGAGGCGACGTACACTGCGGACGGGCTTTTTAGTCAAAGACTTTCTCAGGTCATGATCAGTAGGAAGGCCTACTTTAAAGGTATTAAGCGCCACCTCATCAAAGTCGCCATCTATTTCATTAAACATCTCCCAATAATGGTCGGAGTATGCTTTCAACGTCTCCCCCTCCCTCATAGTCATGGATAACAGCGAGTCCAATGGCCGAGGGACTCTGCTACACGTAATGAACCGCGAAGCGAATGCTTTAGTGAGCTCCCCAAACGAACCTATAGACCCCGACTTAAGGCCGTTGAACCACCTCATAGCAACAGGTCTCAGGCTAGAGGGGAAAAATTTGCACATTAGGGTCTCGTTGTGAGAGTGCACCACCATCCTCTGGTTAAAGTGACTCACGTGCTCCACCGGATTAGTCCGACCATTATAGACGGTAAAAGTGGGCTGGTTAAACCTCCTGGGAAGCCTTCCTCTCTCAATCCTCCGTATAAATGGAGATTTGGAGAGTTGGTGCAACGCCCTACTCATAGCATTGTTGCCTAAGCCCCTAGAATGAAGCTTCTTACGTCTGCAAGTTGGCTGGTCGTCCTCCTCACCGGAGGACGTTGCACTGGCGGGGGAGCGCGACCTCGAGCTGTAGCCACCTCCCCTATCCTCCTCTGAGGAAGGATTAGATGAGGACGGTGAAAACCTATGTTTAGCACGACGTAACTTTCTCTTCAAACGATTGATTTCCTTCTGCATGGATTTAGAACCCTCTTCGTGGGTGGTGCTAACACCACCATGAGTATGGCTAGCGCCAGGGTATTCTGTATGGACATTTCCCTCACGATTCCTTTCACGCTCAAGGCACTCGAAACGATCCTCCAATTGTGATCCTTGTGACTCTGCATGGTGAGAACCTAGGCCTGCCATGGTATCCCAACCTTTTCTAGACCAGGGTTCCTACAAACGGCGCCAATTGTAAGTGCACAATTACACCTGGACCCAAAGATAATCACGGGCTCAGGCCCAATGAGCCTTAAACAATAAAATTTGTAGAGTGTGGGCTTGAAACCTAGGTTAGAAGTACTGGGAGCTTGATAACAGGCTTTTATAAGCAAACACAAGTAAATAACGAACGATAATGACAAATGGATCTCCTCGGACTCGAGCCGAGGACTACTTCTTTATTATTTCTCTTTCTTCCTTCAAGATTACAAGTTCTTAATTTCTTTCTTAGTTTTCCGATCCCCCCTTTCTCTGGCCTTTACCCCCCTTTTATACTTCCTTTCCTAATACTTTTCGAACAGTGACTAGAAGTTTCCACCTCACTGTTCAGGGGTCACCTCCCCATTAATGCGGCCAGGGAGGTAGGTGCAGAGCCTTTAATGCGAAGGTGGCAGCCTTTATTCTTGATATTTTCTTTAATACTGGTGCATCTAGAAGATTCAGGATGTCCCCTTTTAACCACTGGTCTTTCCAGAGTTGTGCTTTGACCTTCATAATGAAACTTTGAATTCTCTAGGGCTTTTCCAAGGAGAAGCTCGTCCTCGGCTGTATCCTCTGACCCTCGGCATATGGGCCGACTCATAGAGTTTAATCCTAGAGCAGGTCGGCCCTCCATGTTACAGCCCAAAGGCCCATATGCCCATTTGGGCCCTTTTACTCCCCACAATATCTATTAAAATCTTTTCATACTCGTGTCCGTATGACACTTTTAACAAAAAACATTATTACCTCATTTATTTCAATTCCGTGCGTTATACTGAGGTTGAGCAAAATTGACTTTAGAACTCACTCAAGAGTCAAGATTTTCACTTGTTTTTGTTTACTCTTTTGGTAGGGAATTGATTCTTCTTCAGTTCTTTGCCTAAAGACTAATGCCCCTTTGTGTGATTTGTGAGGATGAGAAGAAAGTATTCTGTGATGGTGATTTGACGCAGGCACATTGATATCATGCAATATCCACGAAATATCTTTAGACCAGGAATGCCCACTGATGAATCAGTCACTTTGCATTGAATTCTTGTGATTTTGATATCATTGTAGGGTCTAATGGTGTGTTCGATTGAAGGTGAAATAGGGTGGATGAAAAATTTTGGAGAGAAAATGGGAAGGAAAACTTTTTTGAGTGTGTTTGGTTGGGTGAGGAGGAAGGAAAATAAATGGTAGGGCCCATGTGTGTTCTCTCTAGGCCCACCAAAAATTTTTCTTTCTAAAATGGTGAAAAAATTAAAGGGAGAAAATCAAGCTGTTTAATAGACAAATATACCCTTGTCTAGTTCCTATCTTCTTTTTTTTTTTTTTGGGCTGTGGGTGTGATAGTTGTTTTGTTTTGTTTTGTTTTTTTTTTCTTGTCACTTTTTTGTTTTAATTAGATATCATTTTTAACAAGGGTGTATGAGTAATTTTATATAAACTCACTTTTTTCCATCTCTCCGCTTTTCTACTCCCAACCAAACAAAAAGGAGAGAAATTAAATTTTTTTTTATTCTCTCACTTTTCCACCCCTCCAACCAAACGAACCCTAAATGTCCAATTTCATTACCAAAGTTTGGGGTGTAAAGCGTGGATAAGGCATGTACTGTTTTCACTTCCTATATATCCCTACAATATCCCATTCACAGTAAATGAGTTCCACACAGCTTCAATATCAGCGTGGTGGTGTAATATAAGCATCCTATTTTCAATACAAAAGTTTGTGACGATGTTTTTGCCCTATACAATGTGATATTATATGAAGTGAAAACATGATATACTTTTTTCAAAAAAAATAAAATTAAAAAGGCTTCATTAGATGGGCTAGTTCAACTCATGAGGCAACCAAGGCAATTGCCCTCCAACTAATAAAATGCCCCATCTATTAATCAAGAGGATATAATTTAGGCCCCTCTTATGGAAAAAAAAAATTAATAAGGCCCTTAGAAAGCATTGTCACAAAAATTTTAGTTAATAAATTTTAAAAAAAATATTATTCTATCTTTGAATGTTGTGCATTCTCTTAAATTATCAGTCTATCTTCTGTAGTTGAAAACTTGAAATTGTAAAAAATTCAACTCTCCTAAGCACAGAGATGAGTCTATCAAAATTAAACTTAAAATTAAGAATTTTATGGACAAGTTCATTAATAAAATCCAAAGTTCAATACCTAATCCCAATTTTCCAAGAGAGACTGACTATCTACGGAAATAAATGGCCAAAAACTAAAAAACACTCTCCATCTTGATTCTTGAAGGAAACAAAAACCATATGGTCTCTTCTTAATTACCTTGCTGCTCTCCATCTTATTTTTCATTTACCTTTCTTTGTAACTGCTCATCAATCAGCGGTATGTTGACTGCTCAGTCTGCTCTCCTTTCATCTTCATTTCAGGTTGGCTTTTATTTACTCTCTTTTTTCTTTTCTTTTTTGTTGTTCTTCATGTTGTTTCTATCATTGGTCCATTGCAAAGACTTCACCATTTTGCTGTTGTTCTTGTTGGGTGAATGTAAAAGTAAAGTTTATTTGATTAAGTCCTTCAGCATTTTTTTTTTTTTTTAGCTGAGTATTAATTGCAGTCCTTGGGAGTTAGGACCTTAGCGTATTCACTTTTTTTTTTTTTTTTTTGAGGGCAATACGATAGAACTTTCATTGATGTTAAAATGTATACAACCAAAAACAAGCCAAAAGCTGGGTTACAGGCAGCAAGTTGCCTAGACCCAAACACATATGTTGTTACATCAGGGAGTTCACTGTGTGTGCATTAGGCGTTGATACTCATCAACCAGGCCGCTTGCAAGCTCGAGTATCACCTTCGGATGGGTTTGAAAGTGCTCAAAATAGAGTCTATTCCTCGCATTCCAGATTGCCCATGCCGTGACTGCCCAATTCTCCAACTCCTGCTGGTCTAGTTTCAGCTGCATTTGTCGAAAGAGGGTGAAGAAGTCTGATGCCGTATTGCTGCATTTCTGGGTTCTGCCCTTGAATAAAGCCCAAAGATTCCGTGCTAGAGGACATTCCCACAAGATGTGGCTCACCGTTTCAGACCTGTACTGGCAAATTTCACTCTATCACTGACAGTCTATTCGGTACTCTTTTTAGTCTTTAACTTTCTGAATCTTTTACACGTTAGGTGCACAGAAGTAAAAAAGAAAAAAGTAGTTCTTTATTTATTCAGTTATTAGTCCTAGTTATTTCCTTTTACACATTAAGCACTATATGGTAAAGCATTTTTTTTTCCTTTTTATTTTTAATTTTTTTATTGACAAAATTTAATTACAAAATTTGTTGTAGTTTAAGGTTACAACCTTATTCTATACCATTTACATTACTACATATTTTAAAATTTTAATTATTGGATTGCATGTTCTTTACATTTTTTTTTTCATAATATGTTATTTACATTCTTAATACATATGTTAAATTTTGTGCTAATAAGATATTATGTACTATATGGTCTATAAAATTATATTTTATGCATAACTTTAAATTACAAAAACTTGCAATTTAATTAATTTAACGATGACGTAGCTATTGATCTTTAATTTTTTATAAATTTTGATAGCGTGGAGGATTTAAGAACAAAATGTAATCTAATAGTGGATTTGTCAAAATTCATCTTCAATAAAAAAAAAAATATTGAGTAAGGTTATAGTTTAAGGCTACAACTAATTTTATAAAAAGAATGGGTAATTGTCTCACATTACTTAAGAAAGTGTGTTGTGTGTAGTATAACTTGCCACACCCTCCTTTAAAAGTTACCATGACTTTTGAGTGGAGTTGTGTGTATTTGTGTTGGAACCCCTTTCCCTCTCCTTGTATGTGTGTTTGTTTGTTTCTCAAAAAAAAAGAAAAAAAAAAGAATGGGTAATTATCTCACATTGCTTGAGAGAATGTGTTGTGTGTAGTATAACTTGTTACACCCTCCCTTAAAAGTTACCATGGTTTTGGAGTGGAGTTGTGGTGCGCCTTTGTGTTAGAACCCCTTTTCCTCTCCCTTGTGTGTGTGTGTGTTTGTTTCTCAAAAAAAAAAAAAAAATTTGTAGCTAAACTTTTTCATGTTTTATAAAGTAAATTGCAAATTACATTCCTAAAGTTTGGGAGTGTTTGAATTTTACACCCTGAAATTTTAGAATTTAGATTTGACCCTTTAATGTTTGGAGGTGTTTAGATTTTACATTATGACATTCTAGAATTTGGATTTTACCCCCTAAATTTTAAGGATGTTTGGATTTTACTCTGTAAAATTTGGAGAAGTTTAGACTTTACACGTTGAAAATTTAGAATTTGAAGGCATCTGTACTCATGGTTGTATGATTAACAAATGTTCCAATCTAAAAAAATAAAAAGTTACACTCTTGTAATTTTTCTCTATTTACCAAATTTAGAAAGACTTTTCAAATTGCAATCTCAAAAAGAAGACAAGCTTTAAGCTATTGTAATATTTTACCTCAAGTACACATTTAGTCCTTAAAGTTCTGAATTTTATTTTGATCTTTTACACTTCAAAAATATTCACTTTGACTCTTCATAACCTTCTCAAAAAAAAAAAAAAAAATTGACTCTTCATAAGGAATTAGTTGATGACTTCCAAATGTTTCGGTGTTTTGACTTGGCCAAGACTTAAGGCCTAGAAGTAGACCTATTCTGTTAGTTTTTTCAATTTACATAATTTAGATATATATATAACCACACGGAGTGTGGCTTGATTGGAGGAGTACTCATCCTGTACCTAGAGAGGAGCAGTTCGAATGATAGCCCGAGCAAGGCCCGTGTAGTATACGTGGTATTACCCATTGCCGTCACGTGATGTGGGGTTGATAAGTCCACACCGGAGACCCCATTTTTTATTCACCAAAAAAAAAAAAAAAAAAAGATATATATATATATATATATATATATATATATATATATATATATATATATATATATATATATATCAACAATCCTAAGCCATAACATAATTTTATTATCATGGAAACCATTTTTTTTTTCATTCATAAAATTTATCTCTATTGCTTATTGTAGTGAACATTATCCTTGCTTCTTTAAAACAAGATTATAGGGAAAAGTAGACCATAATTTGCTAGATTAATGAGGTTACTAATTAGCGGGGTTATGACTGATAAGGATGCATGTGTGTATTTTGCTAAAATATTTTTTTGCATTGAAATCAGGATTAAAAATTCAACAAAATGAGAACTCCATTGAAGTAGCTAGTGCTGGAACGGGACGAGAGATTGAGATATACTTCACTGACCCGTGAATATTTATGTAGAAAATAGGAGAAGCACCTTCCAAAGAATTCTCTTTTATTTTGATAGCATCAATCTCATATAATCTATTTATTCCATTCTAAGTTACACGTTTTGATTTGAAATTATTTTTCTTTGTTCTTTAGTTTTACAAAAAGTGAAGAATAACATAGAATTGTGCAGAAATAAATTTATCCACTTTACACGTATTTTGGGATGTCTTAAAAAGGAAAACCAAAATATTAAATTTGAACAAAGAATAAAAATTACGTTCATTGCGAAAATGAAAAAAAAAGAAAAAGTAAATTCATTCATCTTTCCACAATTAAAGTAAGGTTAAAATTTTTTATTTCTGCTTTTATTTCAAGATTTGTGAACAAAGAATAGTAAAAGCAATGCATTTCAATCTTTTTGGAAAAGAAAAACATAAAAATAAATAAACAAACAAGCGTAGAGAAAACTTTGACCTAGTCAATTTTTAAGTCTTCAAGCCATCTTTTTTTAAGTCTTCTTTTTAGTTTTATCTTAATTTGGTTTTATGTGTTACCCTTTTATTACTGTAATACTTTTCAATTATATCCCAGTTTTTTTTTTGATGAACTATTATATCCCAGTTGATACTTTGTCTTATTCCAGTGAGTTCAATGGCCATTACCATTACACGTGCTCCTGCTTGGATGGTCTATAAATAAGATGGGGGATAGAGAAACTTAGCACCATTGACTCTCAAAATGAAGGCCACTCTAATTGTCTGCCTTCTCCTGGCTTCAACTTTTTTCATTCCGTTATCAGCTGCAGCTAGCAGAAGAGACAAGCCAACAATCCCGATAGGTAGTGATGGGAGAACTAGTTCCTAGTAGTAGTAGATGGTTGTGTTTTACATTCAAGTTGCAGCATTCTTTTTAATATAATCATTTTTTTTTTTTTTTTTTACTTATAAAAGAAGTTCATTGATCAAGATTTTGAATTTACATGCTAGCAGTCGCTCAATTATGTTGAAAAATAGTTGGTCAAGAATGAATAGTTCAATATTTTGTTAGATTGAAAAAAGGTTTTTTTTTTTTTTTGGGAAAAAGGCCTAAAAGATTATCACTTATTCACGTACAAAAGTTAGTATTTTTATAATAAAGTACGACCAAATACTAGTTATAAGTTATCTGGTACTTTCAGTTTTTGATATTTTCAATATATAATAAAACTCAAGCTTCCATTGTTATGGCCTATCTGTTCCTAGTTAATTTCCTTAATTTGTTCATATTCTGATAACTATTTCTCATATACCAGGTAGGTGTGATCCGAAAGGTCCTTACTCTCGGGGATGTACCAAAAAGCCGCCATCTCCATCCTTGAAACCACCACCATCTTCGCCCGTCAAGCCCCCAACTCCACCCAGCAAACCGCCACCTCCAATCCGCAATAGGCCGGTAATTCCATGCGGTAAGGTAAATACGCCTTATTGCCAACCTGAACCTCGACCTCGATGTACTCCTAGCGCATATAAGCGTTGTCCACCTTAAACCCCTTGAGATATGAAGCACCATGGTTCAGAAATAAGTGATCATTAGGTTGCTTATTGTCTTGAAGAGCAGAATTTAAGAATAAAGTGAATCTGGTTTGATATATGGTTAGTGGCTTATAATTCCTTGTCATGTACTATGCACTCCATAAAAGTAAGTCAGTTGGCTAATTTGATGCAATTCCATGCAAATTCCAAATACCATATCTTGTCTTCCTTTCTGAAATTGTTCGGAGTTATAAGATTTTTTATTTATTTATATATATTTATTTGAGGTCACATTTACTAGAAAAATATACAAATCAAAAGAAGCCATATAAACTATTCACAGATCCGACAGGGAAAGATGTATAATAACTTTTGAAGTAAAGAAACATATGAATGTTGAGAGGAATGGGCCAAAGTAACTTAAATGAATGATATCAATCCCAGTCACACTTTTCATCTACAAGAATTTCAACCAAAAAAAAAAAAACATATTACCATTTCTATTACATCATATCTATCAACTTTCTGTCATATTTATGTCCTTATGACACTTAACATATATATATATATAGGAATCCTATTTATTAAATTGAGGAAATCAGGCAGTGTGAAATTGATTTTGAATTCACTCATAATCAGGATTTCCCCTTGTTTTATTTTACTATTTTAGAAGGTGTTGCGTTATATATTGCCACCAGTAGTTAATAAATTCAATTATTCAAATTGATTAATTAGTCAAAAAATTACATGCAAATCAAGTAGAGGCACAATCAAATCACCAAATGAAATAAAGTGCAGTGGAAAATAAATTTGACATGGCGATTTGACCGCAAAGGGGAAATTCTTCATAAGCAAAAACCCAGGTGAATTTTAGGTTACCACTTCCGAATAATTCACTAATTAAGAATCAAGCGGTTACAAGTATAATGAATCTTACACCAACTGGTCTATCTCGAAATACTAAACTACAGTTGAACGTATTGACATATACCAATATCAGCTCTAATATCCAATCGGACTTGTTCATGTAGAGAATTTTTCTTTGCACCTTGTACGTGACTAACAGTACAGCAACAATTGATTATTGTTGTTTGATAGAGTTATTCAATCCATGCTTGTAGATTTGGAAGCAGCTTGGTACAAAAACTTAAGGCGCACAAAAAGTCATAGCAACTCCTGTAAAGCGTGTATCTTTTTATATCTCTGTGGACGATCGTAAAATATAGCTTTTATATGCTTTGGAACCCTAGTGCACAAAACCCTAAGAAAGTGTTGTTATCATGGGTTGAAAACAAATCTTGGATTTCAAATTTCTCGAGGCTCGATAGATTGGGTCAGGTTTGGGTCTTAGACATGGCAAACGGTCGGATTAGATCAATCAAGTTGCGGGCCAAAATGGGTTAGGTTCAAAAACAGGTCATTTTAAACAAGTCAAACTAATTGGGTTGTGGGCGGATCTGGTTGACCCATATTTTCACATGAAAAAAAAAAATAAAAGCCAAATTTTTAGAGATAATGAATCAAATCAATCAAGGAAACGAATTGCACATAATACTCTCTCTCTCTTTTTCCATTAAGTGGGCACCTACTATTATTAGACTATTTGTGTTACTATTATACGTGTGAAGAGAAGGAAAAGAAAAAACCAAAAAACATAAAACTTTCATATCCTTCCATTTCTAATAGTTTTGAGCGTGACTAAAATTTTTAACAATTATGATAACAAAATCTTCCATATTAATAACTCACTACCAAAATGCTAGCTTGTAATTATAAATTTACAACTTGAGAGAAAGATAGATTCTAAGGAGCACAAAAAGTATATATTTTAAATTTACACACTTTAGATTCAAAGTTCACTAATGATATGGACTTTTGGACTTTTTCTTTTACTTTAGTTTTGTGCTAGTTAGACGAAGTGTTAATAACTTAGTCATAGTATTTGACTCTACTACTTACTATTTAACTTAAAGGCAAAACTTAGGTACAGTACCTTAGATCAGAAAAGGAGAAAGGAAACAGATACACACACACACACACCGAGAGAGAGAGAGAGAGAGAGAGAGAGAGAGAGAGAGAATCATAGATCAGAAAAGAAGAATCATCAGTCATCACTCAACAGTCACAACCCACAAATTCCACCCACTAACCCACAAGGTTTATAATATTTGAAATAAAAAAACCCACACATCAGAGAGAGATACCTCAACCGTGAGTTTGAGCAGTAAATAATAGACTAGATCGGAGGAAATGTGGAGCCACCAATGGAAGGGATTTAACTTTTAAGATTAGTGTCCACTAACCAGTGAAGAGGAAAAGTGAGATGCAAAAATTGTAAAGGCAAAGCTGAGAGAGGCAGAGAGCAAGACTGAAGAGAGAGGGAGAAACGGTATGGGTAAAATTTTGGGATTTGGGATTTTTTGTACATGTTTATTTGTGATTGTTTTGTGAGTATGTATGATGCTTTCTTCTTTTCTGATCTATGATTCTTTCTCTCTCTTTCTGTCGGTGTGTGTGTATGTATGTGTACTGTTTCCTTTCTCCTTTTCTGATCTATGGTTCTTTCTTTTCTAATCTATGATTCTGTCTTCCTTTCTGATCTATGATTCTGTCTTCTTTTTTCTTTGATCTCTGATTCTTTCTCTCTCTCTCTCTGCAAAGGAAAAAAAAGAAGGAAAAAAGAAAAAAAAATTAAGCCATGGGTTAACGCCGTTTGTTTGGAATGTTAAATTGGACAGATGTTAAAATTTTAAGTAGGGAATCTAAGGCACTGTACCTAAGGTACTATATTTAAGTTTTGCCCATAACTTAAATTAGATGTTTAGTAGTGTAAACGTGTAATTGTAGATACTTTTGTTTTTTGTATTTTTTTTCCCTTTAATTAACTTTTTCTTTTAATAAATGTGGGGGCATGGACACTACCACTGGTTGCTACTAAATGGCTAGTTAGTGTAGTATAGTGCTCTATGCCTTTATGTCTATGCATGTATAGTTTTTAGGGAAAAAAAAAGTTTTAAAAAATGGGTCAAATCACAGGTTAGTCAAGTTGTGTTAGGTTGGCCCGCAAAAGAAACAGGCAAGCTATAGATTGGTTTGTTTTTTATTTGGGCCAAATATTTCGGATTTAGATCTGGTTAAAACGGGCGGGTTCAGGTCAAGTCAGCAGATTTCAACTCATGTTATCATGTCATAGAGGCCCAAAACAACGTGGGCGGGGAAATTTGATAAAATAATAATAAAAGATAGTCCCACCCGAGACCTGATAAACCAACCCCACTTTAGACCCAAATATTTGGGCTTGGGTCCGGCTTTTGCCTGGCAAACCTTACATTTATCAAGTCAGGTTGCGAGTGGCTATTTGAATACCGACCCCACCTGACCCAGTATCAATCCTACCCTTAATTTATAATACATATTTTGGGGTTTGTGAATTGTGATGCCTCTTATAATTCCTAGTCAGCATTATGCATTCCATAGTAGTTTCATGCAATCCAATGTGTGCAAACTAGAAGTCTTGGACTAAAATTTAGTCAGTTGGCTAATTTGTGATGCTGTTTATCTTTCCACATTTTATTACTGCTATGTAACTAATCAAATCTAAATCTAAGAGTGGGTTCTAGTTAGATCAATTGGTAAAGTTTCTGATTAGTTAAATAAGAAATATGAGGTTCAATCTTCGTCTACACCTAAAACTGATTAGGTTTGATGATAAAAAATTATTATCAGGCGTGGGTGTCATAGATTGAAATTCTCTATAAAAAAAAAAAAAAAAATCTAAATCCAAGAATATACTCTATCGGTTAACTAATTGAATTGGGTCAATTGGATTAAAATCAATCAATTGGGTCTAAACTATCTAACAAATGTTTAGAGAGAAGGTTGTTAGCAATGACAACGTTGGGCCAACCCAACAGATTTAGAGGCATAAAACAATATATTCTAATGAGGTCTTTTTGCTATCACTTTAGCATTTTAAATGTTAATCACAGCCATGGAGATGGGGAAATTCAGGATTTCCTCAGTTTTTATTTTTTATTTTTACAAAGCATTCCATATGTGGTGTGGGGAAAAATTTTGTTTCCTCTCTCTCTCTCTCTCTCCTTGAGAATAATTTTGCTTAATTTGTGACAAAAATCATATTGTGTGTTTCATTTTGTTGGAGGAATGAGAAAATCCTAGCAATTAGTGTTGGATCACTGGATGTGTTCTCACTTCCATTGGGGAACAAAACTGGAAAAATGTAATTTTGTATGAAAAAAAGGCAAGAAAGTTTTAAAAACCGTTTTGAATATATACATATAGTCACAATTTTTTTTTTAATTTTATAATTTGATAGTTATAATGAAGATGAGAGATTTGATCTATGTATGTCTTTTAATAAAAAAACAAGAGGAGGTCCTAATTTTTTTTTTTTTTAAGAAGAAGATGTTAACTCATTGAGCTACAAAACTATTAGCAATATTTTTCCTTCCCTAATGTGAAAAAAAGAACATAATTTTAATATATTAAAATTTACATTGTTTTATATAAATTTTTTTTTTTTTGGAGATTGATTGTTTTATATAAGTTGGTGTGACATTCTTCTCAAAAGAAAAGGTTCGTGTGACACTTAACGGACATGAAAAGATTTTTTTTTTTCACCATTTCAAGTTTTGTTAAGGGTAATTGATTTTTCTTTGTCTATAGACTAATACCGTGTTTGAAGACGAAACGACAGAATTCAATGATGTTGAATTGAGGTAGACATATTGCTACCATGCAATATCCACGAAATATGTCCGAGGAAAACCCATTGATCGGACCATTGCCTTGAAATTTCTTTTTAATTCAATGTCATGGCTTTTTTTTTTTTTTTTTGCCTAGGAGGAAAAAAAAAAAGTATAAAGCTCTAAGAAAAAAAAGTTGCTGAAATAACGACACCAGGCCAGTACTTTAGATTGCAGTCATTGCACGCACATTGCAAAATTTGGAGCCACCTAACTCAAAGCTGTCTGAATTGGACCAGTAGAAGATTTTTATGTGGAAGTCATTGTTTTATTTTTTGGCAATTATAAGTCATTGTTAAGCAGACAAAAAAGTGGTACCTCTTTTTTCTATTATTTTTGGAATTAGTGAAGACTCGGGTGATTAACAAATGTTCCAATCTAAAAAAATTAATAAATACTAAATAAATTCCTATCTTGTTAGTTTTCTTTCTCTATTTACCAAATTTAGAGAGAATTTTCAAACTTTTTAAGTTATTGTAATATTTTAACTAGAGTACACATTTGGCCTTTAAGGAAAATTTTATTTTGGTCTTTTATGCTTTAAAATATTCACTTTGACTCTTCATGAAGAATTGGATGATCACTTCCAAATATTTTCGTGTTTCAACTTGGTGAAGACTTAAGGTCAACAAGGTTTACCCAAGATAATTTGAGGCCTAAAGCGAAAATTTTAAAGACACTTTTTATATCTAAATATCACTTATATAATATTTAGCTTATTTTTTTATTATTTATATTTTTTTAATTTCAAATCTACTATTAATTCATACTTATTAATATGACTAATATAATTCACTCAAAGTGAGCTAATGATACTTACTGTATAGGTTTTACAAACTAGCATATCAATAATAAATAAAAAATTATTCAAACATTCATTTATTATACTGTTTAAGTGATACTGATCATATTATTATCACATTAATTTATAAGTTTTTTGTCGTAAAATTTGTATTAGTTTTGGCATTTTCATTCATTTAATGAAAATTAGGTTGCATTTCTATTAATTCTTTTTCTTTTTTGTGAAGAAAACGCTAAACTTATTATAAATTTTATTACAAAAGGTTTACAAACTAATGTGATAATGATATGATATTTATTTTTCTTTAATTAAAAAAAAAAAAAACTTATTGCCCCATATTTGGGAGCCTTTGCATGTTAGGGGGCCTTAGGCCATGGCCTAAAGCTTAGGCCTAGGGCCGCCCTGGGTCAACTACATTTGAACTATTATGTTAGTTTTCTCAATTTACATAATTTAGATAGACATTTCAAACAATATTATATAGAAAAGTAGACCATAATTTGATAGATTAATGAGGTTACTAATTAGCGGGGTTATGACTTATAAGGATGCATGTACTTATTTTGCTAAAAATATTTTGCGCATTGAAACCAAAATTAAAAATTCACCAAAATGAGAACTCCATTGAAGTAGTGCTAGAACGGGGAAGACAGTTGAGTCATACTTCACTGATATTTAAGTAGAAATAGGAGAAGCACAATTCCAATGAATTCTCTTTAATTTTGATAGCTTCGATCTCATATAATCTATTTATTCCATCCTAAGTTACACGTTTTGATTGAAATAATTTTTCTTTGTTCTTTAGTTTTACAAAAGTGCAGATTAACATAGAATTGTGAGGAAATAAATTTATCTACTTTACATGTATTTTGGGATGTCTTAAAAGGAAAACCAAAATATTTAAATTTGAACAAAGAATAAAAATTAAATTCATTGTAAAAATTAAAAAAAAAAAAAAAAAAACAAATGCATTCATCTTTCCACAATTAAAGTAAGGTTCAAATTTTTATTTATTTATTTTTATTTCTGCTTTTACGTCGAGATTTGTGAACTAAAGATAGCACCTAAAAAGAATAGTAAAGGCAATGCATTTCAATCTTTTTCGAAAATAAATAAATAACTAATTAATAAGCAAACGTAGAGAAAACGTTGCCCTTGTCAATTTAAACGTAGAGAAAACTCTGCCCTTGTCAATTTTTAAGTCTTCTAATCAACTTTTTCTAAGTCTTCTATTTTGATTTTGTGTTACACTTTTAATACTGTAATACTTTTCAATTATATCCCAGTTGATACTTTGTTTTGTTCCAGTGAGTTTAATAGTCCACACACATGCTCCTGCTTGGATTGTCCATAAATAAGATCAAGGTAGAGAAACCTAGCATCCCTAACTCTCAAAAATCAAAATGAAGGCCTTTCTAATTGTCTGCCTTCTCTTGGTTTCCACTTTTTTCATTCCTTCTTCAAGTGTTACCTTTAGGGTTCCAATACCAAAATTTAAACCAAAACCTGGTAAGAGAGCACTAATTTCTACTTTCTAGTAGATAGTTCTGTTTTAAATTTATATTCCAGCACACATTTTAAACTAATCTTCTGATTTAAAAAAAAAAAAAAAATACAATAGGCACTTCATTGAGTAAGATTTTACAGACTAACACAGTTACTCATTTATGTTGATAAATATTTTGAATATAATCTTGTTTCAAATAGTTGATCCAAAATGAAAGTAATTCAAAATTAGTTTTCTATGTGCTGATATTGAAATGAGTTTTCTTGTTTTTAATCACCTTAAAAATTACCACTTATTCACCTCAAAAAAATAGTGTGCTTCTGATAAATTCTAACCAAATACTAACTAGCTATCGCCTACTTTCATTTTTTGAGATTTTCAATAAATTGAACTTTAGTTCCCATTGTTGTGGCCTATATATGTTTTCCTTATTAATTTCTTCAATATGATCAAATGCTTATAACTTTATCTCTTATCTCAGGTGGCAGGGTCTGTAATCCATTTAGACAAAATTGTCGGAGGCCAAGAGTTCCAAATCTGCCACCTCCGCCCTTCTATAGGCGGCCAAATCCACCAATAGTCCATAAGCCACCTCCACCTCCAACCCCTTGAGATATGAATAGTTCATCAATAAATAAGGATAAAGTTGATTATTCTCGTGGAGAGTAGTAATTAAGAATTAATAAAGTGTGTTTTGTGTGATACATAGTTTGGGGTTCGTGATGGACTCCATCATAGTTTGATGTAATTTTTGCAAAATAAGAGATCTGTAGGATTGGAGTTTGTCATGCACTCCATAATAATTTGATGTAATATTGTTTGCAAAATTAAAGAGCTGTTGGCTTGTTTGAGAGACTTTTATACAAATTCTAATTATGTAGCGACTAGCCTTTTGATTAAAGTTCTGGTGTGAGTCTAGTCTCTCAGTTGGATTGACGGGAAAAAGATTTTGAGCAGAAGTCGAAGTAGTCAAAAAATGAGAAGTAAAGCAGCAACTATCGGCACATTCAAACTAGATTTAGTAACTGGACGAATCAAGAGTAAATACCAAGAAAAGTCACGCATAATAATCATGTTATATATAGTAGCTAGCCGATAACAAACTTACATGATGTCCTTATTTGCACCATTCATGAACAGACATTAAGGAATGTAGAATTAAACGACTAATTCATCAGTTTCCTCTTTATCACAAGAATTGAATTATTCAGGACTCCCAGAATATAGCGACATACTATTGCATAATTAATGGGAATCGACCCATACCACTATTATGTTAGAGGATTTGCAACCTATAACTTTTTGGCTGTTTGACCATTTAGTTGCTGTGACACATGCTGGTGATAAGAAAGCTCTTGCCAAGTGTGCTGTGAAGTATGACCCCTCCAACAAGAAGCCTTGTTCCAGAGTCAGTCAAAGTTGATTCGCAAGATTGCAATAGGATTCTCTCCGCCTGAAATTGATCAATTTCATGATTAATATTAAATATTACAGATTTAAAGGTATATAAACCAATATCATGTCATTTAAAATTTTAAATGACATGATACTTCGACACTCAAATTTAGGAAAATAAAATCTTAACCATGAAATTAACCCTCTTCACCACTGTCTACACTTAGTGCGATGGTCACTTTACAAGTCTTGTAGGGTATGGAAGGTAAAGACTGGAGTTTAAGTCTCTGGGAGTGAGCTTCACATACATATACATTTAAATTAGAGTAGAATTTCTATCTTGTAAAGAAAAAAAAAAAACTCTTCATTTTATGTGAACCTGAGAGTTTCTTGTTTTTGCAAGATATAAGTCGCTTCTAGCCCTTAGAGTTTGTAAATATTATTATTATTCTTATTCATGTTTCTATTAGATGATTGTCAATTTATTTTAGGAACTCTCATTGTGTATTCCTTTTTATGAACTCTAATGGCTTTTTTCGTCTTTTGGTGACAATGTTTCAAGTGTACGTTTGATTGAATCTCTGAAAATGTTCAAGAAAAATTTTCAAGTGTTTGCTCGACTTCCTGAAAATGTTATGGAAAACATATTTTATACAAATTTTTTTTGGTTTTTTCTCATCTCTCAAACATATTGTCCAAGACGTTTTTGTGACAAGAGAAGAAATGCTAGAAAAAGCCCAAAACTCCATTTGAGTTTTAAAGATGATTGTTTTTTTGGAGATTCAAGCCCAAAATTCCGAATGATGACCAATGGCTGATGAAGCTTTAAAAAAAGAGATCGAAATTACAATGACAAAAATGTATGGAAAAATGTTTTGAACACCATGTCTAAAACATTTTTCCTTAGACAGCAAGAAGAGAAATTTGAGAGAGGTGGTAAGGGAGAGAGAGAAGGCTATTTGTTACCACTATTTCACCCCTAGACCTCATAATAGTGTAACTTCTTGCTTGCTAAATGAGAATTTTTTCTAAGGATTCATTTGGTTGGGGATGGAAAAGTGGGATGATAAAAAATTGGGAGGAGATGAAAAAGTGGGGAGAATATAAGAAATTTTTGTTTTCTCTTGGTGTGTTTGGTTTGAGTGGTAGAAAAGTGAAATGATGAAAAATTCTTTTGTTTGTTTGAGGAGAAATGTGAGAAGAGGGAAAATGTAGTTTATGTTATTTACTCTTATGCCCTTAATACATAACGTACAAGAAATAATTTTTTTGTACTCATTAAATAATTAAAATATTACTTATTATCAATTAAAATATTACTTTTATGCCCTTACACTTTGCACACTAAACTATTCGAATGCACACTTTACAACCCAAATTATGACATTTGTTACATTTTGCACCCCAACGTTAATTTTATTGTTAAGTTAGACAGAAATTAATAGCACATGACTTGCATGTGATTTTTGCTTAGGTAGTGTGAGAGTCCTTTTTTGAACAGTATCCAGGCCCAAGCTTTAAACAAGGACCCCAGACCCTCTAGTTGTAGTTTGAAGGGACTGAGCTTGGTCTACCGCGGCTAAATGGGCCATTTACAGACCAAGTGATGCACAGGGCAAAACTCTTGCAATACACATACACTAGCAAACGAGAATATATGTATTGATCAACAAGAAAAACAGCAAATGTAGATAAACGTAATAAAGAAAACACAAAATGATTGCTCGGGATCCTTAAATCAGTAGGAAATATTTCATTAGTTGACTGCTTCTTCCTTTTATAGTGTCACATTAGGGTTCTGGAGTACCATTGATTCTTTCCCCTTGGCTCCCTGGGTACTAGAGCCCTCTGTTTGTCTTAGCCCTTTTGTCAACTGATCATTTCCTTATTTTCCATAGTTCTCTTCTTTTGGTGTTTTTTTCTTTAAAAGTGTCTTGCTGACCTTCTGTTCTGAGGTGCCCTTTTGGGAGCCGAACCTTTAACTTTGCTCTTTCTCCAATCCTTTCTTTCTCTAGTCTTCCCTTTTCGTACTTACCTCCTTTTAGCCGCCCCTCCCCTTTTGTCATTTTTCCCAGTAAGTAGAGTCTTCTTCTGCCAATCTGAAAGTTTCTCCAGCCATTTCCTTTCGTGGATCTCTTTTTCTGGGTTCCTCGAGGCATTGGCTTCTTGCTCCTGAGTCGTTGCTTTCCAAGTCCTCAGGCTTTGTGCTGCATCACTGGGTGCATCGAGAAGGGCTCATCTGTTTCTCGTTCCTGGTGCCTTTTAATCCCTCTTTGAGCTGTCTTAATCTCCCTTTATCCATGCTGCACACCCAGGGATCCCAAGCAGCTTCTGGCTTCCTAGCCTAGCTCCCTTATTTTTTTGGTCTTTCTTTGGTTTCTTTTTTTTTTTTTTATTGGGCTGACTTCTTTTTCCCTTTGTTTTATGGGCTATAAGTCTTGCCTCTTCATGGATCCAGGGCCCTAGGCCCATCATCCTTCTTTCATTTGTAAGCCCGATTTCCTTTCCTCAATTCTTTTGATTCCCATGGGTTGGCCCGATGTGCCATTTGTTTGGGCCTTTTAGCATGATTTTTTTAGACCTCAACATTTAGCCCCTCGAGCTTGTGGGTTGCCTGCGGCCCACGTGTGAGTAATGTAGAGTTTCAGTTTTCGTAGAACTTCCCTCTTTGTTACTTTGACCGTCCTCAAGTTCCCTTCTTTCTTCTTTCAGTGTCCTAACTTACTGTTGACTTTGAGTATCTTGGTCTTATTTGCACGTTGTACCTTCTTTCCTTTTTATACGGGACATGGCAGTTAACAAAAAGAAGTGGGAACAGAAAAAAAAACTTCCTCCCTCCACTTTTCTTGTTCCCTGTAACTCCCATTAATAACTGCTAATAACTTTCTTCTTGAAATTAAATTTAGCAACTAGCGCGTCTTTCCATACATTGTCTTCCCTAACTACTTTTAGTGCCATTATTACGATTACTTCACACACACACACACACACACACACACACACACACACACACACACACACACACACACACACACACACATATATATATATATATATATTTTTTCAGAGTTTTTCATTCTCAAGCCTATCTTTTTTCTCTCAGTTAATTTGCCTTCCTGCCTTTTCTCTCCCTTTTTTTTTATCCTTGTGTTCTCCATTCTTCGATTTCTCTATTTCCAGCATGCCCGCCGTTCCAATGGCTTCCTCTTCATCACAAAAAAGGAGGGAACGTACTCCCAGCCCTTCTGAAGGCGAGGGTTCCTCTAGCTCTGCGCAAGATGAATCACAGGGAGTTACAGAGCGTCCCGCCTTCCCTTTATGGGACCCTTTGTACACTCCCAACTTGTTCTTTCCTAGGGTGCCCCTTGGTGAGGCGCCTCCCTCTTCTCATGTTTGTGTGTTCTTTGGCGAGGTCGGTTTTGCCAGTTCCGCTCAGGTGCCAAACCCAAGAGAGATTTTAGATCTCCAGATTAGGCAGGGATCTCGGGAGGCGGTCCCTATTTTCTTTGATTTCGTTCCTGGGAGAATCTCTGGTTGGCCCATTTGGGTGGACAAAGAACTCTCTGATGGGGAGTTCGTGGGTTGTCTAGAGTGCGCCGGGATCCTGAAGTTAGTGGTAATTTCCAGGAATCTCGAAGGTTTCAGAGACGCTAAGGGTCTCAGGCACTTGGTACGCCGTTGGTGCCCTTCCCTTCATACCTTTTGCTTTTCTGTTGGTGAGTTTACGATCACCTTGGAGGACGTGGTCAACAACTTCCTCCTTCCAATGTTTGGGAACGAGAATCCTTTTACCATCAATCTTTCTAACGAGGATCTTAAGGTGGAAGATGGGTTATATGCCCATTTTGGTGGGCGTGGTGCTTCTCCTGGCGGGAAGCCGGCTAGAATGGGCAGATGGGTTATGAATCTTTCGCGGGAGAAAGACAAGGAGATTAGGCTAGCTGGGTTCTTGGCACTCTAGCTCAGCAAATTCCTGTTTAGTGAGTTCCCTGGGTATGGGGTTAAATTTGTTTTCTTCCCTGTGGCAATCAAGATGGCCCGGGGTGCTTAGTATCCTCTAGCCCCTATGTTTTTGGGCCATGTTTACACTCAACTGGATCTACTTCACAGAGATGAAGTTGAAGGTGACTCTTGCTACGTGATCACCTCGTCCCTCCACTGTGCCATCCTTTAGGTATTTATGTGGGACCGTTCTTCGGTTACTTTAGCAAAGTGTAGGAATTTAAAATTTGTAAAAGACAAGTTCGCGGGATCCCCTGATGTAGTTAAAGGTCTGTGAGGTAGTTCTACTGATAGCCACCCCATTATCTTTCGTTGGGCTAGTTTGAAAGGTGGTGGTCTCAATCTGGTCGAGTTATTTGATCAGGCAGGGCACTTAAAGTGGCGATCTCCCCGGGAGTATAGCCACGAGTTTGCTTGTGACTCTATATTAGCTTCCTTTCTTAATTCTCCAAGGAATACCTTTGACTTACGTCCTGGTGATGAGAGCAATCTAGCTTACTTGGGTTGTGTTAATCCTTCATGGCTTCTAGTGCCCTTCTCAAGTGGCCCTAGGTATTCTCATTACTCAGCACACCAGGTACTCCAGCAGTTTGGCTTTGATCAGGATATCCCTCCAGTGTTTAAGGATGTAGTACATTCCCTCCCTTCTCTGGACCCATTCCTGAGACCTCAGGCCTTCTCCTATTGGTCACATAGGAGTCCTCAGTTTGTGGTGCCCAACTCTCAGAGGGGAGTATTTGCCTCTAATGGTTTTGCTGGGTATTGGCGAAGAGTACAAGAGTCCTTTGTTGACTATGTGGGTTCTAGCAGAATTGGGAGAGTTCCTAACCCTGCTATTCTTTCTCCTCCAACATCCAACAGGCGCTTGTCCCTCCCTATTGCTGGTATTGTGTCTGCTGCCATAAGTAGCAAGACAAGGATCACGGAGTGGCATGCTTCCAGGGGTGGTTGGGTGTGCTATGCTCAAGATTTTCTGGAAGAGTGGCCAGGGTGTAACCTCATTGTTGGTGCTTCCTCTGGAGTGCCGATTAAAAAAAGGGCAGTGGAGGCAATTGGGGCTGCTACTCCCATAGGTAAGGGTAAAGAGAAAAAGATTAAGCAGGAGAAGGTCAAGCAAGCTGAACTTGAAGAAGGTGTGGGAAGTGTTGGGATTGACTCTGACACCAAGAAAAGAAAGACTACGAGGTCCCAGAAGTAGTTGGTAGTTTTTGAGAAACCCGAGAGAGTGAGTTCCCTTGCAGTGGGAAAAGAAGTTGGGCGTTCTTTAGCCCCCAAGTCTCGAGTAACGACTAAGGTAGAGTCCTCTCTCTCTCAGGTTCCTGTGAGTTCTTCAGCTCAAGGTTCTTTGGGATCTTTTGATCTCGTACCCCAATCTCCTCTGGGACCCTCTGGGCGTACCCGTAGTAAACAAAAGACCACTGGAGGTTCTGTAGAGAGAGAGAGAGAAGGGCAAGGCCTCTTTCCTTCTTCTCTTTTTTTTTTTTTTATGATGGTTTGTCATTGTTGTTGTAGTGCCTTTCTTTCTCTGATGTGTGACCATTTTCTTCTTTGCAGTCCAAACACAAGTCAGACCCCAAGAAAGACAGGAGTCAATCATCTGGTAATGACGTGGTATGTCCCTCTTCATGCCCTTTTTCCTCTTCCTTTTTTTCTTGTACTGTACACTTATACCTATATTTTGTAGGTGGAAGTGTCCCCTCCCGTGGCAGGTAGGACTTTGGAAGAAGTGGTGGTTACTGCTTCTTCTGCTGGTTTTCTAGGCGTGGAAGAGGAGGCCCCTAGTGGTGGTGTAACTAAAGAGACTGGGCAGCTAATGCAGGATGTCCAATCTCCCCCATTTGCTGCTCCTCTGGCTACTCGGGATCCTGAAGTCCCTTATCCCCTTGCTTCCTAAGACCCCCAGCCTATGCAGACTTCTAGTCCTGCCAAAACTGTGTTGCCTGATCCTACGTTGAGTAAAGAACCCTCGGGAGGCGCGTCTCCATCCGTTCAAACAGGTAAGCCCCACTCTTCTTTTCATTAAACGCTTAACCTTGTCCTCGCATATATATATTTTTTAGGCTTCCCTTCTTCTCTTTTCTTTGTTAGGTCAAACCAGTGCTCGATCTGCCCCTGAGGCTGCTCCTTCTTTGGAATTAGAAGGTTTTGAAGGTACGTGTTGATCTCCCTTTATTGTGCTCCTTTCTCCATTTGTGCTCTTCCCTTGCCTCTTCCTCCTATGGCGAAGCCCCCAGTATCCTTTCCTTCTTTTAGCCTTTTTGCTAAGGTTTCCTCACCATTTCTTCGACGTGCCTCATGTTCTTTCACAAAGTCTTCCAAGAAATCGGAGGAACAAAAGGAGGAAGTTCCACCACAGAAGACTGACATAGGTGCTCTTCCTTCTCTTTCTTTTTTTTTTTTTTTTCTTTTTCTTTTATGCCCCTTTTCTTCTTGGCTCCACTCTCCTTGTTGAATTATGCCCGTTCTCGCAAGTGTTGACACAAGTGCTGGAGACCCTTAATTCATGGTTCCTGAGGCGGCTGCAGGATCTGCTCAGATTGTTGTCTCTCAGGCAGAGACCCCTTAAACTATCTAGCAGATTAAAGGTTCTCTAGCACCCATAAGTGGAGATGTATTGATGGGGGAAGCTTCAGAAGCTGTTGCCTCAAACCTTGACCCGGGGCTCTCTGCCTTCTTGGCCCATTTTGATCTTCTGGAGTTTAAAAACCTTCCTGCGAGCCATTTTCATCACTTTAAGCCTTCCTATGGCAACTTCTTGCGTTTCTCCGTGCCTGCGGAGGGTCTGCCATTGCTAGAGGGGTTGCTCTAAGTCCATGAAGACTTTACCAGTGGCTTTAGGGGAGGCATATTTCTGGGTAACATACTGATGGAGTTGCTGTGTGCTGTGCTGATCTTTCTAAGAAATTCCTCCCTTGACTCCTTATCTAAAGATAAACTTTTGGAATGGAGGGGAGTGGTGTAGGATCTTTTAGAGGCGAAGTTCAATATGTCCTTCTTGCTGAAGCATCTGCGCTTACTTGCCCAAATATTATCCCAGAGGCGGGCTTCCAGGAGTATAGATGCTGAGATTACTATCACCGAGGAGGCTCTAGCTCGTGCCAATAAGGTCTTGCAGGACTTGAAGGCCAAAAGGCAAAGGGTTCTGCCTCCTTCGGCTGTTCCTACCATTTCTCCAGACGTTTCTCTACTGACTGGCCTGCTTCCTTAGCTCCTTCCTCTGTTCAGCTAGTTTAGATATATTCCCCCCCCCCTTTTTTAAGAACGATTTAGGCTGTATATGCTTTATCTTTCTTAGACACTATTTCTGGTTTTTCTTCCATTTTCTGTAATATGGATCTACATTTGCATTGTCTTTTTGTTCAGGACTGCTTGTGCTTCTTAACATCATATGGATCTTTTTTTTTGTATATTGTTTTGCTGTCTTTTTTTTTTTTGTATATATGGATCAAGTCCTGAGCCATGGTCCTTGTGAGTTTTACCGTAGGGGCTGGACCAGGTACCCTGGTGATTACTTTTATTGCTCAGGTGCTGAATTGGGTACATCGAGTCCTTTGCCCCCCCCCCCCCCCGGGGAAGTCCCAAATCATGAATCGGGCAGGTTTTCTTTTGCCAAATGCTGGGCTAGGTATCCTGGGTACTTATTATATATATGTATCTCTTTTTTTTTTGTACTCGTGGTCCTAGGCCATGTACTTTTAGACTAATTGTGATGTGGGTCCTGAATTGTATGCCAGAGTTTTTGCATCAGTCCAAGTATCCTCCTCAAGTCTACCTATGTTTGGATTTTTGCAGTATTTATTTTGACCATAATTTAAAGGAAATAAAAAAGGCTTAATTGAATCAAAACGTAGTTGCCAATCTTGAAGAACATAGGATAATTGTTAAAACAGTAAGAAACCCAGAGTGTTTGTTTTTTTTTTTTTTTTACCATGGGTTCCTGGATAATGCTACTTAAACAAAATTCATGACAAAGTAGAAGGAAAGATGAAAATACTTGGTGGATTGGAGAAAAGGAAAAAAGGTCCCGGCATACTGAGAGTTTTGTTTTCCTACGCATAGTACGGTTTCAACCATTTCCCATTTATAGACTCTATCAGGATTGTCCCATCTTCCTTTGTGAGGTAGTAATACCCACTATCATGGGCTTCTCTAATGATGTAGGGTCCTTCCCACTTTGGGGAAAATTTGGAAGGTCCCGGGAGGTTTCTCCTTACATATTCTACTGTCCTCAGTACCAACTGCCCTTCAGTGAAAGCCCTTGGGCATACTGCCTGTGCATACGCCCTAGTCATCCTTTGCTGGTACCTCTGGCTTCTCCTCCTAGCTAGTTCCCTTTCTTCCTATACCCTTTCCTGATCTGCCAATCTCTTTTCATTGCTTGTGTCCTCGGTGTCCCCCTGATTTTCTTCAAGTACTACCCTTGGTTTAGGGACAACTAACTCCATGGGACTGATGGCTTCTATCCCATAGACTAGGGAGAATGGTGAGAACCTTGTGGCTATTTTTACGGAGCTCCTACATGCCCAAAGCACATCTGTCAAGTGGTCACTCCATTTTCCCCCATACTAATGCTTCATTTTTTTAAGGGTTTTCAATATCACCCTATTGGTGGCCTCAGCCTGACCATTTCCCTATGGGTAGTATGGTGTAGACCTTCCATGCTTGATGCAGTATACCTCAGTCAGGCTCTTCATGTCCTTATTTATGAACGAGATCCCATTGTCACTAATCAGTCTCTTGGGATCCTGAACCTTGTAATAATGTGTTCTCGAATGAAGTTTGCCACGGCTGCTCCAGTGGTTTTTTTCAAAGGGATAGCTTCTGCCCATTTTGTAAAATACTTGGTGGCTGCCAAGATCCATATGTTGCCATTAGAGGGAGGGTTTATAGGCCCTATGAGATCAAGCCCCCAAGTGTGGAAAGGCCATGGTGTCGTCATGTCCTGCAGTACATTTGGGTGAGTATGAATTGTGTCTCCGAGTATTTGGCAGGCATGATAGGTCTTGACTATCTCCTCGGAGTCCCTTTTCATTATTGGTCAATAGTACCCCAATAGAAGCAACTGCTTGTAAAGTCTTATTTTTCCTGGGTGACTCCCATAATCACCGGAATGGACTTCTTTGATTACTTCTCTAGCTTTCTTTGGTCTCAAGCATCTCAAGGGGTCCCCACTGTACCCCTTCTTGAATAAAATCTCATTCTGCAAAAAATATCTGACTACAAGTTTCTTGACTCGATGGGCTAATGTCTTGTCAATTGGTAGGATTCACTGAGCCAATATTCCATGAATGGAGTCCTCCAATCTTCTGTAATGAACAGGGCATAACTCTCTTCCTTGTCCATCGAGGGTAGGCATCCTTGACACTTCTCCTATATGGTTGCTGCTTCCTTGTTCATATTTGGCCAGTAGTACCCCATAGGTTGCATTCTTCTGTATAGACTAATCTTTTCTGCAACCCCACAGGTTTGGCTGTGTAGTTCTTCTAATCTCACCCTTCCTTCCTTTTCATTGATGCACCTGGATAGGATCCCTTCAGGCAGTCTCTTGTATAGTTCCCCTTTTATTATAGTGTAGTCTTTTAGCTCTTTGATGCTCCCCTCATGTCCTGACCCTTTTATTTTCTCTTTAACCTCATCTCTCCAATCTTGCTACTCCAGTTCCTCGGAGAACATCCTTCGGAGGACTTCTATGATGGAGTGTTCTCGCTTGCTTACCCTTATCAAGGTTTTCTATCCTTTAATAGACATTTGGGATCCCAAGGTGGCCAGTGCATTGGCGAACCTGTTTTCACTCCTCTAGGTGTACTCGATGGTGAAGGTTTGAAATTCCTACTTTAGCCTTTGCGCCCAAGTCCTGTAGGCTGCCAAACTTTGTTCCCTTAATGCAAAATTGCCCTTCACCTGAGAGACTAAAAGATTGGAATCTCCTAAAACCCTCATGTGCCTCACTCCTATGGCGAGTGCTATGGTCGGCCCAGTCAGATACGCCTCATATTCAGTGGCGTTATTTGAGCAGGAAAACCCTAGTTTGAAAGATAGGGGTAGGGTGTCTCCATCTTCACAACTTAATACAATTCCTAGTCCATTTGAGGTTGTCGTTGCTGACCCATCAAACCTTATCGTCCACTTCTTCCCTGGGAGTTCTATTACTGCCACCTCCTCGAGGATCTCTTCACTTAGTGAACATTCCTCACTCTTGGGGAACTGGGCTAGCAGGTCTGCTATGGCTTGGCTTTTGACAGCTTTGGGGGTCCTAATGCCTATGTCGTACTGAGAGAGCAAAACCAACCATTATGCTATCCTTCCTATCAAGAGGGGCTGATGGAGGAGTGCCTTTATGGGGTGGGACTTAGTCACCAAAAGGATCTGATGGGCCGAGAAATACTGTTTTAGCCTTTGGGACGCGTAGATAACCACTAGGCAGGCCTTCTCTATCCTGGGGTACCTGGTTTCAGCATCTTTAAGTATCCTGCTCATGTAGTAAATGGGTTTCTCATTCCCGTCATCACGTTCTTGCACTAGTAGGGCTCCTATCGCTTGGGAGTTTGATGCTAAGTACAACAACAGGGGCCACCCACGTACTAGTGCTTGGAGGGTGGGAAGGCAGTTCATGATCTGTTGGATCCCCCAGAAGGCTTCCTGTTGCTCAGCTCCCCAGGTGAACTCAGTCCCCTTTTTCAACAGTTTGGATAAACCACTTGTGACTGAAGCTAATCCTAGCACAAACCTTCTGATGTAGGAGACCCTCCCCAAGAAGCTTTTGAGCTCCTTTATAGTTGTAGGCCTCTTCATTGTGGCAATGGCCATGGCTTTCACTGGATCCACGCTTATGCCTTTGTGGTGTACTAGGAACCCAAGGAATTTCCCAGCAGACACCCCAAAGGCGCACTTCATGGGGTTCATGCGTAGCTTGTATTTCCTGCATCTTTCAAAAACTTGTTCAAGTACCTGGAGGTGTCCTATCCTAGTTTTTTACTTCACCACAATATCATCCACATAGTCTTCCATTTCCTTGTGCATCATGTCATGGAATATGGCCGTCATGGTTCGCTGGTATATGGCCCCTGCATTTTTGAGGCCAAAGGGTATCACAATGTAGTAAAAATTCCCAATTGGGGTTCTAAATGCTGTCTTTTCTACATCCTTGGCAGCCATGCGGATTTGGTTGTACCCACTATACCCATCCATAAATGAGAACATAGAGCTCCCCACGGCTGAGTCCATAAGGAGATCAATATTAGGCAGAGGGAACTCATCTTTTGGGCATGCCTTATTTAGGTTGCGGAAGTCCACACAGCAACGAATTTGGCCATTCTTTTTCTTCACAGGTACTATGTTGGAAAGCCACTTGGGATGTTGGATGGGCTTGGTGAATCTAGCTGCCAGCAGTTTCTTGACTTCTTGGGTTATTTGAGCTTCTACATCAGTGTGAAAGACCCTTGTTGGCTAGACCACTGGCTTAACCCCCGAATCCACATTAAGAGAATGGACCACCAATTCTGGATCTAGACCGAGCATCTCATCATAGGTCCATGTGAACACATCCATGTACCTCTGGAGTAGGGCCACTAATTGCTCCTTTTCTTGCGTTGTTAGCTGACTACTAATGAAGACAGGCTTCTGGGATCCCAGTTCAGCTCCCAAGTTTATTTCTATTAGCTCTTCTTCAGGCTGAATTTAGGCCTCCTGAACTGGTTCCTTGGGGATTTCTTTTTAGGCGACCTTAAAAGCTGGTGGTCTGGGACCCTCCTGCATAGTGCATTCAGGCCCTGCGCATCTTCACCAATGATAAACCACCCTTCCCCTGGGTTCTCTCACTATAACACACTTCTGGGATCCTGAGGAGCTGGGCTCCCTCGTTTGCCTTTTTCTCTCTAAAAGGTTTCTTAGATCATGGGTACTACCTCCTTCCTCTTCTTCTAGGACAAGTGCTCTTGGGGTCCCTGGCGCGGGACTCTCGTCATCTAGCTCAAACTCATCATAGAACATGGTTTCTACAAAGTTCACCTCCCCTTGGCTGAAAGGATTATTATTTACAGGGATCCTTACAGGCTTCCCATTCAATCTCCCCTTAACACATTGATGGTAGGTGGAGGGAATGTGGCGATGCTTGTGGAGCCAAGGGCGTCCCAACAGTACATGGTAGGACACTTCCAAATTAATCACATAGAATCTTGTTAGGGCCACTATGGGTCCTACCCTTATAGCCAGTTGCACATACCCTTCAGTTGATTCTGCCGAGCCTCCAAATCCTGTTATCTCCATGGGGACCCCTAGGATCCTTCTACCTGTTAGGTCGACGGTTTCCAAGGTACTTAGGGCAATGAGGTTAAGTGACGCCCCTGTGTCCACCAATGCCCTTCTGACCTGGACACCATTTATAGTGACCATTAGGTAAAGAGATCTGCGATGGTCTGGGTGCTCAACCTCCATATCCTCATTAGTGAAGGTTAATGCGTTGGTTGTCTCTAGGTAAGCTCGACTGGCATGAGACTTTGTTGTGAAACATTCCATTCCTGAATCTGCTGCTATGCTTATGAGGGGCTCTGTGACCACCCTCCTTGCTTCTAGTCCAAATCCTAGCTAATTGAACAGCGATTTGAACTTAGGGTTCTTCTGGAAAGTCCTGACTGTGCTTGGGTGGAAGGATCCTTCAGGTTCTTCTGTTTCTGCTGGGTTCTCATGAATCACCACAGCCACCACCCCTTTTCCTTTGTGGTTGGGTAGAGAGTTCCTTTGCACCTTTGGCTCCTTTTGAGTGAGTTCTAGGGTTCCCTCTCTTAGATTCTTGTAAAAATTCTAGTTACGGAGGGCTTGACCAACAGTCTTTGGTGAAGTGCTTGACATAGTTATGAATTCTGCAAAACAAGGGGTTCTTCCTCTCTTTTTCAGTTGGTGGCCTGGACACAGTAAATGACCTGACCACCCCATCTCGAATCCACTTATCTAAGACCTGGTTCAATTCTTCCGTGGTACATGGGATTACCGGTGGTTCCTCAAATATTTTCCCGTCAGGCTTCTTCCTTTTCTCTCCAACTGATGCTGTCATGGCCTGGGGTACTAGCACCCTCTTCATTCTCATAGTTTGCGCTGTTCTTCTAGTTCTCTGTAGCAGGTCGGCAAACTGAGTTATGCATAGATTTTCGAGATTGAGTCTGTAATAAAAGAGCATGTTGAATATACAGTTCTCTATGAGCTTTTTTTCTTCATGGTCTCCATAGCAGTCTAGAGACACATCTTTAAATCTTTTGATGAACTGGACAGGGTTTTCCCCTGGCCTTTGCCGCACCATTTGGAGGCTTTAGAAGGTGATCTTGTCTTTACCTGGGTAATACTTCGCGCAAAACCTCTCCATCATTTCGTCCCAGGTTCTAATGGACCCAAGCTTTAGCTTGGTGTACCACGTGTATGCTCTGTTTACTAGGGACTTAGCAAACTCCCTTAGGCACAGCTCTCTGTCTCCTACATAAGGGCCCATAGTATGTACAAACTTGCTCACGTGTTCCATAGCGCTTCCACTCCTTCCATCAAAAGGATGGAACTTCGAGGGTTCATATCCTTTGGGATATGGCTTGCCGAGGAGCTCTAGTGGGAATGGGGGATCCCGGGAAAATTACTTGGGAATCTTTAAGAGCTTTTCCCTTTCCTGCTCCAACAGGGCACTAACATCTGCCAGCGTCAGGTATTGGGGGTTGGCTCCCCATCTTACTATTGATCCTCCTTCTGGTTGGGCTCTGTCCTGGTTGACCACAAGGGGAACATTATCCCTGATTTCTTGTGTCCTGCCCTCTTTGAGGAGGCGAATTTCTTGTGCAAATCCTTCAGCATTTCTGTCATCCGAGTCATGGGGTCTGGCTCCTGTCCTGCGTGCCTTTGTCCTGATACAACCCCCTATTCTACCAGAGGCACCTTGTTCCTTTGTCTGGAGGCCACCTCATTTTCTCCTATGGGTTCAAATGCTGCGGGTGGTACATTGGTACCTTTGCTATTCCTTGCTCTTGGAGTCATGCTCTACGAAGGGACTGTTTCTTCGCTCCCCTTTTCCCAGTCCCTAGTGGAGTCGCCAAAATGTGAGAGTCCTTTTTTGAACAGTATCTAGGCCCAAGCTTTAAACAAGGACCCCAAACCCTCTAGTTGTAGTTTGAAGGGACTGGGCTTAGTCTACCACGACTAAATGGGCCGTTTACAGACCAAGTGATGCACAGGGCAAAACTCCTGTAATACACATACACTAGCAAACGAGAATATATGTATTGACCAACAAGAAAAACATCAAATACAGATAAACGTAATAAAGAAAACACAAAATGATTGCTCGGGATCCTCAAATCAGTAGGAAATATTTCATTAGTTTTCTTAGTTGTTGACTACAATGAGCTCACTAAGACTTAATACAAGGTTCAAATAAGCTCAAAAATTACAGACTTAGATGGCCCATTAGGCCTCTAAGATTTGCAAAATTTGAATCCTTTTGAATCCAAGCATGTGCTATAGTGGCTGTTTCTGGGATACCGGGAGATATTTCCCTGTTTTCTTTGAGTTTTACAGAGCTTTTTCTTGATGATTCTATACGATTTCTTTCTTGCTCAATCCCCCCCTTCTTTTCAACGTTGGCTGCTTCTTCCTTTTATAGTATCACATTAGGGTTCTGGGGTACCATTAATTCTTCCCTCTTGGCTCCCTAGGTACTAGAGCCCCCTGTTTGTCTCAGCCCTTCTATCAACTGATCATTTCCTTATTTTCTATAGTTCTCTTCTTTTGGTGTTTTTTTCTTCAAAAGTGTCTTGCTGACCTTCTGTTCTGAGGTGCCCTTTTGGGAGCCGAACCTTTAACTTTGCTCTTTCTCTAATCCTTTCTTTCTCTGTCTTCTCTTTTCGGGCTTACCTCATTTTAGCCGCCCCTCCCCTTTTGTCATTTTTCCCAGTAAGTAGAGTCTTCTTCTACCAATCTGAAGGTTTCCCCAGCCATTTCCTTTCGTGGATCTCTTTTTCTGGGTTCCCCAAGGCACCAGCTTCTTGCTCCTGAGTCGTTGCTTTCCAAGTCCTCAGGCTTTGTGCTGCATCGCTGGGTGCTTCGAGAAGGGCTCATATGTTTCTTGTTCTTGGTGCCTTTTGATCCCTCTTTGAGCTGTCTTAATCTCCCTTTATTCGTACTGCACACCCAGAGATCCCAGGTAGCTTTTGGCGTTCTAACCTAGCTCCCTTTTTTTTTTTTTTTTTTTTTGTCTTTCTTTGGTTTTTTTTTGATCGGGCTTACTTCTTTTTCCCTTTGTTTTATGGGCTATAAGTCTTGCCTCTTCACGAATCCAGGGCCCTAGGCCCATCATCCTTCTTTCATTTGTAAGCCCGATTTTCTTTCCTCAATTCTTTTGCTTCCCATGGGTTGGCCGGATGTGCCATTTGTTTGGGCCTTTTAGCATGATTTTTTTTAGACCTCAACAGGTAGCATACTGATTAAATACAAAAACACTCTTTCACT
This sequence comes from Castanea sativa, assembly GCF_040712315.1. Lineage (NCBI taxonomy): Eukaryota > Viridiplantae > Streptophyta > Magnoliopsida > Fagales > Fagaceae > Castanea > Castanea sativa. The sequence goes on along the minus strand of NC_134013.1, from coordinate 49,678,284 downwards.
AACAGTTAAAAACAAAAGCTTATTACCATCGGTGGTCACTCCGCAAGGGCCAGAGTTCAAGTCTCTAGAACGGGGCTTCACACACATATACACTTAGATTAGGCTAAAATAGAAATTCTATCTTGTAAAAACAAAAAAACAAAAGCTTATTTCTTTTTATGTTTTCCAGCTATCTCTCTGTCGTGCATACAAGCAAAGCTCTCTCTTTATTTATAATCTAAAGCCAGCCCAGATTAAAACTAACCCTAACAACTATAGCAAATTCTGTAAATCACGCTATCTAGAAGTTAGTTCCACTTGTGCTTTCAATAATTAACCAAGTCATCCTAGTGCAAGAAATGCTAATCCAACTTCGGATTCAAAGGGTAAATCTTAGACTGTGTTTGGTTCTCACTTCTCACAATTCATATCACAATTATTATAATTGATAAACCATTCTTATAAACCATATCTAATTCCCCATTTCTCTCAACTAATTCCACCACCTTTTTGGCACCCCAAATCCTCGTTAGTTTTTAGTTTGAAAAAAGTAACTATGGTAGAACCTACCAGGAAAAACACTGTTGTTGTGGTCTTTCTCTTGAAAACTATTGGTGGTGGCCAATGGTGGAGAGGTGTTGGCCGATGGTGGAGTGGTGGTGGAGATGAAGATATTTTTGATTTGGGGATTTAGGATTGTAGAGTTTTGATTTGGGGAAAGAAAGAGAGCTTTACTTGGAAAAAATAAAAATAAAAAAGCTTTTGTTTTTAATTGTTTGTGAAAGGGTGTTTTTGCATTTAATCAGTGTGTCACCTAAGAAAAAATCATATGCAAGTCATGTGCTTTTAATTTTTGTTTAACTTAACAGTAAAACTAATGTTAGAGTGAAAAGTGTAACAAAAGTTATAGTTTAAAGTGTAAAGTGTGCATTCGAATAATTTAGGATGCAAAGTGTAATCTGGTGTATAGTTTAGGATAATAAAATATAATTTTCCCTTTGTCTAAAAACCAATTCCAGTTAGCCAAATGTGTCCATCTTTCCACAATTAAAGTATGGTTCAATTCTTGATTTCTGCTTTTGTTTGTGATCCTAGCTTCTTAAAGAGGTATAAACGAGATTATCAAAAAAGAAAAAAGAGGTATTAAGGAAATGCAAGTGTTACTAAGGCTGCGTTTGGCTCTATGTAAAACGTTTTTCAAGTGTAAAATATTTTTAAGTGAAAATATTTTTTGGAAAAGAAAATATTTTTAGGTGTTTAGTGGCCTTTTAAAAAATGCTTTGAAAAATATTTTTAAGTGTTGGGTTGTGTTCTTGAAAATGCTATAGAAAACACATTTTCTACTAGTTGCTCACGTTTTCTCAGTTACCAAACAAATATATAATATCATTTCTCAATATATAAACATAAATAAACAAAACCAAACAAAAACGTTCATCAATTCTAGTAAAATTGAGAGAGGAAGGAAGAGAGGGAGAGATAGTTTGAGGAAAAAAGAGGTAGATTGCATGGCAGAAGCAAGATCACGCGGCGGAGGTGATTGGGTCATAGTGGGTCGCTCGACTTGCGGTGGCTTGCTTGACATGGGTATAGAGAAAAAGGGTAGATTGGTGACATGGGTGGCAGAGGTAGGAAGAGAGTAAGAGGGAAAATCAGTGATGGAGTCGAGCTTTGCTTGATTGGCGGTGAGAGGCACGGCCTAGATGGTGGTGGAGTCGATCTCGAGTTCAGGTGACTGGCCTCTCTCTCTCTCTCTCTTTGACCTTTGGTAGCTCTCTCCCTAGTTCCTTTGGCTTGGTGTGAGTCTGTGAAGAGACGAATGGGTCGGCAGAGGACGAGGACAAGGGATGGGTCGGTGGAGTGGCTTGCATGCACGACAGTAAGGTCGTATGTTGAGGGGTGGCATGACCCATCACCGGCAGTACCCTTTCTGGGTTTTCTTTTTGAGCTCTCTCTTTCTTGCTTTAGTCTTTCTTCAGATTAATTAATTACATTCATCTCTAGGACTTTTCCACATGCAAGCCCATCTCATTTGCTGGTATGTAGTAAGGGAACTGAAAGAGAAATTTGACTGCCTAATAAAGCAATAATCTATAGTAGATTATACATTTCCACATGCAAGCCCATCTCATACTTTATTGTGTTGTATTTTATATGTAGATGGCTGACTTGACATTCAATTTTGAGATTCATCATGGTGGCTAGTTTGTGTGGAACCCAGATTTGGTATATTTAGGAGGTAGTATTTCTTTTATTGATGAGGTTGACCTCGATAAGCTTAGTTTTTTTGAAATACAAGATATTTGTGGTGATTTGGGGGTAAATAGTACAAGTAGATTTCATTATCTTATTCCTAGAGGTAATTGGAGCAAGGGTTAAGGGTTATAAATGGGGATGATGATGTAGTTTATATGTGTGAGATTCATTTTACATGGCCTACAGATTAGATAACATTATATGTCGATGGTGGTGAAGAGCCGTTTGCAGTTGAGGAACCATTTGCTAATAAGGAAGTAGGGGGTCGAATGGTGATGATATGCATGAGGTGGGTTAGAATGATGATGATGTGCATGAGGTGAGTCAGAATGGTGATGATGTGCATGAGATGGGTCAGAATGATGATGATGTGCGTGAGGGAGGTAATGTGGATGCTGAAGGAGGTGGTGGATAAGCCTGTCTAGAGCTTGATTGGTTGGAAGAAGGGTTTGAGGGACCAGATTTTGATGATGATGTATTTGAAAATTTAGATGGTGGGCCATCTACACATGATAGACTTAATGGCAGTGCAGTAACCCTACATAGGCCCTCTGAGGGAGATAATGTCAATGCAGCCCCACATAGGCCTACTATAGTTGACAATGACAAGGAATTAGCAATTAGGTCTAATTCAAGAGAGAATGGGTTTATGGAAGAGGGTGAATGGATTGACCCACCTATTGAAGATGACATAGAAAGTTTAGTAGGGTCTGATGATGATTAGCCAGAATAAACTATTGCAAAATAACCTGAGTTTAATGTCCAAACTGACATGAGAAAACCAGTGTTAAAGAAGGGAATGAAGTTTCCAAACTCTAATGTATTTAAGGAGGCCTTGAGGGAATATGCTATAAAGAAGCCAATCGATATCAAGTTCAAGTTGAATGAGAAGAAGAAGATGTTTATTGCATGAATGAATGTGGATGGAGGTGTTATACATCTCAACTATATGGGGAGTTGACATTCCAAATAAAAACATTCAATCCGGAGTGCACCTACCCTAGATCCTTCAAACACAGCCAAGTGACTGCAAGTTATATTGCAAAGAAGTTTGTGTAGGATTTTGACAAAAATTCCAATTGGAAAGTGGCTGGTGTTCAACATCATGTGAAGTAAAAACTTAAAGCTGACATAAGTTACAGTCAGGTGTATAGAACAAAAAGGAAAGCTACTAATTTGATTACTAGGGATGAACAGCTACAATATGGGAAGCTTAGGGATTATGCAGAGATGATAAGATTGAATGATAAAGGAAGTAGGGTTATTTTGCAAACTGAAATGGAAGATGAAAATGCACAACCCAAATTTAAGAGAATGTATATTAGGTATAATGCACAAAAAGTTGGTTTTTTGGGAGATTGTAGACCAATCATTGGTTTAGATGGGTGCCACTTGAAAGGGATATTTGGGGGGCAAATAATTTTTGCCACAGATAGAGATGGAAATGATAACATTTTCCCAGTTACATTTGTTGTTGTTAAGCAAGAGAACAAAGATTCGTGGGTGTGGTTTCTGCAGCAGTTTTCAGATGGCATTGGGAATCCAAAGCAACTTAATCTAGTCTTTATCACTAATAGACAAAAGGTATGACCTAGAATTGTAGTAACATATTTAACCCACATATTTAAAGTTGAATAATACATGCATGAGTTCATTTCAACATGTTTAACTAACATATTTACTTAATCTGTTTTGTATATGAATTAGGGTTTTATACTTGCAATTGAGATGTTGTTCCCAACTTGTGAGCATAGATATTGTGTGAAGCATATCTATAATAATTTTAAAGTGGACCATATGGGCTTGGAGTTGAAGGATGCACGTGGAGATGTGCTGAAGCCACAACAATCAGGGAGTTTGAGACAAGAATGCAGGAATTGAAGGATTTGGATGTCAAGGCATGGGAGTATCTTGTTGACATCAACTCTACACAATGGTCTAAGTCTCATTTTAGTAGTAGAGCTTTGTGTGACTATTTAGCTAATAACTTGAGTGAGTCTTTTAATTCCATGATCTTAGAAGCTAGGGATAAGCCAATTTTAGCAATGTTGGAGTGGATCAAAGTTAGGCTCACTACCAAACTATACAAAAAGATGAAAGGTATAGAGAAATACACTGGAAAGGTGTGTCCTAATATTCAAGACAAATTAGAGAAGTTAAAACATGAATCTATACCTTTCTATGCTACTTCATCAAGCAAGTTCATGTATGAGGTTGATAATGGTTGTGAGAGACATGTGGTTGACTTGATTAGAAAAACATGCAGTTGTAGGATTTGGAATTTGACAGGACTTCCTTGCAAACATGGGATCTCTGCTATTGTTAAGAATCTAGAGAATGTGGAGGACTATGTGCATCCTTGTTACTTGAGAGAGACATTTGTTGAAACTTATAAAGAGATAATACAGCCAATGCCTGGCCAGTCTAAGTGGCTTGAGACTAACCAACCTGCTCTTGTTGCTCCTCATGTGTATAAACCACCTGGCAGACCACCAAAGCAAAGAAAAAGAGATCTTGAAGAGCCAAGGAACCTTTATAGAGTTTTTAAGATGAACAAGACAGTTAAGTGTGAAAAGTGCCATAAAGAAGGACATAATGCAAGAGGGTGTAAGGCAAGCATCACTGGTGAAACTCCATGGCAGAGAAGAGACAAACTTGCCAAATCAAAACCTGTAAGTATTTTCATGCTTTGAACTGTAGTCATTTCCTCAATATTTCATGTGTATGTACAACCCTATTTGTAGGCACAAGGTAGTAAGTTAACAACAACAAAGCAGACTACAACACTTCAAATTGCATCTCAACCACCAAGTACTAGATCTCAGCCTGCATACAGACCTTTTGGTCAAACTGCATCTCAACTTGCACCAAACAATAGATCTGAGGCAGCAACTCAATGTCCAACTGCATCTATGGCCAACCGGTTCTCTTTATCCTCACAACCAAGCTTCCGTACCCCTAGAGAGACATGAGATTCTTTACCATCTCAGGCACCTCTACTTTCTTGTATTTTGTTTCTTTTTTTCCTCTTACTTGATATTGTTAGACCATCTTGCTAATTGTTGGATTTTGGTTATGTAGCCAACAAGTTCATCTGTGAGCACTAGTGGTGTACCAAGTCAAGGAAGTGGTGGTGGTGTTGCTATGGGGTTTAAAGGTAGAAAGTTTGGTGTATCAAGGACAACAAAGATTCAACCACTTAGTGGAAAGGGCAAGAAGGCTGGCAATGGCACCAAAAGCAGTAAATGAAGATGGAAAATGTTTTTCTCAACCACTTATTTTGTTATAGTTCCAACACTTAATGTAACTAATATTTAAATTGGTCAAGTGTCAAAAACAATATTGGAAATTTTGGTTGGAAGATGTGTATGTCTGATGTGTGGTGGACTAGTAGTTAGGTTTTGGTTGTAAATCTGTCTGCATGTGACATAAAGTCACAATGATTGTCTTTACTTTTGGCAGATTATGACATTATCTAGATTTTATTAATGTGCATTGAGACAGGATAAAATATTTTGTTGTCTTGTACTTGTCTTTGCTTTTGGTGGATTTACACGAGTATGTGTTTTGCTTGGCTTGTGCTTTTGGTGGATTTACACAAGTCTATGTATTGACACAACAAATCATGTGTATGTGTAAAACATGTTCCATTTGTGGGCAGGTGTAGCATAGAACCAAAATCAATATATTTTATTATATGTTGTGGCAATATATATGGATCCATTTATGGGCAAGAAGCAAATCATGTTATTAACATTTCCACATAACATTTTGTGATAATATATATCAATCCAAATCCCAGAATGAAGTAAAAATAAATAAATAAATAAATAAATAAACTACAAAACATTTGCACAAAAACAACACTTTGTATTTCAAGAGATAGATACAATAATCAAGGGCTTAAATAGGGTTGGTATACCACCAAAATTTATTCAATTACCCAACCACATTTCAACATCCCCCCAAGCATCATGGAAAATTAAGGGTCCTCACCCTTGTATTGTTGTTCACTGAGACAAAACACAACAACATCATTACAAAAATGAAAAATAACCATGACAAAACTAGTATCAGCTTGTACAATCTCTCACTCTCTCTAACCCTCTTAAGTTTCTCCCTATCTTCTACATAAAGTTCATGAGCTTCTCTTTCCCTCTGGTTAGATCTTTCTTCCATTTCCCTAGTTGTCATTTCTCTCCGATTTGCAAGCTGCAGTTCATTCTCAAGCATACTTAGCCTTTCACGGACAAGTGGGGCAGTTTTAGTCTTACAAGTTTCGTTATCCACCCATTGAAAGAAGCCATATTTGGGACCAACCTGATCATTACAATTACAAAAATTAATTTCACAGTTTAAAATTAATCACAACTAATAATTCCATTCAATTCAAATGAAATACAACAATGGAATTGCCTCTTACATTAAATTGACTACAACCAAGGAATCTTCTTCCATAGTTACCAGCTTTTCGACTTGTTCGTAGGGCAAAAATCTCATGGGTACATAAATGACCATCTAAGGCATAGTAAAACCACTAGTTGTAGAGCCATTACTAGTTGATGAAGACATAGCAAAAATCTGTTACAAGTCGCATGGTTAAAATTTTTAGCATAGATTTGCACGTAAATTGTCCTAGCAAAAACCCAATTTGGAAAAAAAAATTAAAACCCTAGGTTTCAAAAATTAAAAGGATCTACCTAGAATCGGATGAACAGAGCATATGAAAGTAAAAGAAAACTAAAACTTGAAGCTGACAAAGTTAGGAACTCACCCAATCAAGAGAAAACGGACAGATCAAGCAAAAAAAATCAAAAATACGATTTGCAACAGCTAAACCCAAAATCTGTGTCTCATTCTTCCTCGGTTTACTTGCACGATCAAAACTCAAATGGTTCTCAGTCCATTATTTCAAGCACATTGCATTGTAGCATCAAGGATCTTAGCTTGGTGAGCATGTTGGATGGGAGTGTGTTTTGGGAGTGATGAGTGTTTGATTTGTTTTGGCATTTGTTTTTGATGAATTATGTGTTAGAGTAACGTCTAAAAGGGAGGTGGGTTACAGAATAGTAACGGAGTGAAACACAGGTGAGTAAAGTGTCAAAAATGAAACCACGGGTAGGTAAGTTAAATCCGAGAAAAACTATAGGTGGGTAATCTGTGATTCCCCCTAAAAATAATTATCATATATAGTTCCACAAATCTATATAATAACTAATAGTCGAAACATTTGACTTTTTGTTGACCACTTCTCATTGTGTCACGTGGCTATATAAATTTATGCCACGTATATATTTAAAAAGCACCGAACAGTTGTGCCTTTTGAACGAAAGGAGCCTATTGACTGAAAATGTGCATGTTAAACGAAAAAGGTACCTATTGAATGAAAATATGCCTATTGAAGAGTTATAATCCTTTGGGTATAAATAGTGGTTTATATTCATTTGGTAACTTCTTTTCAATTTCTTCCATTTCTCTAAAATTGCTATTTGTAAGTCGGTATTTTTTTTTTTGGTTAAATAGTGAAAATGTCTAGGAATCAAGCCACATCAATGGTAGCAACAAAAATACTCAACGATTTCTTCATTTGGTAACTTCTTCTCTTTCATTTTTCTTAGAAACATAAATTACTTATGACTACAATTAAAAAACACATAAAGCTATAACTTTTCATTTGGCAAACCGTACCAGTCCTATTTTTCCTGCCGTTGGTGTGCAATTTCACCATTCCTTTGGATAGTTATTAATTTTTGCAACCCTCTCAACTAAGCATGCAAGAAATTAGTATATTTTAATGAAAGGAACAGAAAATATAATGAAGGGTTGGAGGCTCTAGGGTTTTGGTACAGAATGAGAAGATTAAGTATTTTTTTAATATATATATATGGGACCCACTAATTGAATTGATGATAAAAAAAAAAAAAGATTATCTTGAATTTAGCTTCATCCTATCTGATTCTGAAAAAGAAAAAAGAAAAAAGTTTCACCCTATCTAAAAGACTAAACAATTAAAATGGCATTTTCACTATTCATTTAACTACTACTATTATGATATATATTTATTTATGAGATAAGCAAGAAACTTAAAATACTTCAATAATGAAATGGGTAAAAACGTTAAATGTGGGACAAGATAAAAAAAATTCCGAAAAATGATTAGGTTGGATTGATGCATCAGGGAAGTTCTGATCCCATATTTTTCGGCGTTTATGTGCCTATACGCCTATGGTATATATAAAATGAAAAGGTCAAAGGCCTTGTATCTAAATTGACACATCTCCATATATAAAGTGCTTGGGGGGTTTAGGGAGGAAAGGGCTCGAACCACGGGATTAGTAGCATGTTATAATTATCTCTAAAAATATATTTATAAAATGAGAAGAAATATTTGCGATTATTGGGACAGGATCACGGGGAATGGAAAACATAAATTATAAAAAGAGAAGTGTGTACCTGTTCTTAGACTTTTTCGCTATTTAGCAAAACAAACAAAAATTAGCAATTTTTAATAATATCCACAGGTTTTTTTGTGTTTTTAAGAAAAATGAATAAGAAGAAGTTATCAAATAAATTTGACAACTATTTATACCCAAAGGATTATGATCATTCAATAGACACATTTTTGTTCAATAGGTACATTTTCGTTCAATTTGAAAGGTTATAACATTTCAATAGACACCTTTTGGTATATATATTACAACCTTTCAATATAAAACTGAAACATTTGACTTTTTATTGATCTTTTCTTATTGTGCCATATGGCTACATAAATTAATGCCACGTATATATTTTAAAATACTGAATATTTGTGACTTTTCATTTTTCAATAGACACATTTTTGGTCAACAGGTACATTTTTATTCAATAGACACATTGTTGGTCAATAGGCATCTTTTAGTATATCTAATATGAAGGGTTATGACCTTTTAATAGGCACTTTTTAGTATACACATTTTCAACCAATAAACACATTTTTGGCCAATAAGCACTTTTTCGATCAATAGGTAACTTTTTATATATCCAATATGAAGAGTTATGACCTTTCAATAAACATTTTTTGGTATGCACTTTTCTGGCCAATGGGTACCTTTCCGGCCAATAAATACCTTCCGGTCAATAGACACATTTTTCATTCAATAGGCACTTTTTGGCATATATATTACAACCTATCTTTTATATATATATATATATATATATATATATATATATATACAATACAAATTAATAAATAAAAAAACATTACTTTCTTCTGTCCAACTAATAAAACTTTGTGCTATTTCTTTCAATATCATTTTTTTTTATTTAGATTTCATGCATTTTTGCTTATTGCTTCAACTAAAAAATAATGGTTTTTTTTTTCTTGAAACTCATTCGGTAGCTATTTTCATGCATCACACGGATTAACGACTAATAATAATATAAAAAGGAAGGAGCTTCTTCTCAAATGTTTTGTGTATCCCATTATTATGTACATGTTCATAGAGTTCGTTTATAATCACTAACATGATAGAATAACATAATAAGTAACTGGTAAGATAATAATAAAATGTTGCCTAATATTTTGCACAAACTCTACTAAAACAAATATTTAAAATTTCTTTTGATTGATTTGTAACAAATATTGCCTACATGAGATAGCAATACAGATTAGGATTAATTATAGCGTAAACACTTCAAATTTACTTTGTTAATTTAAAACCTTGACTGTTGGTGGCAAAAGTTTTTCTAGTTTAGGGTTTTTTCTCCGTGACCGTATCACGTGTATACTCTATATTCCACATTGTTTATTTTTGTGGTATTGGTGCATGCTTGGATAACCATAGACATGAAAGCATAATTGATTAATTAAGTTAACTTGGCCTAAAGTTGGTTAATTCGCAACAACCCGGGTCTAAATTTCTCTACACAAACAGATAAAGACCAAAGAAAAGGAAAGAAGACAGCACATCTTAATAGAACAATAAGTTGCATAGAAATTAATTAAGCAGAGTATATACACTAATAATTGGAAAAAGTCAGAAAGAAGATAAGAGTTTTGGGAAAAAAAATATTGTGTTTAGGATATCCGGTAAGACTAACTAAAGGCATCTCTGTCATCTTAATAAATTACTAAATTTGCTTTAAAACCTAGAAATTAAACATATAGAGTCCAAAGAAATAAATTACTAAATTTGCTTTAAAACCTAGAAATTAAACATATAGAGTCCAAAGAAAATGAGAGAAGACAACCCATCTGAATAGAACAAAAACTTGCATAGAAATTTAAGGAGAGCATATACACTCATACTAGAATAGTCACAAAGAAGATAAACAATTTTGGAAAAACTTTTATGTTAGGGATATATATCCAGTAAGAATAACTAAAGGCCTCCCATCATAATAAATTGCTAAATTTGCTAAGTTCAAAGATCATACATGTGGATGAAATATTTCATTCACAGGAATCACAACCAACATATGTTATTACAATGCATTAGAACCAATCAAATCAAGCAAATTGAGTTAAAAGAAAAGGAAAGAAAGAAGACAGCACATCTTAATTATAAAAAAATAAGAGTAAGTCTAGCACCACAATCATTTTTACAACTTTGCTATAGCTTGGTTATGTGGTGACTTGTGAGTGGAGAAATTAGGAACCCACATAGGTCAATTATTTTTGTGACCAAAATTGTAAAATTGTTGTGGTAATAGACTTACTCAAAAAATAACTAGCACAAAAATTTAAAGAAACCAAATAGAAAGTTAAAAAGAAGGCAAGAATTTTTGAAAATTTAATATGACATGAATATTCAGTAAGACTATAACGAAAGACATGTCAATCTTCTTAATATATTGCAAAATATTTTGAGCTATATGTAATAACACTTTACTCTTAATTGTGGATGGAATTTTTCGTTCTTTACCTTGTTTCAGAACAGTGCATTTGATAAAGTTATCAAATTAAGCATGCGAAGCTAAAAACAAAGACATGGTTTACTTATTTGTACAAGAAAAATGAGTAATGAACCATACGAATATTGCTGGCAGCTGCATGAACTTGCACATGTGTGTGTCTATATATATATATATAATAACTTGCCCTTTTAGCAAAAAAGTTAGCCAAATGCACACATAGTAGTGGTACTACTACTAATAAAAATGCTAATCTATTTATATTATTTTACCAGTCTTCGAAGAATTAGAAGTTTTCCCAGTATCTTGAGGTAACTTTGCAAAATAAAGTTCTACAATCTCTTAGATTTGGAAACTTGAGTGGGAAACGGGAAACGAGAAGAATGATTGAAGAATAGAGGTAGAAGACTTATTGATGATGCCGAAAAAGTCACCAGTAAACTGCAAGTACTCCTAAATCGAAATAAGACCTACAAAACGAAAAGAATAGACCTAACAGAGAGCACCGGTGTGGTGCCGGCCAAAAACCCTCCGAAAGTCAAGTTAGAGTTTTTCACAACCCTAAAGTGCCAGAGTTGAGTTAATAATACGTACCTTGATTTACGAGGGTTTTGGGGTATTTATATCGATGTAGGGTTATCATCCATGCCTTGGCCAGGAAACCCTTTCCTTTTAGGATAACACTTCTTCGATTATGCATTCCTTATAGAGTTCTTTTCCTTATAGGAGTCTTTTGATTATGGTCAAACGTGTAACGCAAGAACTCCCTTTATTTACGTTTGTGTGGAGATCAAGCAAAGCCATATCAAACTTATCGCGAGATGTAAGTTGATTCCGGTTAGGAATCCATGAAGCCTAATCAATACCGACGGAGGCCAAATGTTACAACCGTCCACTACATGTCTTTGTAACATTGACCCGTCGACCATCCACACGTCAATACCATACCGTCATGCTTCACTAAGAGAGATCCGTCTCCTATTTTATTCTCTTCAGTTGCCCCCTCACTCCTTGAGTCCGTCGCTACGAACTAGACGGACTCATGGAGTGGCAGTCTTCCTTTCTCATGGCAACCTATCGAGACAGATGGGCTAGGATTATTTATGACAAAGGACACACGGCCTTCATCTATTAGCTATTCACTCTAACCGAGGCGTCCCTTCGTGTTCTACACCCTTTGCTCTATAAAAGCTTACCTTTTCTTTCTTCATTCTCACCTTCTTACAGAAATTTTGCAATCGAAGCGCCACTGTCGTTTACTTTGTGCACTTGTACTGTCCTGCTAATCTCTCCGTCATCTTATATTGCTTGATTTCAATCCGGTATGTACTTCTCTGAACTTTTTTTTTTCCATGCACTTTCTGTAAATCCGTCAGTTTTTTAGGTTTTACCGTCATATGTAGGTAATGTCTAGTGCGTCAAGTAATCATTCGTTTGTCTGCGACGGGGCGGGCTACGATGAAGGATTCCCGTCAGGTCAAAAAGACCCTGACACTTCAAGTGAAGAAAGGAATCTGTCCGCTACTTCTCCTTCCTTAGATGACGAAGGTTTGGAGTCGGATAGTTCAGAGGAGGCTTCAAGTGATGGCCTAGACGGCGTCGATCCCCCTGTTTAATCTGTAATTGGTCCTAACGGCCTTAGGGAGTTCATCATGCTACCCCTGTGGACGGTCAATGATTTTAGGTCCACGGTCAAAGAATCTCATTTCAAAACAATTAGGGCCAAGTACCAAATTCCTGACACGTCCGTCTCCGTCTCCCCCATAAGTCCGAGAAATGTTACTACATGGGTGTTGACGGTGTTGGGATTTATGAGCAAACGCTAAAGGCAGGGCTCAGATTTCCTCTAAGCTCTCTCCACCGTCGACTCCTTCAGTATCTTGGTCTATCCGTCACACAAATCTCTCCAAACGCCTGGAGGGTTTTCATAGGTGTGGAGATCTTGTACGGGGCCATGTCAGACGGTGCATGAAGGCTGACGATGGAAGAGTTTTTCCACTGTTACCGTCCCACTGAGATCATAAAGTCAAAGGGTATGTATAGTTTCGTAGCTAGGAGCCCGTTGTTGAGGCTCGTTCATGATACACCCGACTCTAATAGGGACTGGAAGAGTAGGTATTTTTTCATGGAAAGGGACGAGTGGATGTGTCGTCTAGGAGATAGCACATATATGCCCGTCGACACAACATGGGGCATAATGCCTCCGTCAGGTATGCAATTTCTTTTAGTTCCCGTGTGTTTACACCCTTTATTTTTTGTAAGTTACCCTAAACGTCTTCTTTTGCAGCTCGAGACCGTCTGCAAGTTACTTTGGAGCAGTGGAGCTTCTTAGAGAGGATTTTTAATAAGACGAAGCTCGAAGAGAGGACGTGGGAAAAATTAGTCACCCTCGACACACTCCACTAGTATTGTGAAGGCCCCGAACCAACTTCAGCCGCCCATCGTTGCGATAATAGAGTTCGCAAACATAAGCCCATCATTAAATGCTTTCAGTTTCTTTTACTCATTCTTTTCTAATGCTGCACATCCGTCTTTTTTTTGCAGAAATGGACGCTACCAAAAGAAGAGCCTTCATCAAGCAGTAAGCAGCAAAGAAGAAACAGGAGGCTGGTCAACAAGTTAAGGGGACAGGTTCATCTGTTCCGTCCAAACGGAAGCAAATGGAGCTTCTTAGAGAGGATTTTTAATAAGACGAAGCTCGAAGAGAGGACGTGGGCAAAATTAGTCACCCTCGACACACTCCACTAGTATTGTGAAGGCCCCGAACCAACTTCAGCCGCCCATCATTACGATAATAGAGTTCGCAAACGTAAGCCCGTCATTAAATGCTTTCAGTTTCTTTTACTCATTCTTTTCTAATGCTGCACATCCGTCTTTTCTTTGCAAAAATGGACGCTGCCAAAAGAAGAGCCTTCATCAAGCAGTAAGCAGCAAAGACTTAACAAAGATCTGTCCATTATGTGGACTTGATAAATTTTCATCCATTTTGGATGATCCGTCCACTATGTGGACTTAACACGTTTTCATCCTTTTTGGATGATCCGTCCACTGTATGGACTTAGTAGATTTTGAGCAAAATACATTTCATACGTTCTGAATAAAACTCCTTTTATTATAACGGACTGGTAGACTATATTGTTCATAGAAAATAAAAAACTTTGGCTTTAGTAAGTAGAAATTATGATTATCTAAAAAATAAACTGGAAATGAGGATGTAAATGTTGCTGTTGTCTTTGCCCTTTGTCTACTGGTAATATTTTTTCAAGTGCTCTGTGTTCCATGGATGGCTTAGCTTTCTTCCGTCTAGCGTCTCTAAGTAGTACGTTCCCTTCCTATGCCATGAAATGATCCTGTATGATCCTTCCTAGTTAGGACCCAGCTTTCCTTGGGAGGCATCCTTTGTAGCCCCGAGTACTTTTCTTAAGACCAGATCTCCCACCTGGAAATCCCTGTGCCTAACTTTGGAGTTGTAATGCTTTGACATCATGTCTTGGTATCGCGCTAATCTCTGTGCAGATGTTGCCCTGAGTTCGTCCACAAGGTCAAGCTGTAAACGCAAAGTTTCGTCATTCTTGCTCTCATCGTAGCTTTCCACACGGTAGCTTGTTAATTCTACTTCTGCTGGTATGAGAGCCTCACTACCACACACCAATCGAAACGGTGTTTCCCCTGTCGATGTTCTCGCCGTTGTCCTGTATGCCCATAAAACACTTGGTAATTCGTCCGGCCATATGTCCTTTGCCCCCTCGAGCCGGGTCTTGATAATCTTAAGCAAGGACCAGTTCGTGACTTCAACCTATTCATTGGCCTGCGGGTGGGTGGGGGATGAGTAGTGATTCTTGATCCCAAGCTGAAAACAAAAGTCCCTGAATGTGTTGTTGTAAAATTGTTTCCTGTTGTCGGAAACCAGCACCCTCAGAATTCCATATCTGCAAATAATACTTCTCTATACAAAATTACGGATATTCTTTTCCGTGATAGTGGCCAGAGCCTCTGCTTTCACCCATTTGGTGAAGTAGTCAATACCAACCACTAAGAACTTTAGCTACCTTACCGCTGTCGGGAAAGAACCCATGATGTCTAACCCCCATTGTGCAAAGGGCCATGGGGCCGTTATAGGGGTAAGTTCTTCCGTTGGTTGCCTTATGAAATTGCCAAATCGTTGGCACTTGTCGCAAGTTCTAACATATGTGTGGGCATCCTTCTGCATTGTTGGCCAGTAGTATCCTGCTCGGAGTAGCTTGTGCACTAAAGACCTTGATCCAGAATGGTTTCCACAAACTCCTTCATGGACCTCTCTCATCACGTAGTCTGCTTCTCCGTGGCCGAGACATCTTAGATATGGTCGGGAGAATCCTCTTTTGTATAGGACGTCTTTAATCAAGACGAACCAGGCAGCTTTAACCTTCAACTTGCTTGCGTCCTCTTTGTTATCAGGTAGCTTGCCTTCCTTGAGATACGTCACTATTGGAGCCGTCCAACAACACTCATTACTTACCTCCTGCATGCTAATGTCATCTAATAATGATGAGAGCTGGACGAAGGACAATACCTGTTTAGGGATGATCATGGGTTCTGCCGAAGCTGCCTTTGCGAGTCGGTCGGCTTCTTAGTTCTCCTCCCTTGGGATTTGAATCATCTTGGCTTGGAGGTTATTCATTCGACCCTTCAATTCCTCAAGATACCTTGTCATCCTTCCATTCTTGCAGTCATAGCTCCCATTAACCTGACTGGTCACGATTTGAGAATCGGAGTAGACGACCACGCTCTTAGCTCCTGCTGCTATCGCAAGGTCCAGTCCGACTACTAAGGCCTCGTATTCTGCCTCGTTGTTGGTAGTAGCGAAGTCCAGACGGATCATGCATTCAATCTTGTCTCCTTCTGGGGTGTGGAGTACAACTCCAACACCTCCAGCGTGTTTATTAGAAGATTCATCTCTATGAACTGTCCGTATGGGCGTCTCTTTTTCCCCCTAATTATTTGTGATAGTGAATTTATCAATGAAGTCTACCAATACCTGTCCTTTCACGGCTGCCCGTGGTTGATATCCGATATTGAACTCACTCAGCTCAATCGCCCATAGCGTCATTCGTCCAACAGCTTCGGGACTACTCATTGCTCTTCGTAAGGGTTTATCTGTTAGGACATTTATGGTATGCACTTGAAAGTATGGTTTGAGCTTCCGAGCTGCGGTTACTAGAGCAAATGCGAGTTTTTCCATCTGAGGGTACCTCTCTTTTGCTTCTTTCAGTGCCCGGCTTATAAAGTATACGGGCTTTTGTACCTTTCCTTCTTCTTTAATGAGAGCTGCGCTGACCGCGGCTGAGGAGACAACAAGGTATAGAAACAATTCTTCCCCCGGCATAGATGGGCTGAGCAACGGCGGAGTGGAGAGATACACCTTTAAATCTTCAAATGCCTTTTGGCACTCGTCTATCCATTCAAACGATCTCTTCAGTGTGCGGAAGAATGGGAGGCATTTGTCCGTCGCTCTTGATACGAATCTATTCAAGGCTGCTATCTTGCCGGTCAAGCTTTGTACTTCATTTACCGTCCTTAAAGGAGATAGTTCCATAATAGCCTTTACCTTTTCGGGGTTAACTTCAATGCCTCTCTGGGATACCATGAATCCTAAGAATTTTCCTGCGGTTTCTCCGAACGCGCATTTGTTTGGATTCAGCTTCATTTTGTATGACCAAAAAGTATCGAAAGTCTCCTGGAGGTCTCTCAGGTGATTAGACTTCTGTACGCTTTTTACCAACATATCATCCACGTAAACCTGCACATTTCTGCCAATTTGTTACGTGAACATCTTGTTCATCAATCTCTGATATGTGGCTCCTGCATTTTTAAGCCCGAAAGTCATTACTTTGTAGTAGAAGAGCCCCTAACTCGTGACGAACGAGGTTTTCTCCTGATCAACCTTGTCCAATTTAATCTGGTTGTAGTCGGAGAAGGCATCCATGAAACTCAAGAGTTCGTGTCTTGTGGTGGAGTCTACTAGGGTGTCAATACGTGGAAGTGGGTAACTATCCTTAGGGCAGGCCCTATTTAGATCTGTGAAGTCAACACACATTCTCTATTTCCCATTTGCCTTCTTGACCATTACTACATTTGCCAACCAATTGAGGTAGTATACTTCGCGTATGAAATCCGCTCCTTGTTGCTTCTGTACCTCTTCTACTATGGCTCGATCTCATTCAGGAGTGAACACTCGTTTCTTCTGTCTAACAGGGGAGAAGGAGGGTGACACGTTTAACCTTTAGACCATGACCGACGGGTCTATCCCTGGCATGTCCTCGTGACTCCATGCAAAAACATCTCGGTTTTCTTTGAGGAATGATGCGAGCGCTTGTCGGACTGTCTGGTTGGCCAAGGTGCCAATTCTTGTGGTTCGTTCGGGCCTAGAATCATCCAAGTGTACTTCTTCTAACTCTTCCACCGGTTCTGCCACCGTTCACTGTTCCTCGATGCTCATTGCTTGTAGATGGTCATCCATCTCCATCATGGCAATGTAGCATTCCCGTGCAGCCACCTGATTTCCGCGCAACTGTCCAACTCCGGATTCGGTGGGGAATTTGACCATTAGATGGTAGGTCGAGGTAACAGCCTTCCATGCATTAAAAGTGGGTCGTCCAAGGATGGCGTTATAAGCAGAAGAGTAGTTGACCACAAGGAAAGCTACATCCTTGGTTACTTGCTATGGGTAATCCCCGACCGTCACAGACAACGTGACGACTCCCAAAGGATAGACCATTGTCCCTCCGAAGCCAACAAAGGGTGCATTCGTTGGGACCGATCGTTCTCTAGCAATCCCCATTTGCTGGAATGCAGGGTAGTAGAGGATATCCGCTGAGCTTCCGTTGTCCACCAAAACTCGATACATGTTGTAGTCCCCTGCCCATATACTAACGACGAGTGCATCATCATATAGGTGGTAAAGGCGTCACACATCTTCTTCCAAAGACCCGATGTTGGGGTTATCTCGTCGCGTCACCTTTAGTGGGAACCTGTCGACTGGACGCTTTAAACCATCCGCAAATAGGTCTTTTTGGCCTTTTTGGACGACCCTGCAGAAGTAGTGCCCCTTACAATCATCCGTATGTCTCTTACAGGTGGTCTGGGACGCTCGTTCTCTCGTCGGGGATTCTGTTCCTGGAGTTGGTCCATTCTCTCCTTCCTCACAAACCTCTGCAACCTTCCTTGCCTAATGAGGGCTTCAATTTGCTGTTTTAAGTCATAACAGTCCGTCGTATCGTGGCCATGATCGCCATGAAAACGGTAGTATCTGTCTTTTGGCCTCTTGTTCGAATCTCCCTTCAGCTTGCTAGGAAATGTCAAGGTTCCTTCATCTTTGATCTGCATTAACACTTGGTCGATTAGGGTTGTGAGAGGGGTGAAGTTCGTGAATCTTCCCGTGGGCGGTTTGGGTCATCGATCTTCCCGTTGCTCTCCGGTTCTAGCCATTTTTCGTCCCTTGTCCGGTCGTTCATCTTCCTGCCTTTCCCTTTTCCTAGGTTTTTCCTCTCGGGCCAATAAGGCATCCTCTGTGTTCATGTACTTCATTGCCCTGTAAAACACTTCGGACATAGTCTTTGGGTCATTCTTATACAGAGAAAACAGGAACTTACCCTTCCGCAGCCCGTTCGTGAACGCTGCTACAAGTATCTTGTCATCTGCCTCGTCTATTGAGAAGGCTTCCTTGTTAAAGCGGGCTATGTATGATCTTAGACTCTCGTCTTCTCGTTGCCTTATGTTCATCAAACACGCGGTAGACTTCTTATACCGGTGATTCTCGATAAAGTGTGATACGAACTGTGCGCCTAATTCCTTAAAAGTGCTGATGGAATTAGGCGTTAGCCTACTGTACCAGTCCCTTGCAGGTCCTTTCAAGGTGGTGGGAAAAGCCCTACACATGATTTCATCTGGTACACCCTGAAGATGCATTAGGGTCTTGAAAGATTCCAAGTGATCTAATAGGTCCTTGGATTAGTCGTAATTCTCCACCTGAAGCATGCGAAATTTTGGGGGAAGGGGGCACGAACTTACGAGCGCTGTGAAAGGTGAATCTGTTCTATGGACTAAGTCTCCAGGTCGCTGGAGATTCGACCTCTGAGGGCGTTCATCATCACATCCATCCGTTCCCTCATCTCTTGCATCTCAGCTGCTATGTGAGTTGGTAAGGTGTCCGAGATGGATGGCCGATTGGTGTCCTGCCGCTCCGGTCTACTCGGAGCGTTGCTACCCTCAGGCCCTTCCGCGTTCCTCCCATCCGCGCTAGCACCTTCCTAGTTTTCCTCTGGTGAGCTTGGGTATGCGTTCCATTGTGGCAATTGCTCTTCTAGATCATGATTCTGCTTGGTTAGGCGCTCAACCGCCGCCGCAAGCGTTTGGACTTGCCTTTCTAGAGCTGTGGCGTGCGGTTCATTGCCTTGATTATTGGTTGTTGCCATCGATCGAGTGAGTACCATGCAACTTTTTGTCTCAAGGATAGAGCAAAGGCAAATTACTTCCCCACAGACGGCGCCAACTGATGATGCCGAAAAAATTATCAGTAAGCTGCAAGTACTTCCAAATCGAAACAAGACCTACAAAACGAAAAGAATAGACCTAACAGAGAGCACCGGTATGGTGCCGGCCAAAAACCCTCCGAATGTCAAGTTAGAGTTTTTCAAAATCTAAAGTGCTAGAGTTGAGTTAATAATGCGTACCTTGATTTACGAGGGTTTTGGGGTATTTATATCGATGTAGGGTTATCATCCATGCCTTGGCCAGGAAACCCTTTCCTTTTAGGATAACACTTCTTCGATTCTGCATTCCTTATAGAGTTCTTTTCCTTATAGGAATATTTTGATTATGGTTAAACGTGTAACGCAAGAACTCCCTTTATTCACGTTTGTGTGGAGATCAAATAAAACCATATCAGACTTATCGCGAGATGTAAGTTGATTCCGGTTAGGAATCCATGAAGCCTAATCAATACCGACGGAGGCCAAATGTTACAACCGTCCACTACATGTCTTTGTAACATTGACCCGTCGACCATCCACACGTCAATACCGTACCGTCATGCTTCACTAAGAGAGATTTGTCTCTTATTTTATCCTCTTCACTTATAATAAACTGACTTGGTGTTCATGTCTTTCTTTTTTTCTTTTTTTTCTTTTTTTTTCTTTTTTTTGTGCTTTTGGTTTTATACAGAACCTGCTTGAAAGGTAACTGTTATTCATTAAAACAAAATAAACTGTCAATATTAAAACTTGAAAAATCTATGGCTAATTTTTAAGTGATGTGAGGTACCTTAGAATGACCTTATCTTATAGTCTTCTTGATTTGTAAAGCCAAATTCGTTTGTCTATAGAAGGACCATTTGAGGACCACCACAATAGCAAATTGTTTGGTTTATAGTTTATGCACATTTGAATGTTTCAATGCTCGATGTCAGTCATTTGTCATGTATCCTTTTTTTTTCCAGTGATTTTATTTATTTTTTATGAAGACTTTTTCTCATTGACTTAGGGTCAATATACATGGACAAATATGATATGCATGTGTCTCACGTCTCTTACAAGAGGAAAATGGGAGAAAGTAAAATTGTATAACGATTGATTAGTCGGTATGTCTATGATTAATTTTTTACAAAATAAATGTATTTAATTTATCCTTTTATTTTTCTTAAACTCTGCACTTTTTGAAACGGCAGTATAAATTTATAACGTACTTTAGTTGAGATTCGGAATAACTGTTAAGTTGATTGGTCTGTATTTCATTTTAAGATATACAAAAATAAAGTACTTTTTGAATAGTTAATATATAATTTTTTAACACATATACCATTCACTCTATTTGAAAAGTCAATATCTCATTTTCAGTAAAATGTAAATGAGTGTCTTTCACGGGTGCCAATAACACATTTGTTAATGACTATTTTTTATAATAAAAAAAATGATATCACTTTAAGCGGAAATATAAAAAATTGTTTGAAAAATCAATTTCCTTTTTTTTCCTATAAAAAATTTCTAAAAGTATTTTCTAAACCAATGTCGTTACAACATATCCATTAACTTTTCCCAATTTAAATTGAGGAAGGTGGTTTTGAAAACTTTTACCTTTCTATATAAAAGACAATGCATTAAATGATATTCTTTTAAGAAGTTAGATTTTTCTAGACGTGCCAAATAAAATGAGACAGAAGGAGTGGTCGAAAATAGTTTCAGTTGTTTTTTGGGCTGCGTCTAAAATTTTGTAATTGTTAATAAGATCAGTTCTTAATCTTTCTTATAATATAGTTTTTCTTAGGTAGAATTTTATCCTTTTTTTTTTCTGCATATACAATTATAATTGCTAGGGAAAATTACACACAAACTATTCATTAAACAAATAGTTTAACAATTCTCTCAAGAAAAAAAAAAATAGTTCAACAAAATTTAGCTACTAAAACTTCACTAGTAAATTTTCATTTAAAAAATGTGAGAAAATGGAATTATAAGAAAAATATTTAAATAATATTTAAATATAAAAAATATCTACTATAAGGGAAATTCTTCTTTTACGTTGTATGATACAATATAGTTTACATTGTAGACACAAAAAAGTGAAAATTGTTGTACTTATTTGCAAAAAAGTAAAGTAGTAAATATTGTACAATTTTTGCAAATGTGTACAACATTTGTCACTTGTTATGTGTCTAAAATGTAAATTTATATTGCAAGTACAATGTAAACATATAAAGGTCCCTACCATAAAATTCTTATACTTCAAACATTATCAAACCAACAATGAAAGGAATTATAAACAATCTTATTTACTAAGTTTTTAAATTATGAGCAAGTTTCAGTTAGCTTAATTGGTAAATTCTATTGTCCTTAAATAAAAAATACGAAATTGGAACCTGCCTACCCTAAAAATCAATTGGTATCTAAGTGTCTGTTTGAGAACAACTTATTTATTTATTTACTTAAACTATATTAAAATATACTTGTACCTTAAAAAAAATGATAAAAAGTAAAAAAAGTGAGATTTAAAAAAAAAAAAAACTGTACATAAAAATTCAAAGTTTAGGTAAAATATATTGAAATTCATTCTCTCTCTCTCTCTCTCTCTCTCTCTCTCTCTCTCTCTCTCTCTCTCTCACACATATAAAACAAAAAAAAACAAAAAAAAAGTTATCATATTATAATGCAAAAGACGTCGAAGAAAAATAAATGCAATGCGTGGGCATCACGGCAATACATTGGATGCTTGCCAAAAGACATAAAAAGAACTCGTCATACAAGATACAACAATATTGAATGAAGAGACTAAAGTATTGAGCTCATTGCAAATATTAAAAAGGCGAAAATGTATTTTTGGTCCCTACATTTTGGGTCAATTCTTATTTTGGTCTCAAAATTGATTTCGTTACAAATGTAGTCCCTAAAAAAAGAAAATCGTTTTTAAAATGGTCCCTGCCGTTAACCCACTGACGGAAACCTCCTACGTGGCAGACGGAGTTCCTTGTTTGCTGACGTGGCGTGACGTGGCAATAAAATATTATTAAAAATAATTATTTGGTATTTTTTTAATGCCACGTCAGATTTAAATTCAAAAAAAAAATTTAATTCCTCAATTTTAATATAATTAAATATAAGAAAATTTCTTCTTTACATTAATATAAAACTAAACATTAATATAATTAAATTAAATTTTAAAAATTTTTTTTTTTTTTGTAAGAACATTTCTTCTTTTCCAGAACGTGAACTTCATGTTCTCCCCTGGCAAACAAACTAGCAAACCCAAAAATTTTCTTAAGAAACAAACACAAAAAAAACCCAAAAAATTCAGCTAAAAACCAAAATCATAAATCTCAAATCCACCATTTTTTCAAACACCAGCAAAATCATCAAATCCCAAAGCCCCAAAATACCAAATTAATCCAAAAATACAACATAACCAACCTAAACAAAAAAAAAAAATCTCAAACCCAGAAAAACCCATCTCAGGCGAGTTGAACCCAGCAAATCTAGTAATCCCACCTCAGAACCTAGAAAGTCGAACCAAGAAATCGACCTTAGAACCCAGTAAATCCCACCAAGTCGAACCTAGCAATCCAACAAGTCGAACCCACTAAAAAAAGTAACACAAACAAACAAACAAAGAATTTCAAATTTGAGATTTTGAGATTCAAAAAAATCAACAACAATGGAGGACATTTGGAAGAGAGCGAAAGGCTTGGCAGAAGAAGCGGCGAGGAGATCTCAGACTCTCACGAGTTCCGTCAACATTTCCGATTTGGTCACCAAAACCACCAAGAAGGCCGATCAGACGAAGGACCGAGATCCCCACACCCTCCGACGAGCAGCGTCGCCGATCAGATGCGAAACACTTCTCTCAAACCCACCCTTTACAATACCTGATCCACCCAAGACCGATCTCATCGCCGCCGCTGAAGAACGTCGCTGCCGCTGGAGACTGATCTTGTTGACCCGATCTCCATCTCTTTCCCGATCTATCTCTCTTTCCCTCAATCTCTCACTCTTTCTTCCTCCGTCAATCTCTCTTCGCTTGGCAATTCTTTTGCCTCAATCTTTAATCTAAAAAAAAGTAAATTTTTTTGGTTTGTTTTTAATTAAAACTAAAATTGAGGAATTAAATTTTTTTTGAATTTTTTGATCTGCCCTTTTTTTAATGTTTTATTAATTTAAATCTGATGTGGCATTAAAAAATGCAAAATAATTATTTTTAATAATATTTTATTGCCACGTCAGCAAACAAGGAACTCCGTCTACCACGTAGGAGGTTTCCGTCAGTGGGTTGACGGTAGGGACCATTTTAAAAACGATTTTCTTTTTTTAGGGACTACATTTGTAACGAAATCAATTTTAGGACCAAAATGGGAATTGACCCAAAATGTAAGGACCAAAAGTGCATTTTCGCCTATTAAAAATTAGTTTTGGCCAAATGCATCATCTTAACTTCCACAATTAAATTCAAGGATCTAAATTCTTGTTTATTGCTACTTTTGCTACTATCTCAACATCTTAATTAATGACGATATAACCAAATGCAAATGTTATTAAACAAATTGAGGCTGTGGAGCTTACATGAATACTAATTATATGTATAGAATGAAATTATGCGAAGATATATATACGTACTTGATCCGCAAAAGCAACATAATTATTTGTATGGTTTTTGACAAAAGACAAGGGAGCCAAAACTTATATCCTACCCAATTTTTAAGGTCTTCTAGTCATCTTAATTTGTTTTCTGAAGTTTGTTATAATTTTCAATTATATCTCTCTTCATTTTGGTTTATTATGGGTCAATTTGTTTAGTCCATTAGACACGCTAGTACTTGGATGGATGGCCTATCAAAAAGGAAAAACTCTCATGATGAAAGCCATTCTAGTTATCTGCCTTGTTTTGGCTTTCACATTTTGCATTTCTTCTTCAGCTGCAGCTCGATGTAAGAGCTCTAGTTTTTGTAGTAGATAGTTGCCATTGATTATTTTACAGCATGCTTATTAAACTGAACTTTGAATACGGTTTTTAGAAACGAGTACTTCATGAGTAAGAGTTTAAATAGCAGTTGCTCAATTATATGCCAGAATAATATTTGGAGTATAAAGTAATTGATCTATGAATAATTCAAAATTGTTTGGTGTGTTTCTGATAAATTAATTACCAAATACTAGCTACCTAGGTACTTTAAATCTTTCACCTTTTCTTTTCAGTTATATTCTGATTACTTCATATCATATCTCAGATGTAAGTGTATGAGTACAGAAAAATGCAAGCAGAAAGGCATTTCCGTGTGGTTCTCGAAAGTCATATAGTGAATGTTTCACCACCCCCACGAGGCGGCCATCTCCTCCTGTGACGCGGCCATCTCCTCCTCTTACCCCGCCATCTCCACCTCTTACCCCACCATCTCCAATGGAGAGGCCACCGGCCATCTCCAACTGGCAAGCCTTTGCCTCCATTCTGTGGTCGCAATAAGAACTATGCTGGATGTCTCCCTCGAAAAAACCTTGTACCAGATTCAATAGTCGAGGTTGCTCACCACCTTAAACCCCCTTTGGCTTTGAGATAATAAGCATCGTGGTTCAGCTATAAGCATTTAGGTTGCTTATTCTCATGAGGAGTAGTGACTTGGAATAAGTAATCGTTGTTTGCTATATTATATGGTTTGTGGATGTCTCTAATTTGCAGAGCTGTAATATGCACTCAATAAGCTATGGCTTTTTTTTTTTTTTTTTTTTTTTTTTTTTTTTTTTTCTCTTTTTTTTTTTTTTAAGGAACCACGAGAAATATGTGGTTTGCTGTAACGTGTGCAAAATAACAGAGCGACTAAAGTCAGTCCATTGATTATTTGGAGGACTTCCATGCAAATTCTAATTAAATTATTTTCCAGTGTTCTGACAAATTAATAGGTATTATTCTGGTGCACAGTTACGGACTTTTTGGGGAAAATGAACAGAAAATCATATAATTAATTCATAAAAAATCTGAAGGGGAAAAAATATATATGGACTTTGGATATTATGTCCGCATGAAAGTCGAGGGGTATTACATGTCGATTCTAGATATTATCTTGGCAAACCGTTAGTGCCAGCTCAATGGCAAGGCAAATAGACAACCTCCTAACGTCTTCAAAAACTTTTTACCAAAAAAAAAAAAATCTATGTACCAATGAAAATATTAATTAAGCTCAAAATATTCAGTAATAAATAAAAAGTAGTTTATTTTAAAGTTAAAGAAAAATATTTTTATTAGAAGTGACAATAATTGTTCGTTTTTCTCAGTTTGAAAGTGTAAAACTCATTAATCTCTCACATGCAAATATTGAAAGAACTTATTAATCTCCCACTAGTAAATAAATTTATACTCAAAATTTATTTAGAAATATCAAATATATAATTTTATTAAAATTTTCAATCATAATATTTTGGTCTTTGGTTGTTTCACTCAATAAATAGTATTTATTTTAGTTGTATAGGCATTGAGTACTACAATGGATTCGTTTCAATTTGTAATTTTGCATATGAAATAATAGATTTTAATTATATAAAAAACACCAAAAGTTATATAAATCTTTTATTAATATTCAAAATATAATAATAGATCCACTTAAAATAGTTGTCTTAAACCTCACAATACCTTGAGTTGGCCCTACAAAGCGTGAGTAAAACAGGTCATGTATGTCATGATTTTCAAATCTGGACTAGACCGTACGATCCAACGCGATTAAATGTGAACCTCTCATAAACACAGTTTTTTTAACCCTAAGAACCTGTCTAAGCCAAAAAAGTAGGGAACCGTTCAAACCGCGGTCTAACTACACAGTCCTGAGAACCATGACCGGTTCTCCCAGTTCCCTGCTTCCCTAAGTGTGCTAGTGCCTATGGCTAGCCTGCTGAGCCACCAACCCACGTCCTTTGATTGCACAATGCTACTTTAATTCAAAATTTTGTACTATAACTGCCATGACTCTGTCAACATGGAACAAAGAGCTTTTTATATTATCATTATTATTATTATTATTATTATTATTATTCAAATTTTGTCGAAAAAATCTAAGTGCATCTATTGTTTTGTTTTTGTTAATGAGATGATGACATTTTATTTAGACACTAGCATGTTAAATAAGTTATGGAATATTTATGAAAAATACATTTAATTTGATTATTTTGTTTTATTTTTCTATTTGTATTAATTTAATATTTTTATTTTTATTTTAATAATTTTTAAATTAATTATGACACTTTCACAATTCGACCTCGATTCAACTTCGGTCTGATCTTTAAAATCTTGAACCTCTCCCTTCAATGGTTCATTGAACGGTCCGGATTTGTAAACCATGATATATGTTGTTCTTAGAAGCATTTTGTAAGTCAAGATAGCTACCTAGTATTAATTTGCATGTTACTAAGCAAGCATCATTATTTCCACAACTTTTGACAATTTTTCAATCGACCGAACTATGAGCAAGTAAGATTTGTGGATTCAGCACCTTGTCTCTAGGGTAATTTGTTCTACTAAGCCTATGATATAAAAAGAAAGCCTTAGAGGACGTGCCAAAGACTTTTGGAGAGTTTTAGAGAGTACATCTCAAGATTGTAGTGCCACCCCACTCTCAAAATCCTTTATTGGTGATCCAGCTTGACGCACATTTAGAAATGGAGTGTTTTGAAGTTGATACATATTCCTAAACAACAGTGTTGAATCAGAATCTTCCAATGTATAATTGAAGTCATGTGCGAGAGGTTCATGCATGTGCAACATCTTGATAGCTGAAAAATTAAGTCTATAGACTTAGAGTTACTCACAGTCGTACAATATTTATTCAGTTATGTGGATTTGTTTTCCCTTAATTGGGGTTGCTAGGTTAAACTTCTCAGTGGTTTTACTTTGGAATTATTTAGGTTTTTCCTAGTTCACCATATTGTTGTGTTTTATTAATATTGTTTATTTGTTATAAAATATAAGTGATTGATTTCTTTAACCAAGGACCATTCATAATCTGATTAAGTAACAACTTGGGCTTAAAACTTAGTTAATAAGGGTCTAAAACTAAACATGGTTATCTTTTTTCCTCATGCTATATGGCGATTAAAAAAATTATATATGTATAATGTTAGTCACATGACTTTTTTAATAAATTATGTAACTGGTTTAATTAAATAATATACATGGATATTTTATAAATCATCGAATTGAAAGCAATAGTTATAAATTTTTCAGAAAAAATAAAAATAAAAAATCACAATTCGCCTCTCTTTAATGGGATTGTGCCATCTTCCGCGTCAACATTTCTCTAAAATGATGTGTACAATACAATTTGACTATCAAAAGGTGTAGACAAAATTTCTCTGTAAACTAAAGAAAGTATCTAAGCTAAAGGGGCCGCGTATTATTACGCAAAAGCAACTCATTTATATCGATTTGAGAAAACAAGAGAGTAGGAAGACACCGTTATCAATTTTTTTGTCTTCCAGTCAGCTTTGGTTTCTAAATTCTTTTTCTCTCTCCCTTTTTTTTTTTTTTAATAAATGTCGATGCCCTTTTTTTATAATACTTTTCAATTATATCCTACCTCACCCTTTGACTTATTCTTCTCAACATTAGACAGGCTCCTACTTGGTTGGTCTATATATAGGATGAGGATAGAGAAACTGAGAACCATCAACTATCAACTCTCGAAATGAAAGCCATTCTAGTGGTCTGCTTTCTCTTGCTTTCCACATTTTTCATTCCTTCTTCAAATGCAGCTCGAGAATTAGCTGGTGAGAACACTATAGTTTCTAGTAGATAGTTGTGTTTTAATATATTTTGCAGCATGCTTATTATTAAACTGAACTTTTAATATAGATTCCATGACTAAGATATTGCATAGCAGTTGCTCATTTATGTTAGAATTACTTGGTGTGTTTCTGATAAATTATCACCGAATACTTGCAAAAAATTCCATATCTTGCTCAAAAATCGCATGGTTCTGGCCCATGATTTCCTTTTGATTTCATTCTGATTACTTCATATCATATCTCAGTTACAGTCGCACCAGTGAATAAACCAGGCGCAACCCCAAGCTGTGGTCGTGGAAAACCATATGCTGCATGTAAGCCACAGCCACAGCCACCGCCAAAGCCAAAAGCGGATCCACCTTGTAACGTCTACAGGCGTCGAGGCTGCTCACAACCTTAACCCCTGACTTTCAGATAATAAGCACTTAGGTTGCTTATTCTCATGAGGAGCAATGGCTATAAATAAAATCCTAAGTGTCATATAGATATAGGTGGTTTGAAGTTTTCAAAGCCTCAAATTCGCAGTGTTGTAATTTGCACTTAATAAGCTACGGCTTTTTTTTTTTTTTTTTTTTTCTTCTTTTATGGGGAAGGGATGGTTAACCCGATGAATACTATGTAGTTTGTTCTGAAGTGTGCAAAATAAAAGAGATGACTAAACTCAGTCCAATGATTTCTTGTGGCCTTTCATGCAAATTCTAATTATAACCTCTTCCAATTAATTGGTGGTGGAGTCAGAAACTCAGTATTTGACTAAGGGGTCAAAACTGTATATACGGATATTTACAATTACTAAGGGTACAATTACTTTACTTCCTCTTATATAAATTTTTACCATTCTTAAATTTTAACTTTAACTTTTTAATTACTTTTTACTATTTTTCAACTTTTTGTATTTAATGGTTGAAATTAAAAATTAATTTTTTCAACTTTCAATCTCAATCATCTATTATTATTGTATCAAGTGCAATATTTTGTATTGCACCTGATCTCAATCCCTGCATATACATATGTATGCATAATGCATGAGCATCTGAACACACAATATATGTAAACTAGGGACAATCAAAGGGCAAAAACTGTATAAATTTACTACTATTTTGTTTTTGTTAATCAACACATGGTTATTTTAAAAGGAACAAAATTTAGGTACAATACCTTAGGTACAACACATGGTTATTATTCGGCTGGACCTATAGCTACGTTCAAACCTATAGCCGCATTTTAAAAAAGCAGCTATAGGTTAGCTATTGCCATGTTTTTAAAAAACGCAGCTATTGTTTAAATCTAGAGCCGCGTTATTTTGAAACGTGGCTATAGAACAGCTATAGCCACCTTTTTTGTAAACACGGCTATAGCCCACACTTTTTGTAGTAAAATAAGAAAAAAACTTAATTATCAAATTTTGTATTTAAATCTTGAGGATAAATTATTGATTCCAGTCCCCCACTACTTTAGACTATGAGTGCATCCATAAATAAATTCTTGAGTGGAGTTTGTGGTGTACTAGAAGTACTACTTACCAACAACAACAACAACAACAACAACAACAACAACAAAAAAAAAAAAAAAAGAAAGAAAGAAATTTAGTAGGTCATTAATGGTGTCATGTATATATCCGTTGTCCCATTGACTTGGTGTCAAAAACATACAGAACAAATGTGTTATATATGTGTCCCATATATCTCATACACTTCCTCCCAAACGAGTTGTAGAGAAAGCAAGAAAACAGAATTTTATAATAATGATTTTCGGCATAACTTTCTTCTCATTGGTAGGATCCAGAACTAAGCTAATGCGTCATATATATGCAATTATGCAGAGGTCCCAAATGAGTAAACGACCAAGACAATATTTTCTTTGCATCTTCTTGCCTTCATACTTCTCAACATAATATGTATATTCAATCTCCAATAATTTGTTATGCCTAATCTCCCTTCCTTTTTCGCAACACATACAATTTCCCATGAAACTTTCACTCCGCGAGCTTTTGTGTCATATTCTTTCAATAACAAGTTGTCAAATTTTTGCTCAACGGTTCTAATAAGTTGCTTGGAAAGGATGCACAAACTACACCTGTAAATTTGAATGCTATAGAGTATAGAATTCAATGTTTAGTAGTGTAACCTGCCAGCCACGGAGTGATAGGCGCTTGGTAGTCCAAGACCAAGAGGCGATTCTAGGATCAATTTTCTCTGGAAGAAGCTGACAATCCTGGTGTTAAAGTTTGCTAGAAATTAGGGGTACTACAATGTACCATATAGCTAGGTAGTTTACCTTAAATGCAGTGATATAGATGACTAATTCTTAAGTATTCTTAAAGCACGAAAAATGATGTTTCTTCTTCTCATCAGCTAACCCAAGTACTCAATATAAGAAATTTGACAAAGATTAGCTCCAATTCAATTTATGGTCCAACCCAAAACCTACCCAACCCAACCATTAGCCACCCAACTTAAAAGGACAAACTCTTTCACGTAATGTTGCTATCACAACACCTTAAATATCTATAACTAGCATGTCTAGGCTTCTACTTGTATTTAATTGTCTTATCAATTCACCTGCCAATATTGACCATTTTATTTTCCTCTCTGTCCAGCTGTCCATATAATGTTTTTCAAGTAGCGCTTTCGGTTCCACTCTATCAAAACTACTTAAGGTTATGTTTGGATGTCAATTTAGATTTGAAATCCATTGACTTAAAATGGCTTAAATTGAAATCCATTAATTTTAAAATTCTTTGGGTCTTTTTAAACAATAAAGGATTTAAAATTCATCATTTGAAATTCCATTATTTGGATACCTAGGATTTGGATTTAAGATCAATAAAATATATTTTTTAATCATCATTTTTCTTAATCCTTCTACATTTTAATTTTAGCAACAATTTAATAAATACATGTGGCAATGAAAAAACAATTGATAATACAATTAATAAATACATGAGGTAATGAAAAAGCCATTGATAATCCAATTGACAAGATGATGACAAAATTTCTTTCATCATAATCAACTAAAAAAATGTCTTGCCAACTGTTGAAAACTAAAATGTTCTATATCAACATAGAGAGAGAGAGAGAGAGAGAGAGAGAGAGAGAGAGAGCTCTCCCAAATGCATAGGTTTTTTCACAACATTCAAAATCTCAAACGAAAATTTTATTCTAAAGTTTTTAACAATTAAAAGTGAGGAACAATACTCTATAAGAGAGGGACCAATATTTGCAACAACTTTAACTAGTGGATCTTTCCTATTCCTTTTTCTTTGGTGAGGCTCAATCGCAAAACTCGTTGATAACGAATGTTGACATGGTTGTTGTGCATCGTCTATATGTTCATAACTTCAATTGCTATGTTCTACACCAATGCCAGTAGCTCTATCCCTCCCACACAAGATCTCAATGTCTTCCTAATTTTCAATAACTGTTTTTTTATAAGCACCCACTTTTACATTTTTCTAAAGTTTAAAAAAAAAAAAAAAAAGACAAGCAATGATTTAACATAATTAAACAAAACTATTGAAATCTATTAATTTATAATAGCAAAACCCACAAATCAAAAAAATTAATCCTAAATAGTCAATGAAACCCAAACAAGAGCTCAATTAAAATCCCACTGTAAAACCAAATCTAAACACCAACAAAAACCAACAAAACATCCTTGCAAATTACCCAAAACTCTATTGAAAAACCACATATAGACCTTCAAATTACCCCCTATAAATAATACTAGAAAAATTCCTAGAAACCCAAAAACCCGCTGAAAAAAACTAGAAAACAAGCTCAAAGGAATCTCCAAAAAATACCTATGCCCAAACATAACCAAAAAAATCCCTCTGTAAACCCAAAAAATCAACCCCAAAATCTACACTCTCAACCCAACAGCAACAACCACAAGAATTCAATGAGGGAGATAGTGGCATAACAAAAGTAAATAAAACCAACCTAGTTAGTAAAATTCTCACCAAGTACATAAACAACAAAACTATAGCATAATAAGAAACTATAACATAATCCAAAAACTCCATCATAATTTAAGAGAAAAGAGTCATAACTTGTGACCATACTTTAACGTAAGCATCCCACACATGACGATTATCCGCTATGACAAATGACACGACGATGTCGAGATTGATATTCCTCAAACATTTCTTTTACCAAAGCATCTCAAAAGGTCGTCCACTTGTTAGTGATTTTAACAAATGTGATGTTTCTTCTGATATCCCATTTTCATTTAGTGGCCAACATTTTGGAATTGTGCAAGATAACTGCTCAAGAAATCTTTTTTTCTTTTTTTAAGGGATAAGTTATAAAATAAAGTATCTGAAACTTATGAACATTTGGCCATTGACCTTTTTTTGGGGCAAACATTTGGTTATTGACTTTGTATTCAAAATATTCGACATTATTTACCATCATGATAGTAACTAGCACAGTTAAAACATTCTTATGGAGCATATGCACATTATTGAGATAGATAGTAACATCCCATTATAGAACCTTTTGACAATTTAAAGTAAATATTGAATTATTGGAAAACAAAAAAAGTGTACTCCACTTAAAGCACTTAACCTTGACCACTAGAGCATAAAAGTGTACTCCACTTTATCCCATTGGTTATCACACTTAAAGTCCTTGAGTTTCTACCAATGAAAAAATGTTGCAAGTTTGTGTTCTTCCCTCTAAATTAAAAGTGAAATCCATATCACATGTTCAAATCAATCATGGAGGAGATTTTGGTACCTTCCTTTTTCAAAATCGTGATTTGGATCATAGGATCGCACGATTTTACGATCCCACTTCACCAAAACATTTAGAATCGCACTAGGATCTTAAAAATGGTAAGATCGTATATAGGATCGCAGGATCATATGGGACCCTACCAATTATACCGATCCTACCAAAACATCAGTTTTTGGGTTTTTTTTTTTTTTTTTTTTAGGATAAATTTTTGGTTTTAATGAAGCTTTAAGAGTTTTTTTTCTATGTTGTGATGGTATGACTTTTTATTTTCTATTTTATATAATTATGTTAACCTAAGCAAACGTATTCTAGTTTCTAGTTCACTTGTAATCAAAATGAAGGAATGCTTCATCTTATCAAAATGAAGAATTTATATTGGCTTTGCTACCTTTTAAACTATAATGTTGTTAACTTTATTTGATCAATATACTAATTTGTGTTCTAATATTACTAAAATGTTTTTCTTATATATAATTTTATTAGTAAGCTTGTATGTGTATATTGATTGATTGATTTTTTTTTTAGCATGCTCTATAATTGTTGTTGAGTGGTATAACTTGAATAGTTGAGTGTGAAGTTGTATCTTAATCTCTTTTGTAGCTGTAGTATACAAATATACAATGTCTACATAGATGATGATGATTAGAACAATGGTTATAAGAAACCTAGAATGGGAATAAATAAATGTTCACTTCACCTTAATATTCATATTGCTTTTAGATTTCATATTTTAGTTAGCTAGTTTCCATTTGATAACTTATTTTGGATTTTAAACTTGGAACTTGGAAAATATTTCCATGTGTTGATAAATATTTTAGTATTTAGTTGCTAATTAAACATTTATTGAATTTTTTAGATACATTGGGTCAAAACATATATATATATATATATTTATTTATTTATTTCGTTAGTATAGACTTAGCGATATATGATGCAAATATTTGTTTTTTATGCATAAAATCACAATTTACATGATTATTCAACATACAAAGTCATTATCAATGTGTTTTTTGTTTTAAATATGATTTTATATAGGATTTTATAATCCACAATCTGATTCTACGATCCACGATCCCCCCTACTTCCCACAATCCTATGTAGGATCTCAATTTTGACAAGAGATATACCACTACTAAGGATGTTAGTGCCAAAGACAAGAATGACAACGTGGTTTTAAACTACCACCAAATATGAACATCCAACAAAGCCAAGTGAATTGAGTAGCTCCAGCCACTACCCTTTGGACATAACAAAGTAAAATTACTACATTCACAACTCATAGACAATTCATAGAAGCATTTAATCAAACATGAAATTTTCATTTCAAACCCACAAGCAAAAATAGAAATAGAAAATAAAGACAAACCCATAAACAAATCCCAAAAAATACTATCAAACAAAACCTACAAACAAATCAAACAAAAGCTAAATAAAACCCATAAACAAATCAAATGAAACCTAGACAAACTCATAAAAAATCAACATAACCCACAACCTTTGTCGATTCAGATTTAGTAGAAAGAGAGAAATAGAGGAGTTAAAGAGGAAGAGAAGAGTTGAGAGAGACAAACTTAAAGTTGCCGCAAGAGAAAGAGAGAGAAGAAGAAGCTTGTTGCGTAGCGAGGAAGAGAGAGAGATGCAAGTCGAAGGAGAGAGAAATAGTGAAGAGCATGCATGAGAAATTCAAAATTTTCATTGTGATTTAAATTATTTGAAATCCATAGATTTGGGTTATCAAATTCTAGTTGGGATCATTGGATTAGGGGCAAGACCAAATTCATTTATTGTAACTTACCCAAACAAAGAATTAGGATTTGGGATCCTCAAATCCAAATCCATAGCATCCAAACAAACCACAATAGTATTTTTACTCGTTATTGTAACTTACCCAAACAAAGAATTAGGATTTGGGATCCTCAAATCCAAATCCATAGCATCCAAACAAACCATAATAGTATTTTTACTAGTTAAAACTACAAAAAAGATATATATATATATATATGTATGTATGTATGTATGTGTGTACGTATGCACGCACGCGCATGTGTGTTCTTCATAGCATAATTTGTTCATCATTTTCTTAGCTATATCAACTTCTAAACATACCAATATAGTTAACATCCATTATTTTTAATAATTATTTTTATTCTTTTAACTGAAATTAGTACCTTCTCAAAAAAAAAAAAAAACTGAAATTAGTAAAATAACTCATAAAAGCAATGAAAAGGTTAATAAGATTGTGCTAAAAATTTAATTTAATTTAATTTTTTAAAAATAATTCTAAACACACAGCGTAACTAACTAAAAGCATGAGGTAGCTTTTTTACAATACTAAATATTTTAACACAGAGACAATCTTAAAGAAACTAAGAGTGGTATATATTCAAAAAAGTACCTCTTTAACTCACTTTTTTTTTTTTTATGTGAAATTAACTAACTGCATTTTGAGAATATTAAATATTTTAATAAGCAAGAGGGAAGGAGGAGGAAGGCATTCAATTAATTCTATTGATTTTTTTTTCCCCTCCAAACAGTCTTCTTCTTCCTGATGCTTCACTCTCTCCGTCATCCCCAAAGCCTCCAAAAATACAAAGGGCTCTTGAAGCTGAGGAAGATAGCCCTCTCACGGGTTCATTTCAACTCAAAAACAACATCAATTCTTCAACCTCAATCCTGCAAGGTAAGAAAATTTAGCTCCAAAACTTTGAGTTTTCCTTGTGATTGTGTACTGTTGGGGCTTTCCTAAATCTTAAAATTTGTAAAGCTATTTTGGATGATTAATGACCCAAAGGGTTTTGGTGCAGATTTTGCGCTCTGGGTCGATTTTTTTTTTTTTTTTCTTTTCTTTTCCTCTGAATTATGTTGTTCTCTTTTCATATAGGTTTCCCTTAAGGTTACACGGTGTGTGGTCCTAAATTTCAAATGGTCTCAATCTCCCAGCCCCTTCATCTTTCTCTCTGAATCAAGAGCCCTAAAGTAATGGCTTTGGCAATGGGCAGTGTTGGCTCTAGCTCCTACTGGCTACAAGTCCAAACCCGTAACCCAAAACCACCACCATCAAACACCCACCAACAACACAAAAAACCATCCAAATTTCCTGCAAAAAAAACCACCGCCGTTTTGACAAAAAGATGCATTCCCAGAATCTTTACCATTCCACACCAAAAACCCCACATGCAATTTACAAAGATTCGCTAAGCAAAACAAGCTCAAACAAGCACTTACCATATTGGACTACTTGGACCAACAAGGCATACCTGTTAACCCCACCTCTTTTACTTCTCTTATTGCTGCATGTGTTCGAACCAAATCCTTAACCGAAGGGAAACAAGTCCACACACATATAAATATTAATGGGCTTGAAAACAATGAGTTTTTACGTACAAAACTTTTGAAAATGTACGCAACTTGTGGCTCAGTCGAAGATGCACGCCAACTGTTTGGTGAATGTTCTAGTAAGAATGGGTATTCGTGGAATACCTTGCTTAGAGGCAATGTGATATCTGGTAGGTGGCGATATCATGATGTGCTTTCAACTTATACTAAAATGCAGGAATTAGGGGTCGGTTTGAATGTTTATTCTTTCTCTAATGTCATCAAGAGTTTTACCGGTGCATCTGCGCTTTGGCAACCTTTAAAGATTCATGCCCTTTTGATAAACAATGGTTTTGTTGATACTTCGATTCTTGGGATGAGTTTGTTTGATATGTACTTTAAACGTGGAAAGATTAAGCTTGCGCATTGTGTTTTTGAAGAGATTGGTGAGAGGGATGTTGTGGTGTGGGGAGCGATGATTGCAGGTTTTGCACACAATAGGTTGCAAAGGGAAGCTTTGGAGTATGTGAGGAGAATGGTAGAGGAAGGGATAACGCCAAACTCGGTTATGCTGACTGCAATACTTCCTGGTATTGGAGAAGTTTGGGGACATAAATTAGGCTGAGAAATTCATGCTTACTTGTTGAAGACGAAAAGTTATTTGAGGCAAATTTTCATTCAATCTACATTGATTGACATGTATTGTAAGTGTGAGGACATGCGATCGGGGAGGCAAGTGTTTTATTCATCAATGGAGAGGAATGCTATTTGTTGGACTGCTTTGATATCAGGTTATGCCTCAAATGGGAGGCTAGAGCAGGCTTTGAGATCAATAATTTGGATGCAGCAGGAAGGGTTTAACCTTGATATTGTCACAATTGCCACTGTTCTTCCAATTTGTGCAAAGTTGAGGGCTCTGACTCAAGGGAAGGAGGTTCATGCTTATGCTCTGAAGAATTGGTTCCTACCGAATGTATCTATTGTTTCCTGTTGGAGTATTCTTTAAAAATGTTTGATGGCATGGAACAGAGGAATGTGATCATGTGGACAGCGATGATTGATTCATATTAGAACATGGGCATCTAAATGAAGCACTTGGTGTGTTTAGATCAATGCAGTTTTCAAAGCACAGGCCAGATTCAGTTACAATAGCGATATTTAGTGTTTGTGGTGAACTAAAAAGTTTGATGCTTGGGAAGGAGGTTCATGGACAAGTCTTGAAGAAGAATTTTGAGTGTATCCATTTCGTCTCTACTGAAGTTGTGACATTGTATAGGACTTGCGGAGCAATTGATCATGCTAAGTCAGTTTTCAATGCAATCCCCATTAAGGGATCAATGACATGGACTGCAATTATAGAGGCATATGGATATAAAAATAGGTGTCAAGATGCAATAGCTCTTTTTGATCAAATGAGATCTGGTGGTTTTAATCCAAACCATTTCACTTTCAAAGTGGTTCTAGTTATTTGCGATCAAGCTGGATTAGTTGATGATGCTTGCCGGATAATTAATTTAATGCATCATAGATATAAAATAAAGGCATCCTGTAGACACCCCATTTTACAACTTGCATTTAACCAACAGGTAGATCTTCAGATTTGTGATACAAAACAAATTTTGATGCTCTAACGATCATAATGGTACGTCATGGGCTTTGGTCGGACAACTTGATCAAAAGTTATCATTCAAACAAT
Organism: Castanea sativa; assembly: GCF_040712315.1. NCBI lineage: Eukaryota > Viridiplantae > Streptophyta > Magnoliopsida > Fagales > Fagaceae > Castanea > Castanea sativa. The sequence continues at coordinate 49,640,122 of NC_134013.1, read as the reverse complement.
TTTCAATGATCATGGCTCTCTTACACGGTGGGCCCGATCATGTCCTATTTTAAACACTTGATTTTGATTGGTTCCCACAAGAATTAATTTAAAATTAATTAATTGTGATTTTTTATTGGATTTCATTTTACTTCATTTTTTAAAGAAATAATAAAAAAATTGTTAGGTTTTAAATCCTTGTAAACTAAATTATTTAACCTAATTAATTAACCAGTGAATACTTAGATTTATTATTCAGATCTAGGTTAATACAAAACAATCATATCATGCAAAGCAGTGGAAAATATAAAGAACACAACGATATGATGACCCAAGAAAACCAAACCCGTAAAAAACCTAGGGAGGATTTAACCTAGCTATCTTCAAGGTAAAATGCAAATCCACTATGAAAAAATTGAAATTTGTACAATAAGACTTAGACCACTAACTACCTATTGCTATATTAAGTAGAAAACTTACCACCACGACCCCATGATAGCTCCGAGTCCACAAACTACTTCTTTCATTGATCTGCAGCAACCATAAGTTATCATACTTGTGACTTTGAGACACCTCTCAAAGGTTTCAGATCTTCTTGAAAGTTCTTTATGCAGTAACTAAAGCAACCATCGTTTTGACGTGAATCCTGATCTTGATAGCTCTATGTGTGTGTATGAAGGTAAACACCTTTCAGATCTCACAAAAAATTTAACACACAACTCAACAAAAAGATTCTAAAGAGCTTTTGGGTACCAAACCCTAAATCTACGAAAGAAGCACATTCTTCTCTCTCTAAAAAACCTTTTAAAAACGTGTTAAGGGTTTTCTTTATATACTAGAAGAAGTAGATTTGAAACCTCAATTCTTAATAGGCTTGAACTGCTGTTTGGGCCGACTTAAAATTCTGTAGATACGTGTTTCAATCAGTCGAGCCTGTCTTTCAGTCGATCGAACCAGACAGATTTCAAATTATTCTTTCTACGGCTTGTATGTTCTTGAATCTTGACTTGTATCACCTTGAGCATTGTCTAATAATACCTATAGACTCTAAGATCTATATCTAGATAACTGTGTGTTTACGGTTTGCCAATTGTTCTAAATTTTTATAAACCTAACAATCTCTCCCTTTGACAATCTGTGACAAAACTTGCATACGAATGAAATGCTCAAATACAAGAACAACCCAATTACAATAAATTTCTCAATTACATCACAAATCCCAATTTAAGAATCCTAACCTAGAAGTTGCAAGAAGAGATAGAAGATCTTAATCAGAATGTACCTATCTTTCCTAAAACACTCAAAAGAACACATCAACGCATGTGTGGAAAGAAAGACATATAAACAATATGAATCAATAAAATAAAATAAAAAACAAAAGTAAATTCTAACTCTCCCCCTAAGTTAGATACCTCAAAAAATTTTATTTTCTCCCCCTTTCAAAAACAATTTCATCTTCCCCTAAATAAAACAGTTAAAAACCTTTTTCAAATTTCATCTATTTCTCCCATTTTTTGTCACGTATTGACAAAAACAACTCAAACAAAAGTAGATTGATAGTAAACATGAGAGAAAAAAGAGAACTAAGGAACCAAAAAATTCAAGCTCTATAGAAAATAGAGGCAACTCCCCCTATAAAGAGCAACAACTCCTCCTATGAACAACAAAGGTTAAAAACAAGCTCCTCCCCCTATAAAAATAGGAAAAACAAAACATGTTTTGGGAAAAATTTAGGAGGTTGGGAAAACTAAAAAGACACAAACCAAACTTTAAAAAAAAAATTGAGGATTTACTTGAAGAAAAATATTCTCTCTTTCAATATATGCAAGCTTGACACTATGTGACCCATAAACAGTTGTATGAGAAGAGAAAATATTTGCACATTGATTATTCATCATATCTCTTAAGAAAAATATTTTTTTGCAGTTCATACATAAAAAATAGCATATACTAAAATGTACAAAGGACTCAAAAATTAATCAATCAATTTTTAAATCAAGTTGAGTACCCAATTTAGCAAAGTGTATGCATATTATGTGCGAACAATGAGAGATATGATTGCAAAACTGCAAGATTGATACCAAAAAAAAAAAAAAATGCAATGCATGTGAATCTTAAACACAAATGATGCAAAAAAGAAATTTTGGTCAAAAATCTAAAAACTAAAAATTTTCCAGTTTCAATCGATCAAACATCAATCGAGTCAGGCAGAAAGCAATGATTAAACATCAAGGGATTTTCGATTAGTCAAAAATCACATTCGATCGATCGAAATTCTGAAAATTTGAATTTTTTTTGAAAAACTACAGAAGATTATGCAGAAACTACTCAAACCAAGGAATTTCATGAATGAAATGCATGAGAATGAGTTTAAATGTTTTTCAAAAATATGAGTTTTCAACCCAGAACTTGAAAACAAATTTTTTAATCAGCAAAAACATAATTTTTGCCAACTCTTAAACATATTTTGCATCAAACACCATAAAAAACATAATCTTGGATGGCTAAACTAGATTCATACACAATTTCATGTACAAAGTTTAGCAAAGAATAACTTGTGAAGTGTGTGCAACTAGTAACAACATGAGATACATGTGAGGCGATATATAGATAGTAATCAATCACAATTTTTACATTATTCATCACATAAATTTGAAAGTGACTATCTCCTTAAGAGTTACATCATATAACCACATCTTCTTGAAAACAAGCTTGCAATCATGCTTTTTTTTTTTCTTTTTTTTTTTGCCTTATCATATTTTTATGCATATTTTTCTTTTTCTACTTTTTCTTTTCTTTTAAAGGCAACACCTTATGATTTTTTATGTGCAAGTGCTACACTTTCTAAAGCACAAAAACTTTTTAGATGCATTAAAGTGTTCATGATTGGCTAGTAAACAGTGGTGAGAAGGTTATTTATGTCTTTCTCTTAGGATTTTTTAGTCCTTACAATCAAAGACATGTGACTTCAAAATTAAGATCATGTGATTAAAAACTATAAATAACTCACACACAACATGCACTACATAGCTGAAACTAGCAAAGCGCATAAAAATAAGCTCATCCAAGCTAAACAAGATACATAGTCATGAAATGCAAATTTCATAGACCAACCTCAACTACACATTTATGATGTGTTATACAAAAAAAATCTTTTTGGTTTTTCAAAATATTAATGACCGAAAACAAAAAGTACACATTACGCTAAATAAATAAAATGCAAAAGCAATGCATGATAGTGCTTAACTAAATTATAGAGGGCACACAATAAATAAGAAATATCAATTTCTTAACTAACTCATGAGTACATGTACAAACTAGTACATAGTCACACAAAATCAGAAATAGCTTAGCACTTATATAACACATGCTATTCAAGTTTCTCCACGATGTCAAGCATGTTCTAAATCAAGAGAGAGATATTATAACTCATGTAATCCTAAAAAAATAAAAATAGACACAAAATAAAATATTGTCTTTTTGAAAATTTTCAATGTTTTTGGATTTTTGAATAATCAAAGCAACCTAAGAAAATAATACAACCAAAAACTAAAAGTAAACATGTCCACAAATAATTGAAAGAATTAAATCAAGGACAAGTCAGCAACACGCACCTTAGAGAATCATTTCTTACCCATATAGCACAAGTCTTCAGCTTTGTAGGTGAAAATCTATGAAAAACAGAGTGTATTTGAGGGATTACAACAATCTTTTGAGAAAGACTAATATCCTGCAAATTCATTTCACAAGCCAACAAGCTCAAATTTTTCAAAAGAATATGAAACAATTTATATGGACTTATGGCAAGAGAAATATCATCATATATCCTAGATTGAAATACAAAATATTTCAATTTCAATTTATGACAATTGGAACGAATGTAACCAGAGACACTAAAAAAGTGACAAACAAGAACAAATTTAGGAACATCAGTATTCCTAATAGCAAATCTAGTCTCAGATTATGATTTTTGCCTCAACAACGAACAATTTGGTCTAATATGACCAACAACATCACAAAGGTGACATGTAGGCATAAAAGCAGATTTTTTTTTTAACACTACCAGTAGGTTTAGACTTAGGTTTAGAAACTTCAATGTCTACATCAAAACTTTTACCTTTGTCTAACCTAGCAAAATAAACATTTTCTTTATTATTCCTCTTGAAATAAGAGATATAAACTTTTTTACCTTTAAGCTTAAGAGAAACGGAAACACTTCTGTTATCAACAATAGGCTTGGCACTAGTCAACTTTTCAAGTTTAGTTTTAGACTCAACTAAGTCTTGTTCCAAGCTTTTCATCTTTTCATCTTGAGAGGAAATTTGATTTCTCAAAAATTCATTCTTTTTATTAGATTAATCTAATCTCACAATCAATTCCTCTTTTTCAAGATTAGCCAATTTTAACTCTTCTTTAAATTTCTTAACAATTTTCAAAGATTTAGATAATTACTTATGAAGAGTTTCACAAGCATCAAAAAGTTCAACAGAAACAATAGTTTCCTTTTTATTCAAATCATCACAAACATGAGCAGAAAGACACTTCAAATTATTCATGATAACAGGGATCAAGGATCAACTCTAGATATAATAACCTAATTCAAGAGCTAACCCATTCTAATACCACTTGTAAAGTTTTAGATCCCTGTAAACTAGATTGTTTAACCTAATTAATTAACTAAGTGAATACTTACGTTCATTATTCAGATGTAGGTTAAAACAAAACAATCATATCATGCAAATCAGTAGAAAATATAAAGAACACAATGATATGATGACGCAGAAAAACCAAGCTGGTAAAAAAACTAGAGAGGATTTAACCTAAATATTCTCAAGGTAAAAAGCAAATCCACTATGAAAGAATTGAAGTTTGTACAATAAGACTTAGACCACTAACATCCTATTGCTACCTTGAGTAGAAAACTTACTACCACGACCCCATGATAGCTCCAAGTTCACAAACTACTTCTTTCATTGATCTGCAGCAATCACAAATTCTCCTACTTATGACTTTGAGACATCTCTCAAAGGTTTCAAATCCTCTTGAAAGTTCTTTATGTAGCAACTAAAGCAACCATCAAGTTATTGATGTGAATCTTGATCTTGATAGCTTTATGTGTGTATGAAGGTAAACACCTCTCAGATCTCACGAAAAATTCAACACACAACTCAACAAAAAGACTCTAGAGAGCTTTTGAGTACAAAACCCTAGATCTACAAAAGAGGCACACTCTTCTCTCTTTGAAAAACCTTTTAAAAATGTGCTTAAGGTTTTCTTTATATACTAGAAGAAGTAGATCTGAACCCTTAATCCTTAATGGGCTTGAACTGCTATTTGGGCCGACTTAAAATTCTGCAAATACGTGTTTCAATCGGTCGAGCCTGTCTTACGATCAATCAAACCAGGAAGATTTTGAATTCTTCTTTTTGCAGCTTGTATGTTCTTAAATCTTAACTTGTATCACCTTGAGTATTGTCTAATAATACCTATAAACTCTAGGATCTATATCTAGACAAGTTTGTGTTCACAGTTCGCCAATTATTCTAAACTTTTAGAACCTAACAAAAATGGTTTCCTTTATGGCATTTTATCTGCTCTTTAAAAAAAATGGAGAGATAAAAAGATATGATCCATGAAAAAATTCAAAAAAAAAAAAACAGAAAAATGCTAAAAAAAACAATGTTATCATTCTTAGCAGCAACTTGAATCGCATTTTTGGCTAGGAAAACGTTGAAATTTGATTTTCTCTATTTCTGAAAACGTTGTAGAGAATTGAATTTCCTTTAAAAAAACTAATCCTGAATCAATTGGAATTTTGAGTAGAAAGTTATAGCCAAAATACGAAACAAGAGCAGAAGATAACACTAATTCAACATCATCTTCAATTTTCTTTCAAAATTTCAAATGGGGATCAACACCAAATCTGATCAAACTTATCTAATAGGCTTATCCCCTTCCTTAGCTTCAAAAGAAAGCTTTTGAAAACCAAGTTAGATATAGAAACAGATACATTCTATGAAAAATTTCAAAAAATAGAAAAATGCTCAAAAAAACATTACTATTTTCAGTAGCAATTTGAATCTCATTTTTGGTCTAGAAAATTTTGAAATTTGGTTTTCTCTATTTCTAGAAAAGTTGTAGAGAAATTGAATTTTCTTTTAGAAAACACCAATCTTGAATCAATTGGAATTTTGAGCAGAAAGTTAGAGCCAAAATACAAAACAGGTGCAAAAGATAACATAAGTTTAGCATCATCTTCAACTTCCTTTCAAAATTCAAATGAGGATCAACACCAAATCCATTCTAGCTCATTTAAACAGGTTTATCTCCTCCCTTACTTTGGTTGTAGTTTAGTGCTTCCTTGCTTTCTCTCTAGCCCTTTAAGTGATCACTTTCTTCTTTTAATTTATGCTCTATGCTGGTAAGTAGCTAATTATGTTCTTTAACTTTCTGCACATGCTTGAATAAAGGCTTACAAGTCATTATTTGTTTCTTTTATGATATGCTTGGATGAACATGCCTATATATCTCATTGATATTCCTTTTTATGATGAACAGTTCTAGGCTAATGTGCAGCTTTCTCTTAAATGCTTAGATGAGGATGTCTAGGTAGTTTTTTTACTTTTTTTAAATGCTTAAACGAACATATCTAAGTATTTTGATTTTCTCTAGATGAACATGTCTAGAGAAATAGCATGGCAATTCTCTGTTTTCCTTCACATGCTTGGATGAACACTTCTAAGTTATTATTTGCTTTTCATAACATGCTTAGATGAACATGTCTAGGTATAGTTGATTCTCTCTTTTTTGAATGCTTAGACGAATAGGTCTAATTAATATTATGGTCTTTGCTTAAATACTTGGATGAACATGTCTGGGTGATTTTCTTTGTTCTTCTGATGATTGCTTGGATGATTGGTAGGCCTAAAAGTAAATTTTCTTTTGCACTCATGTTGATGACAAATAACATGACGATTTTGTTTTCCTTCACATGCTTTAGATGAACATGTCTAGGTTAGGAATTCTTTGTTTACATTAATTTCTTGGATGAACATGCCATTACTTTCATGCTTTCTTTACATTTACATTGTTATCTAACAAATTTCACCTTTTGTTTCTCTTTACCAACAAATATTTGTTTACAATTCTTGCAAATTAACATATTTATATGATATATTGTTTATATTTGTTTAACATGACATGATATTGGTCACCTTAACCTAGGAGACCGGTTTTATTAGGTGAGATGGGTGCTTAATCCCTTCCCATCTCGTAAATTAGCCACCGAACCAAGATCAAGGGTTCTAGACTAGGCTCTTATGTATGCAATTTTACATTTTTTTTAGAATGTAACTAGGAAATAGGGCAATGTAATTTACTTTCTTAGATTGTATCTAAGATAAAAAAGTATTGTAAATTTTGTTACAAAATTGATGTAAATTGTCATATATATTAATACAACAGAAGCATTTTTTTTAATAGTGAAGGTTTTCTTATTTTTTTCTTTTAAATTAAATAAGTGGCAACTCCATGTAAACCCTAGATCTAGAAGGGAGTACATTTTACAGTGAATTCGACATTTTGAGCATCACGATCCCACCTGTTCGCACGGGTTAGGCCCAGTTTGAGAAAAAAAAATTGGTGGACTGGGGTCGCAGACACTCACACATCCAAAGAACTTTACACTATCACCATTGGACTTCTCACCCAATTTGGTCGCGTTGAGGAAGCTCAAAGATTTGTACAAATGAGTTCATGGTGCACTCATATTGCTGCATTGAACCAATTTTCATAAATAGTTATTTATAAAATTTTGGCTCATGTTAAGTTAATGCTAAATGTCATTTTTAATAGTCTAGTTTTTTTCTGGTGATCATACGTCCTTTAGTAAGCCGAATTGATGTTTTTAAATGTTCCTGCAACGAAATTAAGTTTTGGAGTTGCATTTTTATTCAAAGTTCATTATTATTATGTTCCAACCATTATTCATTGTTTGTCAGTCAAGGAAACTAGTTTTCAAATTCAAATATAGCCTAAATATCTAAACTTACACGGATATGCGTCTAATGGCCCTAATCTGTTAGTATTAGTGTATTACCTAAACCAGACCTAAAGTTCTAAAACCTTAGTGGTTAGATGCTGGACCTGGTAAGATCCTTAACCGGATTCATTTCTGATGCACCTTGTTCTACGTCTTTCATACTATCCCCATTTATTACATAAGTAGTTTTGTTGTAATTTGCTAAAAATTAAATTTTGTTATAGCAGGACTTTGTTGCTTGCTAGTGAGATCATTGTTTTTAAAACCTGAATAGATTGAGTGGTTAGTCGACTGATCCAAAAAAAAAAAGACTAATTGAAGAAAAGGATTGGTTTGTTCGTCCTTTCAATGTCAATTAGTCTAAGTTATGCATTTTTTCATTCGTTTTGATTACCTTCAGTCAAAACCTAGGTTGAATTTTTTGTCCATCCTTCAAAAGTCTGATTCTCGTCTTGTTTGCACTTGTTGCTTTTTGACTGTCACTAGGGATGCTCGAACTTTATTCATTTCATGGAAAATAAGAATATTTACAAGTAATAATTCAATTATTAATAATTTGAATTTTTGAATTTTTTATGTTTTTTATATCACACAATCAAATGATTTTGTTCTGAAACAACTGTAATTGGTTTGGTGCCTTTGGTTTCTTTGTGCTTTCATCCTTCCAATTAGATAAAGGTCTATTATTTTTCTTATACTATTTAATTCCAATAATGTAGATGCTGGATTTTCAATATTTGCATGAGGAAATGTTTAAACCTGTTGTTGTGTCCTCCTGTGAACATGTTTCAAATAGGCTAGTCTTACATTCTATTTTTTATTTTTATTCTTTATGTACCTTATACATGGTTCTAGTAGGTGAGGTCGTGTATCTGTGGTTTACTCCCCAGGGTTGGGTTCAAAGGGCCTTGCCTTGGTGAGGTCTTAGGTCATTAAAAAAAAATAAAAATGAAAAATTTACTTAAAGTTTCTCTCAATTTTGGGCACAGGAAGTATGTTTCCATTTGGAGTTGCTTGGTGATGGGGAGATGTGCAATAAGATCAAAGGAGATTGTTTAGTAGAGATCACGTTGATTAATGAGTCAACTTGCAAGGAATAGCTAAATTTCCTGCAAGTCTTTGTTATACTTATGCAAGCTGATAGTTCTTTTCATGTATTTAAGCTTGGCTGTTTGTTGCTATTTTAATTTTGTTATCTTTCCTTACATTATATTTTGCACCAGTGTTGTTAATTTGAAATTAATTTTGAATGATTTATCCCAAACATCAGCTGATGCAAAGTCATTTCAAAATATTTATTGTAGAGTCTGGGATTGTTGATAAGTTTTGCCTTTGATCCAGTTGAATTAGAGTCTATAAGTGTTTCCACTCAATTGGGGACAGGGTTGCTTATCAACCACCTCTCCCAGAACCCTCAAAAGTGGGGAGCTTTGTGCACTGTGTAACCTTTTAAGTGTTCCACTCAATTAAACTAAATTCATTAGTTGCGTGTTAAATGTTGCGGAATAATGACCTGGATGTTATGCCCTAAAAATGTATCAGTGTTTGTGTTATAGTTTTTAATTGATTTATTTTTATTTCTTATGTGTTACTATTATATATATTTGATAAGTTAGTATTGTGAATATATGTTTCATATTCTTTCTGGTGTTATACAAACATCGGACTTGGTAGCTACTTTGGAATAGTGTAGTTCGGTTAGCATGTTAACCAACCTAAGGATGTTGTTGATATTTGTCTAGGTGTTTCATTGTCCATTGACTAGGAGATAGGCAACTTGGATTGCTGTGTAGTAGAATGCAGCATCATGGTTTAGTGATTGTGAAATCTACACTCTTTAGTGAACAAAATAGATGCTTATTAACATAATCCTTCACAAACAGTCCTACGTTTATTCTTAATTTATAAATCACCCAGATCCAAGGAGATCTAATTTTAATTTGTAATCAAATTTAGTGCTATGCTGATCTTGGATGTTCCAAATTAGGACAATGTTCTGAAGGCAAGGTGAGTAGGATTACTAAAGCTATTTCCTAGATATCCCTGCTACTCTTCCAGATGTAGGGGAATTGAAGATCATAAATAGTATTAGTGTATTACCATTAATTCTAATGGTGGTAGTTACTCCCGCCGCTTTTGCCATTTCTTTCATTTCATGATCATTTTCTTTATTGATTTTCAGATTATGAAGAAATGAAATGATGCAGAAATGTATTTGGCATTACATAGAATTTTTGTAAAGCATCCGCTACATGATATAATAAAATGTCTAGGTTTGTTGTTGTTGTTCTTTTTTTTTTTTTCCAAAATTAGAAATAAGAGCTTTCATAAAAATTATAAAAAAGAAATAAGAACCAATGAATAATTGAAAACAACCCAGAAAATGATAAATACCTATTTTTGAGATGCAATAGTTATTTCAATCTTAGTTTAAACTTTGTCAATATTGGTGTTTTTTTTTTTTTTTTTGGCTATAGTTTTAAACTTGTTTTACTAATAACTAGGCAGGGATGTTTAGGAATGGCAACGGGTCGGGTTCGAGCCGGGTTTTTTCATACCCGTACTCGACCTGTGGGTCAGGACTCGTGGCTTTTTATTAAACGGATTTTTTCCCAGAGCCCAGACCACCTCGCCAAGCCCCACGGGCTCCACGGGCCCCGCCCGATCAATTAAAAAAAATGCAAAACATGTAACCCAAAAAATAGAAACTACATAAAAACCAAAACAAATGGTAATCAACCAAAATGCTCTGAATAGAAATGGCAATCAAACAAACAGCACACATTCATCATCCATTACAACTACAAGCAAAGCTATTTCTTCATTTCCTTTTCTTTAAAAATTTGTGTTCAAAGCATAAATTATCAAATTATTAGATACTTATATAATCAGAACTCTTCCACAAACACCAAAAATGAACCAAATCAAAGGCAGAATCAGCATAACCCAACCCAAGTTTGATCACCAAAACCCATCAACTAAATAACCAAACAAACAAAACCAAAAGGTAAAAATACAAAATGGGTTTCACATATTTTAATCAAAAAAAAATTATAAGAGACCCAACAATGAAGCCAATGATCAAACACAAATCCGAAGGTCCCCAAATCATTTCAATGATCTTCTCCGCAAATCCAAATCCAACCTAGATATCAAACTGGGTGAAATCGGAGAGCTTTGGATTTTCATCTTCGTCTTCTTCGGTAAAGAGAGTGAGACCGAGAGGCTGAGATCATGAGAGAGGGGCGGCTGACGAAGTGAGACATGAGAGGAGAGTGAGTGAGAGTGGGAGAGGAGAGTAAGTCATTTTGTAAGGCGGCGTGGCTGAGGTGTGGCTGGGTGCTGAGGCGTGGCTGCGTGCTGAGGCGTGAGGGCATGATGACTGATAAGGCATGGCTGAGGAGTGAGGCATGGCTGCGTGGCTAAGGCACTAAGACGTGATGAGGAAGTGTAATTGTGACCGAGGCAGTGAAGCGTGAGGGAATGAGATGAGAGGCGGCTGGGCTGGCTTAGAGAGTACTGAGTAGTGACTTAGGTTAGGGTTTGCAAAGTAGAATGATGTGTTTGTGTGTGTGCACGCGTGCATATATATATATATATATATATATATATATATATATATATATATATATATATATATATATATATATATATATAAGGGGGGGTTTTAAGTAATCTCACATAACTGGGTATTTTTCTGGGCTGGGTTTCGGGTTTTTTATAAAATCCGGACCCGACCCGAGTTCCTTTAAATTCTTCACCAATGAATGTTGCAAGAGCTTCAAGTTCATCTCTTAATGGAACTAAACTATCATTTGATGCCATCCAAGCAAAGGTCAGTGTTTTTGTTGATTGCTCATGTTCCCTTTTTCAGCTTCTATTTCCATTGAAAATAGGAAATCCATCTAGTTCATAAAACTTCCAAACCTACAAGGAATGTAAACAAATTAAGGATATTGGCAAGCTATCTGATAACCAAGCAGACAGTAACTTTCCAAACTTCATTTACAATGAGCAACTATAATTTATCCGTAACATATGAGCTCATACTTTCATAAAATTGTTGGCTTTGTATTATTTGTGTTTTTTTGGTTTCACCAACAATGTTTCTGGTTGCACCAATAAAGGATTAAAATGGCCTGTGAAGAACGGAAGATCTATTCATTTTTGGAGGGATTTCTGGCTCTATTCGGACCTTTTGAGACAACAAGTAGCAGGCCCCCTCACAGCCAGAGGAAAAGCTTAGTGTTGGAGATGTTCTCAACTCTTATATAAGCTTAGATAATGGGCTACCTTTGATATTCCTGATAATATTATGCGGCAGATTAAAGCCACACCTATGGCCAGTGATTCTAATTTGGGCTTTCTCTATTAATATTTCTGGTTTTGGAATTTTAGAGAAGAATTGCAGGCAGACTGGCCGTTTGGTGTGATACTCAAAAATACTAATATATACTTGGTTCAGATAGCTTCTTTCTCACAATAGTTAGCTTCACTATGTTACAACCATTATTCAGAGCTAAGCTATCACAAACTGCTAGTTTTCCAAATCACATGTGACCATCCAGCTTGGACTTTATATGACAGAGACCCATAATTTATCTTCCAAATGGGCGATTGTCATGTGTCGCAACAAAAAAAAAAAGGGCCCTGAACAGCTATGAAATGAAAGTAGGGAAAAATGGAATTAGTTTGATGCTGTTATAAAATGATAGAAAGTTTGTTTGCAATTGGTGATACTATGTGGGAAGGGGAGGAGGTGCCAGTTGAGCTTGAGCTCATTGAATTGACAAGTCTTTGTACGTATTTGGGCTTAAATCTAAATTTTGAGAAAAGGTCAATGATGTTTAGACTTTAAAGTCAGTGGTCAAAATCTCTGACAAACTCCAGACCTGGAAGGCCAAGCTTTTAATCAGGCTGGTAAATTAACTCTGGATTGAGATCCCATGCAATACCTAGGGTATTGCACGGTGTGCAATAGCACAAATCTCAATCCTTCATTTAATCTAATGACTCAAAACTTTGACACCTCACCCATCTAGGTTGCCAATCCGTGTCTCACTTCTGTTTTTATTTTAGCTCCCCAAAATTTCACTAAAAATCTCTCCTCTCTCTCACTTCAACTAGGTTCTCTCCCTCACTCTCCCTAACGCTCCACTCTCTTAACCCCGATTGCGCCTCCACCAGACTCTCCACCTCAACCCCGCCCTGACTGCGCCTCCACCAGACTCTCCACCTCAACCCCATTGTCACCGCTTCTCGCATACCCAACTCAGACCCATAAGCAAAAACAAAGAAAAAACAGTAAACAATAACTCACCATCTAAGATCCCGACCCTCACACACTCGCACCCTTTTTAGACCCAGATCAGAGAGAGGGTAAGGGTTGGGGATTGGAGAGAATCAGGTGTTTAAGTGAGAATTTGATGCTTTTTAGACCCAGATCAGAGAAAGTAAGGGTTAGGGTTTGGATAGAATCGGGTAAGAGAGAAGTTGATGCTCAATCTCCATGGCTACTGCTAGCAGCCATCGTGTTCTGCTCCACCAATTCCGGCCATGGTTCTGGTAAAGTTCCTCTATTTCTCTCTTTGATTTTTCCTTCTTTTAATTTTCTCAACAAAAAAGAAGATTTTTAAATTTTTAGTATTGTATTAGGATTTCGTTTTCTTTTCATAAAGAAATTGAATTCCCTGTTGTACTTGGGAAAAAAATAATGTGGAATTTGTGTTATTGTATACAGATTGTGTTCATGTGAAAAGACAACAAAAATAACAGAATCTGTATGTATAAATGGTGGTTTACCTACTTGTTTTCCTTTTAAATAAACAAGCATTTATTTTTTGTCATTTTTCACCATGAGAGGACTAAATCCCAAACTTTTACGAAGTTTCACTTTGCTGATCTAAAGTTGTTATATATTCATCATAATCTTTAAGTTGATGAATGCGTTTTTCCATTATCAAACTAATTCATGAATTTTCCTAATTTATGTTCCAAGTTTTTCTTGATTAGCTATAAACCAAAAATTACTTCAAATAATGATTTTTTTAATTGCTTAATAGTGAGCGAGTATTTGCTCTAGCAGACCTTTGAAATGAATTCCTCAAAAGTTAGGATTTTTTTTTTCTCCAAATTGGAGTATCTCTTGATCTGTTTTCATTTGAGGGTTTTTTTTTTTCATGTGTATGATAGTATGATAAGTTTAATTGTTTATACTATAGCTGCTTGTTTAATGTAAGAATGAATTTATCTTAGCATTTAAATGGTTATATTTTGAATCGTAATTCATGAAAATAGGTATAAAGATTTGGATTAGTTGCATGGCTTGCAACTTCATTGTGGATATATGATATCTTGCTTTTGATAAACATATATGGAAGGAGAAAGATGGAGAAATATAACAAAGTTCCTCTGTCTCTCTCTTTGATTTTTCCTTCCTTGGTTTGATTTCTTGTTTTTGTCCATTGGTGCTCCCTATTGTTTTTGTCTAGCACAGAAGCTTTAAACAATTAAGCATGCTGTGAATTTAATTGGCTTATCTTGAAATAAAATTCATGCCAAAAAATTTTCACCTGCATTTGCCACTAAATACCTTGGGCCTCTTTTCAGATTCTTTCAGTGGCAACCTTTATTAGAGCGTAATTTTGCTTTGATGCCCTTTTTTAATCTTTGCTTCTCCTTAATGCAAAATGCATATGTTATTTTCTGATTGCCTCATTAAAATTGGGCTGTGCACCTAACATATTATGTCATTGATTATGAACATTTAGACTATATGATCTGCTTTGTATTTCACTTTTAATGTTGGTCCCTTAGCTGAGTTCTTAAGATGGAAATTCCCAAGCTAAACCCTCAACAAACTTACATATTTAGTAGTAAATAGTGATAGTGATCTTATGGCTTCACTTGTGCTTGCTGTTAATTGGAAATTTTGATTTATGTTTATCATTGAAATCACGCTTTGTTCTTTTGTCAGGTTGAATGGCATGATTAAAGGAATGCTTTTCTTGATGTCAAAAAAAAAAGAAAAAAAAAAGGAATGCTATTCTTCGTTTGATCACCAAGAGCGAGAAATGGCATCTGCTGGAGGGATTAGTGCTAAGTTTAGATTGTTTTATGTTAGTGAAGAATACATGTTCTCACACTTGTATAAGTTCTACCATTAAGAAGAAGTATTGTACAACTATATATATATATATGGATACCTAAGCTTTAGCCACTTGTATAATTCAAAAATTGTTTTGAATGGAAGTATTTTGCTTGGGTATAATCTTATTTATTACACTTGGGCTTCAACTTGCATCCTTACAGAATTTGTGAGTGCAAATTTTAGGTTCTTTTTGAGTGAAATAAATCATTGCCCATGACTGTGTTTTTAATTAGGGCTCTTGTTCTAATAGTCTTGTAATCAAAGTATACATTTCAATAAAGTTTTGTTCATTATTGGATCAAACTCTTGCATCAATTCATGACCGTATAGGCAACATCAAAATTTTTCAATATGAAGCATTACAAGAAATTAGAAATAAAAAGGCACACAATCAATTACATTGTATTACACACTCAAACCAATATCAAGAAAAAAATAACTAAATTTTGTTACATTTTTCTTGGTTTGTACTCTAAATCCTTGTAAAAGTTTTTGTAAATGAACAATGAAACTACCTAGTGTCAAAATAGAAAATACATTTAATGTTTCAGTTATACTGAAAAAATTAGCCTATTGCCAACAAGATATAGCTTCACTACATCATGGAGTGCTTGTAATAGGTTCTATGTTATGACTGGGTTTAATTTCTAACTGAATGGATAGTTATTTGGTCGTATTCAAGATGACCGGTCCCCTGAATAAGAGAATAGAGAGGGAAATTGGGATAATAATTCTCTGCTGCTTTATTAATTGCATTCTACGTTAAATACAAGCCTTAGGAATTCAAATAATAAATAAATAACCATAGATACTCCTATGAATATTCAAAATACTAACAGATAATCCTAAAGCAATTAACCCACCAAAACAAAGCAATTAAATGGTAATAGCTTAGTCCAATCCACTTAGAATTACTCAAATGTTCAATCTTGAGCAACGTCCCCAATACCCATATTCGACATATAGAGATATGCAATCAATTGCTTTGAAATAAAATTAATGAAAGAAAAAGAGAGGAAACAAAACAAACCAAGAGCATGCAAATAGAGGAGGGTAGTAATATGCAATTATCAAGCATTTAGAATAAAAACAAAATACTTATTCAAATGGGTTTCACTGAAAAAGGGAAAAAAAATAACGTGAGTGAAATTAGGGTTTTGTTTTGACGGAGAAAGAGCAAGCAAGAGAGAAGAAGCAGGAGCAATTCCTCAGACTAACACAATACCATACACTTAAAAAAGAATCTTACCTATCAGTCCTGTCCCTTCTCCTACGAAGGAGCTTCTCATTATCTTCTTCAGCAACCTTGAGTTCGGTGAGCTCGTTGATGGTGAGAGGAGGGCGGAGCCCAAGGCAACGGCGGTGTCAATGAGATGAGCGAGGGGAGAAGGGAGAAAGCGAGATCGGCGTTTAAGGGGACAAAGGGAGAAAGGAGATCGGCGGCGGCGTCGGCGTCCGCATCAGTTTTGAGGGGAAGGGAGGGTTAGGATGGGTTTGTGAGGGGAAGGGTCGTTGGGAGGCGAAGGGTCGGGAGGCGAACTGTCGGAAGGCAAAGGGTCGGCGGCTGATGTTTGGGTTTGTGAGAGAAAGGAAGAAAGAAGTGGGAAGTGGGAAGTGAGAAAATAGTTTGTGTTTGGGAGGGAAGTGACCAAAAAAGAAGTGGGAAAATATATTTGCTGAAATGGGTATAAGGGAATCAGAAACCCCTTTAGCGACGAAGCTCAATTTCGTCACTAAAGAACCCAAATTTTGTTAAGATTTTTAGAGAGGAAATTAAGATTTCGTCGCTATAGTATACTTTTAGCAACAAATTGTGATTTTGTTGCTAAAACAATTAAATGAAAAACCATGATTATTTTTAGTGACGATTATTTTCCATCGCTAATTCTTCCTTATAGAGATGAAATGATTTTCGTCGCTAATGCTATCCATAGCAATACACACAATGACGAAATATTTCGTCACTAAAAATTTCAACTTTTAGCGACGAAATATTTCGTTACTATAGATTAACTAAGTTCCCGCCAAAGTTTTTCCTTCTAGCGCCCATTTTTCAAATCACAATAGCGATGAAAATTATTTTTCGTCACTAAATGTTATAATTTTTTTCATTATTAGTGACGAAATTCATATTTCGTCGCTAAATCTGTATTTTTAGTGACGAAAAATATTTCCTCACTAATTTTCGTCACTAAAAATACATTTTGTTGTAGTGTTCTTAGAAACTCAAATACAAGTACCAAATCAGGTATAACTTTATCTAAATAACATAATTCAAATATGTATGCAACAGCAACTCCATAGTAATCCAAATACGAATTTCAAATGCAATAGCTATCCACCCACGGCAATAGCTATCCACAATGTCAAGTCCTCCACATAATCTTCTCCCTTTCAGCAATGCACTTCTTTCTTCAATCATCACATTCTACTTCAAAAAAATTCAGTAACAAGTTACAACTGAAGGCCATCTTTGATAGAGCTACTATTTTCCTGGCAGAGAACCAACACTTCATATTCTTAGCAATTTTTATGTCAAGCTTTTCTTTATGTATCACTGTCATGTAATGTGTCTTAGCTGCTATGCTCTTTTCTAAATGTGTCTTAGATCATGGAATGCTTCAAAAAATTTTATCCTGTTAACAAGAAAACAAGAGACATATAGCTATTAATCCATCTAAGCTTTGGCCACAATAAGTGGGGAAAAATGCATAAAACAAACTCTTGTTCATAAGCTCAATTGTGCCTAAATTTAAATGCAATTTCTGCTTTATTGTATAGATCAGTACCATATTTGTATAACTTAGAAATGCCCAATTAGAATTAGAGTTCATAAATCAGTAACATATCTGTATAACATTGAAATGCCCAAGAATTGAAGTTCATCTAGAAACATTTGAAGATTTATTAAAAGAAAAAACACATCACCAAATTTTCAAACATTCTTTTGAACCAAAAACCCAGAATATTTGAGGGAGGCCTTAACATATAAAAATCTAAATTGACTACTTAAAATTTGGGCTAAACTTGTTAAGTATGATTGGTAACAATTCAAGCAAGCAAAAAATTTTCCCCTCAAGTTAGCCTATCAAGAGCCACAGTTTATACCTTCAAAATGAACTACAACACGCAAAATGCCCATCTGCAATTTAGGAAAATAGCAGGTACCTAAGAAAAATTAGGACAAAGAGAGAAATTTCATAATGATTTTTTTAGCATAGACCAAGCAACACAATTACTTTACTGATGTCAAAGACAACAACACACAACAACTACAAGCAGGCCACTTTTCCTTCAATCACAGCACATTTGGCTGTACCCAAAAACCTCCATTGTTTTATGCAAAAGGAAACCTAGTCACTAATAAAAACTGAAACAAAATAGGGGTTTTGGTCATTTCTAAAAAGCAAATAAAAAGAGAAGAGACAATATAGAGAAAAAGAGGGGTACTAGCGGCCACCAATGGTGTAAAAACCGTCTATATGCACCGCCATCGGCAGTAGTGTGGTTGCAAGAAGAAGCTCGGCCAAGTGTGAGCTTTAAAGAACAATTTTTTTTATTTTTTTGAGAAAATTAAAAGAACGAAAAATCAAAGAGAGAGACAGAGGAACTTTACCAAAACCACCACCGAAATTGGTGGAGCGGAACACGGTGGCTGCTACCTGTAGCTATGGATATTGAGCATGAACTTCTCTCTTTCCCGATTTTCTCCAAACCGAAACCCTAACCTTCTCTGATTTAGGTCTAGACCAAATCGGCAAGGCTGGCTCACCGCAACCACCACCTCCGATGGTGGCTTCTTCTCTCCTTCGACCAAAATCTCTTTCTTTGTCTCTCAATCTCATTTCCCTCCATAGATCAAACCTGAAAGATCATCAACTTCTCTCTTTCCCGATTTTCTCCAAACCCAAACCCTAACCTTCTCTAATTTGGCTCTGAAAAGCATCAATGTCTCTCTCTACACCCGATTCTCTCCAAACCCCAACCCTTTCTCTCTAATCTGGTCTAAAAAGGATACGAGTGTTTGGGTGTTGGGATCTTAGATAGTGAGCTAATGTTTTTTCTTTGTTTTTGCTGATGGGTTTGAGTTGGGTATGGTAGAAGTGGAGACGACAGGTTGACAAAAAGGCAGAGAGCGTGGAGGTTGAGAGATTTTTAGTGAAATTTTGGGAAGCTGAAATGAAAACAAAAGTGAGACACAGATTGCCAACCTGGACGGGTGAGGTGTCAAAGTTTTGAGTCATTAGATTAAATGAAGGGTTGAGATTTGTGCTATTGCACCTAGTATTGCACGGGATCTCAATCCGTTAACTCTAATTAAATATGTGCTTAATTCCATCCCCTTTTCCTCTTGTCTTGGTTCTAAACTCTTGATAGGAAAATCTGTGAATTCTGGCAGTAAAAGGAAAACTTACTTTTTGAGTTGGAAAACTCTATGCTTGCCTAGGGTGTTGGAGCACTGCTATTGTGAACAGAGCTATTTCTATGCGTGGTTTTATGATTCCAAAATTTCTTGCTATATTGTATCAAAATAAAAAAATAAATTCCTTGCTATATGAAACACTTAGGGCCTGTCTGGTAGTGCGTTGAAAAGCCTCCTAAAGGTTGCAGAAGGTTTTTTATCCTTCTCAAAAAAAAAAAAAAAAAGTTGCAGAAGGTTTTTTAACGTTCATTCTTCCTCCTACTATTTCAGTTTTTCAAAATAAAAAAACAATGGAGAGACAAAAATGTCCATTTTTGAAAATGACTCCTGATGGCCCACCCAAGTCCCATCTCTAAAGTGACATCCAATGTCATTTTCTCAATTTCTCTGTGTCTCGCGGACTCAGACACTCTCTCACCCTAACTCCCTTAGTCTCAATTCTCTTTTTTCTCTCTAAGCCAAGCTTAAATCAACACCGTGTTTCTGCCATTATTGCTTGTGAGTTTCTCTCTTTCTCTCATTTATTCCTCTCTTTTGATGAACTTCTAACCATAGCTCTGTGCAAATTAACGGTCCACAGCTCTCCAAGAACCATCACTGAACACTGAAATCCAGAACTCGCGACTCAGTGATGGTAATTTTATTTGTTTTATTTGTTCAGCGTTATGCTACCTATTGGATTTGTGAATTTGTGATAAGAATTATGATGATGTTTTGCTTTTCTTTTCTTTTTCTTTTTTCCTTTTTTTTTTTTATATTAATGCTTAAGAATTGATTGTTGAATGTTGATTGGTAGTAGGAGTATTCAACTTTGTTACAATAGCAACCACATTTGAAATAAATAGATTGAGAAAAATATAAACTATTGTTATTTTGCCCTTGCAGATTGAACAGAGTTTATTCTTGTTATGCTTTGGAATTTTTTTTTTTTTTTTTTTGAGAGAGTTATGCTTTGGAATCTTGCATTACTAGCAAGGGGGCATTGTATATTTTGTGCCCTTATGGCCTGTTTGGATGTTTAAAAAAGGATTGGGAGTAGAGTAGAGAGAGGGGGAGTAATTCAATTACCTTGTTTGGAAGTTTTTTAAGGAAGGATGGGAGGAATTTGAAGGGGTTTGGAGGGATTTCAACTTCCTCTAACCCCTCATTTTTAATTCCTTTAAATTGGAAAGATTTGGAAGGAGAGTGGAGTAGATAAATTATTGACCAAATGAATTTTTCGATTTACTCTTTCTAAATTAACAAAATTACAAACCTATTATATAAATAATTTTTTTTGTTATTTGAGAAAATTTTTTGAGGTGAATGAAAAAAAAAAATTTCTCAAACTTCAAATTTCATTTCCAAAAAGTTCTCTCCGCAAGCTAAGCACAAATTTGTGACAATGGAAACGAAAGCGGCGGTGAGATTCACATTAGGGAAGCAATTGTCGATGGCGCCGGAGAGGCACGACGCCATGGTGGCGGTGGTGATGGAGGAGACTGATAACGTGGAGAGACCAATCGATCCAAAAGTGAGGCTGATGTACTCGACGAACGAAGGCAACCTGGACGGGATCAAAGAGCTATTGGATTCTAGCGTCAATGTCAACTTCAAGGACAACGACGGCCGCACAGCACTCCACGGCAGTGAATGAGATGAGGCAATGATGTTTAAGGAGATGAGAGTTGAGTTAGAGCTACGGCTCTACGAGCTGCTGCTGCCGCCACTATAGCCATTACTTTGATGAGAGAGAGAGAGAGTGAGACAGACCAAGCAGATCGGAAATGGAGACAGAGCACAGCATATATGAATGAATATACTTTATTTTGTTTTTTTTTTTTTTTTTATTTATGCTTATCCAAAAAAAAAAAATTCACTAACATATTCTAATTTTTATTTTTATTATAATTTTTTTTGAGGTAATAAATATTTTTGTTTTTGAAAGCAGGTAATAAAAATTATTTTATAATAGTTAATAGTAGTTTTATACTTTTATTAGTTGTATTTAATGGAATGAGAATATTGATTAAATAATTATTTAATCTAACAAATTAATCATAGACCAATGTTGCAAGTCCATTTTCAAATAAGGGTAAATTTGTCTATTTAATCATTTCTTCTCCTCTCCATCCTAATTTTTAAAACATCCAAACAAGGAGGAAGAGCTAATTACTCCCTTCTATCTTACTAATTTTAAAAACATCCAAACAAGGTGGAGGGTAATCATTCCCCTTTACTCTCCTTCCCACTACTCTCCTCCCCTTTACTCTCCTCCCTCTCTAAACTTCCAAACAGGCCATTAAAGTTTTTGATTGGAGTCAGAAAGACCCAATATTTATTTCAGCTCTTTTGAAAAATGAAGCATCAAAATTTGATAGACCTTGTATGCTTCCATTCACCTCCTTATCCACTTATAAGTGATTAGATAATGTGAAACTTGCATTCTTGACTTAAGTGAAATCAAGCACGGTTGCTGATTATCACGACAAGAAAGAATGGCTACTTGAAGGTAGTTTGGGTATGCCCTATTCCAAACACTTAGCAAATATGTGGTCACTTTTTAAATTATTATTATGTTCTAACTGGGTTACAGATCGATGTATATGTGAAGGTTGTTTGGGTATTAGGCTTTAACATATGAGAATAGTAACACTTTGAACAGATGGTGGTGTTATTTAAATTCATTATTGGTGACTGCTGGATTCATTTTAGTTTTAATTATTAAACATTGTAGTGATAGAAGCCACTTATGAGTTGTTGAAACAGACCATGGTTCCAAAATTCTAAAAAGTTAATTGAAATAGGTGTTGGATCATACGCTAGTAAATTCCAAAAAGTTAATTGAAACAGGTGTTGGATCATAAACTAGTAAATTCCAAAATGATCTCCAAGCTAGATCAACTTCTGTCTCAACAAGAGGTTTTTTTTCCTTACTTTATATGTCACAATGTGAAAAGAAATATTCCTAGAAGTGGTTTTGTTGTGGGAAGAAAATTAGAGTGGAATGATGAAGATATTATGATCTTAATAGTGTTTGGATTTCTTATACATTGCAATAGTTTTATGATTATTCTTACTTTTGTTGTGTCATTGCTTATCTTCAGGGTATATTATCATGGGAAAGCCAAGGTATGACATATTCCAAACTAGTGCTTAATTTGATGCAAGAGGCCGTGGGAAGACAGAAATATTATATTTTATTTGATTTTATGTGTCAAGGGTAATTTTGTAATTTAACAATTTCTGGTTTGGGCTATGCTAATTGTCAATTGGTTCTTACTCTAGTTTAGTTGGGCTTAGTAATAAAACCCCAAGAATGTAAGGTATTCTGTCAATGCCTGGTAGAAGATCAAAGAATAAAAGCTGGGGAGGGTCAGGTTTTGTTTGCATAGATTGAGAAGGCAAAAGGATCCTAGGGTGGCTGCCATATATAGTTGGGAACTCAGGACAAGGTGACAATCATCTGGATTTTAAAACTTGTTATTTTTCTAGTAAATCTGAAGTTGTGTCCTTGTTTAAGAATACATAGGCTTCCTAGAATACTTGAAGTCATGTATTAGCTTTTGCATATTCAATTTTATTCTTATCGTTATCTATATGTTTAGACAAGGATAACTGTATGATGAGTTGAGGTTATAGGAGGCAAAATCTTTTTCCAATGACCACATAACCTAATTATAATTTTTTTTTTATGGTTAGAAATAAAATTGTTTATTGTGGGTAACACCAATCTTATTTAACAGACTACATGCAAAAAATTCATGGCTAAAATCACCAATAGGGAAGCACAAGAACAAGTATGAATATATGAGGCAAGGGTACCTTATAATACAAACAGTAATATTTTGGTCAAATTGCATAGTTTGCACCATTAATCCCTACACTTCAGCTGATGAATGATTTTAGCCCTTAAAGTTTAAAGTAATCATTTTTAATCTCTTAGATAACATGACCAAATTAAAAACTAACACTTGATCACTCCACTAGAGCATTCTTAGCTTGCTCGACAAAATAGCATTTAGTAAAAAAATATAGCTAAACCCACTTTAAATCACAGTGCAATAGGCTCGACATTTTCCATTTTCCCCAGTTAAAGAGACTCCATTTTTTAATTGGAATGTGGAAATATGGTCTGGATTCATTTGATCACTCAACTCTTTTATGTAATTAAATCCCATAAAAAATAAATAAATAAAAAACCCTTCCAATTCACTTAGACGAATTACCCCTAGCAATAAATTCAAGTTTACTGTAGTTTTATTTCTTTATTTATTTCTATTTAGTTTTTTTGTGAATAAATTCACCTTGACGTGGCCTCCATAGAAACATCCCAGGCAATTTTTTTCTTTGTGGTTTTCTTGCTAGTATAAGAAGCGTTAGTTTGAATATGTTTAGCTCGAGCATATGGGGCGTTTTTACAGAACTAGCTACAAAACTCAAACTATATCATTAGTAAGCAAAGGTTTGAAACATATTTGGTTTCTAACAATTCGAGTCTATTGGACTCGATTTTCGGTTTATATTTCTCCATCGCAGCACTGGCTGAGCTGGACAGGAGGCCACGTAGGCACAAAAATCGAGTTCAATGAACTCGATTTCTATTTTCCACACTCACGGGGGCGCACGTGATCACTTTAGTAAATCGAGTCTACTAGACTCGATTTTTGGTCACGTGATCACTTAAGGTAAATCGAGTCTACTGGACTCGATTTTTGGGCACCATGGTTTTCGGGCACGTGGATGTAACTCGAGTCAAGGAGGCTCGATTTATTTGCTTCTAAAAATCGAGTCTCCTGAACTCGATTTCTGTGAATGGTCCCCAACCCATCCACGTGTCATGTGGGTCCCAACTGAGACCTTTTTCCCCCTTACCCGGCTCACTTATGCTCTCATTTCTCTTCTGCTCTCACAGCAGCACCACTCACACAACCCTCATCACTCACACAACCCTCATCACTCACACAACTTACTTCATCACTCACACAACAATCACACTCAACTTTCATCAACTCTCAAGTAATGTTTTTTATAATATTGATAATATTTTTTGTTAGTTAAATATAGTGGTTATTTGCTAGGTTATTTTTTTTAAGAAACAATTAGAACATATTAGGAAAATTTTTATTTTTTTGTTTGTTAGTGTAAATATTGTGATTAGTTTATTTGTTTGTGGGTAGTTTGTTAGTATATTGTGATTATTTGTTAGTTTTTTTTAATTATTATTATGATTAATTATTGGAAATACTTAGTACTAAATATTGTGATTAATGTTATTACAACATCTTTGGAATTTTTTTTTTGTTAGTGTAAATATTGTGATTAAATTATTTGCTAAGTTTTTTTTAGGAAATTAATATTGTGATTGTAAATTGGGAATTTTTAGTACCAAATATTGTGATTAATTATGTTATTACAACATATTGGGAATATTTGCTTATTTTTTGTTAGTGTAAATATTGTGATTAAATTATTTTGTAGGTTTTTAATAAAAATTAATATTGTGATTAATTATTGGGAATATTTAGTATTGGGGAAATATTTAGTACCAAATATTGTGATTATGCTAGGTTTTTATTCAAAATTAATATTGGGAATATTTAGTACTAAATATTGTGATTAATTGTTAGGAATATTTAGTACTTTTAGGTTTTTGTCATTGGTATGAAATGGATTATGAGTTTGATACCTAAGACACCCATTACAGTCTTTTTAGTATAAATTATTTCAAGATATAATTGTTTCAGATTTGTAACAAAGATTTCAATGGGTAACTAGTTGCTATAATATTTTTGTTTATCA
The DNA here is from genome assembly GCF_040712315.1 of Castanea sativa. Taxonomy (NCBI): domain Eukaryota; kingdom Viridiplantae; phylum Streptophyta; class Magnoliopsida; order Fagales; family Fagaceae; genus Castanea; species Castanea sativa. The sequence goes on along the minus strand of NC_134013.1, from coordinate 49,614,748 downwards.
TATCTTATTTGAATGGGTTTTGAAAGTCATGCCTCTAGAATGATTTGGATGTGAGTATATGCAAATTTGGTTGAGGTTAGTATTGTTGGCATGTCATACCCAAAGTTTTGTGATTGATGTTGATTGAGAGTTATAAATTTGTCACTAACACAATTGCACTTGATGATCTATAGATTGATAATGATCTATATAAATATATACTACAGTGGATCCCTTAGCAATGCCAACCCTTATGACGGATTTCCATTTCAAGGTCCGGGTATCCAGTGATGTTATATGATGATACGCCATAAGTTAAAGACCTTAAGTGATTTAAAGATAAAAATTATGGAAGAGCTGCAACTGAACCCTGCTTTGCATGACATACATATTACTTTCCGTTCTCCACATGAAGTCCTCAATCAATGCATTAATTACAGATATATGGCGATAACAGAAGACAAACATGTGAAGTTCATGTTTCACAAGATGCGTCAATGGGAACAAGTAGCAAATTTTGAGTTGTACGTCACTTTGGAGCCGCGTGCAGAAGTCGGCATAGAGGATATTATACAAACAACTACATCTCTACAGTTTGAAGTCCTAGATGATTAGTGCACCACGTTGGGAGGCTATACACCCCCTTTTCAAGAGACACCAAGAACAGTTGAGAGCGAACCTGGCAATAGATATGAAGATCAATTTTGTACACATCGAGGTGAATCCTCTACAGTTCCAGTAGTTGAAGATGAAGACGAACACTGTGTTGGGGAAGATCTTGACGATAGAGATGAGTACGAAGAGAGGATTGAGCGAGGTGACTTTGATAGGGGTGTTGATGACCATGAAATTACTCTCAATCCTAATGTTGATGGTATGGATGAATGTGATGAAGATGATGCAAACCCTACTGTTAGAGTTCAGCATGTTACAAATGCAACCCCCGTTTATGAACCTCCCGCCTTATCATTTTATGAAAATACTTGGGAAAATATGGTTGATCCTGAAGTTGGTGAGCAAGCATTTGCTTCTTCTTGGAATGCGGACATGAATTTTTGTACGGGGTTGATTTTTGCGAATAAAGAAGCGGTGAAACGTGCATTAACAATTTATGCCGCAAAGCATAACAGAAACTGTCTGACTAGTAGGTCGACCAAAAGTAGACTGTATGTGAAATGCATGGATGAGTCATGCAAGTGGTACGTTGGAGCAGTCATGAAGCCTAAACAAGGAACATGGATGGTCACATCTTATGGAGGTCCTCACAGTTGTATGACCCTTGGCATGGCTCTTGATGGTAAAATGATGGATTGTAATTTTCTTGCAGCAGAATTTGTTCCAATGTTGCGAGAAAATCACACGGCAACAATTCAACACCTTAGAGATTACATCAAAGGGAAGTATTATGAACATAAGCTTTCTTACTATAAGATATGGGATGCGAAACAAAGGGCTATTGCAAAGATATTCGGCGATTGGGAAGAGTCTTACGAAAGGCTGAAAAAGTTGTTGTTGGCATACTTGGATCAAGAAGCTGGCACCCGGTACTGGTATCTCACTGAACCGAGGGAGGAAGGTGTTACAATATTGCGATATGTATTTTGGGCTTTCGCTCCTTGCATTGAAGGATTCAGACATTGTAAACCAGTAATCAGTATTGATGGGACCCATTTGTATGGTAAATATCGAGGGGTGTTGATGATTGCAATGGCCACCGATGCCAACAACAAGGTTTTGCCTCTCGCCTTTGCTGTTGTGGACAAAGAGTCAGGGCCTAGTTGGAGGTGGTTTTTAGATTGCGTCAGGTTTGTACTGAGGGATGTGATAGCAAATAAGGACATATGCATAATTTCTGACCGACATAAGGGTATTCGAAACGCAATTGCAAACTGGCCTAGAGATGATCATGGACGAGTATGAGTATACCACAGATATTGCCTTCGACATGTTGCTAGCAACTTCAACATGCATTTTCAGGACGCCACTTTAAAGTCATTGGCCTTGAAAGCGGGGTATGCTACTCAGGAAGCTAAATTTGAGTTGTACATGCAACCTATCAAGGAAGCCGAGATCGAGGCCCTTAGGAAGAAATCAGCCACTGAACAACAGGTAAGTGAACCTGACCCATCCATCATGCCATACACATATCTAATGAAAGAGGATATAGAGAAGTGGACCCAGTTACGTGATGGTGGATACCGTTATGGGGCTATGACAACCAATGTCTCAGAGTGGTTCAATGGAGTACTCAAAGGTGCCCGTGGCCTGCCCATTGCTGCACTGGTTGAATTCACTTGGAGCAAACTTGTCGCGTATTTCCATGATCGACACAAAAAAATTACTCATGATCTCTTGGAGGGCAAGGTGTGGAGTAAATATGCCTTAGAAATCTTTGATGCAAATTTGAAAAAATCTAAAACACACCAAGTAAGGCCGTTTAATAATGTCCATGGTGTATATCAAGTAACGACTGCGTACAACATCCATAGCTCTGGAGGGGGACAACATAGTCATGAAGTAAACATATTGGCCAGAACATGTGGTTGTGGAAAGTGGCAAAATCGAAAGATCCCTTGTTCACATGCGATTACAGTTCTTCAGTACTTGGGGCAAGATGGAACTGCATATATTGACCCATGTTATAGTTTGGACAACGCCATTCGCACCTACTTACACCAATTTGTGGTGCCCAAGTCAGAGTCATTGTGGAGGGATGTGGAAGGTCCAAAGGCCTGACCCAGACCTGTTGCGGGCCAAAGGTCGACCTGTGAAGTCTAGGATACGGAATGAGATGGATGGGGTCCGGCGAAAACCGGGAAGCCGAAGGCCAGATTCTGACTTGAGGGAGATTCAACAAAAGCAGAGCTGTGGACTGTGTCATCAACATGGGCATAACCGTAGAAGATGTCCGCTTTCCCGTGGGGCTTCGACAAGCAATACTGACCCAACCTAGGTAAGTGATGCTTTTATATAAAATGTCATGATTATATCAATTATCCAAGTTACGTAGATTAGTACCGTTGTTTTGGCTGTTGGTATTTAACGACAATATTTAAATTTTTCTCAGGTATGCAGATACTCGATTTTGGAATGCCATTGTAGATGTAAATTGTGGTTCTCTTTATTGTGTATTCGAACTTACTACTGGGTTGTATCGGCACAATTATTATTTTCTTTTAGCACTGAATGCACTTGTAATCGAAGTATTCTGTATCCAATGTACCTATTTTCTTCCTCATCTGTATAGCTTTCGATTCTTTTACGACCTTATTTTCGTCAAGTCTTATCTGATTTTTACTCTGCATGACATTGTTCACTTATTGTTTATAATTTTTAGTCTTGTTAAGTTGATGGTGGCATTACTTGTGAGGAAGGAAAATAACCAATAAGGTGGTTTTCTAAAAGTTTTGCTTATTCTTTAGTTAACATACTGAATAGAGAGAGAAAAATATCGTGTTTCTGCACTACAGGGAAAAAAAAGTAAGAAAAATAAAGGAAGAAAAAAAAAAGGAAAAAAAATATAGTAAGCAAAAAAAAGGAAAAAAAAGTAAGCAAAGAATAAGGTAAGAAAAAAAAGGAAAAAAAAAGGTAAGAAAAAAAAGTACGCAAAAGAAAGGAAAAAAAAAGTAAGCAAAAGAAAGAAAAAAAAAAGGTAAGAAAAAAAAGTAAGCAAAAGAAAGGAAAAATAACAGCAAGAAAAAAAACGGAAAAACAAATCCAAGAAAAAAAAGGATACGAAAAAAAGTAAGAAGGAAAACAAAAAAAAAATGTAAAAAAAAAACGTAAAAATCGACTTCATAGGGATCGATTTTGTCCCAACTCTCTGCCTAAAATCTCTGGAGAAGAGTACTCAATGTAGAACTCGAGTCTATAGTACTCGAATTATAGCAACATAAATCGAGTTCAATGAACTCGATTTATAAGGCCACATAAATCAAGTTCAATGAACTCGATTTATAGGTTTTTAAAAAAAAAAAATTTGGGTGGTTTCCTGTCACAAGCCCTACGTGTCAACCTCACAAAATCATAGTACTAATAATTTTACTTTTGATAGAAGCATAAATGGAACACAAAAAGTAAAATAGATGATTTTTATTTAGCAAATTAGTATCATTGCGGTAAATCTCAACATAATTTAAAAGCTACAGAAAAATCCAACTACAAGCTATGCAATACACATACAAAGCATTTCACAAACTAGCATACGGATTATCAAGAGGTTATACGACCATAAATAAGATCTAGCTAAATCCAATCTATTTAAGCAAGGATGGAACAAAGTGACAGATTACATATCAAAAGCAATCAAATTATATAGCCAAAATGGATAGATGATACACAACTACACTATTGTTGCTTATAGTAGCCACTTTGGTAAGGAGGAGGGTATGGAGCTGGGATGGTGTAAGGAGGCCAAGGATGAGATCCAGATTGTTGTGCATGGGCATTGTAGTATGGATCTCGCCACCTCGGATAAGCAGGTTGGCCATACTCATGCCCAATAAGTGACTGCTGCTGTTGGGCCTGAGGATGTGGATATGGAACAGAAGTAGGTGGAACATGGTAAGGAGAAGGCACCTGTGGCGAGCTATAATCAGGTTGTGGTCAGCTATAATCAGCTTGTGGGGGACCATACCCAGGCATTGTAGGCTGCTCTGGTGGCTGATAGGAAGGTGCTTGTGGCTGAGGATCTGCTTGCTGTTGTGAATTGGATCTTTGATTCTGATGTCCTACTGAAGGGTAGTTGTTGTAAGCACTTGCATTTTTATTATCCTGGAAATTGAGGCCCGCCATTTGTCTTTGCACATCTTCAGTCATTTCCTGGCACTGGATGTTTCTGGTCATGACAAAATCGCTGCATTGCTGCTTTACATTTGTGATTGCATTTTGTTGAAAAAAGATAGCTCATTTATCCACTCTTTTTTATGTTAATTCTATTGAAAAAAGAAAATCTTGCAAACACATGATGTATATACAAGTTACAAACATTCCTAAAGAATTAGGAAGAGAGTCCAACAAAAAATAGTCCTCTAAAAGAAATAGTCTATATAATCTATAATGGAATGCTCATCCCTAGTTCCAAGAGTAAAGAACTACTCATACAACACTCTGACTTTCAAAGGAAAAATGCAGCATGAATTCTAAAATAGGCCAGGTGGTTGGGGAAGATGGAAAAATGCAGCATGAATTCAGGGCAGGTATGGGTTTAATACCTCCCTGCCTCAGTTACAGAATTCTCTAGCATAGTTAAGTAATTTCTAAAAAATGCAGCAATTCCCTATCATAGTTAAGTAATTTCTAAAATATGCAGCAATTCCCTAGCATAGTTAAGTAATTTCTAAAAAAATTAATATACGTAGATATCTTATTAATTCCTTTGAAGATGTACCCTACTGCACCATTCCTCTCATATTCCAGGGTTCTTTTTCTCTTGCCTGCTTTCTTTCTTAGGATATTTACCTAAAAGATTAGATTGCAATATCAATGAGAAATTTGATAACAAAGGATTTCTTAATTCTGAAGTAACAGAGTTTCAGTGTTATACACCTTATGATCTCTTGATCCCTTTTTTTAATAAGTTTATGATCTCTTGATCCATACTTCCCTGGAAACCTTTCTAATTTTTCTTCTCTTTTAAATTTTTAGACTTCCTTTTAATAAATAATCTTTTTACCTTCTCCTTGTGCCAAACACACTGCTTGGACTTTGTATGCAAAAATGCAGAGATAGAATCAGTTATTTGCTGAGATATGAATCAGTTTGAGGTTGGTGTTGGTAATAGAATTAAATTTTGGCATCATGTGCGGTGTGTAGGTTGTACTCTCTCAGAGGCTTTTCCGGAACTCTATAGCATTAGTTGTAATAAGGGGTCTTCTATTGAGGATGTTATGCACTTTCCTAACCAAAGGCTTCACTGGGATCTTCAATTTTCTAGGGATGTCCAAGATTGGGAATTGGAGCATTTATACACTTCTTTGGATATTCTATGCCTCTTAATGGTGAGGAATAGAGAAATTGGCCCCACCCCATTCTATTCCCTTTTAACCCTGGTACTTAACCTAATCTTACTAAAATAATTAGAAATTTCTCAAATTTCAAAACTATTTCCAGTGTACAAAGACAACAAGTCTTTCCTGCATTAATGTGCTATGTGCAAGAATTAAGAAAATTCCATGCATTTCTTATTACCTCATGGGAAAGGTTGCCAATATAGACAGTAGTGTATGCTGGATTGTTTTCAGGAGCCTCCTCATTGATATTCTCCTGGCTTCCATCTACAAAACAAATAAAACAGAAGAAAATAGCTGTCAAAATCCAGATATTCCAAGCCAATTCTAGCCTAGCATATCATCAATTAGAGCACATACTTTGGGATACAACAGGAAATAAGTCAAATTTAAAGAGGCCACATAATATATGACCTTAGCTCTTGACACAACCTGACATCAGTTCTTATACTTACTCCTAAAGTTCTCATGAGCCTATGGAGCTAAGAAATTTCCTAAGACACGTCAAGGAGAAAAGGAGACTTCTTACTCCATAGCCCTTTATTTTACTCGTCATTGCATGCCAATGATCCTTAGACCAAATGCCTCCTCCCACACTACCTGCCACCCCAGATTTTTCTTTTTAGGGGGAAGAGAGAAGAGGGGAAGAGAAGGGGGAGGGGGGGATTCAATCCCATGTGAGTGCATGTGCTGTATACTAACCTATCATATATGTAGGTCTATGAATGTATTGTGTACCCCTATCCTTCAATAGCTCAATATAAATTGTCAAGGCTTAATGTATTGCACTTAATGACACCTTAAAGCATCTTAATTATTAAATGTGAATGCACACCCTAACAAATCCTAACTCAAAGCTTCTGTTTTGAGTCTGCTAGGCATATCACTTTCCAGTCTATCAATGACCATTAGCTATTTTGTGTTTTCCACAAATATTAACAAAATACACCTCATTAAAACAGCTGGTCACCCAACTAATAGAGTAACCAGATTGGCGACTAGCTGGGACAAAGTTCTATATCACCCAAGCCATTTTAACTTTTGGTGAGTGGTTATACTTCAAGCAAATGGGCACACTTGTCAATTTTCTGTAAAGCTAATCATAGTCAGATTATTGATATAGCCTGGCTTTAGGCTATCACGTGTGAGATTATGTTGTGCTGTATGCTGTGATTCCATATTACATGCATAAGCATATTCCAGGGAATGTGGTGACCAGAAACTTGGTCAACATAGTCCCTAAAAAGGCACTGTCCTGATTTTCCAGGACTCTACATAGTGGACAGAATCAAGAAGAAGGTTTCATGCTACCTGAAGATCCATTTGTAAGTACAACTGCATTTTGATTCTCATTGATTTGCCTGTTGTCTTCATTAGAAGTAGCACCTTTGGTCGCCCAGTTGCATCTTATTTGCCTATTTCCAAGCCATTTACCTACATGATGGTGGGAAAAACAGATCAGCTCCAGGAAGGATAGAAAACTAGAGTGTTCACAAAAAGATTATTTTTAATATAAAAAAAATTAAAAAAAAAGATTTTAGAAAAAAGGCAATGGAGGTGAACAATCTGCCTAACCAGTTAAGTCATTGATGGCACTCTGTGCTTCCTGCAAAAAAAAAATCCATAAGGCATATTCTAAATTTGTTGAATCGGCATATTGTTAACATAATGTTCTCAATGCTCTCAATACAAAACAATATTGTAACGTTTGTGCCCAAAAATCTAGGTGGGCTACTTTGGCTCTTTTTTTTTTTTTTTAAATTTATAAGTAAACAATATTGTTACCATTTGGTCTAAAGACCATAGACACTATCAGTAGATATGATGTAAACAACAAAACCTTAGTCCCAAAATTGTGGGGGCAGCAAAAGATCCTCAACACACTAATCGCAATTGGCCACATGTATTCTTCTCCACCATCCTATTCTATCCTATCCAAAATCATATTTTTGTTATCTCTTTAATTAACATGTCCTTTTTTACTACTTCTACCAGTGTTATTTTGGGTCTTCCTCTACCTTTTTTCATTCACTCAACTTGAACCAAATCATCCTTCCTTATTGGGCATTAATTGTTCTCTTTTGCACATGAACAAACCATCTCAATCAACTCTACCCCATCTTGTCATCAATAGAAGTCACCCCTTCCTTTAAACTAATTTCTTCATTTCATATCCTATCTTTTCTTGTATTTCTACTTACCCATCTTTGCATAGTAGATATGATGCAAACATTTAGTACTTAGACCAAACACTATACTTATATGATCCTAATATGCAATGAAAATGGCATCAGATAAGCAAATAAAGAAGCTCTTACCATCATTCTGCATTTATCACATTGCAGGAAGAGATTGTTTTCGTACTCCTGTAAACAAAACAGCCTAAATTAGCCAAACTGAACCACATGCACATCAAAATCATTTTAAAAAATCCAAGTAGACTGGGAAAAAATGAAGCTTGGGGGGAACAAAGGAATTCCAAATCCCCACCCAGAAAAAGGCAAATATATCAGCTCCCAAGATAAGAACATGCTTCCTAAGAGATGAAAAGAATTCTAAATTTTATAGTTAACAAAATAGAGATTAACAAGGACAGCAAGCAAAAAAGTCAACAGGTGAATTTTATAAAAAAAAAGTGTCAATGATGAATAATGCAAAAAAAGTGTCAATGATGAATAATGCAAAAAAAGTGTCAACTCCCTCCTCCATGCTAATGACCTAAACTATTTCCAATGCCATCAAAATCAACCTTACACTCAATTAAATTGTGGTAACGCAACAAGCACCATCACCACAACTACATTGAACACCACTGCTACCTCTGCATATCCAGCAATTGCCTAAAGTACAAGTACACCTCCACTTCATTGCACATATGCATCAAATGTGGCACACTAAATGCTAACAACTAAAAAAATCCTGCATGTGTGAGAGCTTGCACACATGAGAGAGAGAGTGTGTGTGTTCATAAATGAAGCACATTAACACTAAACAGAGTATAATGGACAATGTAGAGATATAAAATAGATACAAACTTCTCTTGATTAAGAAAATGGATAGATTTTACAAACTCCAATGAAAAAAGCTTTGCAATCATCCCACACATTTTGGAATATAGTTCAATTTTATCATTACCATTTGAAGCATTGGTGGATTCACATAATACATGTCTTAAATTACCGATTCACCCAAAAACTTAAGCTATTAAAAAATGGTAAATTTAATCACTTAACCGCAATCCTAAGAACATGATTTAACAACAGTTGTCCAATGTACATATAAGACACAAGTCATTTGCGTATGCCATCCCAAATTTTCTTTTTTTTTTTATACAAGACAGCTACGACCCTGAATATGTTATTCCAATAAACTTGTCATAATAATCCAATATTGATCCCTCAATCATCATGAAGCAGTCTCTTTAGTTCCAGAAAAATAAAATAAAATTGAACCACACTGAAGTAGGAGCAATAATTAAGTTGAAGGAAGGATACCATTTCCGCTCATTGAATGGGCTTGGTCTCCTGAGCTTGATATAAAGATTCCCTACAGGAGACAAAATGAAGAAGTAAGTTTTTTTTTTTTTTTTTGTGGGGGCGGGGGGGGGGGAAGGTTGCGGGAAGATGAACTTAAGACCTACCAGAACTCCAACCTACCCTTTCTCAACTAAGCCAAAGGCCAAAGGCTAAAGATTTTTGAAAATAAATATGCAAATATGCAAGCTATGCACACCTAACAAGGACATCAATTACCAAAAATGAAGCAGAACTAGGCAATCTAATTATGAAGAATTAACCAAAACTAACCTGCTGTCTTGCTCGTTGAAGCTCCTGCTCTAATTGGGTCAGCTTCAAACGACTACTCTCCAGCTGTTGGACATATGCCTACACCAGAATCAATTCAAGTAAATAAAGAGAATTATTGAAACTAGGGATGCTTGCAACTATAAATGCTCCATGGCCAAAAGATAACTAAGGAGCGTGCTTTTTTTGGAAACAGGGGTTACAATTATTAAAAACCTGCAAGGATGTGACACATAAGTACTACTTCCAAATTTCATGTAACGATATATTACTTGGCAAAATCCATCCAAGGTACTTAAAAAGATTGATTACCAATAATATCTATTTTCACAGCATTTCTTTTAAATTAATGGGCCAATTAGTGATGATCTAGCAGCTGAGATTAAAACAAACTAAAAAAAAATGATTGGTGAACAGGGCTGCAGCCAAGACAAACATAGTCCTTAATAAAATCCAGGAAACAGCAACAGCATCTAACCCTGAAGAAGGCCAAGGAAACAGGCAGAAAAAGGCTTAAGCCCCAGATGATAGGAAACTAACTGCAGCAGGCCCCAGGAGCTCAGTCTAGAGAGGGCCATAAATTGAGACCCCAAAAGGCATCTGTGCCAAGTTTGTCACATAAGTATAAAAACCAAGTGGCGTCCCCACCAAAGCAAGGAACATATTCCCTTCAGATAAGGAACCCTTGAGACAAAATGTACCAAAGAAAAGAGATCTTTTCTCATTGGGACAATAGTGGAAAAGGCCCACAAGAAATAAACAACCTGTGCACCTATAAAGCTAGGGCCACGTTCATTAGAGGGGAGTATTCTGTAAATTGAGTTTTGTTCAGTGTAAATACTTTCTTGGAAAAAAAGAAGGTCTGTCTCATTTCCTGAGGATTTTTGTTACAATTAATAGGAAACCTAGAAACATCAAGTTGAAAGAAGAGTAGGGAACCCATTCTCTCTAGCAACTAGCATATCCCATGCTAGAGTAGGGAAACTTCAAATTGGCTTCCCCATAAGCACCTCACCACTACTATATTTATTGTCTCTTCCCTTTGCAAGTGTGTTTGTGTGTGTGTGTGTGTGTGTGTGTGAGAGAGAGAGAGAGAGATGTAACATTTTATCATCCATAACTGAAAATATAAACTAAAAATAGAGCCTTAACAGCAAAGCTTTCCCCAGAAGACAACGAGCTCGCATTTGGTTGGGCCAGGGTTAGGTCAAGCTTGGTACATTTAGTTCAGATTACACTAAGCTCAGCTTATGAATGCTATCATTCTAGTAGACTAGTACCAAATAAAAGAAAGGAGTTTGAATTCCTATTAAATTTAAATCCCACTAAAAAATAATGAACAGTTTGATTCTTATATGAAGAAGAAAATTCACAAAGCTGTAAATAAACTTGGTCTTGATAATTCTTAAACTAATGAAATTGCATGCTGGCAATTAAATGCCAAAAAATAAAAACAGTAACTGTGTTTTATAGTTGTTTTCACAACTAACACAAAAAAAAAAGAAAAAAAAAAGGAATATTTTGAAAGAACAATAATTGGATAAACCAATGCAGCAAGATATAAGCCCATACTTTTTTCCTCAATCGGCTTTTTCTTGCAGCCTCCCGATTTTGAGCAAGCCTACGGAGAGTCTGTAAAGTGCAATCAAGCAAAAGATCATGAATTCCCTCTTGAAAGTGCATATATAATTCATGTAAATAGTTTAATACATACAACCTTTTGATCTGATTTATCCTTTGATATGTCACTGGAATCGGAAGCCACATTAGCAATAGATTGACTTCTATCAAACTGCACAATTGAGAGCCTAAATGTCAGAATGCCAGCTATGATGATTAACATCCTCGAAATTTTCAAACGAGTAGGGGATAAAAAAACTTATATTCAAGAAAAAAGAGCACAAATAAGTATCTAAATTGGGAACCTTAGATTTGTGCTACATAATTCTAGATATTTGGTATTATCTAATTATGAGTCCAGATATGCAGAATGGAGAAAATAACATGTTAAATATATGCTAATGGATTCGAAGCCCATTGGCATGTCCGGCTCTCTCCATTAGGGGAGAGCCTGGGTGCAAAACAAGGGATTTCATCCCCTACTTAACAAAAATTTTTATAAAAAAAAAATTATAATTTATATAATTAAAAGGTAGGAAATAATATTTCAAGAGTGGAGGTAAACAAAGCATTACCCTCTGATTCTTATCATCTGTCTCCACATCTGTAGAGATATCAGTCCTTGGACTAGCATCAGCCATGGCAGACTCTTCCCAGTTCTCAATATTACCACTTGATACAGAAACCAGATTTGATGGATGACCCTTTTCTAACGGCAACCTCTGACGCTCCACTCGGAAGGTAGATGGATTTATATCAAGTGAAGTTGGTGACTGTTTTGCCAAAAGAAAAACATATAAATAGAAGAAAATAAAAGATGTAAGGCTAGTATAGTACACCTACAACTTAAAATAAGAAAGTTTAGTACTTTAGAGGAATTCACCTTATCAGAAGTGTAAAGATGAAGGGGATCAGAAGAAACTGCTTGACCACTAACTTTTGTAGAACTAAACACAGTATCTGCATCAAGTCATACAAATTTCCTTCTCAAAAAAAGTGAGGGAGAGAAGAAAAGAGATAGATTTCAATAGGTTTATTCTTAACTGCAGTACAAGAAAGTTATGGGTGTTACTGGAATATTATTAAAGGTCATACTCATATTAACCCAACCCTATATTAGGTGCTACCAGTATTATCCTGGAGTCTCTTGTTCTAAACTAAAGGTAATAAATTTAATTGATTGGACTTAGTTCCATCATTCCATCCTGCATATCAAAGCCACTGATTGATGTGGTCTCTTTAGATATGATATCTCCAGTTGCATTTGACCATTTTTTTTATTTAAGTTATTCTCCATAAAGTACATATTTTGCATTGAATCAAGGACTGCTGCAGTTTATGTCGAAATCTTTCTTTCTTGATTTCTATATGTTAAACAGAGTTTGAGTGTCCATGTGACAATAAATGTTTCTTTCTAGTCTTTCATTTAAAATTCCATTCAAGAAAAAGCAACAATCATCATTATACACAGCTTTTCCTATGTTTCTCTTGCATAACAAAAGTTATTAGTACTGTGCATGTACTCTGATGACTTGAATTTCTTAAATAGACAGAATCTCCATGTATTTGATTATTACTCATAAGTCATGATTTTCTTACATCATATATCAATCTGAAAGAGATACACATAGTTTTTATTAACCCTTTTTTTTTTTTGCAAATTACATGCTATACTTTTACTTTGACATACTTTTCTCCATTATATGTAAAAAGATTGTTCAGAGCCAAAAAGGAAGTTCTGTGATAAGTCAAAACGTAAAGTTCCACTAAGATCACCAGATGCGGAATAGTTCTTATGCTCCTACAGAATGAAAATACATAACAACTTAAGACTGTTTGCTCTTGAATTAATCAATGTGAGTTCCATTACTGAATACTTACTTTCACTCACGTTAACCGCATCCTCTAAGCGAAATCCAACTGCTTGATCAAACACCCCGAAATCAGAAATGCGAAAAGAATGGGTTGTATTTCCCTCTGTGCAACTGAAAACAGTACTCCCATCAATTTATAGCCACCCAAAATGTTACACCCAAGAACAATAAACTAATGTCATATTGGATGCTTTTTTTGGGGGGGGGGGGGGGGAATTGTTCTCTTAGATGAGTGTAGTCCCCTCATCCCACACACACCAAGGGAGGACTCCCTTGGAGGTTGCTCAAAGACGTAGGCTAGAGGTTTTGAACGTAGGACCTCATGGGTCTCATAAGGCCTTCAGAACCACTAGGCCAACCCCATACTATACTCAACAAAAGAACTATATTGTTACAAATTGGATATATCCTTTTGATTTGAACTTCAAAAAAGAAAATATTGTGGAAGAAAAGCAATGATTTTTTTTAGTAAAATATATAAGAAAAGCACAAATTGGTCAGTTAAAAGCTTTGATTAAAGCCCTAGAATGTTACACAAATATTTGTTTTTTATATTGCATAGAAGCGATTGCTCACACTAGAAATAAAACATGCAAGTTTATTTGACGGATCATGAAATATAATCATAATCATTGCCATTAGATGAGGTTCCAGTCATGCCATGCTAGGGTCAACCCAAGGGAAGTGTAAGAGTAAACTTCTAGCCCTAGCCACCTAAACCCTTTATACATAGATGACCCTGTCTTATGTAATGAACACCAGGACCAATATATGATCAAATTACCCCCAAAGTGATGGCAAAAACAGATTAAAATCTGGAAGCAGCCTAAAAAACTTATTGTGAACAGGAAATAGAACAAATTGGAATATAAAAGAATGCTCTATTGAAGATCTAAAATGAAGCTTTTTCAAGCAATATGGAAGAATAACAGATTCAGGATAGGGACATAGGAAACTTTCTGCAAAATGTTTAATCAGTATAAGAAATGCATTGAAATTATTTATCAATAGTTTTGCCACTAAAAACATCCTCTATAGATTTTTTTTTTATATCTGATTCAATTACTTATCAAATAAAAAATGTATTAACCAGAAAGAATGAGAATAATAGGAAACACATTTCTCATGAACATTATAAACATTTACTATGGCATTTTTTTTGTGATAAATTTGCTTCTATTCATTTTGTACTAGCTAAAATCTCAGGAACATTTTCAGGTGTTAACTTTTTTCTTTTTTTTTTGATAAGCATCTTCAGGTGTTAACTAATGCCACACATAGAAACCAAGATTGATTTCCAACCGCTGACTAAAACTATTAATATTTTTTTTACTGGAGCTACCTGGATTCTACAAACTAGTAGAAACTAAAATCATATTTACTTATCCAAAAAAAAAAAAATCATATTTTTGTAAATATAAACACATTAAAAGAAATCACCAAGGGGTGCATTTGAAAGCCAAGTACACAATAAGTAAACTGAGGAGAAACACTTTGGATAAAGAAAATGGAAAACAATAGAATTTATAAAAACCGCTTGAAAGAAAAGTATTTCATCTATGCTACAAAGCATTACATCTGCCCCTTCATTTTTCAGCTTGGAAATAGATATGTCCGCAACAGCAATTCTGGTTGAATCCTTTTTCATACCCTAACCAACCCTTCAAAAAATGTATATATTCAGCGACCATGTAACACACATCATTGGCCAAAAACCGAACATAAGAGTTTCCAAACAGTATATAACTTCTAATTACATCATTTATATTTAAAGATGTATACATGAGCCAACTTTGACTTACAAGTCCATCAATTGGCTAGATGAGGACAAAGCATCGGGGATGATTCCAGTGAGCTTGTTAGCTGAAAGAGAACTAAACAAGGAAAATAAAATACAAGACTGACATAAATTTAGGATATACTAGAAGCATATTCGTGGGAAAAAATAATTTGCTAAATCAGCTTTCACATGGATACAAAAAATAAATGAGTGCGAAACATACAGGTTCCTGATGGTGGAGGGAAAAGACGATGGAATAGTCCCGCCAATATGGTTGTTGCTTAGATCTCTGCCCCATGATGTAGCACAAAGCTTAATAAGATTACAGACAGATATTTAAGAAGTTAAACAAAAGCAAGCAGCAATGTAATTTGATGCTTCTGCCTCAATATGCTCTCGCATGTAATGAATTTATGTGTAGATCATTCGATTAGTAAATCAAGTATTTTATTGCTTAAGCCTTGAGAATCACAAAGTCCAATAACGGCCTAATTTATGCCATCAGCATTTTGGCAATGACAGAACAAGTGAAACTATAGCTCACTTTTCAACAAATAAGTTCCCTTAGAGTATTGGAATGTGAGGGGGGGGGGGGGGTTATTTACTTAACATTTTGACAATGACAGAATAAGTAAATATGAAATTAGAGCTTTGAGACAACGTTAACCAAATTGAATTAAAATAATTTCACCATTAGTCACTCAGAATGATATGAAACTCACCCATATGATACACGTATGCATACATGTTATCAAAAATTACAGAACAAGTTAGACACATACATTGCCAAGATCGCTCCAAAGTCTCCCAAACTATCACCCAACTTTCCTCCCAAATTTGTGCCACTAAGCCGTCTGCAGACCAAGACAGGTTAGAAGATCAACTCAGGAATAAAACTCTATTATTGACAAGAGCTCGAAAGTGAGAGAATCAACATACAATTCTGTTATGTTTGAGAAGACACATACATTGACTATGTGACATGGTGGGAAATGAAAACCCCCACCTCTGCTCAAACATGTCTACAAAACAATGAAATTTAATCAACCCCCATAAACCAGAATTTAAATAACACACACAACATATCTATGTTTAAATAAGATCCTAAACCCAGACACATTGACAATATGACATGGTGAAAGATATAAAAACCCCAAATTTACTCAAACATGTCTGCAAAATTATGAAATTAAACCACACCCCCAAAAACAGAATTTCAATAATATATACATGCACACAGAAAAACCAGTACATATCTAGCTCATATTCTTTGATTATGCAGAAAGAAAGTAAGAAACTCACAAACTTCATGGGGATGAAATTTTGCCACTGCAAATACTGGTCACTCTCTCTTGCTACAACAAGTATGTTCACCTACAAAGAACATTCATATTCATCAAAATAAATAAAACTCATTATTAAGCACATAAACATTATGTATAAAATCCAAACTCACGACTATGATATCAAAAAAAGAAAAAATGGCATATGGGCATATGAGCATATGAGCACAATAAACAATCCTGTTAGGGTTAAGGAACAATAAACAATCAAGGGTTAAGAGAGGAAGATGGGGTGCTAACCCTATGGCACTTGAAAAGCATAGGGTTATGGGCAGATGGGGTGCTAACCTTATGGCACTTGACGCTTACGTTGTCTTGTATAATGTCTGGTATGTGGGGGAGGGGGTACCGCATCTCCTTGGTCAGGCTCCTTGCGTTGCTGCAAAGACGAAGTTACAAAAAAACAATGGATCAAATGAATTTTAATACCAACTATAACAGCAGTCACGAAAGTATTCAAAGCTAGTAAATGACCAATGCATACCGTGGGGCCAGCCTTGTGTCCTGCTTTGTGACCACCTGTCCCACAAGGAGGTGCTTTTCTTGTGCGTTTAGGCCGACCTTGTGGGGGTGACTGTAGCTCATCAACTTGCTCATTCTCGACATGCACAGCTGGTTGATTTGCTTGACTCCCAACAACTGAAGATACTACAACTGCGGGGGAGGATGGTGTAGCGGACGAAATGTGAGTGAGGCTCATAGTCATAGGAGCTATATGCAGTCCAGGAGTGGGCATGAATGACATGGAGTCACTATGGGGTGGTACATGGTGTATATGACCAATGCTGTACGAGGGAGATTGAGTGTGCATGACCTGAGGGGTGTCATTGAAATCAATGCCGAGATCAAAGGATGGTGGAGTAAGGGATAGATGCGCGGGGTCAGAAAATGTACATAGGGTGGGTGAAGGGATCTCGGGGTGAGAAGATGCATGTGCAGTGGGTACAGGGATCTGTAGGTCAGGAAATGCGGGAGTAGTACGAGGAGGGATCTCTGGGGAAGGAGATGCATGTGGGGGTGGAGGGAACTCTAGGGCAGGTGATTCATGTAGGGGTGGAGGGAACTGTGGGGCAGGTGATGCATGTGGGGGTGGAGGGAACTCTGGGGCAGGATAAGCATGTGGGGGTGGAGGGGGTTGATTTTGGCCTTGATGGGGTGCAACACACTGGCCATGGCTATGGCTGGCAGGAGTTGAGCTCGTGCGTGGTCGTGCATTATGTTCTGGCAGTTCTGGATTTGCTGTATCCGCATCTTCCAAGGGAAGATGGGCAGCTAGACGGTGAAGGCGATCCACTTCCTTCAGCATAGCTGTAATCAGCTTGTGCTCAGGACTGTCTACTACATAACGCATCAACATCTGCTTGTGCATGGCGACCTGCAATTTTTGTAATACAATTAGTACACCTAACGCAAAAATGGTAATACACAACAAAATTTGGAAAGAAAGGTCAAAGCGATTACCGTAATAAGAAGAGAGGTGCTAGTGTGGTCGACAAACCTCCATGTGACTTTACCATACCAGCCGAAGTATGGATGAACACTCGACATAGCACCCTCTAGTCGTGCTCCATGACATAGTTTCTGTGCTCTCGTATTCCATACTTGGATGTGGCTAAAATTTCTGACCCTCCAATCCACTTCAATCTTCCCCCTCAAGTCTATCTTATGAAGGGCATCGTCAGTATCAACATCTTCGGGAATTTCTTGCACCATCCCAAACTGACGAAGAACACGATCCGGTGTATGTTTCTCTACTAGCCAGAAACATACAAGCGGCACCCTCGCCGTCCACATGTCCCGCCTTGCTACATAGAACGCAGGCAGGTGGCCTAATTCGGCTTCATATGGTTGCCACACCACCTGTTGTAGTAAAAAAAAAGCGCAGCACATTATGCAATGTTCCATTATTTTGAATTGACATATTTTACAGTTATAACAGTATAGACTAAGATAACATTACAAGAAACACAATTTGGATACCTGGTTGGGATACATAGAATCTAGAAGCTAACGGTACCGAACCAAACAGATTTCGGCGGGGCTATTCTTCGTGCTCACGACCCAAACCAACCTACAATGAAGAAAGAGGAAATCAATATCTACCAAATATGCAATGTAATAAAAAATAAAAAGGATATGTATGTTGAATAATGCTAAGTTCAATGTGTCATATCGTTTAAAATGATGGATCCAAAAAAAATAGAGAGAATCGGTCAAGGAAGAGACTTACTTAATAGACAATGGCGAAGATGGTAATGGTGGGCCATATGCACCATCTGGTGGGAGGTCCATCCTTGGGCACAAAAAAGGGAATCTGGACCATGCCCAATATTGAACGAGTATTAAGGCCCCACCAATCTGACTAGCGTTTTTGTCGATTGCCCTGCATAACTTTCTGTACAACCATGCAAGGCAAGCGCTCCCCCAACTGTACCAAGGTGGATTGTGAAGGTCCCTCAACATTTGCAACCACATCGTATGCACCCTATCGCCAGACTTGTCAGCGAAAATTGTGTCCCCTAGGAGTGCTAGAATATAACACCGTGCATACTGATGCACAACAACCTCTTCTGCACCATCGGGCAACCCTTGGTCAATTTTTTCAAGTAGCTTCTTGATTTGGATCCTCTGTCCTTTAAGCACCACGGAATTAGTAACAATTCCAAGCATTTCTTGACATTCAACAGCCCATTTCAAGGCACAAGTTCCAACAATTGCCTCACCATCGATTGGAATCCCCAACAGAACCTCCACGTCTTGTAATGTGATCGTCATCTCACCATGTGGAAGGTGGAAGGTGTGGGTTTCAGGCCGCCATCGCTCAACAAAGACCGTTATCAAATTATGGTCAAGCTCTCTAAATGGGGTCCTATACAGCCCCTCTAATCCAATTCTCTTGACAATGTCGAGGACGCGATCATCCACCATCGGGCTTCGTTTTCGAAACTCCTCATTACGACCACGACATTTCAATACCCCCGGATCCTGCACATGATAGAACCATGGTGATGAGATGTAATATGTCATTACCTTTGTATAAATGATTGTAGCTATTGTTGGGAAAATAGACTATAAATTATTCAATTGGATTTTCCATGAGTTTATGACAACTTATTTAACGAAGCGTTTGTAGTCTCCTTATTTTTTTTATACAAAAACCAAAAATACAAAAGCTATATATCAAGATTAAGGTTATGCTCAAGAAGAATTTTATCAACAAAATCAGGAGTATAGCCTAAAACGAAAATGATAAGAGATAGATAATTATTTACAGACCATTTTGCAAGAACATTACTATGCATACAAAGCTAGTGATACCATTGACAAACTTAGGATTTTAGAAATGAAAAAAAAAATATCAACATAATGTAAAAGGATAAGAAAAGAAGGAGCTGGTATTCAGCAGGTCGTCGATTTTTATTTTACCTGGCCTTCCCAAACAGCGGATGATCGATGTTATGTTAGAAACCTTAACACCGAAGGAACCCTGGGACCAGGACCGAACTCATCATCCACCTCAGCAACGGCAGCCATACTACACAAATTTTAGGGACTCAAGAGTAATATAAGCCCATGTTCAAGATAAATTGGCAAGGATCTCAATGTATAGCCTAATTTATTGCACAATTCTCCAAATACCACTATCCACACAACCTCCATAAGAGACAATATTTATGTCAATAAGATAGAATCAAGTGAATAGAAAAACTAGCTAAATAGAATACATCAAGTTAAAACTATTAGATAAGTTCGGGTGACATTGCAAGGAGAAAATTGGCATATAAAGATAATTTTCAAACATATATGTTAGTTAACATTGTTTTCAAACTAATTAGCAAACTAACATCTCAAGGTTTTTAAACTCGATTTCACTGTAACAACTCGAAACTCAGAAAATTGAGTTCCACGTGAACTCGACTCTTTAACACTTGATTTTCCTAAAACAAAAACAGAACCAAAAGGAGAAAATTGGCATAAGACACCCATTTTCAAACATATACGTTAGTTAACATCATTTTCAAACTAATTAGCAAACTAACATTTCGAGTTTCTTAGACTCGATTTTATTGTAGCAACTACCAAAACGGTAACACGAAGCATGGGACTTCATCTAAGTTTTTTTCATCACTCCTTGAAATTTAATTAACAATTGGAGTCTAAAGCTAATTTTGCCACTCTACTACCAAAACGTCACCCGACATTGTGATACAATAATTGTTCAACACCTATAGTATTACATGCAACAAAAACAAATTCTTATATATATTATCTATTTCATTAATTATTTATCCAAATTTTTATCAACTGTATTTCTTTTGTAAAATAACCCTAAAACTAATCATAAACTAGTCTCAAAAACCAAATCTTGCTGGACTTTGAACATATAGCACAGATTATCCTCCTCCTCCTCAACAAATGCCCTCAAATTTCATTAGCCAATTAATAGTAAAAATTAAATTATGTAAATACAAAATCAACCATTTATTAACACAAGAATAAATTAAGAACCAAAAAAATAAAGGGAAAAATTAGTAAAAACTTACCTTTGCAATGGGGATGGTTTAAGTCTTTGGGTCGGATTTGGGTGTGTGGAGAGACGGTGGGAGAGTGTTTGAGAGACGGTGTGGGTGTTTTTGAGAGACGTTGGTGTGACTGACAGAGACGGTGGAGACTGAGAGAGATTTAACAGTGAGAAACGGTGGAGAGACGGTGGAGACTGAGAGATTTGACAGTGAGAGACGGTGGAGAGACGGTGGAGACTGAGAGATTTGACAGTGAGAGACGGTGGAGAGACGATGTAGACTGAGAGATTTGACAGTGAGAGACGATGGAGAGACGGTGGAGAGACGGTGGAGACTGAGAGAGATTTGAGAGTCAGACTGAGAGAGACGGTGAAAGTGTTTGAAATTGAGGGATTAAGTGAAAGTGAGCTTCAAAGAAATCGAGTTCAATGGACTCGATTTACTATTGTCCTAATTCGAGTCCAATGGACTCGATTTTTAGGTCGACGTGGACTCCCTGTCCACGTCAGCTGCTGCCAAAAGAACAAATCGAGTCCATTGAACTCGATTTCTTTGCCCAAAATCGAGTTCTCTGGACTCGATTTGTTAGAAACCAAATTTGTTTCAAACTTTTGTTTACTAATGATATAGTTTTGATTTTATAGTTATTTAAAAAAAAAATTCAGCATATGGTACCATCTTCCAAACAAAGTATACGTGAAATTGAAATAAATGGTTCAAAAGAAATGAAACACCACTGTCTATACTCTATGCCAAAAAGTAGAAACTAATGCCTATATAATAAAGGTTCGCTCAATAGGTGATGTAATTGATGCAATCACCTAAAATCCTTACTTCTAAAAAAAAAAAAATATATATATACATATAATATATTTATCTATATATTTCATTAAAAAAATTAAGTACTTTTATTGATCAATAAAATGCATTAAAAATACCTCATTATATCCTAAAATGTAAAAAATTAAAAATTAAAAAACAAATGTGGCTAAACTGTGCGCAACTGTACCGTGTACAGTTGTGTACTGTACAGCAACACAGCCTGCCAGTTGCAAACTGCAGGCTGCATGCACAACCGACAGTCATAGATAGGACAACACGTTTTCTGAATTTTTTAATTATTATAAATATTTATATTAATTAATAATTTGATATGTATCATATCAACTTATTTGTATTATAATGACACTAATTTATTGAATCATATAATAAATTAATTTTTATTTGTGCAGGTTTAGACTTTAAAATTTAAAATGGTCACGGTTTTAAAAAAATTGCAATAACCAAGTTCTATTCTATACTTTAAATTTTATTTTTAGTTAAATTATCATTTTTAATTATAAATTGTGTTTTGATAGTTAAATTTAATATATATTATTTGATTAATATTTAAATATAAAAAATATTCCATTTAAAATTTTTGTCCAAGGCCCAGAGTTGTTGAGCCGCCCTACGTATATAGCTGCATTTGAAGAAGCAACGAAAAACTGAGGAAGCCAAGAAAAGGCAGGCAATCAGAATGGCCTTCATTTCGAGAGTTGATATTTCTTGCATCCAATAGGGACATGTGTAAGGAACCTTTTTTTTTTTTAGAAACATGTGTAATGAACTATTAAATTCACTGGAACGAGACAAACTGAAGAATGATATAATTCAAAATGTATAGAACATGTCTTTTAAAGTCAACAATTTTCACAAATATTTTACTATTGTTGAGCAAGTTTTGAGTTGTAAGTTTGTAATCAATAAAGTGATTTTTGTAGTGGGCATTGAGAACTAATAAAAATCTATCAACTCAATTTTTGTGAAAATTGTTTAATTTGTGGCATTACTCTCTCTCTATATATATATATAGAAGACAGTGAACAAAATAGAAATCAAGAATGTGAACATTATTTTAGTTGTGAAAAGATGTGTTTGGCCAATTAATAATTTTTCCAAGGAACTTAATTATTTATTTTGTCAAATTTAAATATTTTTGGTGTGTTCATATAAAAATTAATTGGCAAAAAGTATCTCTCATTCACAATCACCTTTTTCAGCATATTGTGAAGTTTGATATAAATTGGGTGTATTGTTAGATTTATTGAAAGGTAATTATTGATGAGGTTGGAAAAAGTGAAGAATGATGGGAGAAAATAGAAGACTTATCAATTTACCTGGTCTTTGTGTCCTTTCCTTTGTTTCTTTTCCTAATCAAGTACTATCCCTGAGACCTTATTCCTTATGGCGCATGATCCTCTTTGATTTGGACATCCAATTTCGATTTTCTTTAGAAAGTCCATTTAAGGACCACTAAGATTGCAAATGGTTTGGTTATAAACACACAAATGAATTAATGCACACTGTTATATATCCTTTTCAGGATTTTTTTTTTTTTTTTCCTTTTTGCCAGTGAGAATGTCTAGAGCTATTAATTAGTACTTGAATATTTTATTGTGTGTGCGATCCACTCATCCTACGCACTATTTTAGTTGATTCTTCGAATTTGAAGTGTAATATTTTAGAGATGGTGAGATGATACCATTGGGAGCTTCTAATTGAGTAGCTAACATAACATATAGCTAGGACAACCACTTGACCCAAAAAACTTAAGTTTATGAGTTTGGATTCAATTATGTTATATTAACCACTTTATCTTGCCATTTTTATTTTATGATAGTTATAATTTAGCTATCACGTATTTCGAAAATTTCTATAATTTGCAAGTTGTGGTTCAAAAAGTAGCTCATAACGTTGAGTCCATGAAAAGGAAAATTAATTAAGAAATGTACAAATTGCAACTCAATTGTAATATGGTTTATAATTTCGCTTCTAAGTAATGCTTTATCGGCATCTTGGTTGTAATAATGCATAAGTATTTCTCCAAATTAAAACAGTGAACTAAAATAAGTTCTAAATCTTGACTCTTTAGAGAGTTTCAAAAGTCAATTTCACTCATCTACAATTTTATTGATAGAATTCCTAATATGTTCATAATATTTGTTAGAGATATATTAACCAGTGTATGGTTCATTTAAGATGTATATACCAGTGTGGGTGATACCGTCTATGATGCACAGACACGGACACGGACACGGACACGACACACGGACACTGATACGGCGATACGGCAATTTTTGAAAAATAAAGACACGACACGTCGTGGACACGGCAATTAAATAATTAATTAAATTTTATATTTAGGCATATTTTTAAATATTTTTAGACATAAAATACGTTTATGTCTAGAATTTAAATTATGTAAGAACTATAAATAAGTAAACTAACATTCAAAATAGTACAATAATACACATAAAATGTTTAGAGTACAAACCAAAAGTTTAAATAGGCTACATTCAAAAGCTACAATATTCATTTTCAATTTATACTTTCAGTATTCATTTTAATAAAATCATCTACAATATTTAAGTTTAACTTTAATAAATTAATAAAACTATAGCAATAACAATATTATATTATATGACAGTAACAATTAACAACATTATATTTGGCACATAATGATAGTAACAACATAAATGTTATATAATATCCCACTCCCACACAGTCACAGTGAGAGTGGGATTTAAAAAATAAAAAAAAAAAGGGGACGTTGTCCTTATAACAGGTGAGTGTCTATAAGTAACCCACTCACCCATTACCAACTGGCCAAATATCTCAAAGAAACAGAAAAAAAAGAAAAACACAGAGAGAAGCTAGATCGGACCTGACGTCCACGCCGAGAGAGAGAGAGAGATCGGAAGGGACAGGGCACATCGGTGACGTCAATGGAGCTCGCCGATCGGCCCGATCTAGCTCCGGCGATGGACAGAGGGCAACGGCAGCGGAGTGGCAGCGGCGATGGACAGGGCACCGCAGCGGCAGCGCCGATCGCCAATCTGTGATTTTCTTCTCTCTCTTTTTTTTTTCACTCCTGGCGTGTCGGACGTGTCGGCGCTGCGTCGGAGCCGCGTCGGAGAAGCCAAAAAAAAAAAAGAAAAAAAAAAAAGAGACACTGCTTGGACATCGGAGTCCGGCGAATTGTACCGGTTCTGGTGTCCGATACGTGTCGGACACCGACACGATGCCAAAAACGGCGTGTCGGTGCAACCCAGGATACCGTACCATACTGTATTGGCCAGTATATACCGTGCTGGTCAATGCACCGGTACAGGTACAGCCCTGTTTCGTACTGAAAAAAATACCGGCCGCGTACCGGCGAAATCCGGCTGTTTCGGCCGGTAAATGGATACCGGACCGAAACACAAAAAGTCTCATATGTAATGAAAGAAAATAAAGAAAAAGGAGAAAAAGAAGAACAAAACTCTTTATTTGCTTCTCATCAGAAAACAACGGTGCACAAAATCGACAGATCTCAATCAAAATACAAACTCAAATCACAATTTTAAAGCTAATCAAATTAAAACCAAAAAAATAAAAATAAAAGAGCAAAACTAACCCAGTCATCCACCGACGATGTGAGAGAGAGAAAGAAAGAGAGAGAACTTCTTCAATGCTTTAGAGTAGACAAAGTGTTAGAGAAGAAAAGAAAAAAGAAAATTGAAGAGAGTTACAAAGGAAGTGCTAGAAAAAAAAAAAAAAAGTAAAGGGACTAGACACTAGAGAGCTCCAGAGTCCAAACCTGACGTGAAGAAAATAAAGGAAAATGTGAAGAGACTAGAAAGCTCCAGATGTGATAAAGATAAGGGAAAGGTGTGGAGGAGAAAAAAAGAGGGAAAAAAGAAAAGAAAAGAAAAGAAAAGAAACGTGTGGATGAAAAAAAAATAAGGAAAAAAAATAAAGAAAAAAAAATTAAAATTGAGAAATGCTACTACAATATTTTCACAATAAATCTTAAGTAGTTAGTTGTTACTAACTAATACTGATAAAAAAAATTGTGATAAATCCGAAACGATACACCGGTATTGACCGGTATCCGAAATATACCGTACCGCTAGTCAAACCGGTACAACCTCCGGTATGGTATTGACTTCCTTGGTATATACTCTTTTTTTTTTTTTTTTGAAACCGATCCAAACATATTATTAATCATTCATAGAAATAGAGTCCATGTACAACGCCTTAAGAGCTGGAGGTGAAGACTCCTCCATCCAATAGATATCCTCCTCTATCAAACTAGCATACTTAGCTAAGGAGTGGGCTACACGGTTTGCACTACGTTTGACCCAAAGAAAAGACTGACACCTGCAACCTGCCACTAACACACAGATGTCTTCGTAAATATTTCCCAGCCTCGACTTGATGGCACACAACGAAGCCAAAAACTTCATTACAGTGGCATTGTCACCCTCAATCTCCAGCCCTACAAAGCCCGCATCAACTACAAACTCTAGGGCTCTTCGACAAGCGAGCACATTAGCCTCTTCGCTATCCGCAATAGCAGGTCCTTTGGCAAACATAGCTGCCATAACCTCCCCCATATTGTTACGGATAACCGCCCCAATCCCTGTGGAATTCATGTTGGTAAACATCGCGGCATCAAAATTCAATTCATAGAGCGAACCCAAAGGAGGCCGCCATGCCTGTACTGACGCTATCATACCCGAGATGCCTAGCTGTGTCTGTGCCACCCGAAACTCCTCCAATAGTCTTTAGCGCGTTGGTTCAATGTGCTTGGGTCTTGGATGACACCTCCATGCAATATGGTGTTGTGTTGATTCCATATTAACCAACTTTGGACTCAAAACAATTCCAGCTCCTCATTGGACAATCTGCTTTGCATATCTTTGACCAAGTGTAGCACATCCATGTGATCAATCTTGCCCTTTTGCAAGCATCTTGTGCAACCAGCCCATATGTCCTGGGCTAACCCACACTCCCACAAAGCATGGTACCCTGTTTCTATGGCTAGAGAACAGGCCCCACACCTGGCTTCCTCAATAATCCTTCTCCGAGCTAGATTCTCGTGTGTAGGCAGAATATCAAGGCAGGCTCTCCAATCGAACACTTTTGCTTCTTGCTTTGAAATCAACCTCGCGGTGTGATATCCGGATTTCACTGACTACTTAGCACTCTTTATATAGAGCCAGAAAATCACATCAGGAACCTGTCTACGACTTAAGGGGATGTGAAGGATTTCCTCTGCATCTGACCTTTGAAATTTAGACACTACCACCTCTCGATCCCAAGAATTTGTTCTCCAATCAATGAGGTCTGAAACCCGCCACTCCCATTCCTTTTTTACCGGTGGATGCAGTAAACGGTTTGTGACTTGATTCGGTATCCACTTATCATATGTAACCCGAATAACGGACCTGTCGCCCACCCTTCAACAACATCCCAGCTTCAAAACAGATTGTGCCACCATTAAACTCTTCCACACATAGGAGCTGTTAGGAACATCTGAAGCCTCTAGAAAGTTGGACCGTGAAAAATAGCATGCCTTAAAACACCTATAGAGTAGTGTGTCCTTCTTTTGAATCAACCACCACCCTTGCTTGGCAAGCACCGCTAGATTGAAATCCTTCAAGTCGCGAAAACCCATTCCACCTTCTTTCTCGGGCAGACATTACGCCCCCCAATTTTTCCAGTGAACCTTTCTTTCGTCTCCGGTTTAACCCCACCAAAATCTTGAACACAAGGCATTAAGTTCATGGCAAAGCTTAGTAGGGAGCAAGAATACCCCCATCGTATATGTTGGGATGGATTGGGCTACAGCTTTAATTAGAACTTCTTTGCCTGCTCGTGATAGCATTTTCCCTTTCCAACGTTGCAGCTTTTTCCAAACTCTATCCTTCAAGAAGGAAAAGGCTTGGTATTTGATCAACCAATAAGCGTAGGCAACCCTAGATAAGTTTCAAATCTGTCTACCTCCTTCACTCCCAACATGTGTTTTAAGATTTCTCTTTGCCCATTCGTCGTGTTGCTTCTAAAGTACATGGATGACTTTTCAAAATTTATACATTGGTCGGATGAGTCTGCATATAGCTGTAGAATATTTGTGATACACTGCACTTCCTCCTGAGATGCCTGGAAAAATAGCAATGAGTCATCTACGAATAATAAATGGGAAATATGAGGTGCTCTTCTACAAACCGCAACTCCATTAAGCCTCCCCTCATCTTCCGATTTTGCCAACAAAGCTGTAAATCCCTCAACACATAGCAAGAATAAATAAGGTGATAATGGGTCACCCTGGCAAAGTCCTCTTAAGGGAATAATGTTCCCATAAGCTTTACCATTAATACAAACTGAGAATGAGGGAGTGGAAACATAGCACATCACCCTTTCAATCCAAGACATAGGAAATCCCAATCTGATCATTATTCCTTTCAAGAACTCCAATTCAACCCTATCATAAGCCTTACTTACATCCAACTTCAGAGTTAAAGACCCCTTCTTGCCTGATTTCCCTACAGTGCATGGCATGCAAGGTTTCATATGCAACCAATACATTATCAGTGATAAGTCTGCCTGGAACAAAAGCACTTTGGGTAGGAGCAATCAACTGAGGAAGAATCTGTTTCAATCTGTTAGCCATCACTTTCGAAATAATTTTATAAATGAAATTACAAAGGCTAATAGGTCTAAAATCAAAGATATTCTCAGGAGACTTCACCTTAGGAATAAGAACTATATGAGTATAATTAATTTCAGGGAGCATGTTACTAGAATTTAGAAAATCAAGTACAGCTGCAATCACATCATCCCCAACAATATGTCGATATTTTTGGTAAAAAAATAGTATTCATACCATCAGGTCCAGGCGCCTTTGTTGGTCCCATTTGGAACAATGCAGCTTTGATTTCCTCCTCACTATAGTCACTAGACAAGATATCCTGTATCGCTGGGGTCACCTTATGTTGCACTACACTAAGATATTCCTCCATTCTTTGACATGTATCTGACTGAAAAATACTCTCAAAGTACTCAATTGCCACACCAGCCACTTCGTCAAGTTCTTCCACCCATTGGTTGTGTTGATCTCTGACCCTATGAATGAAGTTTCTCTTCCGCCTTTGAGAGACTTTGGAATGAAAAAACTTAGTGTTCTTGTCACCATGCTTCAGCCACGAGACCCAAGATCGTTGGGTCCACTACACTTCCTGTTTAAGAAGCAAATCATCTAATGTCTTGCTTGCTGCCAAGAACTCAGCCTTGTTTGCCATTGTCGGTTCAGTCATGCTTAACTTTTCCACCCTTTTCTGGAGTTTCTTGATTTCCTTCTCATCTGGATTAGTGTCAGCCGCACCCCACGCCTGAAGTACTGATCCACACTTGCTAATTTTCTCCTGCATGAAACACAAACCCAACTCCAAGGTGCCCACCAACCCCCACGCCTCATTAATTACCTCCTCGCAATCAGCCCTCAACAGCCAAGCTTCTTCAAACCTGAAGCTCCTTGTGCTTTTGCCTCAGCGCCGTAAGTCTGGTTTAGCTTGTAGTAGCAAAGGGCGATGATCCGAAGCATGAGAAAATAAATGAGTCACCGAGCTCACTAGAAATTTTTCCTTCCAACCCGTGTTGACCACCACCCTGTCCAATTTCTCCTTCGTGTTTTCCAGCCCCAGTCTTTTATTATTCCATGTGAAGGGATAGCCAACAAAACCCAAATCTGCCAATCTACAAACATCCAAGACATAAAGAAAATCATCCATCTATTTACAAGGAGGAGGATACTTACTTAGTTTCTCTGAGGAGTGTAGTATAGCGTTAAAGTCACCCACACAACACCATAGTCCATCCACAAATGAGCGTATGTGATTAAGCAGAGCCCATGATTTATGTTTTTGGCTTGCTTCAGGCCATCCATAAAAGCACGTCAACATCCGTGCAAAGCCATCATCTTCCACCACCCTAGCTAAGATATGATTGTCCGTAAAATTTATCACTTCCATATTCACCTTAGATTTCCAAATAAGAGCTAGACCACCACCACCATAAGGCTTCTTAACTATCAACTTGTTTTGGAAAGGAAGTTCTCTACAGTGTTTCTCATAACCCTCTCAGTCTATGCGTGTCTCCATTAAGAAACATGCAATGGGAGCTTGATCCTTCACCAAATTTTGAAGGCTTTGAACTATCCAAGAGTTTCTAAGCCCTTGGTAGTTCCAACTTAAAAGCCTCATTTTGCTTGGCAAGGGTGCTCCTGAACCCCACCGCTTCAGTCGTTTTGAACTCTATAGAACATCTACCCCATTTACCCAGCTGACCTTTAATCTCATTACCAACTTCTATTTCAGCTTCCTGGATCCCTCTTTTCCCCAACGTATACGGCCTCGCTTCTGTTTTTTCTAAGCTCAGCCCACACTCCATCCTTACTAGTCTTGTCCAAGTGGGCTTCTGTTTTGAAACTTGAGGCCCAAACTGCTCCTTCCCTTCCACGTGCCCCATAATTGGTTTTGGCCACTTGACTTCCACGTGTTGCAAATTACTATTATGAGATATACTCTCCTTATTTAAATTTGGCGCCTCAAACTTTCTAACCGATGAAAACGGCCCCAAACTTTCCTTAGATATCCCATCCGTTACGGAAGCAGCATCCGTGAAAATCGGTGAAATCTCTACTTTCTCGTCCTTTCATTTTATGTGCGAATCGCCATCTGCCAGCCTCACCAGACTGCTTCTATTTTCGGTCTAAGCCTCAGTCGAATTTGCATTTCTCGGATGGTGGTTCTTGGCCTAGCCCATCCTTGACGGTGATCTAGAATGACCTCCTGCAGCTTTAAGCCATTCACCGTATTGGTACACCACCTCACCTCCTTTCTTGCTCAGTGCAAAATGTTCTGCACAGTGCTTTAGGTCATGTCCCAAGAATCCACGGAACAAGGGAAGACAGTGATCTAGATGGTGATCTAAATCGGTGAAATCCCTACTTTCTCGTCCTTTCCTTTTATGTGCGAATTGCCATCTGTAGGGTTTGTACCATTGGACATGTCCTCCGCCGCCAGCCTCACTAGACTGCTTCTATTTTC
Organism: Castanea sativa; assembly: GCF_040712315.1. NCBI lineage: Eukaryota > Viridiplantae > Streptophyta > Magnoliopsida > Fagales > Fagaceae > Castanea > Castanea sativa. The sequence goes on along the minus strand of NC_134013.1, from coordinate 49,583,904 downwards.
GGTCTAAGCCTCAGTCGAATTTGCATTGCTCAGATGGTGGTTCTTGGCCAAGCCCATCCTTGATGGTGATCTAGAATGGCCTCCTGTAGTTTTAAGCCATTCACCGTATTGGTACACCACCTCACCTCCATTCTTACTCAGTGCAAAATGTTCTGCACAGTGCTTTAGGTCATGTCCCAAGAATCCACAGAACAAGGGAAGACACTCATATTTGAACGTAACCCATGAACTCTTTCCATCCGATCCACCGATGAAACCACCCTGTCGTAGAGGTCATGTCCCAAGAATCCACAGAACAAGGGAAGACACTCATAATTGAACATAACCCATGAACTCTTTCCATCCGATCCACCGATGAAACCACCCCGTCGTAGAGGTTTTGACGTGGGGACTGCTACCTTAACTCTCATGAAAAGACTTTGTGCATCCAGTTTCTGCCTCCTCTCTACTTCCACCACCTCTCCCATACAGCCACCAATCTCTGCTGCCACTTTGGGAGATGACATATTGAACGGCACTCCCCAAATTTGAACCTAGAGAGCCATTGAATCAAACTTGATATTCGCTGCTGTCATTCCGGGTTGCCACCTTCTTAACAGGAGCACTTGATTGTCAAAGGACTAGGGTCCTCCTTTAAATACGTAGTCCATGTCAAATTCTCTATTAAACTTGACCTGGAATAGATTGGAACCTACTTCCACAATCTGAACCGAATCCTCCAAACCCCAGGCTCGCCTCAACTTTGTTTGGGCAGCCCGTTTGTTGAAAGGTTTGCATGTGAGAAACTTGCCGAGCAAACTCAGATGGCAACTTTCAATTTCTTCCCTCCGACCTTCATCCAAGATCGTGATTACTTCTTCTTCCTCCATCGTCAACTTCATCTTCTCTAAACCATTAATTACATCTTCGGCCATGGTATAGGATCTCAGATCAAAACAAAAAGAAAAAGTCAAAACCCTTAGGAAACCTAAGGGAGGGAGTAGTCTCCCAGCTAGTCGAGAGAGAGAGAGAGCTCCTACACAAGGAGATAGCACCAAACCCAAAATTTGTGATTTCAATGATATATATACTCATGTTCAAGTCATTGTAACACAAGATTTATATTACACTTATATAATAACTTAAGGAATCATACTATATTTTATGTTTTCGCTTTTGCATTTATGCTAACATATTTAATATGATATGCAACAAAAATTTAACAAAATGATGAAAATTGGATTTTGTGAAATATTTGTGAATAAAAAGTTGGATAGAATTTTTTTTTTTTTTTAAGTGATAGAATTCGAATTACTTAATTGGCCCCATATGTATGATTTTTTTTTTTTTTTTGGCCGGGTGTCTTCTCTAGTAAATGAGGTCTAAAAATAATTCTTATAACCGGAACATTTCAGAAAAGTAGATAAGGTAGAGTTTGGAATTTGCATGATGTGCCTCAAATAAACCAACTGAGTAACTTATAGTCATCTCATTTATTTTGCAGACATTAGATCAAATTAATATGAAGTGCTTAATACAGGACTTCCAATTAGAAGAGGCATCACAAACCCCAAACCATATATCACACAAAACCTACTTTATTCTTAATTACTGCTCATATATATATATATATATATGGTGCTTCATATCTTGAGGGATTTAAGGTGGGCAACCACGCCTATATGGGCCAGGAGTACAAGGAGATTGAGGTGGAAACCTCCTATGAGGTGGAGATGGCGGATTCAAGGGTGGAGCTGGCGGAATCAATGGTGGAGCATGTGGCATCTGGTATGGAGGATCGTTATAACATTCTCGAACATATGGATTACACCTACCTGAGATATGAGATAAAGCTAACTATCAGAGTATGACCAAATTGAATAAATTACCAGGGAAAATAATCCATAACAATGGGAACTATAGTTCCATATATTGAAAGTCTCAAAAAGTGAAAGTATGTGATAACTAACTAGTATTTGTTAGAAAACACTAGCTTTTGGAGGTGAATAAATAATTATACTTTTGTCCTTTCAAAAAAGAAAGTTCATTTCATTATCAGTATATAAAAAAATAATTTTGAATCATTCATTCTAGACCAACAATTTGAAACAAGCTGATATTCAAAATATTTTTCAACATAAATGAATTGCTTTTAGTGAAAAATAATAATCAAAACATTAGTATGCTGCAAACAAAATTTAGAACACAACTGTCTACTAGAAACTAGTGCTCTCATTACCACGTATTGGAATGTCTCTAGCTGCATTTGAAGAGGCAATGAAAAATGAGGAAGCCAAGAAAAGGCAGACAATAAGAATTGCCTTCATTTCGAGAGTTGATATTTCATACCGTGACCTTCTATACCCAGATCTTATTTATAGATCATGCACCCAAGTAGGGGCACGTGTAATGGAGTACTATTAAATTCACTGGAATAAGACAAACCGAAGAATGATATAATGGAAGAGTATTGAATAAGTCTAAAGTCACAGCAACTTCCAGAAAATATTTTACAATTGTTAAGGTTACAAATTGCAAGTATTGTTCATCAAAAAATAAAAAATTAAAAGTATTGTGAGTTGCTTGCAATTGATAAAGTGATTTTAATATAGGGTCATATGAAAATTAATAAAAACTCGGCAACTCAATTTTTGTGAAAATTGTTCTCTCTCTCACATATATCACAGAAAACTAGATAGAAATCAAGAATGTGGACATTATTTTAGTTGTGAAAAGATGTGTTTGGAAGTTTTGACCAATTAAAAATTAGATAATTATTGGTTTATATTTTATATTGTATTATCAATATTGTAAGATTCACATTGTAGACTAAATAAATGTATAGGCAAAAAAGTAATTTCAGAAGTAAGTTTAAATTAGAACTAACAACTTACCACTTATAATTTGTTATAAAAATATTGTAAAAATGTTATGAATGTAAAAGAGTAGTGTTAAACTTAAATATTTTAGTGGGTACACATGAAAATCAATCGGCAAAACGTATCTATTACGCACAATCAACTATTTCAGCGTGACGTTAGATATAAAATTAGTAGTGTTTGTTAGATTTATTGAAAGATAATTATGATGGGAAATGGAAAATGTGAAGAATGATGGGAGAGCAAAGGAGATTTATCAATTGACCTGGTCTTTGTATCCTTGCCTTTGTTTATTTTCCTAATCAAAGTATTATCTTCGAACCCTTATTCGCATTGCGCAAGATTCTCCTTGATTTGGACATCCAATTTCAATTTTCTTTAGAAAGTCCATTTGAAGGCCACTAAAATTGAAAATGGTTTGGCTATCAACACACAAATGAATTAATGCGCACTGTCATATATCCTTTTCAGGATTTTATTTTTTTCCTTTTTGCTAATGAGAATGTCTAGAGCTATTAGTACTTGAATATTTTATTGGACGAGTAATTCTCTCATTCTACACACTATGGGTCTATTTGAGATCTACTTATTTTGCTGAAACTGAAAATTTTTTGCTGAAAATACTATAGATAAAGGTAAAAGTTAGGTAAAAAAGTACAGCATGACCCATAAATAGTAACAAAAATAAGCTGAATAGTAAAATAAGTTAGCAAAATTAAGCATGCCAAACTGACACTACTTTAGTCGATTCTTTTGGCATTTTGTCTATTGTTGAGAGGAATATTTTAGAGGTGCTTTAAGGGTCCGTTTGGTTGGAGGGGTGGAAAAGTGGGAGGATAGAAAATGGTTGAAGGATGGAAAAGAGGAAGGGTAGAAAAAATTTCAATTTCCCTCATTTTTTTTTTGTTGGAAGTAGAAAAGTGGAAGGATAGAAAAATTGAGTTTGTAAAAATTTACGTATATACCCTTGTTAAAAACTGATGCTCAATTAAAACCAAAAAAGGGATAAACAACCAAAAAAAATCAATCACCTAAATTTATTAAAAAATAAAATTATTTCTAGAAAAAAAAACACACACAAAAGAAAGAAAAAGAAAAAGAAGAAGAAGAAGAAGAAGAATATAAGCCCTGGACGTGTAGCAAGCCTACCTAGTAAATCAAAACAAAAAAAACAAAAAAGTAAAAGGGAAGAAGAGGCAACATCCATGAGGAAAGAAAAAGAAAAAGAGCAACGTGGACAAGCCTTGTACTTGGGTATTTTTGTCCAAAAATGATGTCCAATTTTTCCCTTCAGCTTTCTCTCCATTTTGGAGAAAAAAATTTTTGGTGGGCTTCGGGAGAAAATACCTAGCTCCTACCATTTATTTTATTTCCTCTCCACTCAACCAAACACACTCCAAAAAGTTTTTCTTCCAATTTTCTCTCCAAAGTTTTCCATCCACCCTATTTCACCTTCAAACAAACACATCCTAAGTGTTGGGAAGATACTTTGGGAAGCTTTCAATTCAATAGTAAACATAGCATATAGTTAATGCGCACTGTCATAAATCCTTTTGAGGACTTTATTTTTTCCTTTTTGCTAGTAAGAATGTTGAACTATTAGTACTTGAATATTTTATCGGGTGTGTAATCCCCTCATCCCACACACTACTTCAATTGATTCTTAAAATTATGACTTTATTTTTTCCTTTTTGCTAGTGAGAATGTCGAACTATTAGTACTTGAATATTTTATCAGGTGTGTAACCCCCTCATCCCATAAACTACTTTAGTTGATTCTTGGAATTTTGTCTATTGTAGAGAGGAATATTTTAGAGGTAGTCTATGTTGGGGAAATATACACCTTGGAGAACTTCCTTAAATAATTAATATAACAAATAGAGACACACTTTAACCCAAAAGGCCTAAGCCCAGTGAGTATGTGCTCAATTATGTTATATTAACTATTCATTTTTCTCATTATTATTTAATGTGGGACTTTACTCACACATGTAACACAACAATCTCCCCTTATTGTGTGAGTCTCTAACTCTCTGTGGGCTTCAAGACCTCTCTATGGGTCATGAACAAGTCATCCTCGTTCCCCTTTGCCTAATGGGCTTTTTCCTTCATTAGTGCATTATCCATGGGCCTTCACATGTCAACCCCACATATCTTTTATTCTCTATGGGAACCTTGCACCTCACCATTGTCTAGCACCATTGGCAATAATACTCAATTATTGGGTATTTTCCAAGATTGTTTGTGTGGTCTATATGGGATTGCTTGGTGCAATATACCGTTCCTGCTCCAACTGCGAAAAGGACCTGCCCTATTCCATTTGCAAAAGGGCTTCAAGTACACATACTATGTTCCCACTCCAACTGCGAAAAGAGTTTATGGTGATGATGCTCAAGATATAGAATATGTTAAGCAGGCGGAGCAGCCTGCTCCACCAGAGATGGAAGAATCTCATGTGAGGAGGTCTACTAGGGAGTGTCGTCCATCGACTAGATATCCCTCTTCTGAGTATATTTTTATTATTGATGAGAGGGAGGCAAAAAGCTTTTAGGAAGTAGTGTCTCATAAGGACAAGCAGAGCTAGATAAAAGCTATGCAAGAAGAGATGAATTCTTTGCACAAGAATAAGATTTATGAGTTGGTTGAACTTCCAAAAGGTAAGAAGGCACTGAGAAACAAATGGGTGTTCAAGCTGAAGACAGATGGTGAAAATTTAGTGAAGTACAAAACTCAATTAGTGGTCAAGGGTTTCAGTCAGGAACATAGACGGGGATTTATCCCAACAGTCTAAGTGTTGGAAAAATAATATCATAAGGAGCTTTCAATTGAGTAGTAAACATAACATATAGTTAGGGACACCACTTCACCCAAACGACTTAAGCTTATGAATTTGGTCCAACCCATATCTTGGAGTGGAGGGGCTAATTGCTCTTAGCAATGAAAGACACTATGTGGTTGGGTCTTTCCAAAGCGGAGAGCTTCCATATCATCTCAACAGCACCTTATCTTGGCTACAGGTAAATCTGTCTCTTAAAGGGTCACAGATTTAGGTGTTTTTGTGTTGGATTATTGAATCTGTGAAGTAAGGTGATTAAGTGAAATATGAAGTAAGGTGATTAAGGAAGCTGAACTATGAGTATCTTAAGCCTTAATTGTCATGGACTTGGGGACAAAGGTGCTGTTGGAGAGCTTTCTAAGCTCATTAAAGTTCAACATCCCTGAATTGTATTTCTGATGGAGACTAAACTTAAAAAGAAAGACATAGAAGGAGTGAGAGATGAATTAAAAATAGATAATGTAGTGGGTGTAGATAGAATTGGAATGGGTGGAGGCTTGGCTCTGTTATGGGATTCAGAATGGGATGTGAAATTGAAACCTTGTCAAAAAGCCATATAGATGTTATTGTGACAGAGAAGGATGGGGTTTCATGGAGATTGACAGGTATCTATGGGCACCCTGAAAATTTGAAGCGTATTGAGACATGGAATTTGATGCACCTACTTCATCAGCAAGTCACATTGCCATGGATACGCATAGGAGACTTCAACAAGATACTTTCAGCGAATGAAAAACAAGGAGGGGAACCAAGAAGTGAGTGGCAAATGGCAAATTTTCGAGAAGTGCTGGACGATTGCAGATTAAGGGACATGGGTTTTAAAGGTGCTCATTTCACATGGTTCAATCAAAGAGATGAACAGGATCGGGTATATGTTAGACTCGACCGTGGGGTAGCTAATCAAGAATGGTATGATCTTTTTCCTCACTTTGAAGTTCATCATTTAAGCTTTTCAAATTCCAATCATATGGCCATTGGGGTGCGATTAAGAAGGCAATCACAATTTCAAATTGGGAGGTATAAAAAAAGATTTCAGTTTGAGGAAGCATGGGTGAAAGATGAAGGCTGCGAGGACACAATTGCAAATGCTTGGTCTGTTTCCTTCAATGGAAGTCCTATGTTCCAGGTGTGTAACAAAATAAAAGAATGTAGGGAGCGGTTGTTAGCCTAGAGTAAAAATTCATTGTGTTCCTTAGGCAAAAAGATGAGGAAAAGCGAAATAGGCTACAAGTGCTAGAGCAAAACAACAAGGATTCATCGTGGGCTGAATGTGAAGCTCTTAGGCATGAAATTAATATTTTAATTGAGAAAGAAGAAATTTATTGTAAACAAAGATTCCGTATCAGCTGGTTGCATGAAGGTGATCGTAATACAAAATTTTTTCATGCAAAGGCACCTGCAAGAAGGAAAAAAAAAAAAACTTAATTGTCTCGCTAAAGGAGATGGATGGTACGATGATAAAGCAACAAAGTAATATAAAAAGGGTGATAATTCAACATTTTTCGACTCTCTTCCAATCTTCAAATCCGAATTCCATTGAAGAAGTGGTGGCCCATATTCCTAGAGTAGTCACGGAGGAGATGAATGATTGGCTTGTGAGAGACTTTCATCTAGAAGAGGTTCGATTCGCCTTATTTCAGATGCATCCTTCAAAAGCTCTAGGCCATGATGGTATGACTACTTTCTTTTTTCAAAAGTTTTGGCATATAGTAGGTGCTGATGTAACTAATGTTGTGCTATCATGTCTAAATTCTGGAATTATACTTTGAAATATAAATAATACCCACATAGCACTGATACCCAAAACCAAAGACCCTGAAGTAATCACAAAATATCGCCTTATCAACCTATGTAATGTGCTATACAAAATCATATTTAAATGTTGGTCAATTGGCTGAAGCTCATCCTCCCAAATTTAATTTTTGATACTCAGAGCACTTTTGTCCCGAGAAGGTTAATTACAAACAACATTTTAGTTGCATATGAAACTTTGCATAGCATGAAAAAGAAGAGGTGGGGCAAGATAGGTCTGGTAGCTATTAAATTAGACATGAGCAAAACTTATGACCGGGGTTGAATGGGGTTATTTACAAAGGGTGATGGAGAAAATGGGGTTTCATGCAAAATGGGTGCAACTGATAATGGCATGCATAACAACTGCTCATTTTTCTGTTTTAGTTAACGGCAATCCTACAGGTTATATCTTGCCTTCTAGAGGACAGAGACAAGGTGACCCTGTCACCTTATCTCTTTTTGTTTTGTGCTGAGGGGCTTACCGCTTTGCTCAAAAAGGCAGAAATAGATGGAATTATAAGAGGAGTGGCAGCTAGCAGAGGTAGTCCTCGTTTTTCTCATCTCCTATTTGCCAATGACAGTTTATTATTTTGTCGTGCCTCAGTAGAAGAGTGTTGATAGGTCAATTCTTTGTTTAATTTATATAAGGCTGCTTCAGGACAAAAGATTAATACTAATAAAACTTCTCTTTTCTTTAGCAACAACACTGGACTAGAGACTCAAGAATCAATTAAACAGGCATTGGGTGCAGAGACAGTCCCAGAATATGAGAAGTATTTAGGGCTGCCTAGTATAGTGAGGCGTAACAAAAAACCAGCTTTTGCTCCAATCATTGAAAGAGTCTGGAGTAAACTAAAGGGATGGAAGGAAAACATAATGTCTCAAGCTGGAAGAGAAATTTTGATTAAAGCCGTGGCACAAGCTATCCCCACATATGCCATGGGATGCTTTTTACTACTGAAAGGTTTGCTTAAAGATCTTGAAGGGATGATGAGCAAATTTTGGTGGGGTCAAAAGATACAAGAAAGGAAAGTACACTGGTTGAGTTGGTCTAAACTTTGTATGCCTAAGTCAATGGGAGGAATTGGGTTTCGAGATCTCCATTCTTTCAACTTAGCCATGTTAGCCAAACAAGGATGGAGGCTTCTGAAAAACACACACTCCTTGTTTTATCAAGTCTACAAATCAAAGTACTTTCCCAATACATCTTTCTTAGATGCTCCATCACCAAATTCAAGGAGTTTTGCAAGGAAAAGTATAGTGGCAGCCAGATCTGTCTTGGACAGTGGATTGAGATGGCGGGTAGGAACTGGAAATAAAATTCAAATTTGGCAAGACCAATGGCTTCCAACCCCACCATCATTCAAGGTGGTAACCCCGTGCTCCACAATTTCAACAATGACCACAATGGATAACCTTATTGATCCAACTACAAGATCTTGGGGAGTACCCATGATTGATCATGTATTCCTCCCACATGAAGATGAGATTATTAAATCCATCCCATTGAGCAATAGAGCGGTGCAAGACATCCAAATTTGGGCATACACAAACACGGGTGAATATTCGGTAAAAAGTGCATATAAGATGATCCAAACTCAACAACTAAGATCTTCTCATGGCCAATCATCCAATCACTTACAGAGCAATAAAATTTGGAAAGTGATTTGGGCGGTCAAGTTATGTAATAAAATCAAAACTTTCATTTGGAGAGCTTGTAGAGATATACTACCTACTAAAGCAAATCTAACTAGAAGGAAAATTTTGTTTGATGTTGGATGTGAATGTTATGAGGATGGGGTGGAGTCAACAGACCATATCCTGCTAAGCTGTACATATGCGTTTGGAAGTCCACATGCTTGAGGGAGATCATGTCTCATTGCATAGATCTTTCATTTGTGGATGTGGCTGATCAAATAATGCAAAGGAAAAATGACCCAGAGATTGCAATATTTTTCACAACCAACTGGATGATTTGGAATAAGTGGAATGAGGCTTGCTACGGTACTCCACGTCCTGATCCCCCTTTTCTAGCCAAGTCTGTTGCAGCCAATGCTTTAGAATATTTGGAAGCTAATTATGGAAGCTTGTCTTGAGTAATTGTAAGATAGTCTTGTTTTTCTTTGGCATTTCTTGATGTAACTTTGCATATAGTTGCTGGTTTTGATAGGTGAAGAGAAAGCTCTGTAGCTAGTACAGTTTTAGCATGGTTGATCTATGATGATGCCTTGCTTTTGATAAACTTATTATTTCTTTGAATAGATTTCTACCGTTTATTCTCAAAAAAACAATCTCCCTCTCTCATGTGAGTCTTTGCCTCTCTATGGGCTTCAAGACCTCTACTTGGACCATGATCAAGTTCTACTAGCTTCCCAACTTCCCTCTACCTTATGGGCTTTTTCTTGATCAACAAGTCATCCATCTGAACCACGTGTAAACCCTGAACATTTATTCATGGGAACCCAACTCACACTTTCATGTCCATGGGAACCTCACGTCACACCATGATTTAGCACTATGTTAGGTATTTTTCCAGAATCATTTGTGTGGACTTTGCCTTGTGCAATCTACTATCCCTACTTCAAGTGGGAAAGGGACTTTGATACAAAACAATATGCTCTAATTCCATTTGTTGGGGAGATAATATCATGAGGAGATTTCAATTAAGAGATTAATATAACATATAGGGACACCACTTAATCTAGAAGGCTAAGAAATTTGGGTCAAGTGGTGTTCCTATATGTTTTCTCCCCATAAAGCCAACATCTCCAACATAATCTTCTATTTTCGCATTAAATTTTCAACCTTTAACATTAAAAGCTCACATCTTTATGTCAAAACTTCTATTTTTGAAACAAAGTTTGCACCTTTACGTTCAAGTTTACTTTTGTTTTTTTTCATCAAACCATCCAATTTTGTCATAAGCTTTCCACCTTGACCTTAAAATTTCCATCTTTGCCTACTTAAATTTTCATTCTTGCACGGTCACATTAATTCATCTTTGATGCTTAGGTCATTCTTAATATTCTTGGAATTGATGAGGTGATTACACATTTGGATTTGAAGATGCATAGTTGCATCATGCATATCGTAAATTCATGGTCCATATAAAAAATGGCTTGAAAAAAGCATCTTTTTTTTTTTTACAAACAAAATTCAAATTATTTCAAAAATAAATAAATAGGTTTCAAGGCTTCCACCAATAAAATATTTTCAAGACTTTCAAAAAATAAAAACTCATGAGACTTTTGTTAAATGCCTAAATCCCTTCTATGGAATTTTTTTCAAAACACAAACTTACGAGACTTTTGTTAAAAAGTTTCCCAAATCAAAACTCATGAGATTTTTATCAAAACGCTTTTAGGGACTTTTTGAATAAAAATTCATGAAATTTTCACAAAAACCCTTTTAGGTATTTTTCAATAAAAACTTATGAGATTTTCAAAAATTCTTTTCAAAAATGAATATTTTTCAAACATGATGCTAGGCACTTGGCTTAAATCAATTTAGTCCATGGCCACCAAAAGCCAAACAACCCCCCCCCCCCCCAAAAAAACTAGCAATTTATTTTGGTGCCTTTCTTTCCCTAAGAAATAAATATGAGGATTTAATTTGAATTGTTAGCTTATTTAAGAATGCAAGGTAAGCCACTTACCGTTTATGCCTTTTATTTCTAAAAATAAATCGTTCATTCATGCACACATCATCTAAGGATATATTTCTATACGCATGTGTAGAGAGGGAAAATTTCCAGCCTATCACAAGCTGACACGTCATGCTACCAAGCCCATAAAGAATGGCTAATTAAAAAGCATCATGTATATTATCTAGAAATTTTCCAAGTTTCATTAAAGTAAAAACATGAAAAGTATGCAAAAAGTTAATCACACTTAGGCACGTGTAAGTGATGACACAAGCAATCCATCACATGTAAGCGATGACACAAGCAGGCCAATCAAGCTGTGACATGTGTCAATCAGACTCCGCCACGTATCGCTCACCCACCCCCAAACTCCTATAAATAGAAGCCTTCCTAAGGCATTTAGGAGGAGATGAAGCTAAGAAATCTGGGGAAGAATCGGGAAGAGATCTTGAGTTCAGAAATCTAGAACCTCTGCTGGAATCAAGCCCTGAAGCCTCCAGGAACTTCACGAACTTCAACTTCGAATACGAAGAACATTCGAAGAGAAATCATCCATATCATCTTCCAAGATCTCAAAGGTCACTGGAATCAAGCTCAAAAGCCTCCAAAACTCCGAATAGACCAAGCCATCTAGAGCACAAGCAGCATCAAAGAAGATTCAGAAGTACTCAGAAGTATAGAAGCTCTATAGGAATCAAGCCTCAAAGCCTTCAAGAACTTCAACCTCAAAATCGAAGAACATTTGAAGCAAAACCATCCAAGCTATCAACCTAGATCTTGAAGTTTGCTAGAATCAAGCTCAAAAGCCTCCATAAACCTCAACAAACCAAAAATCAACGAAGCTCTACGGATCAAAGCCTCTAAAGCACCAAAGAACTTCCAACACAAACCTTCGAAGACGAAGAACACATCAAGAACACAAAGAACACAAAGAACAAAGAATTTCTAACAAGCTCATAGCCAGAGATTCATTGTAATTTTACTTCAAGGGTCTTTGATCCATTCTTCAACCAAATTGAAGGATATTTGTGTTCAAATCAAAATCACACTACCACAATTCCAATCAACAAGTCTTTCAAGGAGATCGAATCAAAGGATCACTCTTTTGTAATCACAGAGAATTGTACCATACATTCATCAATACAAATTCGCATTTGTGAAACTATTTTACTTGTTTGATTTATTTCAAACCGAGAAATTTAGTCTTCCACAAATTCTGGCACGCCCGGTGGGACCTCTCTGCCTCTCATCTCCTTCTCCTGCAAAGAAAGAAATCTTCGTCATCTTGCTACCAACTTCAATGGCCTCTAGCAAGAACATCCAAGCCTCAACAATAGCTACTTTAGTTAGACTTAGTACGGCTACCACCAACAACTACATTGGTGCAATCAATTGTAGCCAACCTAAAGCTCATAATCAACTTCAATCTCAATCAACCAAGGGAGCCAAGGTCCAAACAATCATCTCCTTAAACCCTCTTACAAGAAACAAGGTCATCAACAAGGACATGTCCACCTAGGAACACCTCAAGTATGGGGGCAAATCCCCTTCTTCCTTCACAAGAAGTTGGTCGCACGATTTCTCTCCCATCAAAAGGAATCCAAAAAATGAGATTTCACGTGCTCACTTCAATTCACTTCCTTCCTCATCATCTTGGGAAGTTGTGTCAGTCATGATGACTAACACCTCTACCATGGAAGAAAAGATGGCTGAAATGGAGCAAATGGTCATCCTTCTCACAAAAGCACTTGAAGATAAGGACCTCTAAATTGCAACTCTAATGAATAAACTTGAAATACAAGATCTTGGTGAATCAAGCCATGATCCTAAGTTCCCATTTGGCTTCACTTCTACAAAAGATGACAAAGGGAAAGAAAATCAAGACACTCCTCAACGGGAACAATCTACTTCGGTTGCTTCGTTATTAGTTCAACAATTACAAGACATGATAACAAATACCATCCGAGCACAATATAGAGGTTCTTCTACAAGTTCTCTTAGATATTCAAAACCCTACACAAAGCGCATCGACAACATGAGAATGCCAAATGGGTATCAACCCCCCAAGTTCTTGCAGTTTGATGGCAAAGGAAATCCTAAGCAACATGTTGCTCACTTTGTAGAAACTTATGAGAATGCAGGGACTCAAGGAGGCCTCCTTGTAAAGCAGTTTGTCTGTTCACTCAAGGGGAATGCCTTTGATTGGTATACAGGCTTAGAACCTGAGTCAATCGATAGTTGGGAACAACTTGAAAGGGAGTTCCTTGACCGATTCTATAGCACGCGCCGCACGGTAAGCACGATGGAGCTTACTAATACCAAGCAATGGGAAAATGAGCCAGTGGTTAATTATATCAATCGATGGCGTTCTTTGAGTTTGGATTGCAAGGATAGACTTTCTGAAATATCTACTGTAGAAATATGCATCCAAGGCATGCATTGGGGACTTCATAAAGCCCCGAACATTTGAAGAGCTAGCAACTTGTGCGCATGACATGGAGCTGAGCATTTCTAGCCATGGAAATACAAACCCTCCCATACCCGAGGAAAGGAGAAAGGAAGTAAGGAGGAATGACAGGAATGCAAAAGACAATCTCAAAGACCCAGTGGTTGTTAACACTGTCGTAGTTAAGGTTCCAAGAAGAGGAGCAAAGGCAAATGAAAAACAACTTGAAGGATGCCAAAAGAACGAAGCGCATCATCTGACCTTTAAGGAACGTGAGCAAAAAGCATATCCGTTCCCCGATGAAGATGTGCCAAACATCTTAGAACAACTATTGCAATTGAAGTTGATTAAATTGCCAGAATGCAAGCGACCAGAAGACATGGGGAAAGTTGATGACCCTAACTACTATAAATATCATCGCATCATTGGCCACCCAATCCAAAAATGCTTCGTCTTCAAAGAACAAATCATGAAGCTTGCCAAAGAAAACAAGATTGATCTAGACCTTGATGAAGTTGTCGGGTCAAACCATGTGACCATTGCTTGTGATGTACTTCCAACTCTCAGGTAAGAGGCAAACACCAACAAGGCTTACAAATTGGTTGACAATGATGGCGTAAGGATCGGCCCTATCAATGGGAAGTTCCTTAAACACTTCTATGCTTGAAAATCGAAGGTTGTTCCTCTGTAAGAGTTTAAACTGCCCACTACAACGCTACAAGGGTACATGATGCCTACCCATTACCTTTGAAAGCGTACAAATAAAAAAAAATTAATCCCACTCTATGTCACCATTTGCGAGTGTGGCGTAGTGGTTGGATGCCGTTGTCGCCCTTGAGGCCGAGGTCTCGGGTTCAATTAGTGGTGATACCCACTATTGCGCAATTGGTACCCATGAAATGCCGTGGGGTGTGGGGCGAGGATTACACACATTAGCCCTCCCTTTTTGTGAAAAAAAAAAAACAAAACAAAAAAAAATCATTCAAAAAAAAATCTGTTAAACTACATAATGACTTGATCCCTTTCCGGGGTACGTAGGTAGCTTAGTACTTTTTACTAAGTTCAGTCACATGAAAAAGAAAAAGGGTTACCAGTCTAGCTTGAAGAGTTTGTTCAAAGGTAGTCAACATGCTTTCAAGAACCCTTTGATTGGCAAGGCGTCGCTTAAGATCAATCAATTGCTCACTATATGATGTTCAAAGATCATTGTGGTAGAAAATGACAGCTGCAAAGAATTGGTGTTACTCATCTTTCCTTGAAATAATGATAAGTTGATTCTTGGTTGTGGAGTAAAATAAAATCTTCAACCTATGTTGCAAGGAATGGAGTCTGCATGGCATTGCTCATCTTCTGTGGACATCATCCCACGTCTCCAAAGTATGCTTTGCATCACTTATCTCCTGGAGGCATCTTCTTGTACCTTTCAAGTCTAGGCTATATTGTCTCTCTTCTAGGTTGTGCCACTTCACAACTCTGAAATTTGAACCACATCATCTCCCTTTTGTGTGGTGTTGTTTCACATCATGTCTTTGAAATCTAAACAACGTCACCTTCCTCCAACATCTGAAATTGGTGTTGCATCATCTCTCCTCTAAGGGCATGTTTGTGCAATGTCAAAGTCTTGGTGTCATTCTTCTCACATCTTCGAGGTTTTGTTGGCATCTCTTTGCATCCTCAAAGTCTTGATGGGAGCTTCTTGAAACTTCAAGATTTTGTTGGAATTTCCTTGCATCTTCAAAGTCTTGATAGGGACTCCTCGCATCTTTAACGTCTTGTTGGCATCTCTAAAATCTTGATGTCTAGTGACAGTACTATGTACCCTCAATGTCTAAACTATGTTGCCTCTAAAAAAGGGTGCTAATGCAGCTTTATTATAAAGGCCAATATTAGTGCATCTTCAATGCGAGTGCAAGTGCTAATGTGGAGTGTTGTCGTGACTTCATGGCAACAATAAATATCGGCATGGCTTCAATACAGATAAAATTTCAAGGCAGCTTTGTGGCAAAAGAAGAGTGCTAGTGTAGCTTCAGTACAAGGACAAATGCTGGAGCGGCTTCAATGGCAAAGACTCTTGATGTGGCTACTTTGCAAAGATTCTTGATATGGAAAGACAAGTGTTGGTCCAGCTTAACTGCCAACACCAGAGCCAACACGACTTCAAAGATGAGTACTTGCAATAGCATCCTTGCCTAGCTGAATATCCTCATAGAAACGTCATTGCAAAGACAAATATCACTAACAGATTGTTGATGCAAGAAAAGAATGTAACAACATGAAGGCATACGTCACCGCAAGAACATTGCTATCAATGAAATACAAAGCCACCAAATGAAGGCAAACACTACTATGAGAACGTCAACATAAAGTTTGATGTCAAAACCCAAAGATCAAGGAAACTGTGCTGCAAAACAAAAACAAGCAACAACAAAAAAAAATGTCAAAAGAAAATCCCATGGCATGTCTAAACAAAGGAAAAATGTAAAAAAATAATAATAATAAATAAAAAATTCTTGAAAGCTGGAGAAGAAAACTGAAGGCTAAGAATGCCCAAATGAACGAAGCCAATCTCACGTCTTATATAGAGAACTTCTGGTAAACTAGCAGACAAGAAATATGAAGAAAGTCAGCAAACCATTAAATGGTTCCACGAACTAGCCAATGGAAAAAACTATATTCACGTTTCAGAAATGTGAATACAATTGCAGCTCAAATTCAGATTTTGCAAACTCAAATACACTCAAATTCAGGGAAGTTTGCGCTGAATTTTGAAATGAAAGAGCATATTCAGCCATGGAGACAGAAGATAATGGCTCATTACCTACTTCGCAAGTCTGAATCCTGGCACCATCCTGTCAGGGCGGCCACCACAAAATTAGACCAATAGGCCATAAGTCCAACAAAGACTCGCGACTTTCTCATCCAAATTTGTGGAAATCCAGACCTTATTTCACAAAACTGACACCACAGTAGTCTTCTACGACCCTCGATGTACAAAACCCAGAAAGATGATCAACACCGGAGAAAATATGCGCCTCCACGCGCCACCATAGGCTTCGAAGATCGTGGCCTACTCCTTCACATCTGTGCAAATCGGATCACCAACTGAGAAAACTAACCTCAGCACTCGATCCAGCGGCCTTCGATTTGCCAAACCTGGAAATTTCAGGCCTAAGTGCCTAGCCACGCGCCATCACGCGCTGCCACAAACTCGCAATGACCAACGACTTAGGCCCTCAAAACTATACAAATCCAGACTTTATTTCACAAGAATAACACTACCACTCGATCCAACGGCCCCAGAACGACAAAACCCAAATTTCTCGAGACCAAAAAAGCTACCACGCTCCTCCATGCGCTACCATAAAAGCCGGCGTTCACAGCCTCAGTACCACACACCAACACGCGCCGCCCTCACCAATCACGCGCTCCCACGTGCCCACTTGGACACACGTCTCAGTTGCATGACGTCATCAATGATGTCACCGCCTCGGTTTGACCCATTTGTCCAGGCAGATCCGGTTTGACCCATTCATCCTGACTCGGATCTGGACCGCCTAAAATTAAAAAAAAAATGCTTTGACCAAGTTGGACCTTTGACTTTGACCAAAAAGTCAAAATTTTCAAAACGGACCTATTACACTCGATTTTTCGAGTACATTCCAATTTTAGGATCCATTTCTTTATCCGAAACTCGAAAATTGCGCAAACGTCCAATTTCCAGAGAGTTGACTTTTGCATAAATCTTGACCGAAAGTCAAAATTTTCAAGAAGGACCTGTCTTGCTTAGTTTTTCACGTAGATTCCAATTTTGGGGTTTATTTATTCATTTGAGAATCCAAAATTACTCAAATGGTGTGATTCTATGGCTATTGGCTTTGATGTGAACTTTAACCAAGAATCAAGATGTCCGAGCAAAACTTGTCCTATTCAGATTTTCACAAAGATTCCGATTTTGAAATCTGCTTATTTGTTTTGAACTTGGAAACCACCAATCTAACCCACTTCTTCGAAGTACTAGCAGTGTCCAAAACTTAAGCTCCCAAAATCAAAATTGGAGATTCATCCACTTAGTTTGGATTCCCTCAGGGTTATCCTCCAAACTTCATCAAGGCTCCCCTTTCAAAGAACAGATGAACTCTCACAAGTGTGTCTTAAACTTGAAATCACATTGGATCACTACTTCAACCTACCATTTCCGTTTGGTGCCTACGAGTCTCCAACTTACCATTCCCATTTGGTGCCTACTGTTCTCATCCACCATTCTCACCAAAAATTCTCATCTGCCATTCTCAACTACCCAACTACTTTTCTTCGTCTCTCCGCTATAAATAGAAGGGTAGGATTCATTATAGCTCAACAAGAAAAACACACTGAATCATGAAATGAAAATTTGCTTCTTTCAAAATCTCAAAACCTCCTTCTCATAGCCATTCCTCACTATAGCCTCATCATTCTCAACACCTAGCAATCGATATTGCTTCGTAATCAGCTTGAGCTCAACCTTCTCATGGTTTCATAGAAGCTTTTCTCACAACATTCTTGCTAGTTTTGAGATCCGAACAAACTTTGTTTCTCCCCTTAACGACCTCATTTGTCCATAAAGTTATTCATAACAAGGCTGGTATCGTCGTTCCATGCTTCCTTGGATTTGGTTGGCCAGGAAATCTAAGTCCAGTAGAGACATCTATTCCTAAGATCAGGGCTCCCGTAGTCTCTCTCCAACTGCTTGGTCTCCCATCAGAAGCAGTGGTTCGAAACAAACAGCAACTTGGCTGGTTTCTAAAACTAGGATCGCAAGTTAGCTCCACCTTTCATTTCTTTTTTTCTTTTTTTGTGCTTTTCCAACAAGTGGCATTAGGTGAAGGTGGTAAAAGGTGTTGGGGTATCCTACAAATTGTCTCCCATCCAACACTTACGATGACCTCCAAGGTACCAGCTCATCAGAATTCAGCCTTTGATGTCGGTAAATGGTCGCCAAAGGCTCATTCCGTGTTCCTACCAGCGTGGGGCCCAAATGTCATCGTTGCTGGTACCTTAAAACACACTTTCTGAAATTACTCCAACTTAAAAACAGCTTGAATAATTTCAGAAAATATACTTCTGAAATTACTTCAACTTAATGTCCGTCAGCATGGTTCTATCACACAGGCACATTCAACGACTTGCTGTCGGACCTCATTCAGCATGCAATCAGTCCCATATCCCATGGTGTACTTCCTAGAAAAATCTACACCAGAAGGTCCCTAACATACAGGGCCAGCGCCATGGTGTCATATGTTTCAACCATTCACTTTGCTTCATCGCCATCTTCTTCACCACCAACATCAGCATACCCAGAATCCATAAGCTTCTGAAATTACCTCAACTTAACCTAAGTGAAACAATGACACATGCACATTCAACCACTCTTCCACATGTCCTCGCCGTAATCCAAAGTATATTCTTTGGAAATTACTTCGCCTAGACTTCTTAAAAATAGGAGGCTAGCCCCATAGCTCTGCATGCTGTACCCAGGCGACATTCTCATTTCTTCTCCATCTTCTACACCCTGTGATCGCCACCAATGATCCAAAATACTCTTTTGAAATTACTTTGACTTAACCTCTACTGAGAAGACTCGGTCACGCGAGTACATTCAAATACTCGCAGACCTCTTTTCGGTCTCATCAAAGCCTTTCATATGGGTGGGTCTACTCTTTTGAAATTACTTCATCATGCTAAAAGCTTCGCCACCTTCAGCCACTGCACTTGAAGATTCGAGTGCCAAAATTCATTCTTTTCGAGACTCATTCCCTCATCACACTCTGAAGCTATGTACGTGAACGAGTCTCAAGGGGGTATTTGTAGATAGGGAAAATTCCCGGCCTATCACAAGCTGACACATCATGCTACCAAGCCCATAAAGAATGGCTAATTACAAAGCATCATGTATATTATCTAGAAATTTGCCAAGTTTCATTAAAGTAAAAACATGAAAAGCATGCAAAATGTTAATCACACTTAGGCACGTGTAAGCGATGACATAAGCAACCCTGCATGTGTAAGCGATGACACAAGCAATCCATCACGTGTAAGCGATGACACAAGCAGGCCAATCAAGCTGTGACATGTGTCACCAATCAGACTCCGCCACGTATCGCTCACCCACCCCCAAACTCCTATAAATAGAAGCCTTCCTAAGGCATTTAGGAGGAGATGAAGACACTAAGAAATTTGGGGAAGAATCGGGAAGAGATCTTGAGTTCAGAAATCTAGAACCTCTGCTAGAATCAAGCCCTGAAGCCTCCAGGAACTTCAAGAACTTCAACTTCGAATACGAAGAACATTCGAAGAGAAATCATCCAAATCATCTTCCTAGATCTCAAAGGTCACTGGAATCAAGCTCAAAAGCCTCCAGAAACTCTGAAGAGACCAAGCCATCTAGAGCACAAGCAGCATCAAAGAAAATTCAGAAGTACTCAGAAGTATAGAAGCTTTGCAGGAATCAAGCCTCAAAGCCTTCAAGAACTTTGAGAACTTCAACCTCAAAACCGAAGAACATTCGAAGCAAAACCATCCAAGCTATCAACCTAGATCTTGAAGTTTGCTGGAATCAAGTTCAAAAGCTTCTAAAAACCTCAACAAACCATAAATCAACGAAGCTCTACGGATTAAAGCCTCTAAAGCACCGAAAAACTTCCAACACAAACCTTCGAAGATGAAGAACGCATCAAGAACGCGAAGAACACAAAGAGCAAAGAATTTCTAACAAGCTCATAGCCGGAGATTCATTGTAATTTTACTTCAAGGGTCTTCGATCATTCTTCAGCCAAATTGAAGGATATTTGTGTTCAAATCAAAATCACACTACCACAATTCCAATCAATAAGTCTTTCAAGGAAATCGAATCAGAGGATCACTCTTTTGTAATCACAGAGAATTGTACCACACATTCATCAATACAAATTCGCATTTGTGAAACTGTTTTACTTGTTTGATTTATTTCAAACCGAGAAATTTAGTCGTCCACAACATGCATTCGCATGTCATCCTAAGATATATTCAAATGTCACGCATTCGCATGTCATGCTATCATGTATTTTTGTATGTTCACGCATTCACATTTACATCATTCTAGAATAGACTTTGATGCCATGCATTCAAACTTTCACATGACATGCACTTGTTTAACTTATACATGATCACACATGCCAAAAACAAAATCAAACTAAATGCCAAATTCTTTAGTTATTATTTAAACGATTATCTTTATGACTCAATTCTAGACAGGGTACTATCCTTTAGATAAACGTTGTGAGGTTTATAACATATTTGCCACCAATAACCGAGCTTTTGAGTCCATGTATTCTGGTTCAACATTTTTGCCTACCTTTTTAGTTTGGGAGCCATTAAGAAAAGCCCTTAGTTAATAGGTTAATTAGAAGTAGGTAACGACTCTTAAAAAATGGAAAGATAAATAAAAGATTTGATGATGCCGAAGATCGTCAGTAAGCTGCACGGTCCTTACATGCCAAACAACACCTGCACAGCACCAAGAAAGAAAACCTCAAGAGACTACTGGTGTGGTACCGGCCAAATACCATCCAAATGTTAAGTCAAAAAAAATTGTCACAACCCTAGAGTGCCAGAGCTAGGGTGAATTATGCGTACCTCATTTTTTGAAGGTTTTGGCATTTTTATGGTAGTGGGGAACCGACATTGGTTCCTTGGTAAAGAGAAATATTTCCTTGTAGAGAAGATCTTCATAAATGCGCATATTTTAAGGGACCTTTTCCATATAGAAGCTTTACTGACTATGGTTAATCGTGGATCACAAGTTACTGCCGTTTGAAGTTCCTTGGGGACCAAATAAGCCATGTCATTGCCACGTGGCCTTTTGCCATCGTCAACCTTAGCATCTGTCTAAACCGTTATCCGTCCATTGCAGGTGATCCGTTCACCACAGGTCATCCATCCACCTTTGATGCGTCATTGTCGTTTTATCTCTTTGTTCGTCGACCTAGTAAAGCTACCCATGGTAGGTCTTGTAAATTTTGGCCGTCCACTTTAATTTCACCCTCTTCAGTTGCCCCTTACTCTATGGACCCATTGCCTATTTTTGTACGGATCCATGGAGCGACGGTCTGACCCTATTCTTGAGAAGCGTGTGTTGATTGACAGGCTAGCCTAGGGTCATTAATGTGGTAGGGGCACGTGGCAAGCTTTTAGTGGTCAATTGCTGGAATCGAAGCGTCCCTTTGTCTTCCGAGCCGTTCCCTTTACATATATGTTGCTCATCCCTTTCATTTTTACATTTCAAAGAATTTTTTGCTGAGTAGAGCGCTACCGTCCACTCTCTTTAAGTCGTCGCTTCGTCAACTTGGTGCCACCGTTCTCTACACTCTTCCCATCGCCCTTCTTACGCCGTCAAGCTGTAAGTATTCTTCCTTTTATCCCAAGTTTTTTCTTTTTTATCATTCTATTCGCCTGCCTGTCATCTGTGTAGACCTAGAGTCTTAGGGTTTTTACCCGTCACGTGTAGGTGTCAAATATCTAGTAAAGCGTCAAGTGGTCAATTGTGTGTCCACGAAGGAGCGGGCTACGATGAGGTGTTTTCGTCAAGTCAGGCAGACCCTGGCACCTCCAGCGAGGAAAGGGCTCTGTCAGCCAACTCACCTTCTACAATGAAGGATGAGGTACGAGATGAGGACGGGTCAGAGTATGATTCAAATGACAATCTAAACGGTGTAGACCCTCCTACTCAATCCGTCATAGATCCTGATGGATTTAGGGAATTTATCCTGCTTCCCTTGTGGATGATCAATGACTTCGTTTCCACCATCAAACAAACACACTTCAATACACTTAAGGAGAAGTACCAGATACCCGACCACATACCCATCCGTCTACCCTTTAAGTCCAAAAAATGTTACTATAGAGGTCTCGAAGACATCGAAGTGTATAAGCAGATGCTGAAAGCAAGACTTTGTTTCCCATTGAGCGCTCTTCACCGTCGTCTTCTCCAATACTTAGGACTGACCGTCACCCAAATCTCCCCAAATGCCTGGATGGTCTTCCTAGGTGTGAAAGTTTTGTACGGGGTGATGTTTAACAGGGCGCGCCGGTTTATAGTGAAGGAGTTCTTCCATTGTTACCGTCCGTCCGAGATCGTCCAATCTAGGGTTATGTACAGTTTCTTGCCAAGGAGTCTGTTGCTTAGGTTAGTATGCAAGACCCTAGACTCTAACAGGAACTGGAAGAGTCCATATTTTTTCCTCCAAGGGGACAACTGGATGTGTCACCTCGACGACCAGGAATACATGCCTGTGGACAAGACCTGGGGTATAATGCCCCCGTTTGGTAGGTGTCCATCCTCCTTAGGTTTAATTTTTCAATTTGTTTAATCATTCTAACCATCTCTTTTTGCAGCTTGGGACTGTCCATAGGTTACCACTGAGCAGTTTGGTTTCTTGGAAAAAAATCTTCAAGACCACCAAGCTGTCAAAGAGAACGTGGGTTAAGTTAGTTACTTTGGATACTCTCCACTGGTACTGCGACAGCCTTGAACCCACTACTGCTGCCCATCGATACGACACACAGGTTCGCCAACGTAAGTTCGTTGCCCAATATATATTTTTGTGTTCCAGTAGCTTCCCTGATTCTTACCCGTCCACTTAATGCAGAAATTGAAAATAGCAGGAGAATAGCTTACATCAAGCAGCAGGCTGCTGCTAAGAAAAAACAGGAAGGGAGCCTTCCTTCTAAGACGGGCTTGGCTCATTTGTCCACCAAAAGGCAGCCGTCTGAAAAATTGGACCGTCACGCTAAGAAGCCTAAGGTGGTGATCGGGCTAGCTGCCGGAAAAACTTCCAGCTCGTTCAAGTTGCCCCCCAAGCTTAGCCTAGGGAAGGGTAAAGGCTTGATGGTTAGCCCAGATCCCGTCAAGGAGAAACCATTCGTCCGTCTTCGCGAGGATTCGCAGTATGCCCTTAAGCAAATCACATCCATTATCAAGGACGAGGACTATGAGGATCTAGGCAACCACGCCACTAAAGCGAAGGGGGAGACGGGTCTGTTCAACCTTACACAGGTTTGTATCCATCTCAATACATTTTCGTCGTGTTTGTTTATTATTTTCCTTATCTCAATTTGTGGTTGGTGCAGGGGTTCTGATGATGAAGGGGTTAATAGAGCGCTGCCTTTCCTATGAGACGGCATTGGAGCGTGTCTGTGCAAAGGCAAAAGTGATAGAAGAGGAGTTGACAGAGCTAAAAGCTTGGAAAGTCCGTCAGGAAGAGAATCTCAAGGCGTTGGAACAACTCCGAGGTGAGTTGGAAAAACAAGTAGAGGCACTAGGAAAAGTCTTAGAAGACAAAGAGGATAGTCTCCGTTAGGCAAAGATTGACGCTATACAAAAGTATTGAGATTCTGATGCTCTTCTAAGTGAACTGGGCATATCCTTTGCTGACGGTTTCGAGGATTGCCTAGACTTGAACCTTTCGTACATTACCATAGATCCTAAAGGCCAGACTCCTGCTCACCCCGTTGACTCGGAAGGGACGAACGAGCTCTTTGGTGATGACCCCAGCGACGGTGATGCTCAAAAAGCTAATACAAAAGAGTCCGTTGAGGATTGCACCTGTCAACCCGAGGTCCAGACATTTGATGAGAATGAGGAGGAAACCCCCGTCACCCCACAGTAGTTATTTTCATTTTTATTTCACTTTTGTTCAGATTTGAAAATGCCTGGGAGAACAGTATCTCTGTTAATTTTAACCATTTCCTATCATTTTGTAGGCTTTTATGTAGACATTCCTCTATAATATTTTAATTAAATGTTTTATAATATACACCTATCTACTTTGCGCTCATCCTTGTGTGAACGAAGCTAGTCTATCTATGTAGTGAATCTGTTTACCTTGCTTGGTCCACCCTTTTATGTGACCCATCCATTTTGTGAACGAACTGTCCTTTTTGGGATGTCCGTCCACCTTACGGATTTTGTGATTCAACCTTATTAGGATGATTTGCCCAGCTTATGGACTTAGTGAATAAATTTCATCCTTCTTAGGATGATCTGTCCACTTTATGGGTTTGCTGAATAAATTTCATACTTCTTAGGATGTTCCGTCCAGTTTTTGGACTTACTAAATAAATTTCATCCTCTTAGGATGATCTGTCCACTTTATGGACTTACTGAATAAATATCATCCTCTTAGGATGATCCGTTCACTTTATGGACTTTGTGAATAAATTTCATCCTTCTTAGGATGATCCGTCCAAGTTATGGACTTGGTAAATAAATTTCACCATTCTTAAGATGATCCGTCCACTTTATGGACTTACTGAATAAATTGCATCCTTCTTAGGATGATCCGTCCAGGTTATGGACTTGGTGATTAATAATCTGGAAAAATATTCAACATGTTTTGAATAAACTCCTCTTATTATGATAGATATGCAAGTAGAATTTTGTTCATGAAAAATAAGAAAATTTCCCTTTAGGCTCTAAAAGTACCGCAGATAATAATAATAAAAACTAAAGTTATAAACTAGAAAAATAAACTGGAAATGAGAAGTGTTGTCGCTTGTGCCATTATCTACTGGTAGTATTTCTTCAGGTGCTCCGCATTCTAGGGATGCTGCAGCTTTTTTCCGTTCAGTGTCTTGAGGTAGTAGGTGCCCTTCCTATGCCATGATGTGATCCTATACAGTCCCTCCCAATTAGGTTCTAATTTCCCATGGGAGGGGTCTTTGGTGGCGCCCATTGCTTTCCTCAAGACGAGATCTCCTTCCTGAAAGTCCCTGTATTTCACCCGGGAGTTATAGTGCCTGGCCATAAGGTTTTGGTATCGTGCCAACCTTTGTTCAGTCGTCGCTCTGACCTCATCTACCATATTGAGCTGTAGGCGCATCACCTCATCATTATTCTCCTCGTCATGGTTCGCTACTCTGTAGCTTGTGAGACCTACCTCAGCTAGGATGACCACCTCACTGCCATACGCAAGTTGAAATGGTGTTTCTCCTATAGGTGTCCTTGCCGTCATCCTCTATACCCATAATACGCTTGGCAACTCTTTCGGCCAGATACCCTTTGCCCCTTCATGCTGAGTCTTGATGATTTTCAGCAAGAATCGGTTTGTGACCTCAACCTGTCCATTGGCCTGAGGGTGTGCGAGCAACGAATAGTGTTTCTCAATCCCAAGCTATGAGCAAAAGTCCCTGAATACGTTGTTATCGAATTGTTTCCCGTTGTCTGAGACCAGGACCCTAAGTATACCATACCTACAAACGATGTTCCTCCATACAAAACTACGTACATTCTTTTCCGTGATGCTAGCCAGGGCTTCGTCTGCAACCCATTTGGTGAAGTAGTCTATGCCGACTAGTAGCAATTTCAATTGCCTGACTGCTGTAGGAAACAGTCCCATGATATCAAGCCCCTATTGAGCAAAGGGCCATGGGGCTATCATTAGGGTGAGCTCCTCCATCAGTTGCCTTATGAGGTTGCCAAACCTCTGACATTTGTCACATTTTCTGACGTACGCTTGGGCATCCTTCTGCATAGTGGTCCAATAGTATCCAACCCTAATCAACTTATGAACTAAGGATCGCGATCCCGAGTGGTTCCTGCACACTCCTTCGTGGACTTCTCTCATGACATAGTCCGCTTCCTCGGGGATAAAGCACCTTAGGTAAGGGCGGGAGAAACCTTTTTTGTATAAGATATCTTTGATCAATACAAATCATGCAGCATAAACTCTCAACTTCCTCGCAGCTTCCTTATCATCAGGCAACACACCGTCTTTTAGGTAGGAGATAATTGGTGTCATCTAGTTGTCCTCGATACCTATCTCCTGCACACTGACTGTGTTTATTATTGGTAAATTCTAAACAAAGAAGAGTACCTGACTAGGGAAAGATATGTTATCTGCTGATGCCGCCTTGGCAAGATGGTCGGCTCGCTCATTCTCCTCCCTTGGGATTTGAATGAATTCTACATTGAGGTTGTGCATCCGATTCTTCACCTGTTCGAGGTACTCCTTCATCCGTTCTCCTCTATACTCGTAACCACTGTTAATCTGACTGGTAACCACTTGGGAGTCGCAATGCACTATCTCATCCGTGGCCCTTGCTGTTTGCGCGAGATCTAGTCCTGCTATTAGAGCTTCGTACTCGGCCTCATTGTTTGTTGTAGGGAAGTCAAGTCGGACCATGCACTCAACCTCATCTCATTTTGGGCTGCGAAGTACTATACCAACTCCTCCTGCATGTTTATTTGCCGACCCGTCTGTGTGGATCATCCATTGGGGGTTCCCTTCTGCTCCCTGCTCATCCATGTGAGTGAATTCAGCAATGAAGTCGGCAATAACCTACCCTTTTATGATCATACGCGTACAATACTATATGTCAAACTCACTCAGCTCGATCGCCCATAGCGCCATCTGTCCAGCCGCTTCTAGACTGCTCATTGCTCTCTGCAAGGGTCTTTCTGTCAAGACAACTACAGTGTGGGCTTGGAAGTATGGTTTGAGTATACGCACTACAGTTACCAACGTGAAGGCGAGCTTCTCCATAGGTGGGTACCTCTCTACTGCCCCTTAGAGCGCTTTGCATGTGAAGTATATGGGTTTTTAGGCCCCGTCCCCTTCCCTGACTAGAGCTGTACTGACAGCAGTTGAGGAGACGGCTAAGTAGAAGAAGAGCTCCTCTCCTGGTCTGGATGGGCTTAACAAAGGTGGGGAAGAAAGGTATGCCTTTAGATCCTCGAACGCTCGTTGACACTCGGTCGTCCATTCAAAGGCCCTTTTTAATGTGCAGAAGAAGGGAAAGCACTTATTTGTCACTCTTGAAATGAATCTGTTCAACGCAGCAATCTTACCATTCAAACTCTGTACCTCCATGGTGGTTTTTGGTGGAGCTAACTCCATGATAGCCCGTACCTTGTCTGGGTTGACTTCAATACTCCTTTGGGATACCATGAATCCCAGGAACTTCCCTGTCGTCACTCCGAACGTACACTTGTTCGAATTCAGCTTCATGTTGTAGTGCTTGAGGGTCTCGAAAGTCTCATTTAGGTCGTCTAGGTGGTCGTCCTCCTATACGCTTTTTATCAGCATGTCATCTATGTACACTTCGACGTTTCTCCTAATTTGGTGCACAAACATCTTGTTCATAAGCCTCTGATACATCGCGTCTACATTCTTGAGGCCAAACGGCATCACTTTATAGCAGAAGAGGCCCTGGTTTATGACAAAAGAAGTCTTCTCCTGGTCAGCTTCGTCCAACTTGATTTGGTTGTACCCAGAAAATGTATCCATGAAACTCAATAGTTGGTGTCTTGTCGTTAAATCCACCAAGATATCAATCCTTGGGAATGGGTAGCTGTCCTTGGGGCACGCCCTGTTCAAACCTATGAAATCCACGCACATCCTCCACCTTCCATTTTCTTTCTTGACCATTACCACATTGGCCAGCCAGTCGAGGTAGTACACTTGTCGTATAAATTTTGCCTCCTGTAACTTGCAAACCTCCTCCTCTATGGCCCGGTCCCGTTCTTGAGCGAACACCCGTTTCTTCTAGCAAATGGGAGGGAAAGAGGGTGATACGTTCAACTTGTGGACAATGTCCGAAGGGTCAGTTCCGGGCATGTCTTCATGGCTCCAAGCAAAGACATCCTGGTTCTCTCTTTGAAATGATATTAAGGCCTGGCGGACTGGTGGGCTAGCAAGAGCACCTATTTTTGTCGTCTGCTCGGGTTTGGAGTCATCAAGGAGCACCTCTTCTATCCCTTCTACTGGCACCGCCACCGGTCACTGTTCTTCTATGCACTTTGCTAGTAAATGGTTGTCCATCTCTAGCATGGCGATATAACATTCGTGCGCCGCTACTTGATCTCCCTATACTTCTCCTACCCTGTACTCGATGGGGAACTCAATCATCAAGTAGTAAGTGGAGGTTACAGCCTTCCATGAATTGAGGGTAAGGCGGCCCAAAATGGCATTGTAAGTAGATGAACAGACTACTACCAGGAACATAACATCCTTGGTGATCTGCTGGGGGTAATCGCCAACTATGACAAGCAAGGTGACCGCGCCTAGTGGGTACACTCTTGTTCCTCCGAACCCAACGAGTGGTGCATCAGTTGGAATCAACCATTCTCTCCCAATCCTCATTTACTCAAATACTGGGTAGTAGAGTATATCAGTGGAGCTGCCGTTATCTACTAGGACCCTGTGAGTGTTGTAGTCCCCAATCCGTATACTCACAACAAGCGCGTCGTCATGTGGATGATGGAGACGTCGAGCATCTTTCTCTAAGAACCCGATCACCAGGTTGTCGATGCGCGCCATCTTTGGGACCAAACCTGTCAGCTGGACGTTCTAAACCACCTAGAGGTAGGTCTTGCATGCCTTCTTAGTTGAACAGGAAGTTGTGGTGCCCCCTACAATCATCCTTATGTCCCATATGGGTGGTTTAGGGCGCTCACTTTCCCTCTGGGGGCCCTGCTCTTATGGCTAGTCTGTCTTTTCTTTGCTAACAAACCTCTGCAATTTACCCTGCTTGATCAAGGCTTCTATTTTCTGCTTGATCAAGGCTTCTATTTGCTACTTCAAATCGTAGCATTCAGACGTATCATGGCCATGGTCTCAATAGAAGCAGCAGTACTTGTCCCTGGACCTCTTGTTGGGGTCACCTTTCAGCTTGCCAGGAAATGTCAATGATCCTTCATCCTTGATCTACATAAGTACCTGATCAATGGAAACGTTTAGTAGGGTGAAATTTGTGAACCTTGCCGTGGGGACCTTGGAGCGTCTATCCTCCCGTCTGTCTCTCGTCCTCATGGCCTTCCATCCTCTTTCCTGACTTGCTTCTTCCTGTCTTTTTCTCTTCCTAGGCTTTTCCTCTCGTGCGAGTAGCATATCTTCCGCGTTCATGTATTTGGTAGCCCTGTAAAGCACGTCTAACATGGTCTTCGGGTCGTTCTTGTATAGGGAAAACAAAAACTTACCCTTCCGTAGTCCATTGGTGAATGCTGGTACAAGTATCTTGTCGTCTACTTCATCGATCAAGAGGGCCTCCTTGTTAAAGCGGGTGATATAAGACCTTAGTGTCTCATCCTCCCGTTGCTTGATATTCATTAGG
This sequence comes from Castanea sativa, assembly GCF_040712315.1. Taxonomy (NCBI): domain Eukaryota; kingdom Viridiplantae; phylum Streptophyta; class Magnoliopsida; order Fagales; family Fagaceae; genus Castanea; species Castanea sativa. Next base: position 49,554,203 of record NC_134013.1, on the reverse strand, counting down.
CACGCCGTCGACTTCTTGTACCTGTGCCCCCCAATAAAGTGCGAGGCAAATTGGGCGCTTAACTCCTTGAAGTTACTGATGGAGTTTGGCGTCAGCCTACTAAACCATACTCTTGCAAGACCTTTCAATGTTGTGGGAAAGGCCCGGCACATGATTTCGTCCACTACACCCTGCAGGTGCATGAGGGTCTTGAACTTCTCCAAGTGGTATAATGGGTCCTTCGGCCCGTCGTAGGCCTCTATTTACGGAATGCGGAACTTTGGTAGAAGAGGGAACGAAGTAACGGGTGTAGTGAAGGGTGAATCCGTCCAATGCACTAGTTCGTTGAGATCCCTTGATACTTGTCCTCTAAGGGCGTTCATCATCAAATCCATCTGTTCCCTCATCATCTGCATATTTACGACCAGGTTCGGTGGGGTGATATCTGTGGCCATCGGCCTACTCATGACATTACTGCCTTCTGGCCCTTCTCGATTTTGCCTGTTATCATTGTGCTGAAGGCTATTGCCCTCTTGCTCCCCCTCTTGGTCTCGGGGCTCAACGTTCCTTTGGCGCAGCTGTTCTTCCAAGTCATGGTTTTGCTGGGTAAGGCATTCAACCGTCGTAGCAAGTGTCTAAATCTGTCTCTCAAGGGCCGTGGTACATGGTTCGTCTCCTTGGTTGTTGGTGCTGGTTGCCATTGAGCGAGTAAGCACCATGCAACTCTTTTTCTGGGAAGCAGCAACACGGCTCACTTACATTCTATTTCCCACAGATGGCGCCAAATAATGATGCCAAAGATCGTCAGTAAGTTGCACGGTTCTTACGTGCCAAACAACACCTGCACAACACCAAGAAAGAAAACCTCGAGACTACCGGTGTGGTACTAGCCAAATACCCTCTGAAGGTTAAGTCAAAAAAAACTGTCACAACCCTAGAGTGCCAGAGCTGGGGTGAATTACGTGTTCCTCGTTTTCTGAAGGTTTTGGCATTTTTATGGTAGTGGGGAAGCGACCTTGGTTCCTTGGCGAAGAGGAATATTTTCTTGTAGAGAAGATCTTCATAAATGCGCGCATTTTAAGGGACCCTTTTCATATAGAGGCTTTACTGACTAGGGTTAATTGTGGAGCACAAGTTACTGTCGTTTGAAGTTCCTTGGGGACCAAATAAGCCATGTCATTGCCACGTGGCCTTTTGCCACCGTCAACCTTAGCATCCATCTGAACTGTTATCCGTCCATTGCAGGTGATCTGTTCACCACAGGTCATCCGTCCACCTTTGATGCGTTGTTGCCATTTTATCTCTTTGTCCGTCGACCTAGTGAAGCTACCCATGGTAGGTCTCGTAAATTTTGTTCGTCCACTTTAATTTCACCCTCTTCAAGACTTATTTACACATACACATCACTCTATTGTAGGACACGTGTCACACACTTTACATTATATCTCACAAGTCGCCAAAGTGAAAACCCTCAAAGGTGAACATGGCAAAAATTAGATTACGACAATTCATTAACTATATCCCTACACTTGCACAAGGGGGAGCGCAATTGACTTTAAAAAGACTCACTCAAGGTTTACTCATTTGATTTAGATTTTAATTTGGAAAAATAATTAAGGCGTCACAACAAAGGAAATCGGGTCTGACTCTATGGGTAAGCAACTTAGGCAATTGCCTAAGGGACCCAAGTAGAAAAAGTCCCTCAAAATTGTGGGAAAATAAAAATTCTAGGTTGGTTTCACCAAAAGGAAAAGAATGATCTTCAGTACACTCTTTCTATTCCCCTTCTCAAATAGTGATTCAATTTTTTCCCTCCACCTTAATCTTCTGTGTTGAGAGAAAGAAGCTATAAAGCCCCAAAATGACGGACCAATCTTGGTTTAGTCTCAATAAGAAGAGAGAGAGAGAGATCCCATGTTCTATAATTTATAACACTGTAAATATTTTTTATTTATAAACGTCGATTGGAAAAATGTCAATATGGATATAAAATATTAATAAAAAAAATAAAAAATAAAAAAGTGTGACCATCACTGCAACAACGTACATGCATTGACTGTATGAACATTAAAAATAATTTTATCTAGAAAAATGTTGTACCTAAAATGTCCTTATATTTTATATTAAAAAATTGTGGAATTTTTCATAAGAATTTTTTTTTTTTATTAATAAAAATCAGTTTTCGACTTATATTTGGGAATGTGTTACAAAAAAATAAAAGAAAAAGAAACACTTAGATTTGAATGAAGATACCGATATTTACTTCATTGCAAATATTAAAAAGAAAAAAATACTAGTTCCACAGTTAAATTCAGGTTTGAAAATATATATCTATTTGACTAAAGAAAAAGGAGGGAAGAGTGGAAGATCCCTCATCAATTTTAAGTCTATTCTAGTCAACCTTGACTTCTAAAATCAATGCCACTAGAGATTTAGCCGGTGACAACACTATAGTTTCTAGTAGATAGTTGTATTTGTCTTTTTTTTTTTTTTTTTTTTTTTAGTGTATATTGCAGTAACACCTCCACATTTCACCTCTCTCTTAAGGAGTACGTATCTGGCCCAATATTTAAGACAATTCATATTAGCTCATTAATCACCACAATTAAAAAGAATAAAATAGTTTCTCTTCTTTTTAATGTGGGGTAAGGCTTCTGTCCAGTGAAAAATTTCACTGAACACGTTTAGATTCGAACACGTATCCAAGAGTGGACACGTGTCCAGTAGAAACTTCCACTGAACACAAGCCACACTATTTAATGTAAGATTAAACATTTTCACTAATCTTTACATTTTTATTATAATATTTATTCTTTTTAATTATTTAATATTAAAATTCTCCAGCAATATATATTCGGATAATTATTTCATATCATATCTCAGATCAATCTGCAGTAGGAGTACCTTCTCAGGATCCTGATAAGCCAGTAGTTACGTGTGGTCGTGGAAAGTCATATCGTGAATGTCTACCCGGCCCCAGGAAGCCACTAAATCCTCCTTTAACGCCGCTATCTCCACCTGTGACTTCACCATCTCAAACTGCAACTACGCCATCTCCACCTAGAAAGTCCTACCCTGAGTGTGGTCGTGGAAAGCCATATACTTCATGTGTTCCAAAGCCACCAAAACCTTGTTTCATCTACGGTCGCGAAGGTTGCTCATCACCTTAAACCCCTTTTGACTTTTAAATAATGGCTATAAATAAGTCATCTTTGTTTGATGTATTATATATTGATAGGGAACTGATTTAGCCTATCTCCGAGTTGTCCATACAGGTCGTCCATAACCCACCTACTATTGTAAACACCCTCAGAAACTTACCTACAATTACCTCGTCCAGGGGAGAAGAGCCCTGGACGAGGTAAGCACCACTAGAGCGATGTACTCGTCCAGAGTGCCGATAACCTCGTCTTGAAGGAATTTGCTTGTTAGATGAGACAGCCCCTGCGCGTGTACCAAAGCACAATCAACTAAGGAACTCCAGGACGAGGGTATCATACTTAGGAAAATCTCCGAATATGATGTGATAATCCCTTATCCCACGCATAACCGCCAGGTATCTGTTGTGGAACAGAAGCATAACTTCTAAATAGTTATGCAAGTTACATTTGATTTCTACCTCTCCTTGAATCCAAGAGAAGTTCCAATTTTGATAACCGCCTATAAGAACACTATATAAAGATTGTTTCAGACAAAGCCAAGGTATGTTCATTTTTTACTCCAGAAAAGTTGAAACTCAGATAACATAGAGAGAAAAACAAACTTTGCCATCGGAGGGTTTTTGGCCGGCAGCCCCGGTTGCCTTTGATTCGCTTTTCTTTCTTTTTTCAGGCCGTAGAGAGAACCAGTAGTCCTTTCAAGTCTGAAGCATCCAGTCTACTGATTTTCTTTACATCATCAGTTGGCGCCGTCTGTGGGAACGCGCAAGGACAGCATACAAACAATACTCAGTCCTTTTTTGTTCAATCGTGTTTTTGTTGTAAAAAGTTACTCTATCCCAGACAAAAGGCTGAATGGTTCGAACAAGATCAAGGGCTACCAACCTAGGCCACTAGGAGAGTAGGGATGCATCCAGCAATCCCCTTCGCGATTGCAAATTAGCATCTGTAATGAAACCGCCTTCTATTCAGCACATACAATCCATGACTGCCGCTATGGCAGAACTGACACGTCAAAACCAAGAGTTGAATAGGGAGATCAACCTCATGAGGCAGTGTCAAGAGGGGCACATGGAGGGAAGGGCCCCGAGTCAGGAAAGAGGGGGGGAAAATGTAGAGTCCGAGAATCAGACAAGGGGTACCACTTCAAAAAGGATGCCACACTTAGAGAGAGAGATGGACCAGATGAGGAAAGTCATGGATGAGATGAGGGAGAATATGAGGAGGTCAAACCCAGTAGACGATATGGTCCACCGAACGGACTCCCCTTTCACAGCTTCCATCAACAGTTACCCTCTACCCCCGAAATTCAAAATGCCTTCTTTAGACTCGTACGATGGAAATCGCGACCCTTGTGATCACATTGAAACTTTCAAGATGACCATGCACCTGCAGGGGGTCCCAGACGAGATCATGTGCAGAGCTTTTCCCACCACACTCAAGGGACCAGTGCGAGTGTGGTTCAGTAAGATTCCCCCAAACTCAGTGGGATCATTTGAAGAACTGAGTAAGCTGTTTGTCAACAACTTCATTGGAGGACAGCGTCACAAACGTTCCTCCTCTAGCCTGCTGACTATAGAGTAAGGGGACAATGAGAGTTTGCGATCTTTTATCACCCAGTTTAATAGAGAAGCCTTAACGGTGGATGAGATGGATGACAAGCTATTGCTGGTCGCTTTCCACAATGGGGTCAATTCTAACTTGTTCATTCATAAGCTCTACGAGCAGGAACCACATACTATGGCCGAGCTTGTCCATTCGGCCCAGAATTTTATGAATGCTGAAGACGCTATCATAGCCAAGAAAAGAAAAAGGGCAGAACGCTCGGAATTGGGCCACCATCGCTATCCGGACCAGGGACCTCATCCAAAGAAAGTTCGGGTAAACGAGAGGAAAGATAAGGAGAGCAAGAAGGCGAGTTCCTCCGCGAGGAATCAGCAGTACACCCCCTGAATATGCCACTAGAGCAAATTCTTATGCAGATCAAGGACGATCCGTCCTTGAAGTGGCCAGATAAAATGAAGGGAGACCCCAACAAGCGTAACAAGAGCAAGTACTGTCGCTTTCACAGAGACCACGGGCATGACACGGACGAGTGTTTTGACTTGAAACAGCAGATAGAAAACCTCATTAGACAAGGAAAAATGAGGAATTTCCTTGGACGAGACCAAAGAGATGAGAAAATGAAAGCCAAGGTAGAAGAATCATCACGACCCCCGCTAGGAGAAATAAGGGTGATTATAGGAGGAAACTCGACAGCGCAGTCATCCAAGTCAAGAAAGACATATCTGAAGGCGGTGCAGAACATCCAGTTGTCCGGACGACCAAGGACCGAGGAAGTAGACCAGCATGTCGTTACGTTCACGGACGAGGAAGCAGGACGACTTAATAACCCACATGATGACGTGATAGTCATCACTTTGCTCATCTTTGACTACATGACCAGAAGGGTGTTGATAGACAATGGTAGCTCTGCAAACATCCTCTACTACCCCACATTCCAACAAATGAGACTAGGACGAGATCAACTTCGACTAGTGAACTCGCCGTTGGTAGGGTTCAGAGGAATGAAGGTGCAACCGGTGGGTACCATTACATTACCGATGGTCGTTGGAACATATCCATAGCAGATAACCAAGGAGGTAAATTTTCTTGTTGTTGATTGTGCGTCGTCATATAATGCAATTATCGGGAGACCAACTTTGAATAGTTGGAAGGCGGTAACCTCTACTTACCACCTGTCCATCAAATTTCCAACTGAGCACGGGGTAGGCCACGTACAAGGGGATCAATTGGCTGCCAAAGAATGCTATTTGGCTATGTTAGCAATGGACGAACACATGCAGGCAATGAGTATAGACGGACAGAGAATCGCGGCGGAACCCACTGAAGCACTAGAGGACATCCCTTTGGACGATAACCAGCCTAAGAAGTGTACTAAAGTTGGGGCGAGCATGGAAGAGGGGGCAAAACGCGCTTTGGTCTGGTTTCTGAAGAAAAACCTTGATGTCTTTGCATGGAGTCATGAGGACATGCCCGGCATTGATTCGAGTGTTATTGCCCATAACCTGAGCGTGAGTCCCTATTCGAAACCAGTGCGTCAGAAGAGAAGAGTTTTTGCTCCTGAATGAGACAATGCCATTAAGGAAGAGGTGCAGAAGTTGGTCGCCGCGAAGTTCATCCGAGAAGTTCATTACCCAGACTAGTTGGCGAACGTAATCATGGTCAAGAAAGCTAATGGCAAGTGGCGGATGTGCGTGGACTTCACTGATCTAAACAAAGCTTACCCCAAGGATAGCTGCCCATTGCCATGCATTGACCAGTTAGTGGACTCGACGGCAGGTCACAGGATACTTAGCTTCATGGATGCTTTCTCAGGGTATAACCAGATTCAGATGAATAAAGCGGATCAGGAGAATACCTCATTCATCACGAGCCAAGGGTTGTATTGCTACAAGGTAATGCCCTTCAGTTTGAAGAACACGGGGGCGACCTACCAAAGGCTGGTTAACCATATGTTCCGTCCTTAAATCGGGCGAAATGTGGAGGTTTATGTGGACGACATGCTGGTGAAGAGCCAGGACGAGGATAAACATCTGGACGACCTTCAAGAGACTTTTGATACGTTGCGACGGTACCACATGAAATTAAATCCGAGCAAGTGTGCTTTCGAGGTTTCATCGGGTAAATTCTTGGGGTTTATGGTGTCGCACAGGGGAATTGAGGCAAATCTGGATAAGATCCAGGCGATACTGAACATGGAGCTACCGAAAAATATCAAGGAAGTCCAGTCTCTTACTGGACGAGTCGCCGCCCTCAACAGGTTCGTATCGAAAGCTACTGACAAATGTTTACCATTCTTTAAAGTCCTTAGGAAGCCTTTTGAATGGACGGACGAGTGTCAAAAGGCCTTCCAAGACTTGAAGACGTATCTAATGACGGCACCACTGTTGAGTCCGTCTGTACCTGGGGAAGAGTTGTACTTGTACTTGGCAGTGTCCCCACACGCAGTAAGCTCAGCATTAGTCAGAGAAGAGGGGAGAGTCCAGAAGCCGGTCTATTACACAAGCCACGCGATGAGAGGGGCAGAAGGACGATACCCGATGATGGAGAAACTAGCCTTCGCATTAATCACGGCTTCCAGGAAGCTGAGACACTATTTTCAGGCACACGTCATCAACGTCCTAACAGACCATCCCATAAAAAAGGCGATGAGCAAGTTGGAAGCTGCTGGATGGCTAGTACAGTGGGCCGTTGAGCTCAGTGAGTTTGATGTCAGGTACCTCCCAAGGAGCACGATAAAGGCGCAGGCGTTGGTAGATTTCATTACAGAATTCACCCCCAGTCAGGACGACCTGAACAAGGACGAAGGAAATGAAATGTGGGTGGTTAATGTAGACGGATCGTCCACACTGTATGCAGGAGGGATTGGAATTATACTGAAGTCCCCTGAGGGTGAAAAGCTGGAGTATGCGGCTCGTCTGCAGTATCCAACTACCAACAACGAGGCTGAGTACGAGGCTCTACTCAAGGGGTTGGAATTGGCCAAGTCCTTAGGGGTGGAGTCGTTAACAATCAGAGGAGACTCTCAACTGGTCATTAACCAAGTAAATGGGATGTGTGATGTCAAGGAAGATCGAATGAAGAAGTACCTCAACAAAGTGAAACGCCTTGCCCGAAAATTTTCAGCCATAAGTTTTATTCAACTTCCCAAGGAGGAAAATGCGGAAGCAGACGCCTTGGCAAAAGCCGCCTCGGCAGGGGTCATAGACGCGTTCGGCGACATCCAGTACATGCCGAGCATAGACATCCCTGACATACAGCAGATAGGAGGAGGAGAGAATTGGATGAGTCCGATAATAATTTACCTCAAAGATGGGAGGCTTCCAGAAGACAAGGATGAAGTGAGAAAGTTAAGGGTCCGGTCGGCCAAGTATGTCCTCATAAATGAGGTGTTGTACAGGCGAGGCTTTTCCCAACCCTACTTAAGATGCTTGGCTCCTGACGAGTCAAACTATGTTCTAAGGGAAATTCATGAAGGATCGTGTGGAAATCATTCAGGGGCAAGGTCCCTTGTCCATAAGATCATCCGTGTCGGCTACTATTGGCCAACAATGCAGGCAGACGCTAAAGCCTATGTCAAGGTATGTGACCAATGCCAGCGTTATAGCAATGTGCCTAGACAGCCGTCAGAATACCAGACCCCAATGACGGCCCCATGGCCCTTCGCACAGTGGGGACTGGATATCTTAGGTCCTTTCCCCGTAGGAATCCGGCATATGAAGTTTTTGGTGGTAGGAATAGATTACTTTACCAAGTGGGTAGAAGCCGAGCCTCTTGCAGCAATCACTCAGCAGAACGTGAAAAATTTTATATGGAAGAATATCCTATGCAGGTTCGGAGTACCCAGGGTATTAGTATCTGACAACGGACGTCAATTTGATAACGCACCATTCAGGGACTTTTGCAATCATTTTGGGATCAAGAATCACTATTCTTCACCCTCCCATCCACAGGCAAATGGACAGGCAGAAGTAGCAAACCGATCCCTGCTGAAAATCATCAAGACTCGGCTTGAGGGGGCAAAAGGGATATGGCCAGACGAGCTACCAGGTGTTCTTTGGGCCTATAGGACGACTGCACGGACTCCGACAAGAGAGACCCCTTTTAAACTAGCCTATGGAAGTGAAGCTGTCATACCAGCGAAGGTCCATATGGCAAGTCACCGAGTGATGGAGTACCAGGAGAAAGACAACGAGGAACAACTTCGCCTTGACCTCGATCTTATTGATGAGGTAAGAATGAATGCGGAGCAAAGGACGGCAAGGTACAAAAATCTCATGGCCAGACAGCATGATGCCATGGTAAAACCCAGACGGTTTGGTGTGGGGGACCTCGTCCTCAAAAGGGTCTCCTTGGCGACCAGGAACCCAGCTCATGGAAAACTATGACCCAATTGGGAAGGACCCTACACGGTAATCAACTGCAAAAGGCAGGGGTCCTACTACCTGGAAGCCCTGGACGGGCGGAAGTTAGAGCATCCTTGGAACGTGGAACATCTGAGAAGGTACTATCAGTGATGAGTAGGGACGAGGGAAGTCAGTGGCAAAATTACAGTTGTGATTTGCGTGTTTGCTTATATTTACTTTTGCTTTTACTACTGTTATGGTGTGTTATGAATAAAAGTGCACTAGTTCTTAAACTTTTGCACTACTTACATACTAGCTTATGAAAGACGATGCTATGTACTTGAGTATCTTAATAAGGCACTAGCTTATAAGCCTGTGCCACGTTTGTGAACAATGTTCATATAATAATACGGTTTGAATTATAATATGGTTTGAATTTCTTATATATTTGGAGCATAAATCCAATTTCCATAATAATACCCACGGACGAGGCAAAAGCCTAGGAAAAATAAAATCTATGGACGAAGGCAAACTCGTCCAAGCTTTCCTTTAAAAAGGGATAAAGCGAAGATAAAAATGTTAAGGCATGCTCGTCCAAGCTTTCCTTTAAAAGAGGATAAAGCGAAGAGAAAAATGCTAAGGCATGCTCGTCCAAACTTTCCTTTAAAAAAGGATAGAGCAAATAGAAAAATGCTAAGGCATGCTCGTCCAAGGTAAGGGCCAGGGCCCACTTGTCTAAGAAAGAAAGTAGGCATTAACACATGGCATTCCAACGACGAGAATATGGTCGAGACGTTGTGAACTTGTGAAAATACGAGTAGTAATCACATATAGGGCAGGCAAAATGATCATCATCGTCCTAAGCGAGTCGTCCATGAGGGAATCATGTAGTCACCCAACACTTGGGAACATTGCTTAAAAGGCAATTGAACAAAAAATAATACATAAACTCGTCCATGGAACAACAATAGTGACAAGCAAAGACACATTCATTAGACATTAAAGGGTGGACGACCACCGTCCAAAAATCCTTAAGAAATAAGCCTTGAAAGGAAATTGTTTATAAACTCGTCAAAAGTACTCTAGACGAGATAAATGTATTATACATCAAAAAAAAAAAAAGACGAGAGCAAAACACTCAAACAAATAGTAATAAAATCTTTGAATAACAAAGGCATCAGGCATCAGGGTCGTCTTGAGCAGGCTTGGTCGAGGCATCATCTTCAACATTGACATCTTCAGAGCTAGTCTGAAGAAAAGAACTAGTAGCACCTCCTAGATGAAGGACGATGGGGCTGAAATCAACTTCTGGAAACTTTTCTTTCGCCTCCATGCGAAAGTCCTCAAATCCAACTGCATAGTTGGCGTCCAGAAGGTCAGTGAATTGCTTCGAAGCCTTGAATTCCTCCACAGCTTCATCCTTAGCCCTCGCAAGGGAGTTGCTCAGCTTGTCGATCTTCCTTTGAAAGTGGTCAAGACGAGAGTCTTTTTCCACTATGTCAACCTTTAGCTCCTCGACAAGGTTGAGCAAACCCTTGGCCTCGTCCTTAGCCTTGGCAGCCGTCTCAGCCCAGCCCTTGCAACTGTCTTTGACGTCCTGGATCCTCATCTCCAATAGTAGCCTCGTCCTGTCCAGCTCAGTAGCCTGCCTGGACGCAACTATAAACTTGGACATGGCCTACATAAGCAAATAAGAGTTTTCGTATTAAGCAAAGTCAACAAGCATAAAAGCAAAACTAGTGACGAGAATAAATTCATATCACTTACCTTGAAAAGATTGTGGACACCTGAGTGTTCAAAATCTTTCAAGGACATGTTATAACATACAGTCATGTCCTCGTCAGACACTGCTTGTTGAAACCTCTCCCAAGCCAAGCCCTCACTCTCAAGAAGGTTAGGCACAACGTCAACGGGAGGCTGGGACGAGGTAGGAACACTGGTTTTGGACGGAGAAAGGTGAACAGGCTCAGACGACTCCACATCGAAGATCTGGACGGACGGCGATTGAGGAGGAAGAACAGGGACAGCGGGAGAGACGACCCCAGGCTTGGAAGACCTTTTGTGCTTGGCTCTCCGGCTGGGGAGGTTTTCAAGGTTGATAGCCTTTGACAGGCTTCTCTTATCACCAGCAGCAGGACGAGCCCTTGTCTCGGAGTCTTGCTTAGCACGCTCGTCCGCGACTCCCTTGCCCTTGTTTTCCTTCATAGTAGCCATCCCTAAAATAAATAATAATAATAATAATAATAGGTATGGGTGAATAAGTCAACAATTCTGTATAAGACGACAAAAATAAGAAAATAATAAAAAAAAAGAAATTCAAGACGAGAACTCACGTCGACGAACTGTGATTTCGTGGGCTAAAGCTTCCAAAGAGGGCTTTGGGCCAAGTCCCCAAGTCGCAAGACGCTGCAGGGTGACCAAAGAATGGAAGTCCCTTTCTGGGTGAAGACGAGCCTTCTGAACGCGTCCTAGATAGAACTTGTTCAACGAGGGCCTTCTAACACCTGCGATAAAGACGAGGAGTTTAACATAGAAAGATGTATAATAAAGGTAATGTTACGGTAGTGGTAAGCATACCTTCAGGACGAAGGTTTCCTATGTCTTATGTATAGGGGGGAAACGAATCCCTGCTCAACTCAATAGGGCGTCCTGCCCAAAAATCGGAGACGAAGAAGAACTCCGTCTTCCAGCTCCTATCTGAAGTAACCAAAGATTTAATAATCCTACAATCTTTTCTCCTGGCTGTGAACTGATAGAAGCCACGAGATTGACTAATTTCAGAGGGTTTATAGCAAAAAAGGAATTCGTCCTCGGTAAGAGGACAATCCCCTTCGAAAACCTCTCTCCACAAAACTTGCATAGAAACGACTAGTCTCCATGCATTAGGATTTAGCTGACACAAACCTAAACCTAACCTACTAAGTAACTCTCTGGCAAAAGCATTAAGAGGCAGCCTAAGACCCCCTAGAAGATAGGCTTCATAAACCCCAATGCCAAAGTGAGGTTGGTAACACCACTCATCTCGGATGGCTAATCTAGGATTTAGCTTGTCTGAGATTTGGTACCAGCTTATAAGGGACACCAATTTCCTCTCGTCTATCTTGGTCAGAACCCCTACAGCGCAGCTGTATACAGTCTCAACCTCGTCCTTTCTAGTGGGCGAGGGTGCGCTAGAGGGACCAGCCCCAGACCCAGACCCAGACCCCACCCTTGTCCTAAGTTCTTCCTGGAAAACTTCTAAGGGAACCCCAGGAACCCCAGAAACATACTCGTCTGTGGTATTACCACTGCTCCTACTACTATCACTACTAGAACCACTATAGCTAGTTGTGTTACGATATTCATCTATCTCCCTATCAACACTATTGCTAGATGAAGAAAAACTTTTGGACATTTTGGAAATGTAAGGGAAACCTAAAGACGAGCGTAGAGAAAATACCTGGCTCTAGACGAAGGAAACTAGGGACGCTGGAATACTCCTAGAACGAGGCGATGGACGAGAGATGTCAAACGAGAGAATTTGAAAAATGGAGAGGGTAGGGGAGGAAATCCACTATTTATAGGTGTTGAAAAGTAAAACCCAGAACGAAATGATCAATCAGGAAGAACCACGTGGCAACCTCCTCAAAAACCCAAATTGATGCAACGGTTAACCCAAGTAAGTAATGACGCGTGGCATAATCTGGGGCCTTTGGAACCTCGTCCTCTACCTTGAGACACGTGGAATAATACGTTGAAGCGAGTCCAAAAACCAAAGAGCTTTGGACGACCCTTGAACAGGGGGCAACTGATAGGGAACTGATTTAGCCTATCTCCGAGTCGTCCATTCAGGTCGTCCATAACCCACCTACTATTGTAAACACCCTCAGAAACTTACCTACAATTACCTCGTCCAGGGGAGAAGAGCTCTGGACGAGGTAAGCACCACTAGAGTGATGCACTCGTCCAGAATGCCGACAACCTTGTCTTGAAGGAATTTGTCTGTTAGGCGAGACAGCCCCTGCGCGTGTACCAAAGCACACTCAACTAAGGAACTCCAGGACGAGGGTATCATACTTAGGAAAATCTCCGAATATGACGTGATAATCCCTTATCCCACGCATAACCGCCAGGTATCCGTTGTGGAACAGAAGCATAACTTCTAAACAGTTATGCAAGTTACATTTGATTTCTACCTCTCCTTGAATCCAGGAGAAGTTCCAATTTTGATAACCGCCTATAAGAACACTATATAAAATCTGTTTCAGACAAGGCCAAGGTATGTTCATTTTTTACTCCAAAAAAGTTGGAACTCAGATAACATAGAGAGAAAAACTAACTTTGCCATCGGAGGGTTTTTGGCCGGCAGCCCCGATCGCCTTTGATTCGCTTTTCTTTCTTTTTTCAGGCCGCAGAGAGAATCAGTAGTCCTTTCAAGTCCGAAGCATCCAGCCTACTGATCTTCTTTGCATCATCATATATGGTTTAGGGTTTGTGATGCCTCTAATTCGCAGTGTTGTAATAATTTGCACTCAATAAGCTACGGCCTTTTTCTTTCTTCTTTTTTGCCCCTTTTGTTACAATGAACCCTGAGAACCATGTATTCTGCAGTATAAGGTTTGCAAAATAAAAGAGCTGACTAAAGTCAGTCCATTGAGTATTTGTGGCACTTCCATGCAAATTCTAATTATAATCTCTTCCACTGTTCGACCAAAAAAGAAAAGGTAAAGGAATTATTTTGAGGCCCAGTCATGGGTGCAAGGGGGGAAAAAGGACAAATGATAAAAAGTAAAAACGTTGTTAGGTATAGAGTTTTTTTTTTTTTTAACTTATATAATTAAGTTGACAAATCCATAACAATATAAATCTTGTTGGGTTTTAATGTACAAAATTAAGTTTAAGACTATTAAAGTAGTGTGATTGTATATGATGATTGAATAATGAATGGAAGAATAAAAGAGGAACACAAAAAAAAGTTGGTAGTTCAACTTAATGATCTACATCTACAGTATAAAAATCTTAAATATACATTAAGTTCTCATGATATAACAAACCCAGTGTAAAGTTTTTATATTAAAAAATATTTGATTAACTTTAGATTAACCTAAATTGTAAATGAATTTTTGATATAAAGAACCAGTATTAGAAAATAGAGAGTGCGATATTAAATGTGTGAAAACTACGTGTTCTCTTTTATATACAAGAATTAGCACAAGGAAAGAAAATCCAAGTAAACAAACTAATCGATGACTACCAAGACCAACAAACCAACTATATCTGATTCACTAAAAATAATAAATTCCAAAAGAACGTGGAAAATATGTTGTGAAAAATACAACCTCTAATACTTGCATATTAAGAAAGAAACTATCTAGTGAGACTCAAGAGAAAATCAGATTGTGAGACTGGGTGTGAACTGTGATGAATAAGACGGAATCTTGTGCATGAGGATTGAAAGGCTCCATGTAATTAAGCTCATAGAGGCCATGATCAACGGGAAGGCCTGGTGAGAATGACAGCCAGAGACCGTAAAACACCAACAATGGGTTAGAGAGAAAAACAGACACAACAATGCATCATTGGAAAATACCTTCGAATCTATCATTGGAAAACATCAAAATTGGAAAATAATACTGGAAACAACATAAAACTTACTGCGAACCAACAGGGAATGGTCAGAAAAATACCAAGTATGGTCGGAAAACTACCAAGAATGACCAAAAAAGCTAGTTAAATAGGGACGGAAAACACAAATAAACTCCGGAAAGGTCATCGAAAAGCCAGAAAATATTCTATATATTAAGATTGAGAAAGAACATTAAAGCAATTGAAGGAAATCACTGCCGTTGTAGTAGATGAAGCATACATAATGCTGGCTCCATTGCTAGAAACAGTTTCTTCTTCTTTTTTTAAGAGAATTTCAATTTATAGCGTCCGCTTCCGATAATAGTTCTTTATCATCAAATCAATATATCAATCGATTTTTTGTATAGACAGGAATTGAATTCTAAATCTCTTACTATAGCTAGAAACACCTTAAATATTCTAAACCAGCTCTCTTAAATTATTTGAAAAAAAAATTAAGTGTATCCAACCATTATTAATGATTGATTTTTATATAGTTTTAAAAACTAAAATGGTCAAAAAACCAAAAATGAAATTGGTTCTCAGTTTTTTCTAGATTTTGACTTGTTTTCACAAGTTTTAACCAAATAATCTTCCTCTTTCAACATTAACATCAAAATTAGAATTATATTTTAGGTTTCCTTAACCATACATCAATTTAGCCAATAACTTTTTTTTTCTATTAAATCAATTATGTCACAATAATGTTAAGTTGATTAAACATATTATCTATTGAAAAGTAAATATTAACAAAATCTAATATAAAAAATTAATTAGCAGTGTTGTACCTCAAGTCTCAACAAGTAAAAAAAATGTATTTTAAATATATATATATATATATATTAATTTAAATATGAAAATGCCCTTCTTAAATAGAAATTTTGTATCTCAAGATTCTCAAATTCAACCCTTAATTATAAAAGATCACAATCACTTTTTTTTTTAATTTTTTTTAGATAGTTATAATGCTGCTAACTTCACAACTCGAACCATTTTCCCTTGAAGACCTCCAAGCACTTTATACATAGGGAATTGCAAATCACAAAATTATTTTGAATAAAAGATCAAATGTAATTAGGTAAACCATGGACGTAGGTCGTCAAACTGAACCACGTAATTTTCATCTTCTCTCTTTCTCTTTCTTATGCTTCCACTATCTTTACAATATATCTCTAACAATAGTAATAGCTAAGTTAGATTTCTTCAACACAGTTTGGAGAAAATCTTAATCCATTTTTATGTGCCACTTGTGGGAGTGCGACAAATTTTCTCTGGTAAAAGAAGAAAAATATCTGAGATGTAATGAATAAATGAAGGTGACAAAGTATGCATTTAAGTCATCATGGAATGATTATATTAAAATAAAAATGTAATGAATAAATTAGTCATGATGGATTAATATGATTATAACTATCACCATCACCATTTTCTATAAGGTTAATTGAAAGAAAATTGCGTTGAAATAGTCTCTTAGTGGAGGAACCACCAAAATTAAGGTGAAGGAAAGATAAGAGCATAAAGAAGTATTGGAATTTTAGCGTTTTACTCTAACTTTTGTAATTGGACAGTAGGACTGTGTAAGCCCCTCACGAATGTAACACATTTCAATTATACCCTATTTTTTGAGGTCTATAAATAAGATCAGGGTAGGTTAGCATTATCAAGTATCAATTGTCGAAATGAAAGCCATTCTAATTGTCTGCTTTCTCTTGGCTTCCACATTTTTCATTCCTGCTTCAAATGCAGCACGAGAATTATCCGGTGTGAGCACTATTTTCAAGTCGACAGTTGTTTTTTAATTTATTTTGCTGCATGCATGATTATCGAACTGAACAATTGATAAAGTTTATAGAGTAAGAGTTTACATGCCAGTTGCTCATTACATACGTTGAATAGTAGTTTTAAATAGCTTATTTTAAGTAAGTTTTCTATGGATTTTTTTATAGATTTTTTTACATATTGCAATGAGTTTCATGATTTTGAAAGCATATATTACCTCCTAAAGCATACAGTACTACCGTGTATCTGGTAAATTCAACTTAAATACTAGTTAATTATTGAATCATAAGTGATTTTACCAATTAAGTTAACTGGAGTCATAAATATTAACTATTTATTAACTACATACACTATTAACTTTCGGTTTTGCAATATATCAGACTCTCTTGTTCCCAATTTGCGTGGTTTTGGCCCATGGTTTCCATTTTAGGTTCATCAATTTAGGTTCATCAATTTGATAATATTCTTATTACTTCATATCCTATATCTCAGCTGAATATAGAGCAGTAACTGATCCTACCAGAAGCGTAACTCCATGCAGTAGGGGATTACCGTATACTCCGTGTCTCCCCAAGATTCCGCCATCAGAAAAGGGTTGTACCATCTACAGTCGTGAAGGTTGCCATCCTTAAACCCCTTTGAGATAATAAGCATCATGGTTCAGCTATAATTAAGCACTATATATATATATGTAGGTTGTTTAATTATTCTCAGGATGATTGGTGACTATATATATATATATAAGTAATCCTTGTGTGATATATGGTTTGGGGTTTGTGATGCCTCTAATTCGCAGTATTGTAATTTGCACTCAATATGCTACCGTCTTTTCTTTTTTCCTCTCTTTTTTGTGAAAAGGAACCCCCGAAAACTATGCACGTAGTTTGTTATCACATGTGCAAAATAAAATAACTGAAAAAACTTGATCCATTGGCTATTTAGCTTATTTGAGGGACTTCAATGCAAATCCTAAATATAATCTCTTCCAGTGAATCTTATAACGTACAAGGTATAGGAATTATGTTGTCCACAATTATGGGAAATATGGGCAAATGATAAACACGTCATATAATTTATTCATAGAAAAATCTGAAATGAAAATTGTAAATGGGCTTTCAATATTTAAAAAACCCGCATGCATGTTTTTCCGGCTGAACAACTCAAAAAATAAAGAATAGAAGTATCATTAATTTCATCATGCTCCTTTTAAGTTCAAAGTACCATTTGTACAAATAAGAATTCCAATTCCATGGGTATTTATATGAACAACTTGAGTGAGCAGTATTATTCTGTTTATACATTTTATTCATAACTTGAGTGACTAGTGATCGAGTAGTATTATTTCGTTTCATAACTATTCCGAAAATCCATTTTCTTCGTTTCTGTCAAATCACAGTATTACATCAATACTTAAACTATCTAAAATTCTAAATTTAAGACTAAAATCAGCTTTTGTAAAATATTAATGGACAAAATTAATACAGAGATAATAGAATTATAGTTGAGTTCTGGTGAAATAAAACATTAGAAAACTATTTGTAATATTATTATAATATTATTGAAAAGAGAGGTGTTATATTCCCACATTTGCCGGAGGATGAGTGAAACGGGCTTTGGAATTAGTTCCACATTTGCTGGGTTAACAGAACTTGATCCCAAGGATTTCATTTTACCTGCACAAAACAGAAAGTCACTCACTCGCTATATAGAGCTGGCCGAAAATCACAAAAGAAGCTGTGTTTCACCAATCAAAACCTACCACTTAAGCAATGTAAAAAATAAAAAAAATTGTGTTATTTGTTGTGTCGTATCGTAATTATAGCTTCTTTATTTTCAAAATTTGCATGGGCATACAAAAACACAGAGTTATTCATGACATATGGACTGTGGAGTGGATCGACATGGGGTTCACAGCAAGTGAGAAAGTGTCAAACTTAAACTCTCTGTCTCATGCATGTAATTGGTCAAGGTCATACGTCTATGGACCCATGTCAAGGTCAATTTTTAGCCTCCTTACATTTCCTTTTTCACTTATATCAAGAATTATAGTAATTTTAAACCAGACTATTCTAAACTTCAAAAGACAATTAAATTATGCTTTCTTTTTGTTTGAGGGGGAATTAAATTGTGCTTTCTCTATTTCCATAATGGCTATAAATTAGAGTACACAAACAAAACACATTTTCCTATCAAAAAAAAAAAACACATTTATTCTCCAGTATGAATGCATTTCTGGTAACATGCTTTCTCTTGGCTTCCATTTTCTTCCTTCCTTCTTCAGTTAGTCCAAAACCCCGTTGATAATTGTAAGAACAAAATCTCAAGGAAAGAAAAATTATTCTTTTAAAATATATTGGAACATTAAGTATTTCTCTCTCTCCCTGGCAATAACAAGCCGTAACATGACATTCTCCAATGTTATGAAACAATATTGTGCTAGATTTAAACATTACATCTTGAGAATTTTGGGTCAAAGTGGATTCAACCATACTAGGGATTTTCTCTATCCAAGTTACATTAAAGAGCGAACCAACGTATGACCATTGATGACTTATTAATTTGAATGATTTTATGGGTTTCAGTTAGTTCAACTAGTAAAATTTCTTATGGTCGAATAAAATATTTGGAATATAAACTCCATCTACACCAAAAACCAATTAGTGTCTTAACTTGATAATAAAAAAAATTATCATAGAGTAAACGTCACAAGTTGAAATTCTATGGTTTCTATCAAAAGAAAAAAACTTGAACAATTGTTATCCGACATTCTAAAAAGATCGAATTAAAAGAATTATTTTGATGCCACACTTATTAGGGAAATTAGAAAAATTGTAATAAAAAAATAAATTAATTGAATATATATATATATATATATATATATATATATTGAATTTAAATTCTATTCTATATTTAATTTTGTAAAGTTGTGATTTTCAATTATTGGCTTTCATTTTGTGTCAAATTTGATTGTATTTCTTCAATTATTTCCCTGTATGTTTATGGGATTCAATGTAAGAGCTGAGTGTAAAAAATTAGTGAAGAACTGTAAAGAAATGACAACTCACGACTAGCTCGCAAGTGGACACCCCGCGAAAAGCCATGTAAAAAGCACATGTTGAAAGCTGAATAGTCAAGTGCCATAAGGCATCTCGCGACTCATCTCGTGACTTGACCAACCAATGAGATGTACTGCCAGTTTATTTTAGTGTACTTTCCTCATTTCTTTATCCACACTATATAAGCTCACAACCCACAAAATTGTAAAGAGAATTTCAGAGAAAAAACCTTAGAAATCCATTTGAGAGTTAGTGATTGTATACCCACAATCATCTACACATTTCTCTTAAGTTTCCTCTACTCCTACCTCTCTAATTACAAATCCTTGAGAGGTTCTTAGCCCAAATACATACCTCACCAAATTTGAGTGTTGAGAGTTGTTTTGCTACCTATGGGAAGCATTGGATGAAGCCATTCTTTGGTGGATGCAATTTGAAGCTAATTGCAACATTCAGATAACCAGTAAAGACAAGACTTGATGAAGTCCGTTAGGAGCTAGAAATCAGAATGTTTAAGTACATTGGATAGATTAAGCTTGGAGGATCTTTTTGATATCCTCGTACTCAAATTTTATTCACTAGTGGATCATTTCAACATGGAAGGCCAAAGAGAGGTTTTTATGTCAAGTACTTCGGTTTTTGCATCTCTCTTCTTACTCCTCATGCTTTATTACTACCTGTTGATTATGTATATCCATGCACTAGGTAGTAGTCCCGGTTAATTGCATATTAATTACTCTTATTCCACACTTAGTTGAGTAGATTAAAAGCAACTTAGCCATAATTTTAAATTAGGGGCCTCAACAAGTTTTAGTGTTTTACACGATCGAGCTTTCAAAGTTCTCAATGAGAATTTTTGAACATTATATTTTAAAGCTCCATATACAAAAACAATCATAATTATCAAATTTCATAATAAATATATTAATGATTACCATTATTATCAAATTTTATATTCCGAAAAATAAAAAATAAAAATGAAAAAAAGGAAGAAATTATATCATGTTGAACTCTCTTGAGCATTGTACATGTTACCAACTAATAAAGTATTAATATTATATTATCACACTCTTTATTCAAAAAGATTTTTTAAAAAATGGTTTCATCCTTCCTATCAAAATATAATATTACATCTATATTTAAACTATAAAATTAAGATTAAAATTGGATTTCATAAAATACTTGTAAGGACATATGTGGAACTTGTTAGAACATATGTTGTGTAAATTGGCTAATCCTTTAACAAAACGCACTTTACTTGTAATTGAGTAGATCTAGAATGTGTTTAGTACTTCAAGGAACAAGAGTTCAAGTTTAATATTGAAACCATGCAAATCTGTTCAAGAAACAAGTGAAGAATGTTGTTCATTAAAACTCGACA
This sequence comes from Castanea sativa, assembly GCF_040712315.1. Taxonomy (NCBI): domain Eukaryota; kingdom Viridiplantae; phylum Streptophyta; class Magnoliopsida; order Fagales; family Fagaceae; genus Castanea; species Castanea sativa. The sequence continues at coordinate 49,533,337 of NC_134013.1, read as the reverse complement.
GATAGATATCTATCGAGATCTAATGACGAATCTCGACAGCTGCTCAACAAAAACAGTATCTATCAAGAATTATGAAATTCATATTTCCAGATTTGTTTTCACGCACATCCAAGTGTATTTGTGTAGGGTTTCTTTTCTCACAACCCTAGACATATATAAGGATTATTTTAAAGGCCATCACACAAGGAATTAGGGCATCCCTTCATGCATTGTGTGACCGGAGACAAAAGTTGACCTAGTTCATCATATTCTTTGAAGAAGCTACTGTGTCTTTGCGTCAAGAGTTTTGTAACCAAGGAGCTTCTTGTTCTTCATCGTTGGATGAACTGAAAAAATTTACAGCCAACATCTTCCTCAAGTTGGTGTGTTAGTCACATACTTGGATTCATGCAAAGGAGTAAGTCACGTACTGAAATCCTTGCATCAATTGATTAATCACGTACTTGGAGCTATGCATTGAAAAGAGAGATTGTCATTACATTGCAAGTCTAATTGGGTATTGGGGTAAGGGTTCAACTATAGGTTGGTATAAGGTATTGGGATTCCTTTATTTGTAACCGTTTGTTTTGATAATAGTGGATTCTATGAAGTGGTGACCTTAAATTCAACCGGTGGGGTATTGCCTTGGTGGTTTTCTACAATCGTAAATAAATCATTTGTGTCAAACTTATTTTTCGCTGCATTTACTTTAGTTGGTGATTTGTTTATGCTACCACACTTACTACATGTAATTGAATCTAATTAAGTAACTTGGCTAATTAATTGATTAATTTACCAAAGTGGTCAATACATTCTTGGCCTATCAAGTGATATCAGAGCGGGCACACTCTGATTAGGGTTAATCTTTGTTGTGTGATCCATTGACCCATGTTTGTCATGGATAGAGGACAATCTCTTATTATACCTCCTTTATTTGATGGCACTAACTATGCATACTGAAAAATACGCATGAGAATTTTCTTGCAGTCTTTAAATGAGAAAGTGTGGCAAGCTGTGCAGATTGGCTGAACTAAGCCAAAGGAAGCGCCAGCTAATTGGGATGATGTCAAGATCAAAGCGGCAAATTTCAACAGCAGAGTATTGAATGTCTTATTCAGTACGATCACCAATAAGGAGTTTAAGAAGATATTCTCTACTAAAACTGCTAAGGAAGCATGGATCATCCTTCAGACAACCAATGAAAGAACTAAGGCTGTCAAGGATTCAAAGTTTCAAAGGCTTACTACGAGCTTTGAATAAATTAAGATGGAGGAGGATGATTCGTTTGATGAGTTCTATGCCAAGCTGAAGGACATAGTTAACTCTGCCTTTAATCTTGGGGAAACTATTCTCAAACCTAAAGTTATAAGAAAGGTGCTCAGATCTTTGCCTGAGAGATTTTATGCCAAGATCACCGCTATTGAGGAATCAAAGGACATTAATAAATTCCTTTGACAGAGCTGGTTGGCAACTCGCAAACCTATGAATTGGGTTTGACTAGGATTGGGAAATCGAGCAAGAGCAAGAGCATGGCATTGAAGGCCAAAAACAGTGATACAGATGAGTCCTCTGATGATGAAGATTCCATGATGAAGTCCTACATCACAAGGCAATTCAAGAATTTCATGAAGAATGTCAATGTGAAAGGCTTCGACAAGGACCGTAGGCAATCTAGTTCCTCTCAATTCAAGAGTCAAGATAGAAGAAAGAAGGATGCTAAGGATGGTGGTCAGTACACTGTTCCCTTCGATCCAAAGTGCTTCGAATGTCAAGGTTTTGGACATATGAAACAAGAATGTCCAACTTATCTCAAAACTATTGGGAAAAGTAAAACCCTTGCTGCTACCTTGAGTGACACCGAGCCTGATGATGAGTCAGAAGACAATGATGACGAGGGAATCTTGAATGCCTTCACTGCCACAGTAAATCCTACTAAAGGGATTGTTGAAGAGGTGGATGAAGAAAAGGACTTAGTGGAATCTAAATTTGAGAAGATGGATGAACAGGATGACATCCATATAGCCTATGCAAAGTTGTACAAGATCTCCAAAATCTGCTTCTGATAGAACCAGTTTGGGGTATGATTTCTCTTCTCCTAACATTGCTTCTTCTAATACTACTGTATTTGTCTCAGTTGCTAATAATGTTAATTCTGAGAACAATGAGTATAAAACTGATATAACTAGTGAGAGCGTAAACAATGGCAAATTTATCTTAGGTGCGCCCCTTAAGTTTGAAAAGAAAGAGACTAGAAACCTTAGGACTAAGAAGGTTAACAACAAAAAGTCTCAACAAGAAACCGCATCTCTGTCATCACTGAGAAGCTCCAGGATATACTCGTCCAAATTGCTACAAGTGGCTAGCCACTTAACAAAGTAACAGTATGATCTCATTTAGAAACTAGAATCAGTTCTCATCCTCTTTTGCCCTTCTTGGAGATCTTCTAAAGGCTTTCATGTTCCTTTCAAACTTGAACAGTTTCAATTCTTCCCCCTCACCTCCGGTTCAAGGGTTCGCACAAAGGAAAGGTTCTTCCTCCAATACTAAGGTTTGGAAGGAAAAAGGCTCTAAGTGATTCAGTCACTTATTCTCTTTCTCTCTCCCCCCCCCCCCTTCTTATGGTTATGCATTACTTGTGTGTTTTGCTTTCCTATGTTTGAGTTAGTCTGGTTTTATGCTTTGCTATGTTTAACATGTTTTTATTTGTTTGTTTTCAGTTTTGCTTTATTTTGTTTTTCATGAAAATAAAAAAAAATTGAAAAATAAAAAAAAATACAAAAACAATGTGTGTTTTGTGTACATTGGTACTTATGTACTTTGAATGGACATTGAAACAAAGTTTTCTAAATTTTGTATCTTTTGTAACTTAGATGAGCATTTTAATGCACAACTAAGCAAGCGAGTTTTGTGGCTCGTGTTTGTAATAAGTACGATTAAGTAATCTCTTATAACTAACACTCATACCACTCTTTTTGACGGGAAGGACTCGAAAATCTGACGAGAAATGCATATATAACCATCTCACCTCTAAAGCCCGTCAATCATGTAATAACATCTGTGTGCTTCGGCATAACAAAATTGTGATGTTTTTGGCTCAACATAATTGGCTATTTCTTTTCTCTCTATATATGTCTATGCATGATATGCTTAAAAGAAAAAAATAGGCAAAGAAAAATCAAAAGCAAAAAGAATCAAAATGTCTTTAAATATGGTTGCAAGCATGTTTCTAGGAGATGTGGGAGTTATAGGATGTACCTCAAAGGTGATAGTTCCCATCAAGCAGTTATGATTGTGTGTGAGTTAAATTGATTTTATCATATCTCAAATCGTCATAACATGAGAAACTTGTACAATATTACTATGGTTTTCACACACAACACGCAAATTCTTTGCTACTTTTGATACACGTGCAGGTATAATGTGATTTGGCCATCACAAGGGATACAAGTGTTAATGTATGCTTACTAAACTATTTTGACTTGGTTTTGAACTATAAAATTGGTTAAACTTGTTCAATGTGTGTGTGTGTGTTTTGGATCTATGAATGCTTTGCTTTTTTCTTATTGAGAGATGTTTTTGAAATGCTTAACATGTTGTTGGATCTTTTGTTGAGTAGCTTGCTTGTTTGCATTCAACTCTATGTGTTTTTCCCCTCTTTGAAAAACTGCTTTTTATCAAGCTCGATAGCTTCTCGATGAATCTTCGACAGCTTCTTATCTATCGAGCCTCTTGGACTTCTTTTCTTGACAGATCTTATTGCATTTTTGATCCATCGAGCTATCTGGAATTTGTCTCAATAGCTTCTCGACAGATTCTTGATATATTGAGAAAGTTTTTGTCTGGCCGATAGCTTCTCGACAGTTTTACGATCCATCGAGGTGATTTTGCCGTCAACAGATTCTCGATAGCACCTCTACAGATTCATATTTGTCGAGATGTAGTGCTCGAGAGATCTCGACAAATCCTCAATCCATTAAGATGCGATTTTTTTAAATAGGTTCAGCCCAAAATTTGTTTTCATTCTCTCTAGACAGAAAAGGTTTTCTCTCCCTCCAAGCACTCTTTTCTCACTCAAAACCTCCTACCCATATGATTTTTGGCCTAATCTTGTCTCAAATCACTTGGTATGTTTCTCTAATCTCTCTTTTCTCATGCATTTCACGCATTAGACCTAGCTTTTTGTGGTTTTGTGAAATTTTTAGGGTTTTTGAAAACTTTTGAGATTCATGTGAAAATTTTGGGTTAGGTGTTGCTTATCTGATTTTATATGATCATGCATTGCATTCCATTTGCATTTTCACAATGTTTCATGCATTTAGATGTGTGCTAGAATGTTGAAAATTGTGTGATGTTAGGTTTGGATTGGGTTGAACCCATGATGCAATTTCTTTTAACACATCACATGTTCATGCATTTTTCATGCATATGTACCCTCTCTTTTCTCTTGTTGGTACTCTGTTGTGATTGTTTTTTTCTGTTTCTCCCTCTCTCTCTCTCTCTCTCTCTCTCTCTCTCTCTCTCTCTCAGATAGACTGCGCATGGCTCCCAAGCACAAATCCACTCCGTCTTGGAACCCTCTTTATTCCGGGACATCTTCTTCTGATCCTACCCCAACTCACAATTGGTTCCATGATAAGAAGGCCCATAAGGACTTCTTGGAGAACTTTTCTAAACGTGGCATTCATCCTAAGCGCCTTGTGGTTCTATCGGATTTTTCCGATACTACTCTACCCACTGTCATTCATAGTCGAGTATAGGAATCTCTCTGTGAAATACTCGTGATTTTTCCTATCCTGATCATATAGGAGCTTTACTCCAATATGCACAGTATCAATACCTTTGTGCCTCGGTTTATCGTGCATATCAGAGGTACACATATCGTAGTCACTCTGGATCTTGTGTCTTAGATACTACACGTTCCGCGGGTAGTGCATCCTAACTACCCCGGTCATCAACGTCTGAGGACTGTGTCCAAAGACGAGCTCATATCTCACTTTTGTGAGAGACCTTCCATATGGGGTGGTCGTCAAAACACCCCATACGCAGACTTTGCAAAAGGTTTGCAGTTCTTAAACATGGTGATGACATTTGTTCTTTATCAATTGTCTCACTATAACTCCATTACAGAGCCTCGTGCTCGGTTTTTGTTATCTCTCCTTGAGGACCTCTCTATAGACTTTCCTTCTCACTTCATTCTTTCTCTCATCAATGTCTATAGAGATACGGCGACCCGTGATAAGCTCATTTTTCCTTCAGCTATAACGCGGATTCTTCGCCATCTTTCTATCCCTCTTCTTGATTCTCCTTTCTATCCTATCATGGGTGTCATTAGCACAACGTCTGTTCGACGGAGCAAGGCCCAGCTTCAACCAAAGCGGCCACGAACCGAGACGACGAATCCTCCAGCTTCTACCACTCCATCCACCTCCACTCTTTCTTCTTCTGTAGATGGTGTGACTTTTGAGGCCATCATGGCGCAGCTTGAGCTCATAGATGCTCACCTTGACACTCTCAGTAATGAGTTGTGTCAGGTGAACACCCGTATTGGCCGAATCGCTTGATGCCAGGCTCAGATGGGTGGCTTCATCGCTTCTCCCTCTCCTTCTCTCGAGGCTTCGGCAGATGAGGATGCTGATGATGATACTGGTGATGATGATGATGATGAGGATGCTAACTCTTCCGATGATAATGAGACGACCTTTCAGTGATGACCTAACGTTTGTCACTCGTGACAAAAAGATGGAGTAGTTTTAGGATGAGAGTAGTCATGCATTTAGGGGGAGAGTTAGCATAGGTTTTTCTTGTTAGGGGAAGTGTTTACATTTATGAGGGATGTAATGAGCTTATTATGTATTTTTCTTTTCTTTCTTTTACTTTTACCTTATGTATACTGGTCTTGTGACCTCTCAATTACATTCATTGTACTCTTCTTGATATATCTATATATATATATATATGATGTATGTTTTTTTTTCACCTATCTCTCCATGTATTGTTTCTTTTCTCTCTTTATACACATGTTTCTTTATGTATGCAATCTTTTATTTCTGTTTCACACTAAGATGCCTTTATGAGTTTTGTTTAAAGTGTTTCAGAAGACAGGTTGTCAAAATCTATCATGCCATGAACTCTCTTCTTGCAAAGTTTTTCAAGAGTTTTTATTAGGATTAGATTTTAATGTATTCAACAAGTGATTATGAGTTTAGTGATTTATGACTTCTCTCATACTTCATTTGTTTGTTATGATTTTGTCACGAATTGCCAAAAGAGGAGATTGGTAGGACAAATGTGCAACTTATTAGAACATATGTTATGTAAATTGGCTAATCTTTTAACAAAATACACTTTACTTATAATTTGGTAGATCTAGGGTGGGTTTAGTACTTCAAGGAACAAAAGTTCAAGTTTAGTATTGAAGTCATGCAAATCTATTCAAGAAACAAGTGAAGAAATGTTGTTCATTAAAACTCAACAGATAGCTCGACAGATAGATATCTATCGAGATTTAATGACGAATCTCGACAGCTGCTCGATAGAAACAGTATCTATCGAGAATTACGAAATTCAGATTTCCAGATCTGTTTTGACGCATATCCAAGTGCATTTGTGTAGGGTTTCTTTTCTCACAACCCTAGACATATATAAGAATTATTTTAATGGCCGTCACACAAGCAATCAGAGCATCCCTTCATGCATTATGTGACCGAAGATAAAAGTTGACCTAGTTCATCATATTCTTTGAAGAAGCTAATGCGTCTTTGCGTTAATGGTTTTATAACCAAGGAGCTTCTTGTTCTTCGTTGTTAGATGAACTGAAGAACTTTGTAGCCAACATCTTCCTCAAGTTAGTGTGTTAATCTCGTATTTGGATTCGTGCAAAGGAGTAAGTCACGTACTGAAATCCATGCATCAATTAGTTAGTCACGTACTTGGAGCCATGCATTGAAAGGAGAGATTGTCACTACATTAAAAGTCCAATTGGGTATGGGTTAAGAGTTCAACTGTAGGTTGGTATAAGGTACTGTGATTCCTTTACTTGTAACTGCTTGTTTTGATAATAATGGATTCTCGGGAGTGGTGACTTTAAATTCACCCAGTAGGGTTTTGCCTCGGTCCATTTGTAAACAAATCACCTATGTCAAACTTAATTTCTGCTGCATTTACTTTAATTGGTGATTTGTTTATACTACCACGCTTATTGCATGTAATTGAATCTAATTAATTAATTAATTTACCAAAGGGGTCAATACATTCTTGGCCTATCAATACTAATTGCAAAAAGGCTTGTGATAAGTATAGTTGAAGTTCAATTTAATAAATTATAGGAAACTATTTGTAATATTGTGTCATTTTTAGGAACCATGATCCATCAAATCCCCCATATTTGTATCAGCATGTCGGGATGACAATTTTGCTCGATTTGGCCTTCCTTGACCTACCGCAAAGGTGGTGGAGTGAGAGTAGCCCCCACCACGAGGCAAGGAGGGTGGGTTTAGCCATTTTAGTCTCACCTTGCCCTGCATTGATAAGGGCTATAATTATAAATTTTTCATATCTTAAATGTCTACTATTTAAACAAATAAATCAATACTAGCTTATTTAAATGCATGAATATTAATATTTTTGTTTTGTTGTGATACTATCTTGTTAAATACTTGGATAATATTATTCAATTCTTACTAAAAATTAGTTTGATTTTATGGGATAGATTTAGTTGTAATTTTAAGTATATTTATATTAACGAAACATGTTTTATTTAAAAAATTGTAATACTTGTGGGGAAAATTAAAACAAAATAGAGTTTTACAAGAAGGAGTGGGACCTGAGAGGCGGGAATTGGGAAAGGAAGTTTTTCCCATCATACAAGACAAGGTAGGGATGGAACAAAACAAACTCATACAAGACGGGGGTGAAGACCCCATCCTTCGGCTTCACCCCTCCCCATTGCCATCCCTACCATGATGAATACAAGTTTAACTCATTAATTTACTCTTGTTTTAGACTTTTAGTTACTATCTAATTTTGATTTGGAGAAATTAATATTGGGAGAATTATTGCAAAGGAAATATAAACACAAACATAATTATGAGTTGTCAAATCATTCATATTTTGGAATTTGGTGATTTTATCCCTTTTTTTTTTTTGCTTATACTCTGCCCTTGTAACTCGAAATCATATTCCTAACTCCCTGTATGTGTTTTCTCTAGTAAATGTGGTCTAAAAATAATTCTTAGAACTTTTCAGAAACGTAGATAAGATAGTATTTAGAATTTAGAATTTGTAGAAGTGTCTCAAATAGTAAATAAGCCAACTGACTAACTTATAGCCAACTCTTTTATTTTACGGACATTAGATCAACCTATTATGAAATGCTTAATACATAACTTCGAATTATATGATTCATCACAAACCCCAAACCATATATACAAAACCCATTTTTATTCTTAATTGCCGCTCTCTACAAGAATAAGTAACCTAATAAATAATTATTGTTGAACCATGGTGCTTCATTTCTTAATGGGTTTAAGGTGGGCAACGGTCAATACATTCAGATCAAGGTGGCCTATAGAACGGCGGATCAGGCCTCCAGTAGTGGGTTGGAGCTGGGAGCTTCAAGGGCGGAGCTAGCGGCTTCAATGGTAGAGCTGGCGGAATCAAGGGTGGAGCTCGTGGAATCAAACTATCAAAGGTGGAGCTCACGGCCTCTAGTATGGATAATCATCATAACACGTTCGAGCATATGGATTATTACACCCACCTAAGATATGAGATAAAGCTATAAGAGTATGACCAAATTGAATAGATTAACAAGGAAAATTGTTTGTTCTATTTAGACCCCTATAAATCAAATTCGTTTAACCTAATTAATTAGCTAAGTAGTTATTTAGGTTAGTTATTCAGATCTAGATTAAACTCATGCAATCATATTATTTTGTGTAGAAAAGTAAAGAAAACAGTAATATGATGACCTAGGATAACCAATGAAACCAACTGTTTCAAAGTAAAAAAACTTGGGGATGATTAAACCTAGCTATCCTCAAGGTAAACAAATTCACAATGACAGAATGAAAGTTTACAATAGATTTTCTTCCTAAAATCTAAAGCTACCTCTTGTAGAACTTACTAACACAACCACGTGCAGCTTCGACTCCATAGACTCTTCTATCTTGAATTTGCTGAACACAAATACCCATGTTTGTGACTTTGAGATCCCACTTAAAAGTTTCAAATTACCATCAATAGTAGATCTTTATGCAGCAACTTGTTTCCACCAGTTCTTGATTGTAGATCTCGTTCCAGTAGATACTCGTAAAGTTAGAAGATTACAAAAACCTCACAGATCTTATAGGAGTAACTCACAAGACTTTCAAGAGCATCTAAAACGTAAATAGGGTTTTCCTTTTATACCTAGTAATGTTGAATTGAAACCCTAAACGTTTTTGCAGGCATAGCCCTGATTTGAAATCTACAGAACACAACTTTCGATCGGTCGAGTTTCACAATTGCTTGCTTCTTCTTTCTACAGCTTGACAGTTCTTGAATCTTGACTTAAACCTTGAGCAATGCCTAACATCTAATCTAGATTGACATGTTCTTGTTGTAATTTGCCAACATACATAAATTAAGAATCTAAACATTTAATTCTAAATATTTAGAACCTAACAAAAATAAGTCGCAAAAATGGGAACTAAATTCCATACGTTGAACTATGTGATAACTAACTAGTATTTGGTTAGAATTTATTAGAAACACACTAGCTTTTGGAGGCGAAAAAATGATTATCTTTTAGTCCTTATTTCAATATCAGTATATAAAATTAATTAATTTTGAATTCTTCATTCTAGACCAACAATTTAAAGCAAGCTTATATATATACAAAATATTTTCCAACATGAATGAGCAAATGCTAGTGTGTAAAATCTTACTCAATGAATTGCTCTCAATGAAAAATGAGGAAGCCAAGAAAAGGCAGACAATCAGAATTGCCTTCATTTCAAGAGTTGATATTTCATACTGCTGACTTCCTATACCCAGATCTTATTTATAGACCATGCATCCAAGTAGGGGCATGTGTAATGGAGTAATATTAAATTCTTTGGTACAAGACAAACTGAGGAAGGATATGATGAAAGGAAAAAACTTATTTATAATTGAAAATGTTATTTAAAATCACGTTTTCAAGATATAAAAACACAGTTTGTGTAAAAACATACTATGCAAAACAAATGCTCTAATTGCAAAGTATTCAATAAGTTTAGAGTCACAAGACTCCCAACAATTTTTATAAAATATTTCATAGTTGTTGAGGTGACAAGTTATGAGTGGTAATTGATAAAGTAATATTATTAGTGAATCCATATAATAATTAATAAAAACTTGTCAACTAAAAAGTTGTAAAAAATATTGTGAAAATTATTGAATATATAGCATTAGTTTGAGTATATTGTGAAAGTGGGTGTGTAATTAGAATTATTGAAAGATAATTATTAGTGGGGGATGGAAAATGTTATTAAAGTAGAAGAATTATCAAATGACTTGGTCTTTGCTCTATAAAAAAACAAAGGAAAAAGACTTGGTCTTTGCGTTCTTTCCTTCGTTTCTTTTCCTAATCAAGTATTATCTTTGAACTCTTATACCGAATCCTCCTTGATTTGGACAGAGAATTTCAATTTTCTTTAGAAATTCCACTTGAGAACCACTAACACATATAGCAAATGGTTTGATTATAAACACAAGATTGAATTAATGCGCACTGTCATATATATCCTTTTTCACGATTATGCTGAGAGATATTCGAGCACTTAAACCCCACCATGACCATCCCACACAATACTTTAGTGGACTTTAGAATTTACAATGATCAATACGGAGGAAAATACACCGAGATATACATGTATATATATAAGAAGGAAAATGTTAATCAACTTTAGTCAGCAAAGGATAGAGGGTATAAAGACCTTTCCATTATATGTTAATCCAAAATGCAAGTCCGTCTCATTAAAGACTCCCTTTAACCAAACAAAATACAACATAACAAAAATCCATATCATTCATTATAAGGTGCACTAAAATGGCCAAATATTAACATATACGTGTGGTTATTACTATATACTGGGCGAAAATGGGCAAATGCCCATTTCGCACAAAAAAAATGAGCAAATGCTCTCTTTCTCAAACTAATTAGGAAAATGCCCTTTTTTTTAAACTCAATTTTCTCAAAATCAAGATTCAAAAAAAAAAAATATAGAGCCCTATAGCAACGTTTTAAGGAGCCTATAGTGACGTTTTAAAAACCTATAGCAGCGTTTTATACCTCGACCTCCTATAACTCGACTTCATGGAGCTCGAGTTACAAAACACCGCTATAGGTCCTTAAAAACGTCACTATATACTCCTTAAAACATCGCTATAGGACTTAACTCGATTTTGAGAAAATCGAGTTTCAAAATAGGGACATTTCCCTAATTAGTTTAGGAAATGGGGCAACATGCTGATTTTTTTTCGCGAAAATGGCAAAAACCCATTTTGGCCCTATATTCTGTATTCACTATTGGGTCTAACAAATGTTCGTTGATATTAACTCCAACTAATTCAGATATTTATTAGATACACAAAAATGACTATCCAAGCCCACAACAAATAAATGCCAAGAGTCCCAAGATGCTCGATCGTTAGAAGTTTTGAGTACTTTTTCATATCGACTTGGGATCAACAGATTTAACACTCAATAAGTCAATATGTATGGATAAATATGATGTATCCTGTACCTCATACACCAAGAGAAAAAGAGAGGAAAAAAAAAAAACTGCATATGATTTTTTGGAATGTCCATGTTTAATTTGTTGTAAAGTATCTTAAAACAAACACCCTCTTCATTATAGTTTTATTCTATTTCAGTAACCAAAAGATTAAGTAGAGTGCAAAGGCTATGAAAGAAACTGCAAAAAAAATATACAGTTAGTTAATTGAAGTTATGCAAATTAATGTGCCACTTGATTGTTTTCTCTTATCGAACTCCTTGCTCTTTGGCGAAATAGACTGCTTCTATTGCAAGTCCGCAAAGCCTCTGTTTGTTTTCTAAACAGAAATATATAATTGTTTTTTTAGATTTCCGATTGATTTTACCATTAAGAGATAGCAAAGTTTCAAGTTAAATTCTAATATAAAATCTCATCAAATTATTCCCTATGATCTAATCTCAAGTTGTAGATATACTTGAAGATAAATATGAAAATAAAAAAAATTGTTTATAATTTATACACAAAAAAAAAAAAGACCAAACATTGCTGGAGAAAAAAATTGATAAGAACCTAACAAATGATATAAACATAGGAGATGAAATTATATAAAAATTAATAGTAAAAAATAAATTATCTTCAAGTTTACGAAGAAGCATTGTATTAGAAAAAATTTTCTAATTTCTAACGTGAATTAATTGTTAATCTCTATCCACACTTTCTTAAAACAATATTGTTACTTAATAATTTTATTTTTTTAAAAAAAGTGAAGAAAGAAGTTGATAAGAATAAATGAACGGCTGCTGCTATCTAAAAAGTTATTACAATTTGGTTAAAGCACTCGACGCAATCACAGCTTTTAAGTCTAACTTTTACTATATAATATATATAATATAATATGATATAATACAATACGATACGATATGATATAATAAAAGTTGGGTTTGTCAAAGGCATTGTAGCTGAATTGACACATCTTCATGCACAAAGTGTTTGGGGGTCTAGGAAGGAAAGGGTTCGAGTTATGGGGTTAGCAACATATTGTAATTATCTCTCAAAAAAAAAAGTTGGGTTTACAAATGGGAATGACTTGCTTGATAAGTTGATATGCAACACACGGGAATTCAACTAATTTATGACTTAAATTATTTTTTTATAAATGCCAATCAACAATAGTGCTTGTAATAATATTATCTTTGAATTTGGTTAAAATAATTTATCATCATTTTATTAGTAACATTATCAAGTGTTGAAAACCAAGATCCATTAATTATATTGCATAAGGATGAGCTAAATTGCGTTTGAAATTTATTCAAGGTTTACTCTTTATTTTAGTTTATGGTTTTAATCTTGAGAAATAATTGTGGTGTTCCAACAAAGGAATCAAGGCCGGCTTTATTGGTAGGCAATTTAGGCAATTATCTAAGGAACATTAGTAGAAGGAGGCCCCTAAAATTGTTTGCAATAAAATTCTAGATTGCTTTCACCAAAAAGGGAAAGAAAAGTAAAGAAAGATAGAGAGAGAGGTCCCATGTGTTATAATTTATAATAGATAGTGGCTATTTTATTAGTAAATATTTTTCTAGTTATAACTATTGAGGATCAGAAAATAAATTATATATATATATGAATAAATGAAAAAAAAAATAAGCAAGAGAGTATAAAAGAAAAATGATAAAGTTTAGTTACAAAATTAGTTGTAGCCTAAGATTACAACCTTACTCAATATGTTTTTATTAGAGGTAAATTTTGAAAATTCCACCATTGAATTACATTATCTTCTTATATCCTCCATGCTTGCAAAATTTCTATAATATTAAAGATCAATAGCTATGCCATCAATAAATTATTTAAATTGCTAGTTTTTGTAGTTTAAAATTATGTATAAAATATAAGCTTATAGATCATATAGTATACAATATCCGATTGACATAAAATTTAACATTTGTATTAAGAGTGTAAAGAACATGCAAATCAATGGTCAGATTTTCAAAATATTTAATAATATTTATTTTATTGAGTAAGATTGTAGTCTTACGCTTCAACCAATTTTATAGCTAAATTTTATCTAAAGAAAAATTAATTGAATTTGATATAGAATCTCTTGATGAGTTTTTCTTACTAGGGGTAAGAATAAATAATAGAGATATCATCTTAATCACGATTGTTTCTCAAACATAATATTTTTTATTATATCAATATTTTTTATTAATTTTCAGCACAAAAGTTTGACACATAGGAAAAAATAAACTTTAATTGACATATTAAATTATATGAAAATGCTTTCTTTTTAAAAATATTTATGTATCAATTACTAAATATTACTGACAACATCTAATATAATTGCTTTTATAGTAAAAAGATAAAAATTAAAATTGATAAAATCCTACTTATAATTAAACAAAAGATTTAGAATCAGCCTCACTATCAATATATGTGTGTGTCTATTTGTTAACAAAACTAGAAAACAAAAACTTAACAAATAAGAAATATCTAAAAAGTGAGAAGAAAGGATTTTAAATAAAAACAATAATATATAAAGTTATATATACCCTAGTCATTTTTTAAGTGTACTAGCCAACTTCTTTTTCTAAAGTCTTTTTTTTTTCTTTTTTGTATTTATATTATCCTTCAATTATATCCTACTTCATTATGGCTTGCTCTGGTCATGTTAGTAGTCCATTAGTGATTAGACACGCTCCTACCTATTTTTTCTATAAAAAAATTAGGGTAGAGAAGATTAGCACCATCAAATATCAACTATCATAATGAAAGTCATTCTAGTTGTCTTGGATTGCATATATTGTTCATATATTCCTTTCTTCAAATGCAGTTTGAGAATTAATTGGAGAGCATTAGTTTCTAGTAGATATAAGTTGGGTTTTAAATTATTTTGCAGCGTGCTTATTAACAATATTGTGCTAGATTTAAACATTATACACGCAAATTCTCATAATATAGACCATCTCCATTCATAAGCAAAACGAGAGTGTATTATTCCATGATTATGAAATCTTTATTAATTGTTGGTAGCATATTTGAGAAATTTTTTTGTTGATTTTGCCAACAAAGCTGAATCTGATAAAGAGAAGAATTATTGATGATACTATGTGTCCAATATGTATGAGGTTCCCGGAGTCAGCTATCCATGTTCTATGGGAATGTGATGCAGCTCAAGATGTTTGGACTGGAAGCTTGAAAATTCTGCAGAAAGGAGTTTCGAGTATGACTGATGTGCTTCAATTAATGGAGTACTTACTAGATCGGGTAGAGTCACAAGAATTGGAGGTAGTGTTAGTCCAAGCATGGTTGATATGGAATCAAAGAAACAGGTTTATTCATGGAGGCAAGTTTCATGATCCGGGTTGGTTGAACAATCATGCAAGGGATTATCTAGAGGAGTATTGGACTGCAATAGATCAGATGGGAGTTGAACCAGAGATGCAGACTAATCGAGATACCTGGCAGCTCCCTCCACATTCGGTCTTCAAGCTTAACTTTGATGCAGCATTGTTTTTGGGCCTAAACATATCAAGCTTTGGAGCAGTCATACGAAATGAAAAATGAGAGGTTATGGTAGCCAAGGGACCTGAGGTGTTCTACAATGAGGAGGCCAAATTACTTGCATGTAGAAAGACCATTGAGTTCGTAGTGGATGCTGGCTTCTCTGAGTTAGTCATTGAAGGGGATAATAGCTCTGCAATGAAAGCTATTTCAACTCCGAAGGATGATCAGTCAATGCTTGGGAATGTGATAGGTGACATTCAGCATTTGATTAGAAATTTGCATTGGGTGAGTATTGAGTGTACTAGGAGAGGGGGAAATACGGTGGCTCATGTGTTAGCTCAATTTGCAAGAAATATTATTGATTATATGTATTGGATGGAAGATTTACCTCCAATAGCTAGGGAATCTTTGTATCATGATGCTAATTTTTTTTATTAATTGAATGGAATGATTCTGTTTCAAAAAAAAAAAAAAATTTGTTGTATATAGCATATAAAAAGAAAAAATATAGTATTTTAATTTAATTTGGTTCCCTCAAAGATAAAATATTCTCTTTGCTGGTGATTGATAGCATCTCTTTCAAGATTAATGAAATTTTAATTTTTTACGTTTCTGCAATATAAATATGGAACTCTAGCTCCCATTGTTTTAGTGCATGCTTTCCTTTTGTTATTTTCCTCAATTTGGTTATAAGAAAAAACCTAAAGAATGAAATAAAAAGAATAATTTTAAAATATTTCTTACATTCTCTTATTTGGGAGTTTTAATAGAAGGAAATAAAAAGAAAATTTCTTTGTTAGGGATTTAAGTGGAGGATAATAAAATTGGTAGGAGGGAACATTCATTCCTCATTTTTCCATTAAAACTTCAAATTTTCATTCCCTTCAAAATTGGAAGGAATTAGAATGACTAAAATAAAATTTTCATTATTTTTTTAGGGGAATAAAATTTTCATTAAAACTCTCAAAATACCTCTATACATTTAGCTCTTTATTTTAAAATAAGGGTATAATAGTAATGTTGTTATAAAATAATTTATTTACATTCCTTATATATTACACCCCTAAACAAGGTTACTTGTATTTCATTCATTTCCATTAATTTATTTTCAAACATCAAAACAAGATTAATTAATTTCATTTCATATCATTTTTTTTTCCTTTTCATTCATTTCCATGACTCAAATACATCCCATTCCATTATGATCCTTTCTATTCCTTTGTGATTTACTCATTCAATTCCATTCAATTCTTTATGAAGTCCAAACGAAGGTGAGATGTCATACATTAGGTTTTTAATAAAATTCAAATTTATGATTATTTTACTAACCAATGTAACGCACACAATGTTATATTTCAGGGATAATAATAATAATAATATAGTTATGTGTTTGATTTTTTTTTTTTTTTTTTTTTTGAGAAAGAGTTAAGTGTTTGATTTTGATTGAGAAACCAAATGTACAACATCTAAGAAATTATACCTAAGTTTTATTATTACTAATATACATACATACCTACATACATACATACATATATATATATATATATATATATATATATATATATATATATATATATAGCCTTTGAAACATTTATTAATAAACTATTTTAAAAAAAATTTAATACGATTTTTTTTCTCATAAAAAGCTTCTTAAAATGTTTTTTAAATCAATGTCTTATAAGGTGCTTGTTAACTTTTTCTATATCTTAGGTAATCCTGGCAAGCCAACTTGTGGTGTTAAACCACACGATCGATCATGTATACCAAAAGGACACGAGAAGCGGCAACTTGATCAGTTCTACGGTGGTAAGCACTATCCAACTCTATACAACAACTATTACCCATACCCCGGTTACACGCCACATTACCCTTGAGATAAGAAGAAATATATATGTTTCAGCAATAAGCCAATGCGCATCAAGTTGGTTACTTTCATGGAGAGCAGTACTTAAGAATAAGTAGGTTTTGAGTCAAATGCATCATATGCATGGTTTGGGAATTGCTTGTGATGCCTCAAGCTTCGCAGTGTTGTAATATGCACTCAATAATTAAGCTGTGGAATTTTTTCTTTTTTGATAATGAAACCTGAAAACTATATAGTTTGATGTAATGTAATGTATGCAAAATAAATGAGTCACCAAAATATGTCTTTGACGTTTTAATTTGAATGATATTTTTGAAAAGATTAAGTTAAAAGAATTATTTTGATGCCACAGTTATTGGGGATATTAGACAAATAGTATTAAACAAATTTATATATATATATATACACACACATAGGACTTTTAAGGTAAAGATCCATAATGTTAGCCATGTTTCGGCTCAAGTGGCCCAAATTAATTGTAGGCTCGTGTATTATATTAACCTTAAGTTAGTCTATAGTTAACCTAAAATTAGTCAAATATTATTGAGTATATAAAATCCTATATTATGTTCATTGTAACACAAGTGCTTAATAGGGTCAACTCAACAACTTTGGGGGCTTTAGGTGAAAATTTTAAGTGGGGCATTTTTTATATCTTAATATTTATTAAAAAAATTAATTTTTATTTAAAATCTATTTTTCTTGCTTTTTGTAATGCAAAATTACTAATAAGTTTTTGTGACATAGTATAGAACAATAGAACCTGGTTATTGCAATTTTTCTAAAGCCATAACCACTTTATACTTTGATTTTTTTTTTTTTTTTGAGAATGTATACTTTAAATTCTAAACCTACACGAATAAAAATTAATTTATTACATGGTTCAATAAATTAGTATCACTATAATACAAATAAGTTGATATAATATACTTCAAATTATTAATTGCTGTGATAACTTATAATAATTGATAAAATAAATGTTTGCATAAAATATATAATATTAATTTGAGTCGGTATACATTGGGTGTGGGTGTGGGCCACGTGGGTGGGTTAGTGAGTGTGTAGCCGTGTGAGTGCGGGCCAGCTATGAAATTGTTTTCCACTTTTTTAGATTATAAAATATTATATACTCAATAGTTGAGTCCTATCATTTTATCAAGTATTAAGCTGTGTGCTATGGGCCATGTGCTATGTGCATTGTCACTATGCTGGAGTGTGAGCAGACTCTGCAAGTGCAAGAGCAAGACCAATGTGTTGTCCTTGTCTTATCAATCAAGTGGGTTAAAAATATAACTTAAAATATTTAAATTGAATAAAAAGAAAACATTTCAATCTTAAATATAGGAAAGACAAAGATGGAGAGAGGGGTTACCTCTGTTATGCAAGGCTAGCTGAACAAAGAATAACTGAGCTTATAGAAAAAGATCAAGAATCAAGATGAAGAAAAAAAAGGTAAAAATATAGATGGAGAGGTAGAGAGATAGAGAAATGAGAGATTTTTTCTTTTATTTTAAAAATTTATAATCTCTACTTTAGCACATTTCAAGACAATTATGTTATATTATTAATGAATTTGTCTGGTATTAATTTTAATTTTAGCATATTTCAAGAATGAGTTAATGAATTTGTCTCCTAAAATTTAATTTTGTTAGCTAAAGTTTGACTATTTTTGTTTTTTCCCTTTAATCTTCTATGCTTTAGGATACAATGGGGTATTTTTAATGTATTTTATTGACCAATAAAAGGATTAATTTTTTTTAATTAAAATATAAGAAAAATTACACTTTACCACCCTAAGCTATCCCCCATATTACACTTTGCACCTTAAACTTTTTGAATGCATTTTTTGCACCCTAAACTTTTCGAATGCATTTTTTGCACCCTAAACTATGACCTTTGTTACACTTTGCACATTGACGTTAAGTTTGCTATCAACTTAGGCTGCGTTTGGTTGGGTGTAAAATATTTTCCGGGTGTAAAATAATTTCAGCTAAAAATATTTTCGGGAAAAGAAAATATTTTTAGGTGTTTGGTAGTATTTTAAAAAATACTTTGAAAAATATTTTCAGGTGTTTGGTTGTGATCTTGAAAATATTATAGAAAATACATTTTCTACTTATTGCTCACATTTTCTCACATTTTCTCAGTTTCCAAACAAATATCATTTCTCAATACAAAACAACAAAACCCAAAAAAAAAAACTCATCAAATTTTCTCAATACAGCACAACAAAACCCAAAAAAAAAAAAACTCATCATCAAATTTCCTCAATACAGAACAACAAAACCCAAATCCGGTCAGAGAAGAATGAAGAGAGATTTCTCAATACAGAACAACAAAACCCAAAAAAAAAAAATCATCAAATCCGGTCAAAGAAGAACAAAGACAGAGAGAGAGAGAGAGAGAGAGAGAGAGACGACTGGGTTCGACGTTGAGGCGAGATCGCGTGGCGGAGGCAAAGGTGAGCACGATCAGACCGGGTTCATCACAGATCACGCGACGCAGCGATGGCGAAGGCGAGATCGCGCGACGCAGCGATGGCAAAGGCGAGATCGCGCGGCGATGGCGAAGGCGCGATCTCGCTGGCGCGGGTTGGGGCGCAATCGCACCGACGCAGCGATGGCGAAGGCGATCTCACTCTCTCTTCGTGCTCTCTCTCTCTCTCTCTCTCTCTCTCTCTCTCTTCGTGCTCTGTCTCTCTGTTTTCTGAAAAATTTCTATTTGAAGGTAAAATAGAGATGGAAATTGTTTTACGGGTGGGAAGGGGGTATTTTACGGTCAATGTAAGTGATTTTCAGTTTGACCAAGTTTTCAGTTGTTGCCAAACATACGCGAACGCGTAAAACATTTTCTGAAACTTATTTACTGTTCAACCAAACGCAGCCTTAGATGAAAAAATATGACATCACGTGGAAATAGCTAATTACCCCTCTTTTCCATGCTTTAACAAAAAATAAATTACACTTTACCATCCTAAACTATACTCTTTATTACACTTTGCACCCTAAACTTTGAATTTTCATTCAAGTTAATAGCAAATACATAGTGCAGAGTGTAACGAGGGTCATAGTTTAAAGTGCAAAATGTAACATAAGGTATAGTTTATGGTGATAAAATGTAATTTCCCCTAAAATATATAGATAAATATTATATATATAAATCTTTTTTTTATACAAGTAAGTCTTCTTTTATTTGGGGGCCTTAAGCAATTGCATTAATTACATCTATTTTTTAGCCAGCCCTAGTACTTAATATAATATGTAACATTAAGGGCTTTCTCATTGTGGACGTAAACCTTTGTATGTATGTACTCTCTCTTAACTTCATGCTTTCACCTATCATTTAATCATCACACACAATCACACAATAACTTTTACAAATAATAATGTTAATCTATGCCCACACCATTCCAATCATAAACCATCAATTAATATCTTCATAGCTAGTCATATTGTTTTCCCTTCGTAACTTTTTGTGTACACCCCTTGCCCCGGATACCTAACAAATTCTTGATTCACTAATTAATATTCATAAATTTTTCTTCTCTGGGATCTTAATGCCCCCAGACCCCACAGCTCCCTCACCAATAAAGACCTCATCTTCATTCTCATTTTAACCATTAATTACCTGTGGCTTTAGCTTAGATCACAGCCCTCCCTCTGAATACATAGGTCTCCCTCAAGTATGATCCAGATCAACTCCAGAATTTTTGCTACAATTGTGGAAAGTTGAGCCATGCAAATTTTAATTTTTAATGGGTGCGCAAATACACTGGCTAAAGAAGAATCAAACAAGTCCCACTACATTGAAAGTAGCAAAATCAAATAAACAAAAACTTTTGTTAAAAAATTTTCCTAAGAGCAGTGGTTAAGATGCATTTAATACTCTATTAATTAATCATATTTTTATACATTTTTAAAAAGATAAAGTGAAACTGCACCCATATATTAAAAAAAAAAAAAAAAAAAACACTCAACTATGATGGATTTATTGTGTAAACTAATAAATCATTAACAGGTGTACTTTCTTCATTGAAAATTATACGTTACAATTTATAATTAAACATTTATTAATTTTTAATTTGTACTCTTAACGCACTTATTAACATAACCCATAAATGTTTTTAAAAAAATAACCCATAAACAAACAAGGAAAATGTTAAACTTTAACGAATTAAGAGAAATGTTGATTGATACCTTAAGAACATTTTTTTAATTAACAATTTTTAAAATCTTTTTATAGAAAACTAGCTCTAAGCACATGTGTGCAACTTCTTCTATTTTTTTTTTTTGTGGTAAAAGTAAATAATTTGAATTTATTATAATTTGAGATTATTACATTTTTCAATCACAAAATAAACGTGATGAGTATTATATGTTTGTAGATGAAATCTTTTTTTCATCACCCCCCTATTTATTTTGTGATTAGAAAACGTAAAATAATCAATGAACTCGCACTGTTCCGCCTGTTCAAGATTTGACCGGCATCGATGAAACTGGTCAGTGCCGAACCGATTAACTGATTCAAAGCTCCACCGTAAGGAAGGATGAGGAAGAAGGGGAAACGGCGCAAGAGATAATGAGATAGGAAACTTGGGGTTTTTAAATTTTAACTCTACAATACCAAAACAACGCCATTTGAGCTTGATATTAATTTTAATATCAGTTCCAAAACGACGTCGTTTTGGTATTAGATTTAAAAAAAAAAAAAAAAAAAAAAAAAAAACCCCCGTAATGCTCTCTCTCTCTCTTCCCGTCAGTCTTTCTTACCCAAGCATCTCCGCCTCTCTCCTCTCTCTCCCCTCCCTCTTCAGCCTCGGCCACTTGCTCAGTCTGTCACCATACACTAAAGAAAACAAACAAAATAAATCGAAACAGCTCACACTCATCAATGAAGTTATCTTTTACTTTCAATGACGCTTTGTTCTTGGAGTTTCACCCTCTGCCCTCCCCCTTGTGCTATCAGGTTTGTTTTATATATTTTTCCTTTGATAGTTTTGTTTCATCTTTTATGACTTAGGTTTAGTTTTTTTTTTTTTGGTGTGATTTGAAATGGTATATTTTTTTAGAGTGATTGTGAATTTGTGCTTATTTTGTTTGTTTCCTTTAGTGTATGTTTGTTTTTTGTTTTTTGTGCGGAATATTTGGGTTATTTGATGATTATGTTGTGGTGTGGGAGTGTTAAATGCTATGTTTGGATTCTGAGAAAATTGAGGAATTCACCCGAACTAACCGCACCGAACCGGTATCACCGCGCCTTATAGGTGCAGTGCTAAAAACACTCTCATAACCGCACCGTGTACAGGCATGTTAAAATTATATCTTATTCTCTTGCAAAAAAAGAAAGAAACCGGTCTACTTTTGATCCCCCGCCACATACTGAGCGGTTAAGAGCCGTTATAATATAATTTCAAACCACGCAAGCAAACCCTGAAACCTCTCTTGTAATCTTTGCAATATGCCGATAATCCCACTCCTCCTCATCCTATTCTTGCTCTTTCCCACAACTCCGTCCATTGAATCCGAGAGATACACTGCCAATCCGCCCTTATTTTCAGGTCTCTCTCTCTCTCTATGGAACTAAATCTACACATTTTTAGAAGGAACTCATTTGATCTTACTGGAGAAGCATAACGGGTTTTAACTTCCAATTCTTATAAGGAAACCATTTGATTTTTCTTGAAAAGAATAATGGGTTTTAATTCTCTGCCCAAGTTTTTCAAGTTTTATGGGTGTACACTACTTGGTTTGAGTTTTGGTGGTTTCTTTATGTTTCCCTTCTGTTTCTTTTTTTTTTTTTTTTATAATTTTTTTTATTTGTATATTTTCTTTTGGAAATTCTAAGATAATAATTTTCGTTTCAGGTCAAGAGCCATCTAGAAGTTTTGGACACAGGCTTTCGAAACCTCTGGTTGGTGAAGATGGGAGGATTTATGCTTGTTCTGAGAAGGATTTATTTGCATTTGAAAGTAATGGTACCATTGCTTGGACCATACATTTAGACTATACATGTAATGCTGCTATGGCTCCTGTTCAGGGGGGTCTAGGAAAGGTCAGCAATTTTTTTTTTTTTTTGGTTTTATGTGCTTAGTATCAGATTCTATGTCACTGCGGATACTAGTTTGCAACTTCCTTACTTCAATTGCAATGGTGTTGGATGAAAATTTTAAGTTTTGCTAGCTAAGAAGGGAAAAACGGCAATGTGAATTTACTGTCACTCTTTAATACCGAGCTGTTGATTGCTTAACATTTAAGTTCATTTGATGGGCATTAATATATATATATATATATGTTTAACCCTCATTTGCTTTGAAATTACATAGTCAGCATGTCAATGACTATACCATATGCAAATTGACTCAAGCTAATCAATGATCATAACTTATGCATATTCACTCAATTAAGTCAATAGTATGTATTTTTATAACTTCCACCCCCTCTCATGCTGATTTAGAATGAAAAAAAAATTAGGCATGTCATGCTTTGGGATCTATGTTCTATTTGCTTTAAGTGGTAGAGCCTCTTGAATATGACATGTTTGGGAGATGCATCACTTGTCATTATTCCTTTGACTCTCACCTTTTGCATGTCCTGACTTCTTTTTTTCAAGTTTATTATGTACTGCAAAACTTGTTCCAGCTAGACACATGTTGCAAATATATGGTAGCCTTTCACTGAGCCCTTGGAAATATTATCATTTTGTGCAACTTTTTATGTTCATAAATTCCTTCAATGTATTTCCAGATATATTTGGTTGCAGAAAACAGAGTACTGAAGATCAATTCTTTTAATATTGGCTCATCCAAACCTGCTGCACAAGTTTTCTTTGGTCCAGTGCCAGGTCAAGAGGAACTAATTGAAATTATTGGGCTCTCAGTAAGCACAATTAGCTCATCTGTATTTATCAATATTAAGAATCGAGGACTCTTTGCATATACGACACATGGGCAACTGCACTGGAGTGTTGGACCTGTGATTTATCGATTTGGCTACCAACTAGGTTGCAGGAAAAATGTCACAGAGTGTTATTTTACTTCAGTTCCTGTGATTGATCAATGTGAAGCTAGTATATATGTAATGTCCACACATCCCTTGTTTCCCTCATTCTGCTCTGATGTTTGGCTATAACTGTTAGACACATGCTGAATTTTGATCAGTCCTCTTCCCATATGCAAAGTTGAGATGATTTAAATGAAATGATTTCTTTAAGGGGCATTTTTTGGAGCTTTAATTAAGTTTGAAATTGTCAATTCTTTTAGGACTAAACTCTCTTTCAATATACGCCTTCATGCTTATGGACTTGTATCTATGTTATGCATTGGCAGATCTCAAATACTGAAGGAGAATTATATAGTTTGTCAGTTCGTAGCCCTTATTTCAAATGGATCCAGGATTTTAGTTCCCTCGACAAATATTTCACCGTCACCCCCGGAAACAATGGTCGTTTGTATGTCACTGTACCAGCTAGGGCCCTTGTGCTGGCTCTAGATGTCTCTATGGGTACTGTTTTATGGCAGAGATCTATTGGGCCATTGAGTACTACAGAATGTGCACCTGTTGTGGATTCTAATGGTAACTGTATGATCACAAATACTTGTAGTTGGTACATGTTACTTTGCACCATAAATTTGTCATATCATACTGATTTTTTTTTTTTGAGAATCCAGTCAAGTATGTTTTATTAAGGCAGGCTAGATAAATCTGCCTGAAGAAATATCATACTGATTTAGATGTTCAAAGTTTGGGATAACAATATTTGAGAAGCATTTTAGGGGACAAAAGTAGTACCTGTCAATGTGTGCTAGGGGTGCACACAGCATCTTGTTATTATGAAAATAATCAAATGGGAGCATCTCCCTCTCAAGAACACTGTAGAGGGTGTACTCAAGTGTACAAAGCCCACTGGGTGCATGTTTAATTTGCTAATAAAAACAATTGTATTATTTAACAATTATGTATGAACTGTTGAATTCACTTTAAATTGGGGATAAATGTGCTCAATTTAACTTTAAAAAGCCTTAAGTCCCAACTAAATGTCTCTACACAACTTTTTTCTTTTGGGTTATCTGACTCTATATACAGTCATATTCTCTATGGCATAAATTAAAATGGCTCCCATTCTGCATATGTATCGGTCTTAGTTGCTCATGGTTCATTTGTCCTCAACCAATGCCACCTCTAGTGTATCTTAATATGCCTTTCTCATTACATATTTTCTTATATTGCTATTTTCCATATCAACATCCTTAATTTTATTTTTTACACTCATTATGGTAGTACACGATACAGCTGGCTTTATGATCGTCTTACATAATCAATTATTTAATTTGAAATACACTCCATTATCTCATGGTGCTCCAGGTTTTTCTTCTTGTAAATCTGTAGGTCTTCACCATTTTTTTTTTTGTTTTGTGCAGACTGTCAATACTAGAATATGGTATTGTAAAACTTCTAGCACTTATTGGCCATCAATACACCTTAGACCTCTTTTTCTTTTTTTTCACCTGGTTTTATTATGTTCTTAATGTTGTTTACCATGAGAATGAAACTGCTGTAACAATTTGGTTTTTTTCTTTTTTTGGGTCAAAATAAACTAATTGAATCTTCTGCCTTTTTTTTTTATTTTTTATTTTTTTTATCTTGTTGTGTGATTGCTAAGCTCCTTTAATCTTGGTACTTATTGATGTACCAGGTTGGGTATCTGTTGGTTCTTTGGATGGGTTCCTATACTCATTTTCACCAACTGGGATTCTTAAGAAATTTTCGAAGGCAGATACACTGAATTTTGTGATTCAAGTTGCTGCAGTGCTTGATTGCTCAGGCTATGCAGTTTATTTTTCTCAGACAGAGATGGAGGGAAAGATTAGCCAAACAATTGATGAATATACTTATGTCTCAGCAATGCGACCAAAAACTGTAATCTTCACTTTGTTGGTTCCAGCAACTGGGTTCACCTATTGGTCTGAAAGATATCCTGGTAATTTCAGTTTTCAGTAATCTTTCCTCAAAGTTGAGGCTACATTCTTTGAATTCGTCTCTTTCTAAGTACAATATATTTTAACTTTACACTCAAAATGATTTTAGTGGATTGTATCAGATCAATTCTCATCCTCCTTGTCCAAGAGTGATCTGCGCCAATTTGTACTGGATGAGGGGATCCTTCTTGCTTTTGTGGCTGCTTCAAGTGAGATTCTCTTAATAAAGCATGTGTGCTAATTGCAGCGTAAAGTGAAATACACATTCTGTGACTTCAAAAATAATTTAGGCTTATCTCTCTCTCTCTCTCTCTCTCTCTTACAAACCATAATTAAGGCTTAGTTGAATAGTAGTGTCTCATGTGGAATACACGCTGTAAGAGAGAGGGGTATGATATCATCTCATAAGATACTTGTTCATTGAGTAGAATAGAATTTATGTCTATTGTATCAAAGGATAGGGCATTCTGGAATATTTGTCTATGTCACATTCGACAAAAATTAAACCATTCTGAAGAAATTCACAGAATGGATGGCTAAGAATCATCTCATCATTTTTATCTGTTACTATAAGAAATTACTTGGTTGCATTTTTTTTCTTTAAGCCAG